>NW_028274814.1:6312500-6915000 GCF_037043125.1 Eumetopias jubatus | reverse complement strand
GTTTTTCCCTCCAGGCATTATCCAAACTCGTCAATAGATATTAATATTAGCCAACTACTATAGATATAAATCATCATTTGGCCTTTATTGTGCCTACATGTGAAGATCTTAGAATGTATCCAAAGGGAGGGGTAAAGGAATATTTATTAGTAGGTGACCATGTCGAAAGCAACCATGGAAGGCAGTTTGCCTAGAATGGTTCATTTAATCCTCTCAGTTACCTTAATGAATTATGCCCATTTTACAGACAAGGAAGCCAAGCCAAGCCTCAAAGAGACCCAAAGTGGTTTCTAAATATCAACGTCATTGGTACCTCCACATCCTGCAAACATTCAGGGTCATTCTTCTTTTAAAACTTAAATTCAAATCACTCTGGCCCATCCCACGTCCTATGTGTTGGAGGACTCCAACATCTGCAAACTCTTGAAGGCTTAGGTCTCTTCCTTGTTCTAATTTCCTGTTTCTACCAAATTCTTGATCAGATCTTGACTGTCTCCAGTTATTGGTCACATCTTTTCACCCTACAACCCCCCCCATGTGAATCCCAGACCCCTTTCTACTGATTCCATACAACTCCTGTTACAACAAGGCTGTTTTGAATGTATCTGGGTTGTCCTGAGGGTTTGAAGGTAGTGGGGAGATCGCATCCTACTTGGCAGAGAAATGTCTTTTAAGTGAATACTAGGAAACACTCTTTCCTAAAGTACCTAAGCCATTTCAGTCCCTCGGACTTTCTCACTGGTCAGTTGCTTGTACCATGAACGCAGGGCCCTACCCTTGTCCTCCGAACTCTTGGTCTCTGACTCCCTATAGCTTTCATCCCACTCTCCTACTGGCTGTTGCTAGAACGGAATATTCCACCAACTGGCTTTATGACAGTTTATGACAGCAATCAGGTCCCCCTCTGTCTTGCCCTGGACCTCTGTAGCCATATCCTCACCTGGTGGGGTCTCCTTCCACATCCAGAAGGGCCATCAGAATATTTTCATGTGCGATGACATTTCTCTTCCCAATTATTCTCCTGTTACCTTTTATAAAAACGAGGGTTTCCCCTCTCCCTACTACACCAAAATTAAACACAAGCCAGTCTGATTCTCTCTACCTGTGATCCTGTCTCTGTCTCCCGCTGCCTTTGAGAATCGGAGCTAAGGCATGGGTGGCACAATGAAGCTGGGCAAGGATTTGCTGTCAGTGTTCATGCAGTGGATATGCCTTTGGATTTACCTTCAATTCAAATGAATATTTTGAAAATCTAAAATTCATTTAGCACATAAATGTGCTCCATGTGTAATAGGTATTTAGTAAATACGTGGAGAATGAGTAAGTGAATGTTAATGAATAAGGAGCCGTAACGCTGGGTAGTAGAGAAAGCTTCAGTCCTTAGTCTCATAGTTTGGCAAGTAAACTAGCAAAGAATGAGTGAAATTTAGTGAGGGAAAACATGAGAATGCGTTAAAACACACACCAAGCACAGCTGAGGGAGATCAAGGAAGAATTGTCAATGGCCATAGGATGAGGTGGAAGAAAAGAAAAGGTAGCAAAGTCTACAGACATTAGTACTGATTGGATATTTTTATAAGTTTCTTTAATAAATACTTGAAAGAATAAATGCCTAAATAAGGCGTTCAATCATTTGCAAAGGGTTGTGAATGTCAAGAAGTCATAATGCAGTAAGAGATTACCTAAAGAACTACAAGAAGGATTGTTCCTGGAATTTAGACAAAGAAAATTTAGAAGTAAGGCAGCTCTGAATGAAGACAGAACCACCTAAGGAGGAAAACAATGGAATCATTTAAATCCACATACAATTAAAAGCCAACACATCCCTGTTTTTATGAATTTGTGTTCTCCTTAGAGCTCAGTCCTGCTATAACATCGCTGAGTGACTCTGTTACACAAGATGGTGGATCATGGAAACTCTGGTACAGAACCACGTCCCGTCTTTAGCTCTCTCAGTAACCGTCCTCGGTCTACACGAAGTACACAGTGTGGGCTGATATGTGGAAAGGACGCTTTCCCACAATGCCAATTAAGTTAAATTTGGAGGACTCAGTCACTTTTTCACCCAAGGGCTTAGCGTGAGCCCACTGGAAAGCATCTCGATCCTCAGATGTCATACATCCCTGCTGAATAGAAATGATGGTTCTCCTGTGACACGGAGCACTGCTGAGGTCACCAAACTCCTCGGACCACTCATAAATTTAGCACTTCCCTTTTCTACGTCAACAAATGCTGGACAATGATTTTCATTATTTCACTACATTTTTCAGAGTAAAGGGGACCAAACAAACAAAGAAAAAAAAAGTTCCAGTGACAAGCTATAATAACGCAAGAGAAAACTTGTTTCCACATTCGATTAAACCCACTGGGGAAACACACGTTGCAGGGTGCACTGTCATCACTACTTCTGTGCACCTTTATTTTAGAATTCTTAGTCCCCTCAGAATGTCTAAAATAAACCAATTTAAAAAGCGAATGACAGCAAATGAAAACCAATACTTATACATTTAAAAAGTGATGTTAAGAATGTGTTATCTTGTAGGAAATCGAATTCTAGAATATATGGTGCCTGGTGCCTTGAGGTGATTTTAAAAATTCACTGATCTCATCAATTCCACCAAGTCAGTGGCTGCCTTTACTTTCCCCGGATGCTTTTTAATTGCTTCCAAATTTTGTTTGGGGATGTAAAAAGCCTTTTTCTTTCTTTCTTCTTTTTTCTTTTCTTTCTTCCTTCTTTCCTTCCTTCCTTCTTTCTTTTTTTTTTCCCTCATTTTCTGTGAAACATATAAGGGCCCATTGGATACAACCCTCTTAAAATTTAGTAACAGGAAAAGCGAGTATCTTCTGAAGCAGCGAAATGCTCCCTTTCATCAGATGCTGAAAACAATGTGGCCCATTGTGTTTCCTCTTTCCCTAAACTGCCAGGAAGCTCAAAATTAAATTTAATGTTAAGCTACAGTAACTATTTTAAGTCTCCCCTTTTATATGCTTTCTGATTTTCTAGTTTTACGACCTTATTTGTGAAAGCACATTTTATTGAAAACTGCCTAAGATATTTTCTGAAAGAAGGAAGAACAGAAGTTATTCTCTAAACCAAACCAAACCAAATTCTAATTACATCGGCATGTATGGGTTATTTTAGATGAAAATCCACAGGTCTGTCTCCAATCGTTATTCACTTGGGAGATCTGTCTCACCCATTCCCTCTGTCCTCGTGCATAAAAACACCAAATTGAGAAAAGTAGAGAGGCCATTTGGAATTTGACTGCTTGATGAAAATCTACCTTCTGATTCGAGTCTCTGCTTAACTTGTTCCTGGCATGAGAGGCAGAAATAAAAATGCCACCTGAGTCTGATTTTTTTCTCCTTAAGATATTCCCAAGTGACAGTGGGGCTGCTTGCCCCAGACCAGTACCTTGTATGGATCCTTGCCTTGGTGCACGTGGTTCTGGGAATGAAAAACCGGGCACAGGGCTTGTTTATGTACCTTTACCAAGAGATGCTTATTCTAGCTGGCTCCTGGAAAGGTTTAGAACGTTGTCCAGTCTGCCTTTCTGGAAATGATATTATTACTCTAATATCTGATATTACAAATTCCAAAGGGCTAAAAAATACAGTCAAAGAAAGCCAACCAAATTGCTCTAAAGCTTTAAAAATAAACATTTGCATTTCAATTATGGGTAATGGCCTGGGAAAGAAGAGAAGAATCTGCAAAAGTATTTAAATTAAACCAGTTTGCCCACCTCTGAATCACATTCTCAGACTAGTGACACATTTGAGGGTGGGGGAGGGGCTGTAAACTCCTTGCTATTGCGTGGCAAATAATACCTTTTTAAAAGATCTTATGAATCGTGAGTCGAATCTAATGCTGAAGCCCAACACTTCCTTTAAAAAAATATGTAGTCAGTAAAATCATTCTTTATAACAGAGAGCCTGGGAAAAAATTAAGAAAGGTCACATAGGAGTTTGTGGAATTGGTAACCAATCAGAAAGCCTCAGATAAAAGCAGTTCATATTCAGTATGACTTAAAGAACATTTTGGAAATTTAATAAACCTGGGGCAGAGTTATTTGAAATCCCAGTAATAAATAAAGTGGTTAAATTCCACTCATTCCTGCATCCGTGCAGAGCTCTTGGCTTGGGCCTTATCTTTGAACACAACACCCAAACCCACAGAACCCCGGACTCTATCTGCCACCCGTGGAAGGCAGGCAGGCTGTGGGAGAAGGGAGAGATCAACGTGCCTTATCTTCCACAATTTGTACTTTCTACCAAGTCTGTCACCTTTTACTTCTCTCCAAACTGGAAATTGAAAAGCGGGGCCTCCCCGACGGTAGGGGCTACTGATGTTGGTAATAAATCTATAAATGAAATAAAAACAGAAACAAACAAACAAAAAACCCACATGAAAACAAACTCCTGAAATGCAAGGCTCCACTCAACCCTCTCTAAATAGACAACAGACTTAATTCAAAGGTAACTTGCCAGATGTTTGGGTTTCTTTTAAAAAGCCTAAATATATACTAATATTTTTTTAAATAAGAACACTTAGTCTACTTAGTCTACAGTAAAGAATATTTAAACATATAAACCAAGTCATTTTCAGACACAACATCATGTTCTTATGATACTAAACCAACTCATGCCAACAGGAATCCCACTGCTCGACTGTGTTTTTCTTGTGATGTATAGCCATGATTTCTCTCTGCCGCTGGGAAAGTGCTGGAAAGCGTGTCGCCTGGCCTGGGGAGGACAGGAATGGCTGCTTTCTGTGCCAGAAAGGGAATTTCAGTTGGCTGTTTCTTGGCCTGCACATGCTCTCTCCAACCAGACCCCCTCTGCCTTGTCGCACAGAGGGCATCTGGGAAGAACAGAAAGTTTGTATCACAGGTGCTAGTTTGTATCACAATTTATGAAATACTAATAAATGCTAAGTCTATGACGTCTTTCCTTCTATTAGTCTTTTCTGCTTTTCCCCAGTGGCATTAACCACAAACCATCCTTCTCACTATAGACCTAAGAGAAGTGCTCAACAAAAATACCATGATACCAGTTCCTTTCATGATAAGCAGAAGCATAAAATGCTGATGGATACATATTTTATTGTTTGAGTTGAACATGAAGTTCCATGGTTTGGGGGTTGTGTGGTTTTCCTGGGGACTGACCACTCTTACCATGGCAGTCCCGGGTCCTTGAACCTTGCCACCTGTGTAGGTGTGCACAGGGATGAGGACTCAGGTGTGCAGTGATGCTGGGGCAGCAGGACCTACGGGCACGTGGCCTCCATAAGTATGGGTGGCACATTTTCAAATGGTATTTGATGGGTAAACTCATAAATGCCAAGGGATAAAGTTTTATGTGCTAGAAACCAGTGGGGTGTTGCTTTTCCTCCATTTCCCTTCTAGATCCTCTTTCTGCATTCCTCTGCTCTTCTCCATCCCCTGGAAACTGATGCTTATAGAAGGCATTGCTGGGGCATCCACGGCCCTTTGACTTGCTGTGATTTTCAGCCAACAGCAGCCCCTCACAGCCAATCAGCTGGTGGCGACAGCCCTTTCCCAAAAACCGCAGCTCCTGTTCCGTGATCCTAGAGCTCTTGTTAAGTTCTAAAACTCCTTTTATCCTTGCTTTTTAGGCTTAAAGCTGGCACTGACTTCCCAGTGTTGCTTGCCTTGGAGGGGCTTCACTGTCCCTGGTTGGTTTCTCTACCTGCGGCTTTGGATAACATACTTTTTTTTTTTTTTTTTTTAGGATTTTATTTACTTATTTGAGAGAGAGAGAAACGAGTGGGGGAGAGGGAGAAGCAGATTCCCCACAAGCAGGGAGCCTGATGTGGGGGCTCAATCCCAGGATCCTAGGATCATGACCTGAGCTGAAGACTGATGCTTAACCAACTGAGTCACAACAGTACCCCAGATAACATCCTTTTTATTAAACTCTTTGCAGTTACCACTTTTCAGACACATCTTTTTCTGACACATACGTGTAGCCGTGAAGATCAGGAAGCACAACCGTACTTACAAAATCAGTAAATCAGACATCTCATTCATTCATCTGGCTCCCCCTTCTCCCCCTCGGTCCAAAACATTCTGCAATATTGAAATATGAGGGTAATTGATAAAGGCTATCCATATCAAGTATGGAGTACTTAGATACTAAATGTTCTATGTAGCTCATGTCATCCTTACTACCACTCTATGTAATCCTTACTACCATTCTAGAAGGTGAGCGTTATTAACCTGTTTTCCACACCAGGGAACTGAGGCACAGTGTTAAGTCACTCGCTGGCCTCTAGAGCTTGTGGTCTTCACCCCATGTGCAAAATCACCCAGTGACTGCCTGCGCTCAGAGCAGCTGTTCTTAAACCCCCTCACCCTCCTTGCTTCTACACCTTGTTTCTCCCTTTCTGGCTCTCCTTCTGTCTTCCTTCTCATTGTCTTGCTTTCTACCCTTTTATTTGACCCCATTACCTCCCCGCACCCGCCCCCTGCCCCTTTCCGCTTGTGCTCTCCCATGAGCTAGATCATCTCCTCTTGTGCAACACAAAATAAGATGACAGCAACAACAGACCGTTCGTTATAAGGGTGAGATATAGACATCAGAAATTACAGCTACGGAAAGTTCTTAACGATATGGAAAAGCTGGACCATGAACTCCCTAAAGCAGCACCTGTCTTGGTCACAGTGCATCCCAGAGCCCCGTGCGAGGCAGGTACTCAGCTGACCTTCAGTGCATCTTTATTTAGGGAATGCAGTATGGAGCTAAGAAAGCAGGTCACAACAGAGAGCACAGAGATGCAATCTCAGGAACAAACCACGAGTGTAGCATGAAGATTGGAAAGGCATGTGGCTTGTCACAGTGTTTATCTGCATCCTTAAATTCTCCCATGTTTTCCAAATTTCCCACACGGGGCGTGTGTTACTTTTTTTAGACTTATAAGTAACCAAAACAAAGCAGAAGGGTCCTGTATAGCTGGATAGCAAGCCCCGATTCTCCTGGCGTGGCTGGACTCTGCCCCCAGGCCGTTTACCTGCACCTGACAGCCGTTCCGTGCACCCCTTGGATGGAATCAGAGGCACTGAGTCCCGAAGGGCCGGGGAGGTTATCTAGTCTGACTTTATCCAAGGTCAGGCGGAGAGTCTGGAGGAACACAAGCTAAGACCCTGGTCACTGGGATCCTAATCCAAGGCTCTCCTCAGTCCTCTTTGCGGCTCCCTAACCTGGCACTTTTAGGCAACAAATGTTTGGCTGTAATTTCTATTCTTGAGATCAAGCACTATTGAAAAGACACAAACGTTTCTGGTCCTCAAGGCACTAAAGTAGAAGGGGCCATTTCATGCTGCTTCTAGGTACAGTTGCGAATGATCGGCAAGGGATGCTGTCTTCAGACAGGAATCCCAGTTCCTGAGTGCAGTTTCCTGTCTGCAGGAAGCAAGGGGATGCCGTGGTATGAAGTGTGCAGAGAGCGCAACGTCTGGGCCCCACGTTGTCCTACTGATGGCTTCTTCGCAGAAGCCTCCGTGGAAAGGACCTATAACTGCCTGGAGCTAGCTAATGTAGTTGGCAAACACACTCAGCGGCTGACCCTGTTTGTTACAAACAGGAAGATGTAGTTAGGCATGTAAATAGTTCTTGACATTTGAATACCATCAGTTGCATCCTCTTTTTTTAGTATATGTGCTGCCGAAGCAAGCACCAGTTGCATCCTCTTATGAGGGATTTGATCCTTTTAGAGAGAAGAAGCAAACAATTTAGAAATGATGGCCTGATTAAGACCCTGACCATGGACCCCCCCCCCCCCCTTTCCCAGGATACGTCCTGGGCACAGAGATTGCAGGAGCTGGAGATGGACAACCGAAACTTGATTCAAAAAGCTTCAGACCAAAAGCATCTTCAGGGACAAGGGAATTCTCCTCAGGGCCCCGGGTGTCTGAAATGTCATGGAATCGAAAAGTTAGCTCTTTTTCATCATGAACAGGAAGAGATCTCGCAAACAAGGTCTGACATATATTTAAAAGCGTGGTTGTTTTCCTCCTGAAGACTCTCTTCCCATTTTCGTTTTCTTCCTGGGGACTCCTTTCTTACTGTCTGACGTTTACTCTTTCAGAGACCATGAAAGTGATCTAAGTTATGGGGAAGGAGAAACATCGAAGGAGCCACTCTGAGTGTGCTGTGATTTAGTTACGTTGATGTAACTAGGTCTGTTAGATTATAGAGCCTCCCAAGGGTAGAGATCAGTTTTTTTTAATTTATATTTTTAGTCTCTTACGGTGTTGCTGTGTCTAAAATACAGAACACTCTAAAAACAAAATCTGCTGACAGAAAAGAAAATGAACATACTACTTCCCTGCAGCGTGGTTTTTCTGAAGCTCATAAAAGAGTTCTCTTCCCTCTTTTATGAAAAGTTACAAGGCATTTTTGGAAATCTGGAAAAACGCACTGGGAAAAGGAGCTGAACTGGGCAAGAGATTAATTTTAAGTAAGTTTACAAAAAAAAGAAAGTTGTCGGGTTTTGGTTGATTGGATCTACTATGAATCAGGGTTTAAACATAAATTCTTTTTCAGTCAGTTTAGTCCCAGAGATATTTATAGAGCACATCCTTTGAGCAGGAATCCTGTGGGCCATGGCGGAAAACAAGGAGGAGCCGGACTGAGTCCTCGCCCTCAGGGCGCTCACACGGTTAGTGGACTCAAAAGCTTTAGATTCAAGCTTTAGGTTGGCCTATTGAGAGCCTTTCCCCCGCACAGATAAGCATGCATTACTTCATGCATTCATCTTTAGGCACTCAGGATTTCAGGTCATCATGCAGGCCAGAGACGCTCCTTAAATCGGTGCAGCTCCAGATTCATTCACAGCAGTGCCTGCCGGTCACCGAAACCGGATCCCCAGCCAGCATTTCTGTCCCCGCCACCCGCGCCCTGGTGCCCATCACTGAAAAACGACTGCAGCCTCCCGTGTGCCAGGTGCACAGCGCTGGACTCCTCCCTTTGCTCTGTCTTCAGGACTTTTACTAAAGTGACCACTCTGGCCTGGCCACTGGGACATCCTTGTTATGGGCGGCTCCCGCGAGTGGCTCTCTGCACCCTCCCCCCCCAACGTTATTCACTAAGACCAGAGTGATCCCTTTAAGAAGTCAGATCGTGAGCCCTCTACTCCTATGGCTTTCTTTTTTGATTTTGATTTTGATTTATTTAAGAGAGAGAGTGAGAGAGCGCACAAGAGAGGGGTGAGGGGCAGCGGGAGAAGCAGACTCCCTGTTGAGCAGGGAGCCCATTGTGGGCCTCCAGGATCATGACCTGAGCGGAGGGCAGCCACTTAACCGACTGAGCCACCCAGGTGCCCTTTCTATGGCTTTCTATTTAGTTTAAAAGAGAAGCCCCCATCCTTTCCGAGTCTGTTCAGTGACTTTTAGGTTGTCACATGGTCTGGCCCGCTCACCCCCTATCACAGCACATCTCCTGCCACACTCCCTGCTGGTCTTTGGAAACACCAAGCCCACCTCAGAGGCTTTTTTACATTGGCTGTTCCCTCTGTCTAGAATGTTCCTTCGGGGATAACCCATAGCTCATTCTCCTTCTCTCTTCTTTCAGTGCTCTAGTTAAAATGCCATCCTGCCTAACCAACCTGCATAAATGGTGCCCCCTACCCCTTACGCGCTATGTCCAGTCTCCTCTTTCAGTTTATTTTTCTCTCCCAGAGCTTCTAGGCTGATCTATTTTATGTTTATTTGTTTATTTGTATATTTTCTGTCTTCCTTCCCCGCCCCCATTCTGTCCCACCGCTTGGATAGAGGGCAGGGCCCCAGGATGTTTTGTCCCCTGCTCTGTCCCCTGCACCTAAGCAGGAACTAGCATCTCAAATATATGGCCCGTTCCAAGTCTAAGAAAATGTCGAGCTTGGGCTGACTCTGTTCACACCTTCAGAACTCACTCAAATTCTGTTCTGATTAAGTCCATTCCATGGCCTGAGACTCTTTTGACACCTAAAAAATGACAAAGCCGAGGGGCACCTGGGTGGCTCAGTCAGTTAAGTAAGTACTGACTCTTGGTTTCGGCTCAGGTCATGATCTCAGGGTGGCGAGACTGAGTCCAGCGTTGGGCTCCACACTCAGTAGGGGCTCTGCTTGAGATTGTCTCTTCTCCTTCTGCCCCTCCCCTGGGCTCACTCGCTCTCTCTCTCTCTCTCTCTCTCTCAAATAAATAAATAAATAAATAAATCTTTTTAAAAAATGACAAAACCTAGTTGGTAATGTAACACTTTTTTCCTTCATTTTCCAAATGACTGCTTCAAATGTAATGTACCTGAAGTCATAAAGGTGAGGTGAGTGCAAAATAATAGTAATAGTGGCTTTTCAAACAGTTAGACATTATTAAGAAAAGTATTTTTAAAGTTGAATCTTCTTGGGGCACCTGGGTGGCTCATTAGGTTAAGCCTCAGACTCTTGATTTTGGCTCAGGTCATGATCTCAGGGTTGGGTGATTGAGCCCCTCGTTGGGCTCGTGCTGAGCCTGGAGCCTGCTTGGGATTCTCTCTCCTTCTCCCTCTGCCCCCCTCCCCAACTCTCTCTCTCTCTAAACAAAACAAAACAAAACAAAACAAAAAAACTCAATCTTCTTTCAAGTTCATGATGGTATTGAACAATGGTTCAGAGTTTCAGAAACAGTCTGAAGAAATCCTGAGTGCCAAATAAATTCTAGCATCAAGAGTGAAGCTGAGAGATCCAAACATTACTTTTGTTACTGATAAATAGAATGGAAAAATATGACTTTTATCTGCAAATAAGCTGAGTCCCTAGTACTGAATCCCCACACCCAAGAGGTTTATCCAGCTAGTCATAGGCAGTGCTGGCCCAGCCTAGACCTAGCATGTGCCGAGTGGGGCCTATGAGACCCCCACAGGAGCAGTGTGGAAATGTCTGCTTTCTGTGGACAGTCACTTCTAAGAGAAAGGGCGGAGAGAGGACTGGGCTGCACATACCCAGTTCATTGTCTCAAACTCAGCAGTTAAAAAGCTCCTCCTCCTTCCCTGGAGAGAGGATTATCATACTAGTGAAGCTCCCTCCATTTGCAAAGGCAGAAGCATTCTCCCTGCAAAGTTTCTTATGGTAACCTCCAATAAAAGCCAAGAATATACTCCAGAGCAGTCTTGGGATGCTCTGACCTGATCCCAGGAGAGAATTTACAATCCTTCCAGGAATGGACAGATAACATGTCCAAATAGTCTTCTCTTTCCGTGTATTTATTGAGTGAACTCTCTATGTCAGACATTTTCATGCTGGGAACACATGATGAACAAATACACTGACACTGAACACACAAATGTGTAATTGCAAATAGTGCTAAGTGCCACAGAGGAAAGGTACAGGCAAACTTGCGTATATTCAGTGGGAGACTGCTCTATGGTGAAATTCTAAGAATTCTTTCCGGAGGACATGGACTTTGAGCTGAATTTTAAAGGATGCCTAGGTAACAGAGGAGTAGCATCAGGGAGAGGGAATGTCAGGCACAAAGGTGTAGAGGCAAGAGGACTGTGATATGTTGGAGAAAGTTACAGAAGGCAAAGGGCAGGGGGGACGGGAGAACAAAGATGCAAGGTTATACAGGCACATGGGGGGCTTTGATCTTCATTACCAACACAGTAGTTTTCAATAGAAAGGGTAACATGGGTCAGCTTGACACACAGTCTTTGATGAGTACTCACTGGTAGGCCAACTCCACCTTTTGATACCTGGGTGAGGGATCCCATACTGGTGTTTGATGATGGATCATTCTACTTAGGGCATCATATGCCCCAGTGATCTAACATTCTGCTAGTAGGTTAAGTTACTAAGCTTGTGCTTTTCTTCCCAGGCACACTACCTACCATTTCACACTGTGATACTGTGAATATTTCATAGGAGACAACTTTCTATAATTTTCAAAATTTATACAACTATTCAGTTGGATCCTTATGTACACATATTTTGGGTTTTGGCAGAGAAGATGTGGACTTAGACCTTTTTTTCCCCCAAAAAATGTATTTTATTTTGTTTTTAGCCCATTTTTGATAAAATTAAATGTGGTTTACAAAAATATGTATGTTGTTGGGGCGCCTGGGTGGCACAGTTGGTTGAGCATGCGACTCTTGGTTTCGGCTCAGGTCGTGAGCCCAGGGTGGTGAGATCGAGCCCTGAGTTGGCCTCTGTGCTCAGTGCAGAGTCTGCTTGAGATTCTCTCTCCTTCTCCCTCGGCTCCTCCCACTTGTGCACACTCTCTTTCTCTTAAAATAAATAAATAAATCTTAAGAATATCTGAATTGTAGAATGAAAACATAACATATAAATATGTGACAAAGGAAATCCAAGGATGGTGGGGGTGCGGGGGCAGGTACTTGCAATGCCTAGAACTGCAGCTAGCGGCCCGCACCAGCCTTGCTATGGGATGGGAGTGTGAGTAGGGCCCAGACAGTTCTTTGGAACGCCTGATTCTGACCATCATGGTCTTCTGCTGTGCCTGCCTGAGTGTTTCGACTGCAAAATATACCTCTGTCAACTGAAAGTACTAAAATAATGGCATTTGGAGAATATATGTACAAGATAAAAATTTTAACTGGGTCATAACAAACACTATGCCATTATTTCAGGCAGTAATTGGTTTATCTGAAAGATTGCTCCAGGTCTATCCTCAGAAAATGTTTCATCAGCACATGGAAAGCTGTTTTACTTCCTTTAGTAGGTAGCTCTACATGCAATGAATCTAGAAGAGTTTGCTATCGTTAAGGTAAAAATAATAAGGGATCATAACTTAAATGTTTTACACATTTGAAAGCCTCTTGTCTATCTAGAGTTTAACCCAGTGGATCTTGATTCCTGGGGAGCAATTAAAGTATAGGTTCTGCAGGAGCTTTCATATCCCACTCATAGAACTCAGCCAGACTGTAGAACCCCCTCAGGATAAATGGCCAGCTAAAGGTGAATGAGAGATACTAGTAATCTCAGCTTTATGGCGGACTTCTCCATTAAATTAAGAGATATAAAAGTAGCTCTTCATGAAAGCCTCTTGCTCCTTGAGTAAGAGTCTCATTAAGTTTTTAGAAATATCAAAGAAATTACAGGATTTTTATTGAAAGCAAACAACCAGCAACTATTTGTTCTTTGTATCTATCATTCAGCATACTTCCCATCCTTCTGAGCTTCATATTGCCTGCAAATATAATGAGAATGCCTTCTACATACTCAGCCAGATTACTGATAACAGAACTAACTAGGATCAGACTGAGAACTATCCCTCTCAAAAGTTTATTCTTCAAGGGGACATCAGTCAGCATCCTTTGCATCTTTTGTTCTCCACTAGCTACTAATGCACCTCATTATTTCAGCTTTTGGTCCATACATCTCTATCTTGTCTACAAAACAATATGAAATATCTTGTCACATGTGTTGAGGAAAGGTCGGGTCTGCTGTGCTTATCCCTGGCTGCCCTTCTAATAAGCTTGTCCAAAGTGGATATGGATAGTGGTTAGAATTGACTCATCCTCAGTAAACTCTGATTTCTCTTCATTTTCCAAGATTTTCCTTTAAGAATTCATCCTTCCCATCTCGGTTAAAGACAACCTGAGATCTGGATTCTGCTTATTTTTATGTGGTGCTAGCAAGAGTCGTTTGTCAACACAGTAGATTTCATTGACTTCCTATTTGACCTTTGTCAGTTTTAACCAGACTCTCTATGAAGTGACCCAAATAAATACCATTATACCAAATTTACATATCTGATACAAGATTAATCAAAGTTTATCATTCAAAGACATTTATAGTTTTCCCAGCTTGGTTTTGACAAAGGCATTTACACACACACACACACACACACACACACACCCATGCACACACATACCCTGGGTAAGGTATAATAAATTTGTTCTTAATATTTTTCTATTAGATCTCTTCCTTCATTCTTCTGCAAGACTTTTTCACTTTGTTTTCCTTACCTCTGTCTCTCCAGGAACTTTTGATTATTGGCGTTTCCACATCTATTTCAAACCTTTATTGAAATCCTCGTATTGACCTGCCAGAGTTTTCTAGTCACACCTAATTATTCAGCACACCTGTCTCCAATGAGACTTCCATTGCTTATCTGCTACTTTTTGTGAGCCACAAGTGTAAGCCAGCCCTTCCTTAATTTTCTCAGGATAAAAGAATAGTATCTGCTGATTTTCGTTCCTATTGTAAAAGAACATTGTTATTACTTTGTTGTCAGAATCCATTCCAAAAATAAATGTGGAGTTCTGAGTGATGGTGCTTCTGCCAGTTTCTTGCAAATATTGTGTCTCATTCTGTGAAGGTCTGTGGACTGGCTGGGATGGGCAATTCTCAGTTCCTTTGTTTACTACCGATAGTAGTATCACCAAAAACCAAAGCAAAATAAAACAAAATAACCGAGCAACCCCCAAATAGACAAAATCAGTCTGCTAAGGGTTAATGGGTCTCTGGCTCCTGATAGCACTAAAAGAAGCAGCTTAGTGTGAGCAAGCAAGAAGCAGAAAATACCAGACGGCCTCGCTTATGCAGATTTGGACAGCGTAATCGCATATCCCTGAGCTCCGGCTGGTAAGGTGACTAACTGGCCTCCCCTTCAGCTAAAGCAGCTCTCTAGCACTAAAGTACTTGCTTGTTTTATCTTCGTGGAATTGATGGTGCTGGTCCAGTCCAGCCCCCAAGATAAACTTCTGAAGTTGCAACGTCAGTTGGGAGAGCAGGACTGCAGCGAATTCCAAGGGAAGCCCTGGGGTTATCACAAGCCCAGTGGCCGCATTATGTCACCTTGCCAACTTCAAAAGAGCTTGACCTCAAGCTGAACTCCACTTAGCCAAGCTGCAGAGAGCTAAGCCGAGCAGCTATATCGAGCATAGGTCTCCCCAGCCAAGCAGGAGCCACCTAAACAAACCCATCGCCTGTTCCCAAGAGAACCTTCTGATTGTTTAGAAATAAGGTAATGAATGGTGCAGTCCCCAGCCTTCTGGCTCAGGGGAGGGTGGTCAAGATGTGTCCGTATACATTCAGAGCATCCTGGGTACCCCCAAACTCCCGGTCTGTACTCACCAAGAGTGCCTCCCTCCCTTCTTGGGCCTCCTAAAACTCTTGAGACCCAGGCTGAGAGGAGAGTGACCTCAGTTTAGTAAGGGCTAATGGGAGTCTGACTGTTCTGTTAAATTAATTAAACAAGGAGGCCCTTAGACAGAGGTGGCCCTAATGTCCTGGCACCCTACGTAAGCAAACCAAAATCTAGACCTGTAAATGCCTCAAGGTCAGGAAACTGAAACCAACGTACAACCAACCACAAGCAGCTGAAGAGGCTTTAAGCTATAGCCGATCAAAAATTTCCTAACCTTGCTTTTGCCTTTTCTCTGTGAAAGTATCTCCTTAAGGTCTAGTTGGTGGAGCATTCCTAGTCACTTCTGGTTTGGCGCTGCCCAATTCCAACTGATTTTTGCCTAAGTAAACTTAAAATTTTGTATATGCCTCAGTTTATCTTTTAACATTTCCTTTTCCCCTGGAGGTGAGGGGTGAAAGCCCTTGGGTTTAGTTTCCAGATTTGATGTCCTAAAACGATAGCTACCTTCACAGTATGCCCAACAACATATTAACACATATTAACTCATTAATCCTGAGGACAGCCCTCTAGAGCCACCTCTCAAGGGCAGGCGATGATAAGCTCCACTCACAGTTGGGAAAATTCAGGCACAGAAAGGGTGAGTCCCTTTCCCAGCTAGCAAGCAGTGGAAGTGGGGGGCAGTTTGAATGAGGGGTCCACAGCTTTACACTCGTTCTGTGCGACCATTGTCACGGAGCAGAAAGGAACTAGACTCAGGATTCGGGGTCAGGTGGGCTGGAAAGTCTAGGCATTTCCAAGTCTTTAAGTCCAGAGGAATGGGAGAAAAACAACAAGGGAGACCACAGCAAGGGTTCTCAGCAGACTTCAGACCAGACTAAGAGGGTTTAGTAGATGGAATCTACCCCTCCTTTGCCATCCCATCCCCAACCCCAGCCTGCAGGCAGAATCCAATTGTAAAGGCATTTCTATTCAGAGGCTTGCCCCTAATTATGTTAAATTCCTGGAGGCCATAAATCCCAATTCATCTGAACAGAGAAACCAGCCCTGTCAGTGTAGAGAATGACCTCATTCTTTCCTACAGTCTACCTGCCGGTTGGGCGATATGGCACCCTCAGCGCTGCCCTCCACCCACCATGCTGTCTCGCTGCACTTGGCCAAGCTGCCCTGCCTGGGAACTCTAGCAGCTGGGATGTTCCACTGGTTGGCACCTCTTACATCTTCTGTACAAAGAAAGCTGATGCTCAAAGGTGACTTTGATCTCCTGCAAGGTCTGGGCAGACTCCAATGCCCATTAAAGTTTCAATTTTCAACATAACTTTTGTTTGTGAGAGCATTTTATATAGGGTCTTTGAAAGTTGGCATCATATGTGACATACCGAATGCAGTAGCCTGAATTTTCTGAGTCTACCCCCCTGCCTCCCATTAAGGGCTCACCCTGTTAGTAGGCATAGCCCCCATTCAGGTAGTAAAGCATAAAGAATACTGCTTATCAGATGCCAGGAGAATGACTACAAATATCACTTGGGTCAGCCAGCTTTAGGTACCTCAAACTTAAAAGTGTACACAAGGGATATGTGGATCTTGTCAAAATTCTGATCTTGTCAGATTCTGAGTCAGTAACCCTGGAGTGGGGCCTAGGATTCTGCATTTCTGACAAGCTCCTGGGTCATGGTACTGGTCAGGGATTATACTTTGAGGAGCAAGACCTTAAAGGTTTCATCTATCTTGAGACTCTGTGCCCCTGACTGATTTTGCACGAATTGATACAACCCAGAATCTTCTGGAGGATGTGCTTCTTATTAGTGATATCCCCAGAAAGAAAATGAAATCTTCCTGGGCTGTTTGGATGAGAGGGTCTTTTTAGAGGTTGATGGTTTTAAAATCCTTGTCTGAATGCTTTCCCTTTACTTGAAAAATATGTCCTAGTTGACTGGTTTTCTGTCTTAATACAAGCATCTCTACCTCAAAGGAACACTCTGTCTCTGAGTTTAAGCAGAATAAGACTTTTTGGGGGGCTTTGTGGTTGGTTATTTCATGTCTCTGCATGTGGGTTACAGGATCTTGCTGAATTGGGCTTAAACAAATGTCCATTCTATTAAAATTGGAAGGATTGGATCAAGAACTTGAAGCTTTCTGAGGACAGCCACCTCATCTAACCCTAAATGGGCCAACAATGTAAGTACAATACGGCAGGGAAGCAAGACCCAAAGCTTTGCGGAAACAGAGATCCCCATCCAAATTCGAGTTCTGGAAACCACAAGAGTTGTCACATTGGGTAAATTACCTAACCTTAGCTTCCTTAACCACAAAACAAGAGGGCAAAGTGAGAGAGATGGCAACACATGGGGGGTAACACTTGGGTATCTTACAGTTTTGCCTGGAACAAAGTCTTTTTTTTTTTTTAAGATTTTATTTAATCATTTGAGATACAGAGAGAGAGAGAGAGAGCCTGAGCAGGGGGAGAGGCAGGCAGAGGGAGAGGGAGAAGGAGGCTTCCCGCTGAGTCAGGAGCCCAATGTGGGACTCAATCCCAGGACCCTGAGGTCATGACCTGAGCCAAAGACAGACACTTAACCAACTGAGCCACCCAGGCGCCCTGAGCCTGGGACAAAGTCTTGATGGGCTCCATCAGAGTGTTCTGGCACCAAAGGTTGTTAGCCTCTCATGAGGTGAATCTGACTTTTGATGTCCTAAAGAAAGTTCCTTCATACTAAGAAAGCAGAGACTCAGTCCTGGGATCATTTGATAGGATTCCATTTGGATTTTCTCTGTGGTGCATCTCCATCGTTTTGATTGGTGGCGGGTATACATATGACCCCAGACCACTTGATATTGGCTATATTCTGCAATAACCCCAAGTTGATGGTGGTTTATTGTACCACATAAGAAAGACATTTTTATAAGACACCTTTTAAAGTTTGTTTTTTGGAAAAACAAAGCTAAAAACAGGTTTCCCTGTTTAAGTTTCTTGACTGAATGCTTTTGTATTCCTTAGAAAATGTTTATTACTTGGCCTTTTTAAAAATAATCTTAATATAGGTATCTCTATCTCAAAGGGATTGATTAAAGTGGTAGGCTGAGCATCATCCATCTACCCCTCCAGCTTGCAGTCCTGTTAAAACACACATTCTAGTTCAGTAGATCTGGGATAGAGCCTGAGATTCTCAATTTCCAACCAAGTTTGAGGTAATGCAGATGTTGCTGGGCCACAGGTCACATGCTTTGGGTAGCAGGGCACCAGCAATAGCTCTTGCCAGACAGAACTGCAAATACTTTAAGCTGCCTTTCAGGTCCCCCCCACCCCACTGCCCCCATGCACGACCCTCACCTACATGTGCTTCTCCCTACCTAGGAACTCTTGGCTGAGTACCTGACTTTAATTCCCGCTTCTTGTCCCTCCTTGACCCTATGTCCTCCCTGCCAACCTAGTCAGCATTCTGGGCTGAGTGTCTCCAGCCTGATTCATGCTCTATAGCTCATGCCTCCAGTTTGGCAGTGTCTTACTGAGGACTCTTCAATATAGCCTTCGTCATCTCTGCCAGTGCCTTGGGCCAGCCTATTCTGAGTGCTTGAAAGCAGGTTCCTTAGAACCTCATCATGGTCACCCCAGCAAGCAGAAGCAGAAATGGGCGGTCCACAACAGGGCTCCTGTGACCAACTACATGTCAAGTCTTTGAACTCTGGAGGAAGAAGCCTAAATTTCACATGTCTGAGGACCATAGCATCTTGAAATTGAAGAGAATCTTGGAAGCAGTCTTACAAAATCATCATGATGAAGGAACTCAAGGTCAATAATAATAATGACCACTTACTGGGCATTTTCTGTATGCTCTTTAATCTTTACCCCACCCTCATGAGATAGGTATAATTATTATGCCCATTTAATAGGGGTAAAACTGAACCTTGGAGTGGTAAAATAACTTGCCCAGGATCACTCAGCTTATAAGTGATGCAAATCCAAGTTTCTTTGATTCCACACTCATGCTCCTCACTAAGCTTGGGCAAGGCTTTCAATCAAGAGAATCTGAGAAAGTTCTCTGCAGCTATACAGCAATATCCGGGACTAGAATCCACGTCATCCGACTCATGGATCTTTCCCCTAGACAATAGGAGGTCTTTATCTTAAATAAGCAAGTTTAATGTCACGTGTTTCTGGCCCTGAGTCTTGAATTTGAGTACAGTTACAATAATGAAAAAAAGGTTTTTCTCTCACGAAGCATTTATAACTGAATACACAGTAGTATAGAAATAATATGCAAATCACATCACAACACAGATGAAAGGCTTAATTCTACCAGTTCCTTTATGAATGGACACATCAGATTTCCTATTGTGTCTGAAATTTGTATAAGGGGTACCCACTAGTGAATACACAATGCCTCGATGACGTAGCACTTTTGATAGCTACTCCCACACGTAGGTTATATCTACCTAACTTCAAAAGAATTGATTGAAAAACATTTTTCAAGCCAATGAATCGGTTGTTTGATGTTGTATGTGACAAAGACCTTCCTTAAACTGACTGATCTTCCACATAACAGACTGGATTTTTGTATTGTAAGTGTTGCTGCAATGTCAAATTCTTACTTAAGCGCTGAAATTCTGGAGTTGCGGACTAGCTGTTTTGTCCAGGTTGGTAAGGGGATGGAAGTTTAATGGGCTGGAGGTAGGGGCAGGTAGGAAAAAGAACTATAGATTATCTGAACTTGTCAGAGAATCCAGAACAAGAGTTGTTGACCAACATGCTACAACAACACATTTCCTAAGGAGTAACCCAAACCTACTGGAATGTCTTGACAGCTACCTTAGCAGGGCTAAGGGGGTTGCGGGGCGGAGAGGTGGGGGACAGGGATCTGAAAGGACTCCTTATTTCTACCTTCAGAAACCTCCCTCTTTTTTCTTCTCTGCAAGACAATGGGGTCCAATTAAATGTCTTGTCACCTTAACAATAGTCTTCTTTAAGCTCTGCTCCCACACATGGCTGGCTTAGTACTTCATTTATCCAGACCCAAGCCTGACCTGTGCATTGCTACACCCTCTGTCCATACCTAGCCACAGCCACAGGATGTGTTTACCTGTCCCCCAGTGAGAATTTAAGCTATGGGGTTCCCACACCAATATAGCTATAAAGTACCCAAATCTGAGAATATTAGAGTGGGGAAAGGCCTTGGAGAGTGTCCAGATGCTTTCAAGCTGTCCTAGGGTAGTGTTTTGTCCACAGCAAAAATCTTTATTCAAAACAAATCCTGCTCAGCCATGCTCTACAAGAGAAGTCAGGCAGGAGATGCTCAGGGTGAAATAGGGGATAACTAGAGTCTCACCCGGTTTCTTCTCTCTTGAATCCTATGTCCTTGAGGTTTTTCCCAAAAAAGCCAACAACTCTCCAGTAGACTGTTCAAAAACCTCTAATAAAGGAAACCTCAAACTAAGAGAATACCTTACCAAGATCCAAGAGCTTATCAGTGTCTGAAAAGAGCCCATGCTGCCTGTCACCTGGCACAGAATTTATAACTCTCTTGTAGAAATGCCTTGATTCTGTCCAAGACGAGGACTGCTCATTTGAGCCACTTAGGGCAACTCCTTACTCATGGATGTACCGGGGAATGCTACTGGAGTTTCCGGAGGCCTGGAGGACCGAGTTTCTCTGTGGAGCTGACTTTGGTCCCTGACGTTCAGACTACTGGGGTGAGATCTAGATGTTACAGTCTGGTGCTCAGGCTGTAATTATACATTTGGATGATGTAACAACAACATAACCAAGACTTTGCTAGGTCTGTTATATGATGGATACATTTGCATTAAATCAGAACATAGGGAAATTCAGGGACTTCATCGTCCATGGGCAGAGTTCCTCTGCTTGAATATGCAGGTTATTCTTAAGTGCTCTTTGCAGCCAGCAAGCATGGAGTGTAGGCAGATCTTGGACAGTGCTGGCCTACATGAGGGAGGCCTTTGTTTGCACTACAAGGAGGAAGTGCACGGCACTTTTGGGAGATGTTAATAGCAATGGCTGAAAGACCACAATAAACACCCAGGACACCCACGGGAGTAGCCCCCACAATGGTGGAGGGACACAACACACCAGGGCCCTGGGAGACAGAAAGTCATTGTGCATGAAGCCCCAGAGTGTTCCTTCCCATGGGCCCCACACAGAAGGCATTGCTTCAACACCCTGGACACATCTACAGCTTATTCTAGTCCATGACAATAACTTAATTACCAATTTAAAGCTTGACAACAAATGCCCCCAAATCTCTATGGCTTAATAAAAGACAATACCACAGGGCTTTATGTGTGAACACATTGTTTGCTCAAAACCACTTCTACTGGGAGCCTCTGCATCCTTCCTTCCCTTGTCTAACAAAAAGTAGCCTAGCTGATTGGGCATATTCTTGCTGTAATGCATCAGATGTATCCCCAATGTGTCTAAGGGAGCTGATGTCTTCCATCACGTGTGATACCTGAGGATGTGGCCAAAAGGATGGGCTGAGTCCGGGGAGCCCTGGGCAGTGTGGACTCCAGCGCAGAACGCTAAAAGTGGGCTCAACAGGACTTGTAGGAGTTTGTATAAGATTCATGTGGGGTAGGTGAAGACTGTGCTAAGAGAAAACGGAATGGAGAAACAGAAGCCACACAGTCATTGGCTTATGTGGTTCTTAAGTCTGCAATAAATAACAGTCCCATTCCCCAAAAGGGACTGGCCTGCAAAGGTCCCAAGCCTCCCAAATATCCCAGAAACCTCTCCTGCCAAAACTCCAGGAAGCCTTTACACCAAGAGGACTCGGTTCTCCCTTTTTGAAGGCAGGGCAAATTCAGTTTTCTTCTTGGGAAGAGGCAGGAAATTGGGGATTCTCTAAGGGCACTTTTAGAAAATTGAACACAGAACCTTTTATCAGTGAATGTATGGACGGTTTTTGGCCACAGCCCTCACATTCATCAGAAGCACTTCAGGGAGAGAAAATTAATGATAACCCTAAGTACATAATGACTTTCTGGAGACCAGAAGGCTCCACTCTGATGGTTTGACTGGAGGCTTGCATCACAGTAATGAAAGATGCTGCCTGTGAGCTTGACCCTGATATTGGTTCATGCTTCAGAGCAAAGAGCAGCAACGTTGGTACGGGCTACTCTATCTCTTTCCTGGTAACTGAAAGCAACTCAGATTAGGATCATTGGTAATAGTGCTGTATTTGGTCATTTAAACAAAAAGAAAGAGAGAAGAAAAAAACTCCATGCTTTCAGGACTTCTTTTCAGTTTAAACATAAAATCTCACAGAGCCCTAGGAGAATATTATACCAATCACAAAATAACAGGTTATTGTGCAAGACGCACTCAAACATGGGTGCAGCCTTCCTGTTAGAGCACATTAGTTCAATGGCATGCCTGCAGACAGAAACCAATTACTCCTGGCCTAGTGTGTAAGTGAAATTGAAGCTTTGCACTTTCCAGAACATGAATTGTACAGCTATTACCCAGCAAGAAAGTTTGAAATGGATTTGATATGTGCTGCTTTCCTCCTCAATGCTGATCTTGGGAGTGATTGTTTTAGCTCACTTCGATACACTCAGAGTGGTTGTCACGCATTACACTCTAAAGCAAATTTTAGAAAAATTCTCACTAAGGTATACATGACTGATACCAGAGTTTATTCCTGAAATCAAGAGAGGGAGGGAGAAGAAGCCTGGGACTCACCAGGTCCCCAAAATGGGGCAAGAGCTTTGTGGAGCTGTTAGAAATTGCTGTTTGAAGGGGAGACTAGAGACAGGTGGAAGAGGGCTTCACGGTTTTGTTGAAGTGGCCTCACTGAGGTGTTTTGCTACAAAGAAAGGATCTTGGGAACAATAGAGCCACATCCTAGATTGCCTGAAGCAAACTTCTGGTGCTTGAGCTGGTTGACTCATCCTGACTGCCCTTCCTGGTTCTGCTAGGGAGCTGGGCTAGGCCATTTAATGTTCATCTCTAATTACTTGTGTCTGTATTCTTGTCATTAGAATGTAAACAGGTTTATAATAGGCTTGAGTTTTCTGTGCTGAGATCAAAGGCAAGCCAGTTGGAAGATGGCAAAGAGAGGAAGAAGGGAGAGGAAGACAGAGGACAGGGTGGTTCTGGCATTTCTACTGCTCCATGGCAGGGTTGGGCCTGCTGTGGCATGGTAATGGCAATCGGTTCCTCAGAAGCCAAGGTCCTGGCTTGCCCAGAGCCACTGGGCATTCAGGGGTTGGCTTTGTCTGGAGCCTCAGGAAGCTGCTCACCTACTCCTTCCAAGGGCCAGGGGCCTTTGAGGGTTGAGAACCAGCCTTTCACAAGGAGGGAAGGAAGCAGGAACAGTGGGGTTTAACTTCCTCAAGGTAGTGTCCAAATCCAGTGGCTGCATTCGTGGAGGTCTGCCAGTCCACCCAGCCATGAGCGTTTCTGGAAGAGCACAAGCAGGGCTGGTCTGTCCACTCTTGGATCACAACTGGGACCAGATCACCTTTTACAGAGGGGACCTGCTTTGACACCACATCCATGACTCTGTACTCTGCTTCCCTCTCCTTTTAAAACCTCAGGTGCTATGGCACAGGGATCCTTCTTCACCTGGTGTCCTAAAACCTTAGCTACTGTAAGGGAGGAAAACTTTTCTCTGCCCTCTTAAGTTCCTCAGCTGGACCCTGCATGTTAGACTGACAAGACAGATTAAGAAGAGAGAAAGCATACACATTTTATTTGACATTCGTATTTTAAACTTTATGTGCACAGAGGACTTCAGAGAAAAGAAATAAAGTCCCAAAAAAGTGCTTAAACTTGGAAGACTTATATACCATTTTAACAAAGGATAATAAATTGTGGAGAAGTGACAAGACAAAGGAAAGGGGGTTTGGGCTTCTAGGGGTAGTAAATTGTGGGAAGATAAGCATATGGTGTAAACTAATGGAAGTTAAGGGTTAATTAGGAAGGTTTTGTCTATGCACTCACCTCAGGGCTGTCTCCAACTCTGGTGATAAAAGTTGTTCTTCCCTTCCTGGTACAAGAGTAAGGGACACCTTCAGAGTGGACATTCATGCTGTGCTTTTAGGCAGAGAGTAGAAGAGCAGATTGCTTTTCTTGTGTGTACTTTTGCTTTGCCTTCAGCTCCAAATAGTCCTTATTTCATAGTGGCACAGTTTGGGGTGGCAAAGTCTGATCCCCTTCACTACCCAAGGCTCATCAAGCCTTCTGATGGGAACCCAGGGTCAACTAGGTAGTTCAAGAGCATGCCTAGAACATAATTAGACACATAGGTGAGGACTGGAGCCGGCCGTCAAAGGCAAAGCCATGCCATTTAAAATGTAGCCATCCACTGCCATAGCATTTGCCTTCTTTAAAAAAAAGAATACTATTTTAAAAATTTTTGTTGAGGTACAATTTTCTACTTAAAATAGCTACATCTTAAGTGTAGATTTGTATAGTTTTGTCTAATCTATGTACCCATGTAAATAGCACCCAACAAGATTTAAATTTCTATCACCCCTGACATGATCTTCCCAGTCACTCCCCCATCTCAGAGGTGATCACTGTTGTGATTTCTGTTCCTGACATCCTTTGTCTACTCAGGCAGTGACTCTAATGGTGGAGATTTCATGTCCCATCACAGACCTGGACCTGGACTTGGTCCAGGCCTGCATTTGTTCAAATACACCAGGTGTGGGGCAGGTCTATAGGAAAGTGGATGGCTGAGATAATAAAGGGGAAGGATAGGAGACTAAAAGAAGAGAATGATAAAATGTTACTGATCTGCCTACGGCAGGTGCTGAGCTGGATTCTGATTGATTAGGATGGGAGGCAGATCTTGCTTGATTAAGGAGGGGAGTATGCAGAGGAGAAGAGAAGATGGATGAGAAAAATTTGTCCGTGGGGTAAAAGGCAGTATGGTCTCAGAGAAAAGAGTCTGGGGTTAGGCAGACCTGGCTTTGGATCCTCAATCAATAGCTTTATGACCTTGAAATGTTCTCAGCTTCCTCATCCGTTGAACTGGAGTCATAATTTGGAGGTTATCAGTCAAGGATGTAATGAGGTTTAAATGAGATAATGTAGGTGAAAGACCTCTTGCACTGCCTAACACTCACTATGATAGGTACTTAATATAGAGTAGTAGCTTAGTATTGCTGCCCGGTAATCCCAACTTTTGGTAAACAGTTTATTTATTTATTTATTTTTAAGCTCAAAATGGTCAACAGGATACAGATCTGCTAAAATCAGAGGAGAGGCTCTCACTTTGCAATGATACATTAGAGACACTAGCATTCTCTTATCATGGAACAAATTACATTGCAGTCACAGGATGTGCTAATTTGTGCCTTATAAATGAGTAGAATCACATGTTTCCTATTAGTACTTACTGCCACTTTGAGGAAACAACTAACATAATTTTGTATAACTACGTTAACCATAGTACATTTCCACTTGGCCAATAAAATGACAAATCATTCAGGATTTATAGGTCCTGTTTTTAAATATATAAAAAGTCATTATTAAAAGAGAGTTTGTCTGTTACCATGAGCTGGGCTTCTTCTAAACTTTTATTTCCACAACAGACCACCAAGTAAAAAACAAAACAAAACAAAAACTAATGGATATGTGTTCAAAAACAAAATAAAACAAACAAGCATAAAAAACCCCAAGCCTCAATTAAGCAACTTAGTAATCAAATAAGACCAGAAATACTGGATTCATATGGATCCATCTATTCTGGAAAAAAAAGAAAGAAAAGATGGCACAATCCAAGTTCCAGTCCAGAGTATAAGCCAGACCAGACAAAGCTGGTTGAGCACATGGAAAGTTTTCTGGATGTTGATTTGGTTTAGTGTTCAAAATTCAGAGAGAAGAAATAAGCCACTGTACAGTGGGAATTGCTGGGTCAACTGTAGTCAAAGACTCACACATACATAGACACTAAAAAATACCCACACAATTAAACTTCTGTGAGAAAGGGTATGTTTCATATCTATAAAGTAAGGTAATAAGAGAAAGGTTTAGGGTACCTCTGTTTCTTTTTTTCTTTTTTTAGAGAGGGAGAGAGAGAGGGAGGGAGGAGCAGAGGAAGAGGGAGACACAGATTCTTAAGCAGCCTTCATGCCCAGCACAGAGCCCGAAGTGGGGCTCAATCTTACAGCCCTGAGATCATGACCTGAGTCAAAATCAAGAGCTGTACACTTAACAAAGTGAGCCACTCAGGCACCCCAGGGTACCACTGTTTCTGACTATGATGTAGAAAGTAAAGAGAGGCTACCACTCTTACCCTAACACCCAAAACGAGATGAATCAATGGGAAGAGGAGAAAGATACTATTGATGGTAGAGAAAAATCCACCAAACTTGTAAGAAATTGTAACGACAGGGTTTGAGATAATGTGAAAAAGTAGAATGCCAAAAAGGCCCAGCCACAGAGCAAATCTGTACCCACCTTTCAGCTTTTCTATACAGTATTTTACCAAGTTAATGGGAAATGTGTTGAAGGCTGGGAGCAGAGAACTGAGAGAGATTCCCCCATGAGGCATGAGGGATCTTACCCAAGTGGGAAGCAGCTGCCTTCTAAAGGTGGAGGGCAGGGCAGGAGAGCTGAGAGAGCATCTGAGGCACTGTAGGCTTTCAATGACCAAATGGAAGGGAATGGCCACTCCAGGCTTTCACATTTCAGAAGAACAGAAACTTGGGGGTAGTTCCAGAGAGCTTACCAGTGACCCTAGCAGCCAGGCTATAAGGCAAAGAAAGATCTCCTATGTCTTGGAACACCGGCATCTTTAGATAAAACACAAATCTCTGGACTCTGTTAGGTGCTCAGATTCTAAGATCTGCCAAAGGGAAAGACTTTGACCTCTCTCAAAACATTTGAAGCCAGCGGGGAACTGAATCAAAATAAAGCTGAAGTAAAGTTCAGACCCAAGTTGACTACATATTAGATGGATCCAGCTCTCCAAGTTTGAAGCCTTACAGAAGAGATATAACATCTCTTAGAAATATTTACTTCTTTTGCTAGTGTTCTTTTGTATAAAATGTTCATCATTCAATAAAAATTATGAGACATTGGAAGGCGAAAAAAAAAGTGACCCGTGGTCAAGAGAGGGAAGAGCTCAATAGAAATACACTTAGAGATGGTACAGAGAGGAATTTTAAAATAACAGTGATAAGTATGCTAAAGGATATAGTGAAAAAGGAAACAACATGGAGAAAAAGATGAGAATTTCAGTAGAGGGATGGAAACAATGAAAAAGAAGCAAAAGAGGGCTCCTGGATGACTCAGTCAGTTAAACATCCGACTCTTGATTTCAGCTGAGGTCATGATCTGGTGGTCCTGGGATCAAGCCCCGCATCAGGCTTTGTGTTCAGAGGGGAGTCTGCTTGAGGAGTCTCTTTCTCCCTCTCCTTCTCCCCCTTACTCATGCTCTCTCCCCCTCTCTCTAAAATAAAAAAATAAATTTTAAAAAAGAAGCCAAGAAATGCAAGTGAGATTCTGCTTATAACCAAGATGGAGTAACGGTGACTAGATTTACCCTTCTGTGTGAAACAAAAAATAACTAGGAAAAAATACATAAAACAAAGGTTTTTCGGAACACTGGACATTCAGCATCAGAAAACAATGATTCCTCAAATACAGAAAATAAGCAAGAGGTGAGTCCTATGAATGCCCCAGGTTTTGCCTTGTAAATGTTTTCAGGCTGTGACACAGGGAAGGAAAACCGAGATGGAACCCATAAGACTCTGAGTTTAGGAGATGGAGCTGAACATTCAAGAAGAGCAAGTTGGCCAAAGTTGGTAGGATAGAGTACTAGAGAGGGAAAGCTGCCTAAGGAAAGATCTCTGGATAGCTACAGAGGGTCCTCCATGAGTACTCAGCAGAGTAATGATCAGTGCATGTCTATGAATTCCTCTGAGGCTGGGGGGAAAAATCACCTGGAAATATGAGAGGGGACAGTAGCTGGTGTCCACACAGGGCTGAAAATTATTCTTGTTCCTGAAACTTAGAGAAGAAAAATCTTTTAAACTACATTGCATAGTGTACTTGGAAGAGTCTTATCTCAATAGTGGGAAATTATTAGTCCTAGATCAAGCACTGTTCTGACCTTGCATAAAAGATATCTTAGAAATAAGACCTGGAAAGTTCAAACTATTTCCAAGCAACATAACTGCACCTCAGAATGAAGATCAGGCATATTTACAGGAGTACAAAAATATCCTGAATCCAATAAGGTAAAATTCACAATTCATTCAATAAAAAATTACCAAGCATGTAAAAAAAATCAGGAAAATATGACACATAATAAAAAGATAAGTTAAGCCATCAAAACTGACCCAGAAGCAAGATAAGTGTTAAAATTAGCAGAAAAGGACATTAAAGCAATTATTATACCTGTATTCCACAGTTCAAAAAATCAAGACAATGAAGATATTTATATTAAAAAAAAAAGACTGAAATCAAACTTTTAGAAATGAAAACTACAATGTCTGATGTGAAAATACACAGGTGGTATTAATAACAGATTAGACATATAAGAGGAAAAGAGTAGTAGGCTTGAGGACATGCCAATAGAAACAATTCAAAATGAAACACAAAGAGATAAAAGAATACAAAAAGAAAGAGTGCATCAGTGAATGATAGGAAAACTGTTAGTCAGGGGTGCCTGGGTGGCTCAGTTGGTTAAGCGTCTGCCTTTGGCTTGGGTCATGATCCCATGGTCCTGGGACTAAACCCCACATTGGGCTCCTTGCTCAGCAGGGAGTCTGTTTCTCCCCCTCCCTCTGCTTCTCCTCCCCCCCCCAACTTGTGCTCTGTCTCTGTCTCTCAAATAAATAAAATATTTTTAAAAGTAAAAAAAATAAAAATAAAAACTGTGAGTCAACTAATATACATGAAATTACAGTCCCTGAAGAGGAAGAAACAGTGAGGGGTAGAAAAAAAAATTAAAAAAATAATAGCAAAAAAAAAGTTCAAATTGGATGAAAACTATAAACTCACACATCCAAAAAGCTCAACAAACTCCAAGCACAAAAAGCTTAAAGAAAATTACAAATGATATCATAATCAAATTGCATAAAACCAATGATAAAGAGAAAATCTGAAAAGCAGTCAAAAACAATAGACAAGTTATATATGGAGAACAAAGGTAACAACAGATTTCTTATTGGAAAGAATGCAAGTGAGAAGAAAATACAGCAACATCTTTAACTTATAGAAGGAAAAAAAACAAAAGAAAACAAAACTGTCAACCTAGGATTCTATACCAGGTGAAAAAATAATTTGAAAGTGATGGCAAATAAATCTTTTTTTTTCAGACTTACAAAAACTAAGAATTATACAAGAAATATTGAAGGGAGTCCTTCAGGCTAAAGGCAAATGATACCAGAGGGAAATATAGTCTTTTATTTTTTTTTATTATGTTATGTTAATCACCATACATTACATCATTAGTTTTTGATGTAGTGTTCCATGATTCATTGTTTGCATATAACACCCAGTGCTCCATTCAATACGTGCCCTCTTTTATACCCATCACCAGGCTAACCCATTCCCATGGATTATTTGTTTTTTGGGTGTTGAGTTTGATAAGTTCTTTATAGATTTTGGATACTAGCCCTTTATCTGATATGTCATTTGCAAATATCTTCTCCCATTCTGTCGGTTGTCTTTTGGTTTTGTTGACTGTTTCTTTTGCCGCGCAAAAGCTTTTTATTTTGATGAAGTCCCAATCGTTCATTTTTGCCCTTGCTTCCCTTGCCTTTGGCGATGTGTCTAGGAAGAAGTTGCTGCGGCTGAGGTTAAAGAGATGGCTGCCTATATTCTCCTTTAGGATTTTGATGGACTCCTGTCTCACATTTAGGTCTTTCAACCATTTTGAGTCTATTTTTGTGCGTGGTGTAAGGAAATGGTCCAGTTTCATTCTTCTGCATGTGGCTGTCCAATTTTCCCAACACCATTTGTTGAAAAGACTGTCTTTTTTCCATTGGACATTCCTGCTTTGTCGAAGATGAGTTGACCATAGAGTTGAGGGTCCATTTCTGGGCTCTCTATTCTGTTCCATTGATCTATGTGTCTGTTTTTGTGCCAGTACCATACTGTCTTTTTTTATTTTTTTAAGATTTTATTTATTTATTTGACAGAGAGAGCCAGCTAGAGGGGGAACACAAGCAGGGGGAGTGGGAGAGGGAGAAGCAGGCCTCCCGTGGAGCAGGGAGCCCAATGCAAGGCTCGATCCCAGGACCCTGTGATCATGACCCAAGCTGAAGGCAGATGCTTAATGACTGAGCTGCCCAGGCGCCCCAGTACCATACTGTCTTGATGATTACAGCTTTGTAATAGAGCTTGAAGTCCAGAATTGTGATGCCACCAGCTTTGCTTTTCTCTTTCAACATTCCTCTGGCTATTTGGGATCTTTTCTGGTTCCATACATATTTTAGGATTATTTGTTCCATTTCTTTGAAAAAGGTGGATGGTATTTTGATAGAGATTGCATTGAATGTGTAGATTGCTTCAGGTAGCATAGACATTCTCACAATATTTGTTCTTCCAATCCATGAGTAGGAAATGTTTTTCCGTTTCTGTGTGTCTTCCTCAATTTCTTTCATGAGTATTCTGTAGTTTTCTAAGTACAGATCCTTTGCCTCTTTGGTTAGATTTATTCTAACCAGGTATCTTATGGTTTTGGGTGCACTGTAAATGGGACTGACTCCTTAATTTCTTTTTCTTCTCTCTCGTTGGTGTATAGAAATGCGACTGATTTCTGTGCATTGATTTTATATCCTGCCACCTTACTGAATTCCTGTATGAGTTCTAGCAGTTTTGGGGTGGAGTCTTTTGGGTTTTCCACATAAAGTATCATGTCATCTGCAAAGAGTGAGAGTTTGACTTCTTTGGCGATTCTGATGCCTTTTATTTCTTTTTGTTGTCTGATTGCTGAAGCTAGGACTTCTAGTACTATGTTGAACAGCAGTGGTGATAGTGGACATCCCTGCTGTGTTCCTGATCTCAGGGGAAAAGCTCTCAGTTTTTCCCCATTGAGAATGATATTCACTGTGGGCTTTTCATAGATGGCTTTTGTGATATTGGGGTATGTACCTTCTATTCTTACAGTGTAAAGAGTTTTAATCAAGAAAGGATGCTGTACTTTGTCAAATGCTTTTTCTGCATCTATTGAGAGGATCATATGATTCTTGTTCTTTCTTTTATTAATGTACTGTATCACAGTGATTGATTTGTGGATTTTGAATCAACCTTGCATCCCAGGGATAAATCCCACTTGGTCATGGTGAATAATCCTTTTAATGTACTGTTGGTTCCTACTGGCTAGTATTTTGGTGAGAATTTTTGCATCCATGTTCATCAGGGATATTGGTCTGTAGTTCTCCTTTTTGATGGGGTCTTTTGTCTGGTTTTGGGATCAAGGTAATACTGGCCTCATAAAATGAGTTTGGAAGTTTTCCTCCCATGTTAATTTTTTGAAACAGTTTCAGAAGAATAGGTATTAAATCTTCTTTAAGTGTTTGGTAGAACTCCCCTGGGAAGCCACCTGGCCCTGGGCGCTTGTTTGTTGGGAGATTTTTGATTACGGCTTCAATTTCCTTGCTGCTTATGGGTCTGTTCAGGTTTTCCATTTCTTCCTGGTTCAATTTTGGTAGTGTATATGTCTGGAGGAATGCATCCATTTCTTCCAGATTGTCTAATTTGTTGGAATTTAGTTGCTCATAATATGTTCTTATAATTGTATTTCTTTGGTGTTGGTTATGATCTCTCCTCTTTCATTCATGATTTTATTTATTTGGGTCCTTTCTCTTTTCTTTTGGATAAGTCTGGCCAAGGGTTTATCAATCTTATTAATTCTTTCAAAGAACCAGCTCCTAGTTTTTCTGATCTGTTCTACTCTTCTTTTGGTTTCTATTTCATTGATTTCTGCTCTAATCTTTATTAATTCTCTTCTCCTGCTGGGTTTAGGATTTATTTGCTGTTCTTTCCCAGCTCTTTTAGGTATAGGCTTAGGTTGTATATTTGAGACCATTCTGGTTTCTTGAGAAAGGCATGTAGTGCTATATACTTCCCTCTTAGGATGCCTTTGCTGCATCCTGAAGATTTTGAACAGTTGTGTTTTCATTTTCATTTGTTTCCATGAATTTTTTTAATTCTTCTTTAATTTCCTTGTTGACCCATTCATTCTTTAGTATGTTGCTCTTTAGCCTTCATGTATCGGAGTTCTTTCCAACTTTCCTCTTGTGATTGGGTTTAAGTTTCAAAGCATTGTGGTCTGAAAATAGGCAGGGAATGATCCCAATCTTTTGGTACTGGTTGAGACCTGATTTGTGGCCCAGGATGTGATCTATTCTGGAGAATGTCCCATGTGCACTTGAGAAGAATGTGTATTCTGTTGCTTTGGGGTGGAATGTTCTGAATATATCTATCTGTGAAGTTCCTCTGGTCCAGTGTGTCATTCAAAGCCCTTATTTCCTTGTTGATCTTCTGCTTATATGATCTGTTCATTTCAGGGAGGGGGCTGTTAAAAGTCCCCTACTATTTTTGTATTATTATTGATGTGTTTCTTTGATTGTTATTAATTGGTTTATATAATTGGCTGCTCCCACATTAGGGGCACAAATATTTACAATTGACAATTGTTAGATCTTCTTTTTGGATAGACCCTTTAATTATGATAGTGTCCTTCTTCATCTCTTATTACAGCCTTTGGTTTAAAATCTAATTTGTCTGATATAAAGATTGCCACCCCAACTTTCTTTTGATGTCCATTAGCATGACAAATTCATATCTTTCGATAGTTACCCTGAAAGTGAGAGGATGCTCTCTGTATTTTTCGTCCAAGTTGACAGTGTTCCTTCTGAAACAATATTCTCAAAAACTTTGTGGGCGTCCCATGGATTTTCCTGGGGTTCACTCCATTAGACAAAAGCTGCACCTACAGATCTTTTTGAAAAAGCATGACTCTACATTGGGCTTCTGCTGATATAGATGGCTAAGGGGCAATGGCCTTACATTTCCTAGAGGATCTGTGGTTGGATTAAGATCTGTGAGGCACACCTCTAATCTTTGAAAAAGCTCTTTGTTTGGCTGAATACTATGACCTTTTGATCTTGCTGAAATTTAAGTAGAAGATCATATAGTCACACCATCAGCTTTTTCTCTGGTGGGCACTTTCCTGAGAGTGCTTGGAAGCTGTCTCTCAATATTACCATGTTTCACCAATTGGAGAGGCTGAGAATTTTCAAAATCATCAAATCTTGGTTCCTTTCAGTTCAACAGTTTTTCCTTCAGTTTATCTCTCTCTTCACACACTTTCTTCTAAGTAGCAAGAAGAAATCAAGTGGCATCTCAACACTTCCCTGGGAAGTATCCTTAGATAACTAAGTTCATCACTTACAAGCTCCACTTTCCATGTAATTGCAGAAGACAACTGTGTTAAGCTCTCTATCAGTAGTTAACCAGGATCCTCCCTCCTCAAGTTTCCCACATGTTCCTCACTTCCTTTTGAGTACTCACTGGTACATCCTTAATGTTTGAATTTCTATTAACAGTGTGTCCAAGACAATGTAAGCTTTCTCTACTGTGCTCTTCCAAATTCCCCTAGCCTCTGTCCACTGACAAGTCCCAAAGCCACTCCCACATTTTTAGACATTTGTTATATTGATGTTCTGCTTCCATTACCAAAATCTGTATCAGTTATCTTATGCAACATAACAACATTACCACAAACTTAGCAGCTTAGAACACAACACACACGTATATTATCTTTCAATTCTTGCAGGTCAGGAGTCTGGGCATGGTTTAGCTGGTTTCTCTGTAACCAAGCTGTTGGCCAGGACTAGGTTCCCATCTGGAGAGGTATGTGCTTCCAAACTCATGCATTTGTTAGCAGAATTCAGTTCTTTGTGACTGTAATACCGAATAATTCTGTTTCCTGATGGCTGTTGGCCAGAAGGTGCCCTTAGCTCCTAGCGGTGAGCTGCAGTTTCTTGCCATGGGGGAGGCAACAAGGCTGTTGACTTCCTCAAAGATGCAAGGGAGTGAGAGATTCCTATAAGATGAGTGCTACAATTTTATGTCGTATAATCACATGATCATATACATCATATATATCCTATCACCTTTGCTGCGTGTTATTGGTCAAAGCAAGTCACAGTTATGTCTACGGTAAAGGGGAAGAGGCGATATGAGAGTATGAATACCAGAAAGTAGGGATTCTAGAGACCATGTTCTATTTGTCTGCCACAATGATCAAGTAGACTTTATCCCTATAATTCAAAGTCACTTTAATATTCAACAATTAATCAATGTCATTTCCCATACTAACAGACTAAAAGAAAAACCACTGGATCATCTCCATAAGTATAGAAAAAATACTTTAAAAAGTCTAAAACTCATTCTGAATAAAAATTCTTAACAATCTAGGAATAGAAAGGAATTTTCTCAATTTGACAAAGGGCATCTACAAAAAAGCCTCCAGCTAACATTATGCTTAATGGTGAAAGACAGAATGATTTTCCCAGAGGATAAGGAATGGAAGTGATGGAAAGGGACAGAGACAGACAGAAAAGGAGAACAATGTCTTTGGGATCTGTGGGGCAATATGAAGCAATCTTATATACATGTAATTGGAATCCATGAAAAGAGGAAAGAGAGAACAGAATAGAAGAGATATTTGAGGGGCGCCTGGGTGGCTCAGTTGGTTAAGCGACTGCCTTCGGCTCAGGTCATGATCCTGGAGTCCCGGGATCGAGTCCCACATTGGGCTCCCTGCTCAGCGGGGAGTCTGCTTCTCCCTCTGACCCTCTTCCCTCTCATGCTCTCTATCTCTCATTCTCTCTCTCTCAAATAAATAAATAAAATCTTTAAAAAAAAAAAAGAGATATTTGAATAGATCTAGCAGAAAAGTTTGAAAGATTGAAGAAAGATATATCCTACACATTCAAGAAGCTCAGTGAGTTCAATGCAGGATGAATATTGTAAATATTGTAGTCAAACTGTTAAAAAATAAAGATAAAAAGCAAGTCTTAAAAGTAGCCAGAGGAAAAAAAAATAGAGCACATACAATGAAACAATGACACACAAAAAAATTGTTCAAAAGCAGCATTAAGAAAATTAATTACACCTTCAGAGTGCTAAAAGATAAAATAAAATATTTTACCTAGAACTCTGTATCCAGAGAAAATATCATTCAGAGAAAGGAAGGTCAAATAAAGACAATTTCATACCAAAAAAAAAAAAAAAAAAAAGCTGAGAGAATTCATCTTAACAGACCTGTAGTACAAGAAAAGTTAATGAAGGTTTTCAGGCTGAGGGAAAATGATGCCAAATGAAACCCTAGAACTCCCAGAAAGAATTGAGACCACCAGAAAGGGTAAATACATGGGGTAAATATTAAAGACTGTGTGTGTGTGTGTGTTATTAATTTTGTATTTATAGTAGTATATATAAAAATATAAAAACAAAAGCATAGGGTGTGAAGAGCTTAAATTGAATTATATTTTTGTAAAGTTCTTATGTTGTACATGAAGTACTAAACTATTATGTAAAAATAGATAGTGAACCTAAATATGCATGTCATAATTTCTAGGGCAAACAAAGAGTTATAGCTTAAAAGTCAATAGAGGAGCTAAAATAGAATACTAAAAACTATTCATCTAAGGAAAACAGAAAAGTAGGACTAGAGAAATATATATACAAATAAATATATATATATATATGAGGAGTAACATATATATATATTTATTAGAGGAATATATATATATGTATCATACATATATAGCTCAAAAATATGGCATATATAGCTTGATTTCCTCCTCTTGGGAGCAAGCTTCTCCATAGAAAACATGAGGTCCCACCTGTTCCTCCAGTCCTTGGTCGTACTGAAGCAAGACTCAGTAGGTGGTGGGAACCTAAACCAGTTCAACATTGCTTTATTGGGAAGATAATTCTGCCTAAGTCTGGAGGTCGATGAGTAAGCCCATTGGTCATCGCACTAAATGACCTTCTCCAATTTAGTGATATCTAATAAAAATTATATTTTATGCTCCTTATTTAATCTATTATTTTATATTACAACATATAAAATCCCTGGTGGGATGGAGGGCTGCTGGTTATTATTTCCTTGGAAACTCCAGAACATATCTGATAGTGACTTGTAAAGATTCTGCAAAGTAGATGATATGATACTTTATGTAGAAAACCCAAAAAGCTCCACCCCAAAACTGCTAGAACTCATACAGGAATTCAGCAAATTGGCAGGATATAAAATCAATGCACAGAAATCAGTCGCATTTCTATACACCAACAACAAGACAGAAGAAAGAGAAATTAAGGAGTCGATTCCATTTACAATTGCACCCAAAACCATAAGATATCTGGTTAGAATAAATCTAACCAAAGAGGCAAAGGATCCGTACTTAGAAAACTACAGAATACTCTTGAAGGAAATTGAGGAAGACACAAAGAAATGGAAAAACACTCCATGCTCATGGATTGGAAGAACAAATACTGTGAAAATGTCTGTGCTACCTGAAGCAAACTACACATTTAATGCAATCCCTATCAAAATACCAACAACTTTTTTCAAAGAAATGGAATAAATAATCCTAAAATTTGTATGGAACCAGAAAAGATCCCAAATAGCCAGAGGAATGTTGAAAGAGAAAAGCAAAGCTGGTGGCATCACAATTCTGGACTTCAAGCTCTATTACAAAGCTGTCATCATCAAGACAGTATGGGACTGGCACAAAAACAGACACATAGATCAATGGAACAGAATAGAGAGCCCAGAAATGGACCCTCAACTCTATGGTCAACTCATCTTCGACAAAGCAGGAAAGAATGTCCAATGGAAAAAAGACAGTCTCTTCAACAAATGGTGTTGGGAAAATTGGACAGCCACATGCAGAAGAATGAAACTGGACCATTTCCTTACACCACACACAAAAATGGACACAAAATGGATGAAAGACCTTCGTGTGAGACAGGAATCCATCAAAATCCTTGATGAGAACATAGGCAGCCACCTCTTCGACCTCAGCCACAGCAACTTCTTCCTAGAAACATCGCCAAAGGCAAGAGAAGCAAGGGCAAAAATGAACAATTGGGACTTCAGCAAGATAAAAAGCTTTTGCACAGCAAAGGAAGCAGTCAACAAAACCAAAAGACAACTGACTGAGTGGGAGAAGATATTTGCAAATGACATATCAGATAAAAGGCTAGTATCCAAAATCGATAAAGAACTTATCAAACTCAACACCCAAGGAACAAATAATCCAATCAAGAAATGGGCGGAAGACATGAACAGACATTTCTGTAAAGAAGACATCCAAATGGCCAACAGACACATGAAAAAGTGCTCAACATCTCTTGGCATCAGGGAAATCCAAATCAAAACCTCAATGAGATACCACCTCACACCAGTCAGAATGGCTAAAATTAACAAGTCAGGAAATGACAGATGTTGGCGGGGATGTGGAGAAAGGGGAACCCTCCTACACTGTTGGTGGGAATACAAGCTGGTGCAGCCACTCTGGAGAACAGTATGGAGTTTCCTCAAAAAGTTGCAAATAGAGCTACCCTACAACCCAGCAATTGCACTACCGGGTGTTTACCCCAAAGATACAAATGTAGTGATCCGAAGGGTCACCTGAACCCCAATGTTTATAGCAGCAATGTCCACAATAGCCAAACTATGGAAAGAGCCTAGATGTTCATCGACAGATGAATGGATAAGGAAGATGTGGTATATATACACAATGGAATATTATGCAGCCATCAAAAGGAATGAGATCTTGCCATTTGCAACGACATGGATGGAACTGGAGGGTGTTATGCTGAGTGAAATAAGTCAATCAGAGAAAGACAGTTAGCATATGATCTCACTGATATGTGGAATTTGAGAAACAAGGCAGAAGATCATAGGGGAAGAGAGGGAAAAATGAAACAAGATGAAACCAGAGAGGGAGACAAACCATAAGAAACTCTTAACCTTAGGAAACAAACTGAGGTTGCTGGAATGAGGGGCAGGGGGAGGGATCGGGTGGCTGGGTGATGGACACTGGGGAGGGTATATACTATGGTGAGTGCTGTGAGTTGTGTAAGGCTGATGAGTCACAGACTTGTGCCCCTGAAACTAATAACACATTATATGTTAACAAAAAAAGAAAATAAAGGAAAAAAAAAAGATTCTGCAAAGTAGAAAAGCAATACAGTGTAGTGATTAAAATTGAAGACTCTGGTATCAGTGTATTAAAATTTCAATCCCAATTTTAGCCCTTCCTAGTGGAAGCATTAAGCCTCTTTGCCTCAATGTTCTCATTTGTAAAATGTGGGAAAAAACAATACCGGCCTTATAGGGTGATTTTGTAGGTCATATGAATTAGTACGTGGAACACTTGGGATAGTGTCTAGGACATTGTCAGTAAATGTCAACTACCCTTACTATCTTTTATAGTGTAGTTATATACACTATCTGCATTTGAGTAGGCACTTAAGAACTTATAGATATTATCTTTTATTTTCTTTAAGGGGGCGCCTGGGTGGCTCAGTTGATTAAGCATCTGACTCGATTTTGGCTCAGGTTGTGATCACAGGGTCGTGAGATGGAGCCTTGTGTGGGGCTCAGTGGGGAGTGTGCTAGAGATTCTCTCTCTCCCTCTCTCTCTACCTGTCCCCTCCCCTCTCAAATAAATAAATCTTAAAAATAAAAAAAAAAAGAACTTACAGCTACTATTGTCACCACCCCAGTGGCCAATACAAAAGAGACGTTTGTGTTATTTAGGCTAAATTGGCAGAGCATACATATGCTATAAAAAGAGACCCAATTATTCAATGACTTAGAAAGAAATTTATTTTTCACTCATGTAACAGTCCAGAGAAGTGAAGACTTACGTGCACACAAAAACCTATACATGAAGGTTTATAGTAGCTTTACTCATAATGGCCCCAAACTGGAAATGACACAGACGTTTTTCAGTAGGTGGATGTCGAAACGAACTGTTATACACCCATACCTTGGATTACTATTCAGTAATAAAAAAGGGTGAGCTCTTAATACTCATAACCTGGATGAATCTCCAAAGAATTATACCGAGTGAAGAAAAAAGACAATCCAAAAAGATTGTATTCCGTATGATTCCACTTAAGTCACATTCTTGAAATGACAAAGTTATAAAAACAGAAAATAAGTTAGTGGTTGCCAGGGGTAGAGGAGGGGTGGAGGTACAAAGGAAGTGGGTGTGACCACCCACCTCATGTTGGGAATGTTCTATATCATTACTGCCTCAGTGTTAATATCCTGGTTGTTACATTGTACCACAGCTTTACAAGAAATTACTATGGAGGGCAACTGGGAAAAGTATACTCTGGGTCTCTCTATTATTTCTTCCAAATGCATGTGAATTTATAATTATCTCCAAATAAACAGATTAATTTATTTTTAAATCCCATGATTTATTTCCTAAAAATAAAAACAACAAAAGGGTAGAAAATATAACTTGCATTTTTTACTCCTACCTGATTTTAAAAGACAGTTCAAAACTTATTCTTAAAAGAAGAAAACTCACTGGAAAGCTTATTCTCATTGAAGAAATACAAACACATTTGTAACAGTTTGCAACGGTTTTGCTCCTGCTATGTTTATTACTCAACCTACTACTTGAGGTCAGTCGTGACTACGTTTGCTGTGGCAGATGCCATTTTGAGTAAAATAGACAACTCTTCAGAGAAGCAATCAAATTCTAAAAAAGCCAGACCTGCTGCCAGTTTCTGGGGAGAAGCACAAAGGAGGAGCATCCACTGCCCTTGACGTTAACGGTCACGTTGTGGCTCCAGGATCTAGGGTCCTGGAGTTTCTGAGAGACAGTGCATTGGAGAAAAGAAATTCTGGTGTTCTCCAAAGGGCCGAGTCTCAGCACTTGCAAATGGCATAAAAATGTGAATGGAGGCTGGGATCTGAGGCTGACTGGTTGACCTGCTTTGCTTCTTTTCCACACGACATCCTGCCATGGTTTTATAGGTCCCTCTTGTGATACCTCTTCCCCTTCATGGCTGTCCTTGATGTCCACTTTCACCAGATTCTCTGATGTCTTTGAAGAGTAGTCATTTGTTCAAAAAATAGTCATGGAGTCCCTATATTGTGCCAAGCATTGGTTTACAGTGGTGAACAAGGCAATCCTTACATTTCACCATTACTAACTTCCTTATCTTCCTAATGTATCCTGTATTTTTTGAGTGACTTCTATAAACAGGGCCTTGGGCATAAAATTCACTGAATCTTATAAAACAAATACTATGTGATCCTCACTGTATAGCTAGAGAAACATAGGCCCAGGAATGCCAAGGGTGCCCAAGTTCACACAGGGACTGTGAGCTGATCCACACTGTAATATCTCTATGTCTTCTGGCTCTGGCCACTGGTGCTCTGAACCTTGAATTAGGAGATTGAAATGAGCTTTCCCTGCACAGATTTGGTTAGATATAATTCTAATCTCTATTCTTGGCCTCACTCTCACTTTGCCCCGTTTGCCTTATGTCGTCTTGACCCCTATGCTGGTGATCCCAGTCTGACCACCTGACTTCAATTTTACATTCATTACTTGGAGTTTCTATGTATCATTTTTTTTATCCAAACTACTTTCCAGCAATCCAAGACAAAACTTAGAAAGGTGGCATGAGGACTTCCATCACTACTGTTTGCAAAACCATTACATGGAGAAGCCTGTGAAAAGCAGTGCCCTCTCCCCACCAAATTGTTATTCACGAGAGTGAATACAACATCTCCACTATCCACTTACCAGCATCGCCATGCCCTCCTCCTATGCCCTCTTCATGGAAACAGTGATAATAGCTAATATTTAGGGAACATTGTTGTCTTCCTTCACTTAATCCTTCATTGACTCCTTTAAGACAGTTACTATCATTATCTTTAGTAACATATAAAAAAAATTGAGGTTTGGAGACACTAAAATATCCCCAGGGTCATGCAGTTAGAAAAGGCAGAATCTGAACCCTGTTTGCTGGTGCTCCTACTTCCCTGCACTAATCTCTCTCCAGAAAAATGGCATTCACCAACTGAGTACACCGTCAAGCTCTATCTTGGGCAGCACCTTCACTCTGCTTAACCATGTGGATAACTGGATCAGCAGGAAGGATTACTAAGTGCCTGTGTTGCAATTATTCTCTCATGATACCTACTAGCTGGTTTGCAAGAGTAATGATCATATCATAGAAATATAACACTCTAATTAACAGGCTGGGTTCTGGAATCCAACCATGGGCACAACTCCCAGGCCACTGCTTCTAACTTTGTGACCCCAAGTAAGTAGGTTCCCTAGCTTTTTCTGCATCTCATTTTTCTTCTCCACAAAATAGGGCTAATAATGACACCTCTCTCTAAAAGTCATACTATTTATGACTGGACCTAAGTCTACCGATACGCTGATGCATGGAGTATTTCCTTGTTGAGTTCTGCGAGAGGTCAAAAACGGATCATATCATTTTCACAAGATTCTCAAAACCCTAAGTACCTTTTAATCACACCTCCATTAACCAGTCTCCTTTCCAGACTAAACTGTCCTAATCATGGAAATCTTGCTTCCTTTGGAGCTAGGATCACAAGTACCAAAGTAGAAACAAAAACACTCTCTTCGGCATTTATGAGGAAAAGTGCTGCAAAGTGCTCGTTCTCAGCAGAGCCCTTCCTGTGGAAAGATTGAAAAATCGAGGCAGAGAAGTTCAAAGACTCAGAGCCGCTGAATAAAAACAAAATCCCTTAAAATTACACTGATGGTTCTTCTAGATAAGCAGGTAATTCTTTGAGGCAATTTGGAGAGAATTCAACAGTGTTTATTACAGGTTCACTTAAGAAAGCCAAACATTCGGCCCTAAAAGCAATTTCAAAGCAAAACTCTAAACAGTATTTTAAAATAGGGATGAAATTATATGTACAATCTTACCTCCCAGGGGTTCTGAAGGAATAATGAAGGGAAACTAAAAGCTATGGAGGGAATAACAGAAAATTTAAAAAATTCACCATAAGTGGGACAGTCTGACAGGATATAATGTCCATAATGTGATTTTTAATCGACATTAAAAGAATACCTATAGGCAGATTGACTTTCTACTCAACAGTTCCACAAACACTTGGGGAGGCATGATCGAGTGGAGTTAGAATTACTATAGAAAAGGGAAACTAGTTTAAGCACACATTAATTTTTTTTCTTCTTTGATTCTAAATGTCAGAGGACACTTAGTATTTGCCCTAAAAGAAGATCTTAGTAATTTCTTGGAGTTGCAAGTCAGACTACTTTATTTACTGAGAAAAATGACACATAAAATATCAGATTTTATAATACTTTTTATGACACATCATAGTGAGTGCCTCTAATGGGGGGAAAAAACATTATTCTCCATTTAGGACAGAGAATATTAAAATATTCAACATTCTTAATAATAATAAATAGACAATGGGTGAATCTAAGGCCTTTCATAAATATAAAATCTGAGTCTATTACGTTATTCTAAGCCTTCATGTGAGTTCTTCCTGGGAAGACTGAAAAATGGGCTGGGGGCACCTGGGTGGCTCAGATGGTTAAGTGTCTGCCTTCGGCTCATGTCACGATCTCAGGATCCCTGGGATTGAGCTCCGTGTCGGGCTCCCTGCTCAGCGGGAAGCCTGCTTCGCCCTCTCCCTCTACTGATCCCCTTGCTTGTACTCTCTCACTCTCTCGGTCGAATAAATAAATAAAATCTTAAAAAAAAAAAAAAGAAAAATGGGCTGGACTTCTCTCTTAGGAATACTCTGGGGAAAAGCCTCCCAAGAATAACACTTTGATCTTCCTGGAAGCCATTGCAAGACCTTTCCTCTGTATCTTACTATTGTAGTGATTACCCCCAGAAAACCATTCTCCTCTACACATGGAGTGACATGGCAGTTTTGTGTCTACTCTTTCCCAAGGGCAGTTGTATATCCTAGCATGGGTCAAAGCTCTGGACTTAAAGGCTTGCAGCTTCATCTTCTCCGAAGTTAGGGGCTTTAGAGTCAATGTAGTATCATCAGAAGTACACATGCTTTGGAATCAAAGTGATCTGGGTTTGAATCCTGCCTCAACCCTTCAGTAGGTATATGGTGTCAGACAAGTTACATACCTTCTCATCTCCAGTACCCCATCTGCATGATGGAGAGAGTAACACTTTGCATAGCAAGGTTGTTAAAACGACTACATGAGATTATGGTGTCTATGTCATTGTCGATTTGGTGGTTGTCATTGCTCCAACCCAAAGCACTTAGCCTGTGGAGGTATTGTAAACACCACACTGACCTCTAGCAATAGATTAGTGACAGTGCTCTTAGAGTTGGCATTTTCTCTCAAAAGATGAGGTTATTTTTCTTCCAATGCCAGACTTACTGGTTCCTTACTTATGGAGCACTCTATACATTAAACCTTGTCATAACCGTGTTTGTTATAGAACCACTATGTTTTGAAACTTGTCCAAGGTCTACTTGCCAAGGATGATCATCAAATATGAGGACCCCACTATATCAAGAATTTAGTGCTTTTCTTTTATGATATACTTAAGAAATTTTCAGAAAAGAACACTTAATCCATATAGACTCAAAGTTTAGAATTTTGCCATAGGAGATGCCTCTTCCATTTTAGGCGCATGTTGGATTTCTTCAATAACTTTTTAAAAAATTGGCCTGATTGAAGTGAAGCATTCTTATATTCAAGTGCTGTACTCATTCACAGGAGTGACATGTCAGAACTGTATTATTTTTCTGAGGGAATAATGCTGGGGATCCTGACTAAACACTTCACTTGAAGAGATTCTATTTATAATAGTTTTTCCTTCCACTTAATTAAATAAGAAGAAAGCATAATTAAGAGGTACTTCTCAAAGCATTGTCAATTTTGGAATAAGATTCTCAAGAATGAAAAATTTATGACAGCTCTCAGCATGGTAGGTAAAAAGATTGCTTGATAATTATGTGCTTATTTGAAAGTTACTTTTTCCCTATATTTCAACGTTTTATTAGAATGCACACTAAATACCTAGAATCTCTTTCTTTTGGGAAAGGAAAAGTTATCTTGTTAAAGGAATAATATTCCCTGGGATAAAGCCCTGCACTGATGATAACTCCATAAAGAGATTAAGAGAGGAAATCAAGGCAAAGTAAAGGGAAGACACATGGTTACTGACCTCATGGATTCCACAGCATTTTCCACATAAAATGTTGTCATTGTCTTCGGTCTAGGAGAAAATTAGTCTTGGAATTAACTTGTATCTAAACTCCATTTCTTATTTTGTTACTGCTTCCCTGGCTGGCCATGCAAAATACATTTATTCTTTTGTATCTTGGTTTTAACAACTATAAAATTATTTAATAACTTTTATTGGGATGGCTGGGTGGCTCAGTCGGTTAAGCCTCTGCCTTCGGCTCAGGTCATGATCCCAGGGTCCTGGGATTGAGTCCCGCATCAGGCTCCTTCCTCAGCAGGGTGTCTGCTTCTCCCTCTGCCTGCTCTGCCTGCCACTCCCCCTGCTTGCGTGCTCTCTCTCTCTCTCTGACAAATAAATAAATAAAATCTTTAAAAAATTAAAAAAAATATTTAATAACTTTTATAATGGATTTGTTGATAGTTATCTATTGCTGCATAACAAATTGCACCCAAACTTAGAGGCTAAAAACAGCTAACATTTATCAGGCCACAATTTCTCTGAGTCCATGTCTGTGGAATCCAAATACGGCTCCTTTTGGTAACTTTGCCTCCCAGTCACTCAAAAGGCTGCAATAAAGGTGTCTGCTGGGGCTGCAATTTTATCTGAAGGTTCACCTGAGAGAGAATCTATGTCTAAGCTTACTCATATCGTTGTTTGCATGATTCAATTCCTCCTAGGCTATTGGAATGAGGGCCTTACTTCTTTGCGGTCTGTTGACAGTTCCTTGCCATGTGGGTTTCTCCATAGGGCAGCTTACAATATGGCATCTGGCTTCCGACACAGTGAGCAAACGAGAGAGTAAGGCAGGCTTACAAGACAAAAGCCACTGTCTATTTATAGCCTGATCTCAAAAGTGACATTCTATTACATTCGTCCTGTTTTATTCATGAGAAGCAAATTTCTGGGTCCACTCTCCCCACCCTTACCCCCTAGCCTTTGACAACCACTAATCTACTTTCTGTCTTACAGACTTGCCCATTCCGGACATTTCTTATAAATGGAATCATACATGTGGCCTTTTGTGTCTGGCTTCTTACTTAGCACGTTCTCAAGGTTCATCCCTGAATTCTTCATTCCCCAGGGGAAGGGATCCCACGTGGGTGTGACCACAGAGGACAGCGATTGTTGGGCCATCTTGGAGGCTGCTTTCCCTAGACTTAGTCACAGCCAGTCTGAGGGATCAGAGGGGACCATGCATCTAGGTTATAAGAAGTCTCTGAAATTTCACCTTTCCCTTAAGACAACATTTATTCATTCATTCAAAACCACATTAAAAATTTTTTTTTTCATTCACTCACTCGGAAACATTTTCTGTATACCTGTTATTTACAAGGCACTGTGGGGAGCACTTCGAAAAGGCCAAAGACGTGAACAATTTGGGTAGCATAAAGTACCCTTTGATAGTGAAGTTGTCTTCTTTGTTGGAGTGTAAAATACCACACAGTGACTGGATGGCATGAAAGCAGCGGTGGAGCAGACATGCAACCATAGCCTCAGACACTCTTCCATCAGGGGAAATCTTGGAAAAGGCTCTGGACAGGCAGAGGGAGAGGGAGAAGCGGACTCCCCACAGAGCAGGGAACCGGATGCAGGGCTCCATCCCAGGACCCTGGGATCATGACCTGAGCCAAAGGCAGAAGCTTAACCAACTGAGCCACCCAGGCACTCCTAACATAGAACCAATTTAGGGAGAACAAACCTAGGATCATCAGTTGAAGGGCTTCTAGGGGCACAATCTCACTTATATATGCTCCCTTTCAGATTCTTCTCTTCCACTCTGGCTCTCTTGAGGTTTTAGGTTAACCTTTCCTGCTCAAACCTTTTTCTCTGTGAAGACATGGATTCCTTTCCATCATGCTTTGCTGAAACTAGCTTCTGCTCCAGCAACAGCCCCCATGTGTGGGGCAATGGGCATCAGGGCCTCTCCCAAGAAGGAAGGAAAGAGGTCATATCCGCCAGCCAGAGAGCGCCCACAGCCCCTTCCAGAAGCACAAATGTAGGTTGACTCCTTTGCCTTTTCTTTTGGTACTTTTCAGAGTTTTTCTATTTAAACGCAGGGACCCAGGTCTACTATGATAGCAGTAGGTATTTTAATGCTCAAATATCTTTATCCACTTTGGGAATATGTTTCCTGTTTTGACTTGTTCTCTAAATATATATAATTTTTAAATTATAGGTTTACGTCAGAAGGACAATTTAGTCAAATATAACTTTCTTCACAAAACATGTTCTGGTTGCAGCACAAAAACTGTGGAATGTGAGCAGGCTCAGAGAATGCACGAAGCAAGTCATCCTTTCCCCCACTCCCTGCTCCAACATTTTAAAAACATATCTCTTCTCCTTTTTATGGCAAAAAACTATAAAAGGAGCAGCTGTCCGAGCAAAGGTAGTAGGGACTAAAACCTTAGCTGATGTGACCCAAATAGAAAAAAAAATCAAAATTCTGTCAGAGTGATGGAAAGTCCTCCTCCTTTTAGTGGGAGGAACTTTTAGGTCAAGAGTGGTGAGCAGGGCACAAGCACTTCACCTATAATCCCTTCGGCCATCTGCTTAGTGGACGCCTGAGTTTCTGAGCAATGGCAGAGAGGACAGGGGACAGCCTGGAGAGCTGCGCTGTGTTACTCATTGTGTGGGTGTATGTGAATGCAACCCAAGAGCGTTTCTTCTTCTGTATCTCACTGTATTTCTGGAGTGTCCATTTGTGAAGTTGGAAGAAGAGTTTTTGCCTCGGAATCTCAAACCATGGGTTTTAACATTGAGAGCACTTAGCTCAGATTGCAAAACAACAAAATAACTGGAATAGATTGTTTAGTAAAGGTTCAGTCAAAGCAGACACATTTAAATAGGTTGATATATTCAGAACACAGATGAAGGATAGACTTCCACTGTGTCACAGGCTGGGTTTCCTGAAAAGAGATTCCAAGATGGCAATTTGCGTGCAGATGGTTTATTTGGGGGACCACTCCAGAGAAGAATACCTGAAAGAGACAAAGGCAAGTAGAACCAGCAAAGGGAGAAGCTGCGCTCCCATGTAGTGGTAACAGAGGGCTCAGTTGCTCCCACAGGGAGCACGGAGCTGGGTGGCCCTTCAGAGTTGTCACAAACTGGGCATAAGGTCCTCTATAATCCCTTCTGCACCTTCCTCACTCCCTTTGCCATTGGGCTGCCCTAATGACAGGGGAGAAGAGGAGACATCTTGGAAGGCACAGCTCTTTTTATGCTGTGGGTAATTCCCTGAGAGGAACTTGGCTGTGGGTCGATGGCAGCCCACACGCCCAGTTGCTGAGGGAGGAATTACCTCACTCCAGGATAAGGAATGGGGCGGCATTCTACTTTAAACGGAGAAAAATGGAATCAGACAAAAATCTGGGACTTGAAACAGAATAAAATTAAATGTTTATATAGCATTATATATTATATAATATTTAATTATTGCATATAATATTAAAGAATTAATATATACAAACTAAATAAGAGTAACAAAAAAGTAACTCACAAGTGGGTAGAAAGGAACCAGAAAACTCCAGGGATGGAGCTTTCTGTTGAACATCGGCAGATTCAGTGCCATCCTCTGCGATCAAAGGAGAACTTTAATAGGGGGACGTTGTTAACAATGGTGGATAAAGAGAATGACCTTCGAAGCAATATGCAACAGGAGGATACTTCTTTTCACGCTTAAATCTGGAGAGGTCAGTGAGATGCAGGTGACATAACAGTGGCCTCAGTTTGACTTACAAGAGAGATGTCACAAGCATCTGACCAATGGCAGGAGTACGCACATTTACACACTCAGAATTTCCAGTATTTGCAGTGATTTGTGCCAAGCAATTAGAAAGCAGAAAACATCAGCAATAAAAGAGTTGATGAAGTCTGTGTCATTGGGCAGAATGTGAAAGTTTTGACCCTCAGTGATGGCAGCCAACTAGACTCAGAACTCTGATATTAGTAAATCAGGCACAAGACCTGTATAGGGGTAAGAAACAAAAGCCAATGAGTGCTGTGGATCAAAGAAGACGGGGGAACGGTGTGGGGTCCCAGCTAAGCCAGGTACCATTGGACTTGAACGGACTAGGTTGGAGACTGAATTTCAAAAGCAAGGTCACATTAAAATAAAAGTTGTCCTGGACCTGGAGGGGCCACCCGACTGGACTTGAACAGACTAGGATGGAGACTGAATTTCAAAAGCAAGGTCACATTAAAATAAAAGTTGCCCTGGACCGGGAATCAGAAGGCCCGGCTCTACCACTTGCTCCCTGCTCTCCCCCGCTGTCCCCTGCTGTCCCCTGTGCATGCCCCTTGAAAGAGATGCCATTGCTGGCCTCAGGCTCTGGGTAGGGATGAAATAAACATGGAAACTGGAAAAGGGTTCTGTAAACTGCAGAGCTCCAAGTGAAAATGTTACGTGTCACGACAGATCTTTATCTTTGTTTCCAGGGATGTTTGCTGAGTGAGTTGTGAGGAGATATTAAAATATGGAAAAATCACATGGAGGAAGAAAGTGGTAAGAAGGTCCCTTCAGCCCCTCAGGGTGAGCCCCATCGCCCTAGATCTCCTCTCTGACTTAGCATTTGTAGAACAATCAAATGTTTGAGCCTGTGGCTGGCATTCCAACACTTTAACCAGTTGTGATCCTCCCTGGAGATCCTATTTCCAGCTTGCTGTTTTACGCACAGGGTCCTGACTTGGAAGGGGGAGACTAAAGGGCCCAGCCCCTGGCTCTCTCTCCTGCCCTGTTAGATCAGGCCTCCAGCAGGGAGCTGGGAGAAGACACACAGGCTCCGAGGAAGTCCTGAAAAGGAGCAGGGAGACCCTCCAGATGAAAATCCACACTGTAATTTGGGTTCTCTAAGCTTTGAGGCAGGAGATCTAGTCCCATTATTTTGTGGGCAGGGTGGAATTCCAGGAAGCGGAGAAGGCGAAGGAATTCTCTGCAAGTTTTCAGCTCAGAACAAAGAGTAAGAACTCTTACTTTGAAATATTTGTACCTCTTAACTCCTGACATTTCACATTCACAAAAATTAGCCATTCACAAGCTTCCCTTTCCAGAATCGCTTAAATGCCAAAGCTATTATTATTAGCTCCACACCACTTGTGTATGAGGCAAGGGAGCCTCAGAGGTCTTCGAGCAAGAGAAATAGATTTCTGCTCTAGTCAAAGAGCACGACCTCTGCTTTGGGAGCCCCCCACTCCTCCAGAGTGCCCCGCACTGAAGAAACATCATTCCTCTCGATGGGGTGAACCACAGAAAGAGACCAAGCCTGGAGGTCGAGTCCTGGGTTCTAACCCAGCTCTGTTGTGGAGAACTCTGGGCCACTTCTCTTTGGCTTGGTTCCTAGGCAACAGGAAGTGCTGGGTTAGATTCCAATAGTGGTTCTCAAACTTGGTTGCCCATGAAAATCACCAGGGGGAGGTAAAAATTCCTCATGCCCGGCACTTCCCAGACCAATTAACTCAGAAGATCTGGGGTGGGACTGGGGCAAGAGGAGTTTTTACATTTTACAGCTTCCTGAGTGACTTCAATGCTCAGCCAGTAGAACACGACTGGTTTAGAAGGTCAGTGGTTCTCCATGCTGGCTGTGCATGAGAATCACGTAAGGAACTTTAAAAATACAGAGCACAGAGTCGCACTCTGGCATAATTACACTAGAAGTCTCTGGGGGCAGATCCCTGCTATGGTATGCTTTCAACTGTTCCCAAAAGATTCTAATGTATAGCTAGGTACACAGACCTCCAGATGAGGTGGTCTGCAGGGATGCTCCTTGACCCAAGGTTCTAAGCTTCTGTGAGTGTGCACTTAGGGGACTTGAAGCATTTGTACCACCTTCGCAGGAAACTAGCTGTTCCAATTGTTCTCAGCAGCTGCCAAGTTAAGCAACTCTGTCTGACTCTGAGGAACAAGGTGATTTTTTTCCTCCCACATCTTGAGTCTTCGTTTTGAGTCTTAGACAATCAGGAAGGACCCTCCCCCTTATTTACAATCAATCCATACAAAGGTCACCCTCAACTTGATCTCAGCTCCATCGTAACAAGACAAGTCAGGGTTCCTAACCTTGTTGGTTACACCAACCCCTTTGAGAACCTCATGAAAGCTATAAATCCTCTCCTAAGAAAAATTCACTTCTGCATTTGCACATCAAATGGAGCATACCATTTTAATGGGCCCCTGAGCCCCTGCTGTAAAGAAAATTCTATTTGATTTCACCATAATAGAAAAGTAAAAAAAATTGACTTAATCCAGGCAAGCAGAAGTTGCAACGCAGGAGGAGGAGCTGGGACTGAGCGTTGAGTCCTGAGTTCTAATCCTGGTTCTACCTCTAGCATTTGACCCCTAGGAGTCACTTTGCCTCAGTTTATCCGTAGGTCCAGTCAAGAATCATAACACCTACTCTACCATGTTTCTGCCTTACCTTCCACTCTCCTAAAGAACTGGCATATTCCTCACATGCATACACTCTGCCCTAATTGTCTTTGGGAATACAGCACCAAAGTGTGTTCAATTGTTAACTTACTCTGAGTGCCTGTGTTGACCACGAGGCCATGGAGATCATGGGATATCTTCCAGGCCTGGGAGCCTGGAAGAGACTGAACGAAGGGATTGCACGCAATGTCCTTCTACTTGGAGCACGGCTCGAACCTGACCTTGGGAGGGACAAATGGAGAGCCTATGAATCTACCACGCACCAGTCACAGTCCTTGGTGGGGAAAGTCTGGAACTGGAACCAGATGTCTGAGAAGCAATCTCCCAGACGTCACAGGAACTGCCAAGTTGGCCACGGGTTTGGCAGAAACATCTGTCTGGTGAGTGCCAAGTGGTTTGGAGAGAGCAGGAGCACGGCCTGGCGTCTGAGCACAGGCATCCGGGATGATCTATGTTCCCAGCCTCACAGGCTACTCAGGGCATTAGAGCTCTAACCTGACAAGTGTGCCAATTAGTCCCTGCCAGGAGGGTGGGTCCGCGGCTCCGAGGGGCTCCATATTTGCTGCCTTACCAGGAGAGCACGGGATTGTTCTACCAGGAGCTTGGGGTGGAAGTTGGCCTTGATAGGTGAGCAAGTGCGGAGATTATGCTCCTGGTCAATCTCCCCACTCCCCATTCTGTCCCCAGCCTGTCTTCTCTGACTTCTAGACAGTCCTCCTGGAAGCATGAGATGGGTGAGAGAGGGAGGTAGCAGTTTCTGTCTTGGGCTCTAAGCTTCTGCTCAGTTTGTTCACTTAGAGACAAAAGAGAAGGCTCCAGTGCCCCAGGAGAGCTCTTGCTCTTGAGCAGCATGGAGGAAACAATGAAAGAAGCCTCCCACCAGCAGTGGTGATGTGTGTGCATAAGGTGAGACTATCTGGAGATTCTCAGAGAGCCTGAGGGCATTCTCAGAGACAGAGGAAGAGTCAGGAGCAGAAATGAGCCTAGAGTTTTGATGAAACTTTGTCTGTCACATAAAATATGAAGCATGCGCGCGCACACACACAAACACACATGCGCGCATATACATAAAAACCCCCTCCCCCTCCTTCTCTCTTTTTCTAGGGAGCCTGGAAGGACCAAGTGCAGGCTCAGTTCTAGAATTGCTTTGGGAGTGCTTTTGTTTTCTGTCAGCCACATACCACACATGCATATGCCTCTTGGCTACACTGGGCTGTCTGGGAGCTGCCAGATCACTTAGCAGCAGGTCCCCACCCCCACCCTTGGGAATCAGAGAAATCTCCACCGGATGGGGAGGGAGTTGTCCAGGGAGGCAGCATGCCAGTCTCTTGAGCGCTATACCCCAAGGTGGTCCTTCCACACCCCGGACCCTCGGCAGAGCTGTCGCTGATGGCTGGCGGCTTGTTACAATCACAGGGGAGGTGGCGTGCGGTGGAGCTAGGGCTTCTCATCCCCGGCTACTCTGGTTTTCCAGGTATGACACCGCTGCACCCTTCCATCCCTCCAGCACATCCTTTCTTCTTGCTTTGTCCTATCGGAAAGGAATAACTCCTGGCACCGTGTGACGGCCGCGTAATGCGGCTTTCTTTTTTATTTCCTTGCAATTCCTTAGTTGCAGCTCCTAGACTATTTTGCAACTACTGTTTCCAGCTGGGAGAGAGGAATATACACAAGCTGTATATTTTTTGAAAATATTTACTTCATTGAAAATAAAGATAGGTATCTCATAGTTTCTTCCCATAAACCAAGTGATTTGTGTCTCCAAGCTGGGGCATCTCTTAATGTCTGTAGATCTGACAGATGGATGGGTTTGTACCACAGATTCTTTTTTATTTTTGACACCATTTGTTGGAGAGAAGGCTTCACTCTCTGCACAGAAGCGCTTTTCACAGTATATCTGAATCACCGTGAGAAGAGACGAACTACTGTTGATGAGCATAGTGGGAAACGGATCTTACCACTGGAAAGTTGCGTTGCGATTTTCTTTCTTGATGACTTGGCAAAGTCTAAAGGGGACCACTGGCCAGAGGAGGCGAAGGAGAACGAGAACCACTTTTAGACCTCAAAACTCACAAGCTTTCTTGTTCGCAGCAACTCAAGCCTGCAACTCTGTTCTGGGGAGGTGAAGGAGGTTGTCCCCCTGGATGGTGACGTTGCACCCCAAGTTCTTTGCAAACCTAGGAAGAAACTGAACAAAGCTCTCACATCCTCCACTGCTGAGGAAGCGGCCATGCCAGATTGTTCTTCTTCACTCCTGCTGCAGTGGGGTGGGGCACCGGACGTCTCTCGGTTCCCCCTCACTGTTTGGAGGACACTGTGCTTCATTTTTGTATCAGCCAGAGTCCCACCAGGAGCCAGAAACGACACCACTCCGTCTAAGAGGGAATCTACTCTAAAGAACTGTTAACTACATATTTTGAAGAACTAAAGGGGGAAACAGAACTCGGGTATTAAGTTGGTAGAAACTGGAAGAAGCAAGTCCTACCCTAGGGTGGAGGGCCTGAAGGAAGAGGCTGAAATTATTTAGATTTAGAGCTTTGACGTGGGCCTCTTGGAGCTGGACCTCTGACCTCGGAGATCGGGACACCACCCAGCTGGAGAAGCTGTTGCTCGGCGGATGCAAAGGGGCTGTTGGTACCGAGAAAACTACAAGCTGGACTTACTGACCTTGGAAGGGACTGCTACAGCCAGGGTGAAGCGCTGCTGCTGGCTGACCCTGACGGGAACAGGAAGCAGGAGAATGAAGGAGTCCCTTCTTCCTCTTCAAGCCACTCGCCGCCGCCCCCTACTGGCAGCGCCTAGCAGGCTACAACTGGTAAAGAAGAAACATCCCTTGTAGCTCCTGGCCCATCATCAAAGGTGAACTGTGGCTGAGCTACAATAGCTGAATTAATTAGCATACCTAGCTAGGTCTCCATTGCTTTATCACCATGGACCTACTCGCCCCCCAACCCTGCCCCTTTCCTTGATCCCCCATTATAAGCTGTAGACCTGGCCCCTTTTGTTTCCTTGAAATGGCTACACTTAGGTAGAAAGTGGATTTGGGGAAGCCTCATATTTAGGGGATACCAACATGCTTCTGACCCGGGGCTTTTCAACCTCAGCTCTTGACATCTGGGGCTGAATAATTCTTTGTTTCAAGGGGCTGTTCTGTGCATGGTGGGATGTTGAGCAGCATCCCTGGTCTCTACCTACTAGATGTTTGTAGCATGTCCCCACTCCTGTCCCCAGTCAACCAAAAATGGCAACCCAAATAGTGTCCAGGCATTGCCTATATTCCCTGGGGAGCAAAAGCTCCACCAGTTCCAAATCATTGTTTCAACCTCTCTCAACATGGCTGTCCTCAGTCTTCAGGCCTAAGAATTAGAGTAGCAATTTGTATGTCTTCCTTGGAGAAGTGTCTGTTCATGTCTTCTGCCCATCTTTTGACTGGATTATTTGTTTTTTGAGTGTTGAGTTTGAGAAGTTCTTTATAGATTTTGGATACTAACCCTTTATCTGTAATGTCCTTTGCCAATATCTTCTCCCATTCTGTGGGTTACCTCTTAGTTTTGTTGACCGTTTCCTTTTCTGTGCAGCAGCTTTTTATCTTGATGAAATCCCAAAAGTTCATTCTTGCTTCTGTTTCCCTTGCCTTTGGAGACGTGTCTTGAAAAAGTTGCTATGACTGATGTCGAAGAGGTTACTGCCTATGTTTTCCTCTAGGATTTTGATGGGATTCCTGTCTCACACTGAGGTCTTTCATCCATTTTGAGTTTATCTTTGTGTATGGTGTAAGAGAATGGTCAAGTTTCATTCTTCTGTATGTAGCATCCCAATGTTCATAGCAGCAATGTCCACAATAGCCAAACTGTGGAAGGAGCCAAGATGCCCTTCAACAGATGAATGGATAAAGAAGATGTGGTCCATATATACAATGGCATATTCCTCAGCCATCAGAAAGGATGGAACTGGAGAGGATTATGCTAAGTGAAATAAGTCCAGCAGAGAAAGACAATTATCATATGGTTTCACTCATATGTGGAACATAAGGAATATGTTCAGAGGACCATAGGGGAAGGGAGGGAAAACTGAAGGGGGGGAAATCAGAGAGGGAGACAATCCATGAGAGACTCTGGACTCTGGGAAATAAACTGAGGATTTCAGAGGGGAAGGGAGTGGGGGGATTGGGTAGTTGGGGATGGGTACAGAGGAGGGCACATGTTGCGATGCGCACTGGGTGTTATATGCAACTAATAAATCGTTGAACACTACATCAGAAACTAATGATGTACTAATTGAACATAAGAAAAAAAAAAAAACAACAAGGTTGCCCATGCATTTCTTTCTCTGGTTTATTTAAACTTATTTAAATAGCCCCCAGGAGGCAAGGAGGGACAGATAACTATTGTGTCTACTTCACAGACAAGTCAACTATGATTCAGAAAGGTTAACTCACTTCCCTAGGAAACCCTATCAAGGCAGAAGTGAGACTACTCTGAGGTCCCTCATCCTCAAAGTTTTGGAGGGGAGTAGGGGTGGTTGGACAGCTGACTTGCAGAGAAGGGAACTCCCCCCTCCCCAAGTTACCAATAATGTTCCTTTTATTTTTCTTTTAAAGTGTCCTGCTATTGCCAGGAATATCATATAAAACAGCTTTATGAAGTGAACACAGGCCCCAGCAGCTTATACAAGCTGGCTCTGTCAAGGGCACCAGTGTTTCTAATTAATGCTGGGGTCCAGTGTTCCATGCGAGCCCTACCTGCTCCCTCTCCCTTAGGTTTTGACTTCTGGCTAACCTGCACGGGGGCCCTTGTGCCTATGACTAATAAACACTCCTGACATTTCTCACTGGGTCTGGGAGGGCAGAAATAAAAGTCTCATCCAACTAACCATGTTCCAGCCCGAACGTGGCCCCTTCAGAGCAGGCACCGAGGAGAAAGCTGCCTTGCCCTGTGCTGTCCAGCCGAAAAGCACTAGCAAACAAGTGCCTCTCCGTGGTCCGGCCTCCTCATTTTGGATATGCTTGACATCAGGTGTGGTCACCCTGTGGCCTTCGGGAGACAGCAGAAGGAGTCTCCTCACCACCTTATAGAGAAATCATTCTCAAAGTTCCAGCAGGCCTCTTCACAGCCTTCTCCACGCTAGAGATTTCTGGTGCTCTTAAAGGCCAAGGATGAGAATGACATCATCAGACAAGACAAAATAGGGACAGGTGTGAGCTTCTGTGCACGCATGCGCGAATATGCACGCGCATGCATGTGTGTGTACATATTTACCCGAGACTTCTCTTGTGGAGCTGATGGAAACCAAGGTCCTGGAAGTGTAGGCATTTTGCTAACTTCTTGACTAATTGATTAATTAGAATAACAGGGCATTAGAGCTCAGAGGAGACGCAAAGATCATTTTGGCCGACCTTCTCTTTTTACTAGTGAGATTAAGATCCAGTGACGTTAGGTGACAACTCAAAGTGCTCCATCCATAGCCAGTTGGAAATGCTCAGAACTGGGACTTCCCTGGCAAACAGTTTCTTCCCTCATCCCCACACCACCCCTTCCCAGCCACTCTCTACAAGAGCCGTGTTCAGGGTTGACAGCACCCAGATGCGTAGCCTGGCCCCTCTTTCCCAGAAGGAAGAAACTATTTGGTTAGTGCTTGCATGTGTCCACTCCTGTCTCCTCCTCCTGTTCCTCTTCCACCAATACAGATGGGCACGGGCACCCACTCCAGAAGATCAGATCCTGGCCACTGGGACAGGCTGACCCTTGAGTGAGAAATCGTAAATCGTAACCCAGTCCTTGTGCCCCGAGTAGAGAAAAAAGCCATGAAAAATACCTAGATGTGTTATACAAATACTTGAAAATATTCAGATAAGTTACTATATTTCCCCCTAGTTATTGACACTGAACATTTTTAAACAAAATCTAAATCCGGATCTTTGCAGCACAGAATTCCTCATTAAATAGGAAGTTCTGTTTTGGCAAGGACTGTGTTGTAATTTTCTTGAATTTCTCATGGCACTCAGCATAATTCTAGAATGGCAACGGAACTAGCATTCCATTGACACTTGTTAGTTAAACTGTAATTGTGTAAAAATAAAATGCTCACTCTTTAAATGACAAGTTGACATCTAGGGTCAGGTCTTTCCAAAACAATGAGGGGGTTTTCTCGTCTCTTTGTGATTATCGCAGCACACCAGGGGGAGGGGGAGCTCTGAAGCAGTGGGCATCTTCTAGGTTGACGGGGACAGTTGTGACCTCGAACTTTATACCTTATAAGAGATGTTGGTTTATATGAAGTTTTCCAATGATGCTGCAAGACAATGAGAGCACTTGGTTTGGAGTTCACTTCCTAACTGTGTGACCCAAGGAAATTCCCTAGACATTTCTAAAAAGAGAGTAATCAAGTCAGTATTCACATCTAAGGTTGTTGTGAGGATAAAATCAAGGAAGATAATGTAAAATACCATGCAAACTGTAGGGTACTGTCTAGGAGGCGGTTGTTACTAACGTGGGACTTGAGTTAAACCATCTAAACTAAGGGTAGTGGACTCCCCGTGCATTTGAGGACATATGTTCAGGCATGATGTAGTCACATGGTAACAGCTCTGAGTGCTTGGATTTAGGGAGTGCCTTAGTGCAAAACAAACTTCCTAATTCAAAGATAAATTTGAGTTAATGAAATCATAAAGAGTAAGGACTAACTACCTACTGGTATGTCTGGAATTGGGAAATAGTCTTAGAAGTTTGCTTATGAGGAAACCAACTTATAGCAACAAAGAAGCGATTCGTTAAAAAAGGAAACAAAAGTATGAAATACGGAGGAACATAATTGTCCACATTCCCAGCTCCCCAGAATTCACCACCTTTATTTTTCTTATTTGTTTCCAGACTTTTTTTATGACTTAAAAAGTGTTAAAAGGTAACGACACACAGGTGAGACAAAGATCTGCTCAGCCTGGGGCTGACAAGTGGCTGAACTGGCCCCCTTCACCCAGCAGCAGCCTGGGAGAGGAGGGGCTCCCGATAGAGGGGCAGGGGATGGCTCGGCTTCCATCCATTCTGCTGGAGGGGCCTCCTTATTCCATTGGAAGGAGAACCTCAGAGCCAGAAGTGCATTCCAAAGCCTCAGGTAACTGTGTGTTTTCCCACCTCCTGGCTGCCTGGAATCAATGATTCTGCTTTGCTGTGATTAGTACAGATAAGTAACTGCTGAAGTGTGACCCAGGTCTCATTGTTCCAGATGCACCAGTGTTGAGTTCTGTCTTGCTGGCTTGGAAAGAAAGCAGAATAAACAAACCTAGAAAAATAACCCAGAGACTACATTATGGCTAAAACTAAGATAAGTATAAGGCATTGAGTTAGAAACAATTTCTACCACTTTGAAGTTTTAAGAATATATTTTCGAAAGAATACAGAACAACCATATGCATGTATACATAGTGCAATATACAATGTCTAATTTGCACCGATACACTGTGGGGAAAAGAATGCAACAAATGGAAATTTCTCCTAAAATCTGGCAAAAAGCCACCCTTCCGCTCTGATTTGGAAAAGAAGATTGTAAACAGTGTGGTGGTGTCTGGTTTTACATTACAGATTATTTGCAGATATCTTTGATTATAGTTTAGCTTTTTAGATTTTTATCACAGAAACTTATTTCAAAGAGCCCTAGCGTGGACCTGATGGTAGAGAAGTTTATAAAAACAAATTCTTGGGCTTCTTTAAGTATAAGGAAGCCAAAATAAAAACACTGGACAAGCTGAGGAAACCCCCTCACTGGTTCATGTCCCTGGGTTTTGCTCTGTTCCCGCCAAGTTCCTTGTGCCGCACGAGCAGAAGCAGAATGTTCACTCACGGGGTGAAGTGTGAGTGGTGGAAACGACATGAGCACGCAGGAAGGGTCCAGTCAGCACCCAGACCCCAGATGGTCCAAAAAGGGGGTGTTCAAGCTGGCTCGGTGGCAACAGAGAAACTAACAAGAGACAAAGGTCCATTTTCCTCCAACCCAGCGAGGCGTAGTCCATGCATAGCTGGGCACAGCGCCCAGGGCGAACCACACTCCCCCACGCTTGGATACTGCAGAAGGGACACAGACATCAAAAGCAGCCTCGAGGAAGAAGAGCAGTCACAGAAATATAATGCTGCCCCAAAAGGGGAGGGGGAGGGTAGGGACAGCTTGTACTGCAAACCCACGCTACTTGCCGGCGGGGGGGGGGGGGGCGGGAAACAAGCTTGATTTGTGGCTTTCGTGCAAGGGGGAGCCTCTGCTGCTGACTTTCTAGCCCTGGTCGCTTCAGACCACTTCCTGGGGCTTCCCTCGGGCGGTCTCTGGCCTCACTAATTAATTAATGCACATGTATCGAGGACCCATCGCGGTGCCTTCATATGCTAAGCATTAAAAGGAGAAAGGGTAAGAGCGAACTGGGGGCAGAGGACTAGACCGGCTCTTGCTAAACTTCGGGGCTGTTTGGAGGCCCTGTCCCTAACATTTCCCGCACTTTGTCCAGCCTTGCCCTCCCTCACAAACCAGTGCTTTGACACTCTCCCTGCCTGTCCTAACAGCATCTCTCTGCCTCACCCATCTCCGGACATCTGCAAGCCTTCCAAACATAAGCAGACGAATAGAAAGTGAATGAAGAGTGGAATTCTGGGCTCCAGTAAAAAGATGCTTTCTGCTGGGGGGCAGAGCAGAGAGGGAGAAGGTCTCACCTGTGTCTGTGAAATTATGTGCACAGGGGAGGCCACCCTTGCTGGGAGGAGCCCTGTGCTAAGTGTGCAGCCCAGGGGCTACCCTTGAAGAGCTTATGGTTAGCAAGGCCAAGGGCCCCATGGGAAAATCTCTGCAGAGATTGGCAATCCTGGACCCACTCCTGGCTCTTTGTCATTTCCAGCCTTGGGAACCTATCAAGTCACTTCGCTTCTCTCAGGCTGAGTTCCCTCACTCGAAAAACGGACCTATGGGGGTGCCTGGGCGGCTCAGTGGGTCAAGCTTCTACCTTCGGCTCAGGTCATGATCTCAGGGTCCTGGGATCGAGCCCCACGTCAGGCTCCCTGCTCAGCGGGGAGTCTGCTTCTCCCTCTCCCTCTGCTACTCCCCCTACTTGTGCGCGCTCTCTCTCTCTTTGTCAAATAAACAAATAATAATCATTAAAAAAAAAAAAAAACCCAGACTTGTGGATCGCAGCCCTGTACATATCTGAGACCATGCATATGAAAGCTGTTATGGAAATATTAGATGTTATTAGTCACAGAACACTAAAAGGCTGAATGTACACGGAAGTCCCCAAAGTGGCCCCGTGTGAACACTGTCTCAGAACGTGGACAGTGTGATTCAGCTGTTGCTGCAAGAGAGCGATGCTTCGCTGTGTGGCCCACCCAGAAGGGTCAGGAAGCAGCCTTTCCCCGAGGTGGGGCCCGGCATCTAGCAAAGCTGCCACACCCACCTCCCCCCAGGATTTTGAGAGAAGGTGCTTCGATGTCCTGTGCACTCAGCCTGAGCTGAACCACAAATCACTTTGCGCGAGGTTCTGGGGGCTTGAGTTTCCCTTCCTGAGGGCAGTCCTCCCATGAGTCAGTGGGAACCGGACCAGTGGGAGCTTAGTGGTTTTACTTGAGGGGAACCTACAGGAAATCATCTAAGAAGATAATAAGGGGGATTTTTTTCCTGTCTAGAAATGAGGCCCATGGGTCTTTGCAGATGACATTATTCACTCATAATCACTAATAAATGCAGAAAAAGAGCCTCAGCTGATAGCTAAGTCAGTATAATCGACTGTACACAGACTCCTGGAGCACCACGGAGCTTTAATGCCTTCAGGTTGGCGCAGGGTCCCGAGGGCCACAGACTGTTGGGATTGTCTTCAGGAACCCTCTTTCCAGAACCCAGTGATCCAGTGCAGTCTGGGTCCTGCCTGAGCATGCCTGAGCCCTGCGGCCCCATTCTCCCACCCACCTCACTAGATTTGCCCAGTTGTTCAGAACTTGATTATCTTTGCTGCTAAAATCGTAAATTAGTTCCCACTGAGGTAGAGGGTAATTACTTCGTGTGGCACTCTCTGCCCCTATACATAATTTTCAGGTTAACAGATGGTTTGATCCCCAAAAGGTGACCGAAATTTAGCATTCAGAGCTGTCTGCCCAGGAATTTGTGTTTGGGAAAGGAGAACCATTGGGTAGAAACCTAGAAGAAGAGGCCGATCAGAATGGTGGGGCATGGGGTAAAACCGAGTCTCATCTCTTCATGTCCTAGGCCCCAAGCTCAGTGAATGTCACATGAATAAATGAACCCCTTGAATGAATGAGGGAAGGGAACCAGAGAGCTGGAGGTGTCTCCAGAGGTCATCTGGGGTTCTAAGCTAACGGCTGACTTTCTGAAAGGAGCTCGGGCTTGTAGAGACTGCAACCTACGCCAGGTGAAGCCCCAGTCAGTGACGAAGGAAGGATGAAGGCCCCAGTCTCCGCGGAAAAGTCCCCCACGCCCTGCGCACCAGGCCCCTGGAGCCCCGGGAGAAGGCCGGAACTGGGTGACAGCCCACACTTCCTCCCTGGCTCCACAGCGCTGTCTGGTCAGTGTTGCCAAGACCTGCTGTGGAGCCATCAGGGTAGCTTTCGTCACTCCCACCACTAATATGAGGGAGGCATAATAATATTAGTCTGGGAGACAAACCCCCTCGCTTGGTTCTCACGATTCCCGTTTCCTCTTTCCTGGCTGTCATCCTATCTCTGGTCAGTCTCCAGTAAACAGAAAAGAGCCTGCTTTATGCTATCACAGATTAAGTGACACCAGCTAAGGGGTCCGTCTTTCACTCTTCCTTTGAAATGGATCCTCCCACCCATCACTGCATTTTGTCCCATGAGAGGAATGTTCGGGGGAGTGGGTTTCTTTTTCACATCCGAACACAGGGAAATCGCAGGGCTTTGGCTGCTGGGGCAGGCCTTGTTGGGCAGTCTGGAGGATTAAAGCGACACCTAATTTTAGAGCATTTTCATCTTTGTCTCTGTCTTTTTAGGCATGGAAAGACCATGCTGGAGGGAAAGCGGTGGGGTCTCTGCAGTGGTCCCAGTGAGGCAGGATGCAGGATGTGGGCAGAACGCTCTCTGGCAAAAGGAGCGAGGCGCTGTTTGCTTCGATTCATATCCTGGTGCCATTTCCTCAAGTCATAACTTGCGTTCAATATCCCTGATTTCTGGGGCACCTGGGTGGCTCAGTCAGTTATGCATCTGCCTCCAGCTCAGGTCACCATCTCAGGTTCCTGGGATCAAGCCCTGCTTCTGGTTCTGTGCTCAGTGGGGAGTCTGCTTCTCCCTCTGCCCCTCCCCCTGCTCATTCTCTCTCTCTCACTCAAATAAATAAATAAAATCTTTTAAAAACAATCCCTTGGGGCACCTGGGTAGCTCAGTCCTTAAGTGTCTGCCTTTGGCTCAGGTCATGATCCCAGGGTCCTGGGATCGAGCCCTACATCGGGCTCCCTGCTCAGCAGGAAGCCTGCCTCTCCCTCTCCCACTCCCCCTGCTTGTGTTCCCTCTCTCGCTGTCTCTCTCTGTCAAATAAATAAGTAAAACCTTAAAAAAAAAAAGTCCCTGATTTCTGAAATAGCTAATGGTGGATGCCAAGATAAGAACCTTAAATTCCCGAGCATGGGGCTAGGAGACGGGGAGCCTGCCTCAGCTGCTCTGTAGTGCCGGTAGGAAGACAATGTGCAGCTACTGGGCAGGGCCCTGAACCATACAGGCTTGGGGGTGCTCTGAGCTGCCTGCCCACCAGAGCAGGTGAAAGCAATTCCTATTTCTGTTTGCAGTTAGAGCCCCAAACTCAACTTGGTAAGCTGTACTGTTGAACCCAGTTGTACGGAGAAGTAGCGAATTCTAATGATGGCACTATTTCACCTCACCTGAAAATTCCATTTTGCCCGTCATCAGCCTGTGATACAGAAAGCTTGACCCACAGGCCCAGAGGCTACGCATACAGGTGGAGCCGGCGTAAGGCTAAAACATGGGAGGTCCGATAGCCCTGCCCAATGCAGCTCACAGTCGCTGCCCTGTACGCCGCGACCTGGCAGGCAGGCTTCAAAATTCAGCTTCACTGAGAGAAAAGGCTTTGGAATGAGGAAGAAGATGGATTCTGTGTCCCTTGACGGTCAAATCACAGCTTAAGGACAACAATTTTTTCTACGAGGCAAGTTTTCATAAGGCAAAAAGGATCTAAGAACTCAGGTCGCTAAGGAGCATTTTTGCTCCGTATCTATTAGGCTGATGGTGTGGTCCCCACGGAGGGGTGCCCTGTGTGTCACAGGTAGCCCAGGGCATGCCGGACACTGCTCAGAAGGTGGTGTTTCCCTGCTGGTGAGTGTCAGTGCTGCCGCGGTGCACTTTTCTGGCCCGGAACATGTGACTTTTTCTTTGAGCTTCCATGCAATTCAGAATTTGCTCCATGTTTCCTTTCCTTTTTTTTTTTTTTTCACCCCAGTTCTGATAAACCTGTTTATTATTTTTAGGTTGCAAAAACAAAATAAGCTTACAGAGCTATCTTTGTTGTTGTGGTTCATGCCGAAAGTAACTTTGAGCTGGCAGCCTGAAACTCCAGGTCCTACTGCTCTCTCCCACCACCACCGCCACCACCATCACTATAGCTGCCAGCCTTTTCTTTTTGAGATGACCCATATAGGATGTGATGAAAAGATAACAATGGGGAATGTTTTAGGAACACAGCTATTCTAATAGAACAGCAGTTGGCTTGGGGTATTATAATTTTGAGAGATTTTGATGAGCTAAAGTGAATTCCAAGACCAAAGGGGTGAAGGATCTAGAAATCAATTTGTGGGGGCAGGGCGGAGTGAGGATGTTGGGTCGCAGAAGAGTCAAAGTTCTGCCACGTGGATATGTCCTTTAGACCAAACCTGTGCTTCTGCCAAATGTGGGAGCAAGAGCACAATGTCAGTGTCACAGGGACTCAGATTTCTAATAATTCGAATTGCTCAAAAAGGAACAGGCTGCTCTGTAAGGGAGTGACCTTCTTGTCAATGACAGAATTCAAGCAAACCCTGGATGACCCCCTGTCGGGAAGATTAGAAAAGGGGCTTCTCCAGTAATGCTAGGATGAGGCATTCTCCACTGGGATCTCAAGAGGGGCTGGGACGCCCACAAGGAGGGGGCAATGATGAACATGTGCAGACACAGGTCATCCGACACTATCCCAGATGAAGAGCCTGTCCCAGTCACTCTCCTCCTGCAAGATCATCTCCTCCAGACTGATTTCTACCTTCCTGGTCGAACCTTTGAATTCACTTTAATTTATCCAATCACTTCCCTAGAAGAACCTGAAATGTCTTCTCCAGCTGGCTCCCACCGCATGCTCCATGTTCCAATCCCACAAGAACAGACTCTACCAGGGGCCACTGGTGAAGCTATGTGTTAAGGAAAACTTCCTGGAGAAGCCCATCCTATCACATGCATATGGGCGCTGGCTCACTCGGTGCAAAGCTCTGTGTGTGTGGTGATGGTTCAAAACCTCGCTGGCCTGCGAGTGGTGTGAAAGGAAGCCCCTGGTGTGTCTGGGGGTGAGTCTCCAACCAGTCAGTATGAGAAACTCCAACCACATAAAGGCAGATGCTGGGCCCCTTGGTTTCCTCAATCCCTTTGTGCTCCAGGGGACTCCTAATCCACATGTTTCCTCCTAATTTACCCTTCATTTGTCAAAATATTATTTCATAAGAGCTTTTTGATGTCTAAAAAGCCTGATGAGTCTCTTAAGCCCTTTCCCAGTTGGTAGCGTGGAAATTGTGTGCTCCTAGCACTTAATGGAACCAGGAGCCAGAAAGGCTAAAGTCTGCTTTGCGGGCCTGGGGCTGTGAGAACAGCCTCGCAAACCGTCCCTGGCCGGTACGGCAGGCCAGCTGTCGACATGCCAGGAGGTGAGAAGACAAGCCACTTTTCTTTACAAGACTCATTGGGTCCTGCCTCTAGGGATGGCCCAACTCCATTGGAAACACAGTAAATCACATCATTCATTCGCTTCCTCTCTGAACAAGTGTTTAATGACTACCTGCTATGTGCCAGGCATTGTCCCGGTGTTGGGCAATCACATATAAACAATGCTCAGTTCTTGCCCTTGAAGAACTCGCATCCTGGTGGAGAGGATAAACGCATAAATGGAGCATTCCAAAAAGTATACTTCTGCTAGAGTGTGGAGTACTACAGAATTAAGGAGGGACCCCTGGGGTGGAAAGGAGGTAGTCAGGAAAGACCTTTGAGGCTCTTCAGAAACAATGAAGTCATCTTGAGATACAAGGTAAAAATTCCCAGCTGCTGGTTTAATGTCTCTCCCACCCACCAAATGCAGTATTTTATAGATACAGGAAAAGAGGAGGAGGAGCCTGGAAGCTTTCAATAGTCAAGGCCCGACCTGGGTGCTTTAAATAAGGGACACTCTGGTGTCTTAGCTCCATCCATGTGATGGCACATCCGTTTTTTTTTTCTTTTTTTTCCCAAGAAGCACAAGCTAGGACCCTCAGCCTCAGAGTTGTTCCAGCCTTTGTGGGCCAGCCCCGAGCTCCAGCTCAGGCTCTGTGGGGACCCAAGGCACCAGCTCTCGAACCCAGAGCTTCGTTGCAGCTGGAGGGCTGGTGGCAGGCTGAGCAGACGTGAGCGTTTCACATGTTGGGATATTGCGTGTGGAATTCAAGGGCAGTTTTAAGAAAAAAGATTTTAGTTCCATCCACTTTGTTGCAAATGGCAAGATTATGCTAAGCGAAATAAGTCAGTCAGAGAAAGGTAAGTATCATATGATCTCACTGATATGAGGATTTTGAGAAACAAAAGGCAGAGGATCATAGGGGAAGGGAGGGAAAAATGAAACAAGACGAAACCAGAGAGGAAGACAAACCATAAGAGACTCTTAATCTCAGGAAACAAACTCTGGGTTGCTGGAGTGGAGGGGGGAGGGAGGGATGGGGTGGCTGGGTGATGAACATTGGGGAAGGTATGTACTCTGGTGAACACTGTGAAACTGTGTAAGACTGATGAATCACAGACCTGTACCCCTGAAACAAATAATACATTATATGTTAATAAAAAAATTTTAAAAAAAGAAAAATGATTTTAGCCTTTCCTATATGAATAAGAGATGATATTTGGTGCAGGTTTCAACTTCCATTTTTATTTACCTGCCTCAGTTACTAACAGATTATCTAGTTTTCTTTTCTGATGATAAAAAGTAATAACTTTACTGTAGAAATTTTAGTTCACTAAATAAAAATGTAAAACAGAAAATAAAAATCACCCACGATATTACCCAAATAGCCAATTCGATGTTTTAGATATTTGCCTCTCTGATGAGCCGATTAAATCAAACACTTTGTTAAAGTATATGACTATTTAAGCTTCATGATAACTTACAGAGGATTTTCTTCTCATGACTGGGTCTCTTCTTTCTGTACTTTCAGGCCTCAAGGCCAAATACTGCCCTAAGTTAACCTTGAGTTCCTTCACCTAAGCAATGGCTAGCTAATTGGCTAGGTCCAACCCCAAAAGGGATAGGGCACGTAGGCAAGGTGGCATGGTTTACAACTTTTAGTCCGCCAGGATCCAACCTGTTCTTTGCCTACAGGTCTTGCGGCCATTCTTTCAAAGCTACTGATGCCAGACTTTGAATTATGGAAGGGTCATTGCATCCCACCCCAGTTTAAATACTTGAACTTGAAATGTTACCAACTCTACAGAGGGTCTAGAAAAGGAAAACCCTGTTTTCCATCTCAAAGGAAACAGTCATGAGATTTTCTTGTGATGTATGAGGGAAGGCAGAAGGCAGAACTTTCTAATTTTTTTCTAAAAACTAAAAGGAAAACCAACTTCTCTCCTTTCAAAGCATGATAAATTGCTGTATTGACTTTCTTCTCAAAAGAGGAATCCCATTTGCCTGTGTGCTAGTATGCTAATTTGTTCTTTGCGGTTTGGGGTCAAAATTTGAATTCGCCTTGCAAGTTCACTTTAAAGTTTAGCTTCAATCTTTTTAAAGAAATCCTTACAGTTCCAAAGTCTATTTGGAAAAAACAAAAATAAAAGTTTCAAATATTGGCTTTAGTAGGGTATTTTGACTGTATTTCAGCTCAGCAAATGATCAGCAAATTAATAGATTTATCCATTCCAATATTTTTGTTGTAACACTAACAGTTCTGAGTGTGACTAGGATCTTTTGGCATATGAGCAACTATTTTTGCTGAATGACAAGGCTTTAGCCTTACAAGTACTTACTTTTTTGCCAGGGAAATTGCAATTGTTCAAACTTTTTAAAAACAAGCACCATTTTTATTTGCTTAGATCCCCCCTGGTTAAAAATGTGTTATGTTGAGATGAGACATGTCATAAGCAAAATCTACTTATTTCACTATGTATGCTGGAAATCAGCTGAATCATCCGGAATAAAGTTGAATATAATTTCAGAATTGAAAAATAGTTCTTGTTCTTTCCTGTGATAACAAGTTCTTAATATATTTTTAGTATAATTATTCAAACCGTTAGATTATAACAGTTGCTGTTTTTATGAACAAGCTTTCCTACAACTTGTCTGGAATGATTTTATATGATTGCAGAATATTTGTAACAGAAACTCAAGGGAATCATGAACCAGTTCAAGAAATTGGTTTTTGTTTTTGTTTTTTTGTTTTGTTTTGTTTTTGTTTTTCAGAAATTCTGGAGCCTGGAAAAATCCTCTCTGCTTGTCTTTAGAAAGTACATAAAACTGCCAAGGCTGCTAGAATACATGTCATTTGCTAAGTCTTTCTTTATAATTTTTCTCTATCACCATCTGTTAGCAAAGCCAACTTCACTTTGTAAATAATAAGACTGAGATTGTCTCATGGTTTTTGGTTTACAAAATCCTTGTACACATCATGTCATCGTCATTTTAACCTCCTACATATCTACAGAGGTAGACCAGACATATGTGATTATCTCCATTTCACAAAACAAGCAAATGAGAAAGAGAATTGGTGTACCTAAATCACCTACTTAGTAAGTGTCATCATTAGGTTCAAACCCAGATGTTCTGATTCCAAGTGCTGGGCTCCTTCTGTAGCATAAAACCTCACTCCCCAGAGTGACACTGAAGGATGGAAAGACATAGCCAAAGAACAGTCAGACACATTTACTTTTGAATCCTTGTCCATGTATTAGCTAGGTGACATTGGACAAGTTATTTAACGTTTCTGAACCTCATTTTTTATATAAATGGAGGAGGGATAATATTACATAACTCATGGGATTTTAGGTAAGATTAAATAATTTATGTAAATTGCTCGGCACTAGAAATATTTCATAAATGTTAATTGTTGTTACTGTTTTGGTATTATTATTACTATTATTGGCTTGGTCATAGAATGAGGTAGCTAGAATAACCACTCAAGATTTCAGGGTCTGATGTTGTTCTTAGAATTCCTGTGGGTTGCTAATTCCCCCATTCTCTTGATCTGATGCTTGGCTAACTGTACAATTTCACCACTAAGTGGAATGGACAAAGATGACACTTAATAAAGGAAAGAAATTTCCCTCCTAGCTGCTTCTGTTTAATTACATGAAAGATTCCATCTTTAGTGGAGTGAGATGTGTGATGGGATGAATGTAGTCCATTCTTAGATCCCCTCCAAAGGATATTGAGTTTGGTAACAGCCCATCATAATGCAACCAAGGATTAGAATCACTGAGAGTCTCTGAGGTGGGTATTGTCCATTGAAAATTATAATGTAGGTTCTAAACAATGAAAGAAGATAGGGCTTCTATTTGTGACTCCCACCCTACTGCGCACTCTCCTCTTACACACACATAGAACTTAACTATTGCTATTTATTCTCATCTTAGAAATTTCTCAATTGCTTAGAGAATTTTCAACTAGAACTGCTTGTGAGTTCCTACAGAGCCTGGGTGTATGCACATGAGTCTATTTGTATGTGTGTTCTTTCCCCTTTGCTTACAATGCTCACCCCACTCCACAGCCTGGCTCATTGTACCTCATTCTTTAAGACTTATTTTAGGCATCACTTTCTCTAGAAGTCTCTTGGGACATTGTCTCTGTCCCCTGTTGTCTCCCCACCCCAGGTGCAGCTAGAGTCTCTCTTTTGATATTTTCAGAATTCCTCATACATTTTCTACTTTGTTCCTCACCACAAGATGTTAAATTACCTGTTCATATATCTGTTGCATCAGTTCAGCTGAGAACTTGGAGGGCAGCAACTGTGTCTTATTCACCTTTGTAATTTACTACTAGCAGAGTAAAATGTTCAATAAATAATCTTTAAATGAATAAACTTAATGGGCAGACTATTGCCTTGCCTGAACTAATTACTGACAGTTGCCTTTGAGTAGCATGTTTGAACTAATTACTTAATATGCAATCCCCCTTCTTTATTCTCTTTCCAAAGAATATATTATAAATTTCTAATTTATAGCTCATGTTAGTTGCCAACTCTTCTAGCCTACATATGCAACATTTTGACTATTGTTGCTAGGGAGTAAAAAAATATGTATAAATAAAACAAAGGAATACACAGTGAAAACTATATGCATTGATAAACTTTATGTACATTTATTCATATTATATACACATGTGTTTTTGAGTGCAGTAGATATCACATGCTTAATGTACACACATCCATGTGTATGTATCTATGTATGTATCTATGTATATTTTTACAATTTCTCATCAAGGTTCTGAAACTGATGGCTGCAGTTTTTGGTCCCTTGTTCATTCAGTCTTTAGCCTTATTGAGTCTTTCTGTGAACGCTGAAATGACAAAGCTATTCAAAGCCACAGCCGCTTGGCATGTCTGCTTTTTTTCCCCATTGCCCAGGGTCTCTGCAATAGCATTTAGCTATTAAGGCATTCTGGGGTTCTAAACCTCCAGTCTCTCCAAGATACCTGCTAGGATATGGTTATTTCCTCTTCTCAGGAAGAAAAACATAGAAAAACAAATGATCTCTGCCTCTTCATAGATATTCAGGGCACTTTGCATGAGGAAGACAGAGAAAGCTGGAGATCTCTGAGGAATAAGATCTCTCAGAGTTGCATCTGCTGTTGGGCCTGCCCTATTTCTCAATGGCAACTGCTCTGTGGGGGAGGCAGCTCTATGGTCAGACTCACAGGGAGCGAGCTGGGGCAATGGTGGGAGCTCATCTTTTTTACCCAAGAGGTCCTATCAACTCTCATCAAGGTGTTTTCCTAAACCCAAGAAGCAGATTTGAATTCATCTGTTTCCCCAGAAGGTAGAAAGCATTGCTGTCAGCTTTTGCTTGTATAGATTTTCCTTTCTTACTATATGTGTATGCACAGCACCAAACCTAGTGACTGACATGCTGAGAATGTTGAATTAAATTAAATGAATGGAACTGTTGAATTTGAGAACTATGGGGAGAGGAAAATTACATCCAGCTGAAATTTTTCTCCTTAAAACTTTCTAGACCTGGACTGTTTGTTTTGTTTTGTTTTGTTTTGTTTTGTTTTGTTTTGTTTTTGGAATGACAGAGAAGACAATCTGCTGGTTCAGAGAAAAACTCTGAAAAAGGGATCCAGGACTTCAACCTCATCAAGGATTGTGGACTGCTCCCCAGAGATTAATCTAATCTTGTGGAATCATAGCTCTGAATTACTTTGAAGATTTGGATTTTCTATTTTTTCTTTCATCCAAAAATCTTAAGCTCCTCTACTTCCTTACGCTTATAACTTAAGACCCAGGTTGGCCTTCTCACCTTCAGCCTTTTGGCTCAATCATCAGTAAAAAAAAAAAAAAAAAAATTCTGTGTCTGAAATCATGTTTTTATTTCATAAGACTGAGGCAATGGGAAAAGAGGGAGTGTAATTGCTAAGTGATTTTATATTAATTTGTGACCACTTTTTACCTTATCTGAGTTGTTAATGTGAAACCCCAGATGGACTGCGAGGATGAGCTGGAAAAATGGTCTATTTATGTTAGAGCTGCTGCCTTCTTTGGTTGATCACTAGCACCTTCTCATGTCAAATCATCCACAGATAATTTTTTTAACTTATAGATACATGAGAATGTGTCTTTGTATTGAAAATACTGTGGTAGCTCCACAGGCCATGGCATGGAACTCTGGAGTTCATTTGCTTGCTTACAAAACTGCTGAATGTGAAAGTGGTCTGAGATGCTGGTGGACCATTTTAAGGGTTCATCTCTATTTTTCAACAGACACACAAGAGGACAGAAGGGCGCCCAGGCTAGGGTCAGAAAGGGCTGGGGTACATATGAGCTTCAATGCCAAATAAACCTTCTTCTAAAAGGTCAAAAGCAGGTGAGGCATTTTGCAGTTACAAATGTAAAAAATCACCAGTGGGTAGCAAAACTACTGGCTGAAAGTTATTGGGAAAGGGATAGTCACAGGGTCTAAAATGCTATCCGTCGGACTATTAACTGTTTACAGAGAAGAAAACTTACCTTCAAGGGGAGAAATCTATTGGATAAGCAAATCTAATAATGGAGCATACTTCACGTGCTTTCTGATGTGATATGCAGAGTAAGATTTAACATTACCCATGTGGTATTCTTCCCCCAAAACATATAAACTGAATCTAATCTAGAGAAAACAGTCAGATCCAAGGTCTGTGTCATTCTGCATATGTAAATTATATGGCATTGCACAAACCAGCTGGCCTGGATTCTTCAAAATTGTTGACATCATCAAAGAAAAAGGAATGCAAAGGAATTTCTGGATTAAAGGAGAATAAAGAGACAAGACAAATAAATGCAATCCGTCGTCTTTGGTTGATTCTAGACATCTCCTCCCACCCCCTCCCAAAAAGCTATAAAGTATAAAATACACATTAGATAATATTATTGATTCAATGTTAAGTTTCTTGAGGTAATAATAGTATTGTGATTATGTAAAAGAATGTCCTTGTTCTTGGGAGATACGTGCTGAAGTATTTCGGGGTGAATTGCTGTAATGTCTGCAACTTACTTTTAAGTGGTTAAGCAAATGTATACACATAAATGTGTGTATATATACACACAAAACTGTATATACATGTGTGTCTGGAGGGAGAGAGAGCAAATAGGCTAAGGGTGAGATAGCTCAGCTCAGTTGACAGGACCCATATGGAAATGCCCTGCATTTGGCAATGGCCAGGCTCCTAGAAGAGGTCAGACGGTTAATAGTGGCCTAGCACATGGCCAGAGATGGTCAATGTCTTCTTAACTTCCATGCTGTTTCTTCGAGACTCTTCAGATTTTGCTCATAAAATATGGCTTCCACAACTTCTTTTTTTTTTTTTTTAAGATTTTATTTGTTTATTTGACAGAGAGAGAGATAGCGAGAGCAGGAACACAAGCAGGGGGAGTGGGAGAGGGAGAAGCAGGCCTCCCGCCGAGCAGGGAGCCCGATGAGGGGCTCGACCCCAGGACCCCGGGATCACGACCCGAGCCGAAGGCAGATGCCCAACGACTGAGCCACCCAGGCGCCCCTTGGCTTCCACAACTTCTTAATCTTTCACATACTGATTTCCCTTGAAAGGATATTATTTTATTTCATAATATGGCCCTAGGACCAGATTGGAACCAGGTTTTAAACCGGGCTGTTAATTTACTAGCTATGTAGATTTGTGCAAGTTACTTCATCTCTCCTGATCTCAGTACCCACATTCATAACAGATGGATAACAGTAATAACGATCTCATAGGGGTATTATGAGAAATGAAGGAGATAAACAGTGTTCTTGGCACAGTGTCTTGCACATAATAAGCACTCAATAAATATTTGCTTATCAATATTATTATGGTGCATACTGTTCAGAGCTTGCCAATAAAAACTACAATTATGAAAGTAAGCAACAAATACGTACTGAGCACCTATTACATGTTAGGAACTATTATTGTCCAATGAACAACAGTGAAAGATCCCTGACTTAATGGAATTTATATTATAACCAATGCTTAATATACACCAAGAAAATTCTGAGTACCTTACAGATATTAACTCATTTAATTTTCAAAATATCTCTGACTCTAGAGGTCTCATCTCAAACAGTCTGCGTAGTGGTTTGGCTTGGTGGAATTTTCTGGGGCTTCTGAAAAATAATTGAATTAACATTAGGATGTGTTCAGGGTTAGTGGGGAGGAGTTTGTTTTGCTATATTTTGTTTAGTTTTTTTCAACTCTGTGAAAATTTTCAATGACAAAAAAACCGTTGTCTGGTTGAGCCAGAAGCTAAAGATCAAATAGAAATAATTGATGAAACGCACTCCTCATTTTTAGGTAAATGATGTTCCCTGGAGTGGGGGAAGGTAGAAGAGAGTAAGAAGAAAGCAAAACAAAGAATAAATTCACCTCTTTTTCTTACAGATAGGTTTTAAGAAGCTTGGTTCACAATGTTCTGGATTTCTACCAGATATCCCCATTCTAGCCAATATCACCATGATTCTGTGGACTGGGGGAGAGAAAGCACTTGGCATCTAAAGGAGTACAGTGTTGTGCGCCATATCTGAAATTCTGAATTGTTTCCGTTGGCCCATTCTTGGGTCCCCCGTTGGCAGTACCTGTGTGATTTGCTCTAGCTCTCTGCCAGTGGGTCTCCGATCAACTGCCTAGTTAGACCAGCACTGTTGTGGCTCAGCATGAGTCAGAGGGGAGATTCTGTAAACTCTTTTGTCAACTGTCATCATTCTCTTATTTGCAGTTCCAGACCTGGAGATGCATCTTTCTTTGTTGGTCATTTTTGGTGTGTCACTGAATGCCGTACATCTCCAGACATATTCCAGGACTATCCCAAATCATTTTTACCTCCCACAAACCCAAGGCATCTTTCTAAATACACTTCTTTTCATTTATAAACCCCTGTATATTTCCAGGAAAATATTATCCATGTTTCTGTTTTGTGTTCAGTTACCTCACTCTACTGTTTAATAAGAAAAATTGGTGTTCTCCAAGAAGTTTCTTAATTTTTCTTTCATCGGAGGAAAGGATGGTCATGGTCTTAACCAAATTCAAGTCTGGCTGGGGACTCAAAGCCACAGGCTTTCACCTTTGCAAATACTACCTTTCTTCCTAGTCAAAGAGGCCAGGCTGAGGATCCAGGAAGAGCAAAACTATTTTAACAGCAGGATGGACAACACAAAAGTAAATTAGCTGTCACACAGTTTATGTTCTGTTGACAATGTTTTCTTGAGTACATAAAATGTTCTTATTCTCCGACTTCAAAATTTTACTACTAAAAAACTGTCCTAAAGGCATGGTCAGAGATAAACAAAGAGATTGATGAACACCATAATATCATTTATTATAGTGGAAAATTTTTATTTCTTTTAAACTATCCAACAATATGTTATTGATCTAAAATTATAGCATGTCCAAAACATAAAATACTATGCAACCATTAATGAATATTTTGTGACAGAGGAAAATGCTAATAACACGTAATGAGGTAAGTTACACAAAAGAGGCATGAGAATTAAAAATTCATGAGGAACAATAGCTGAGGAATGTTTAGCTGTGTCTTCCATTGCCATTTTAGGATCCTTGCTCCAGAATGAAAGGAAATCTCCATGTCCCAAGAATACAGGCAGAGCTTTGGGTTCTGGAGAGTTGGGGGTTCTACACCTAGAGGACCATTAACAAACTTTTGTTTTCAAAAGCCCAAGGCCTTTGAAAGGAAGGGGATGGAGGCTGTGCCCTTTGAGGAGGAAAAGATGTTGGCTTTTTCAACACTCTTGTAGGAATTGGCGTCCCCAGGACTGGGAAGGGACAAAGTGTTCCAAGGGGGATCTTGCTGACATGCAGTTCCCAGGAAGAGGGGATCGTGTGGGCCCTCAGGCATTAGCATTAGGGGATATGGCTTACCATTATCTCTGTCCCTCCTTCTATTGGATTATTCCCATGAGGATACAAACATGCTCTGGTATTTCTCACCTTAGAACAGTAACCTTCCTTGACCCTGTATTTGTCGTTACCTACCTCTCCATGTTTGAAAGTTTGTCAGTGGTGGACTACCTTCACTGCCTGTTCCATGCAGTGTTCTCTGTGTTGCCATGCGTGTTTGCCCCACACAGTAGCACAGACAGTAGTGAGACTGCTTTCGTCACCGTCACCAGGGAGCTCTCTGTTCCCTTTCTTCATTGTTCTCCACCTCATTCAAGGCAGTCAACCATTAAGCTCTCTACAAACATCAACGGCTTTTAGCTTCCACAACGTCTTGCTCTCTTGGTTTTCCTCCACCTCATTGGGCATCCCAGCCCATCTTCCTTTACTGTTTCCTCCTCAACATGGATGTACTAAAGACATAATCTGCCTCTGTTTCCTCTCTCATTCTTCTCTCTCTAGGTAATATCATCCATTTTCAGAAATTTAAATACTATATTTATTCAAGGTTATTTTCATACCTGTGTAGGTCTAGGTATCCTGACTCTTGGACTCCTATTGCATATCATATAAAATGTATTAAGATGCACCCATAGTTCAAAGTAAATGTACTTTTTGGGAGGAGGGGAGTGCATTTATTTTTATTGTATGAAATATGCATAACATAAAATTTGCCATTTTAACTATTTTTAAGGTAAACATTTTGGTGGCATTAACTACATTCAAATGGCATACCACCATCCCCACTATTTCCAAAACTTTTTCATCACCCCAAACAGAAACCCTGTATCCCTTAAGAAATAACCCCATTTCCTCTTTCTTCCCAGCTTTCATTAACCATGTTCAGTCTCAATGAATTTGACTACCCTAGATTAAATGTGCTTTCTTGCTGTTAAAAAAAGAATTTTATCATTTTATTTTTGAAACTGTTTGGACAAAGCATTTACTTTAAAATTAGCTCTCATTTTCCAGCTACCACCAAGCAGAATTGTATCCTAAAACTTGACAATTAATAAAGATGATCTAAAGCTGAATTTGTAGACATTTAATGCATTATTTATTAAGTTTGATGTTTACTTTCATGTGAATTTTTTAAAGATTGATTTATTTATTTGAGAGAGAGGAAGAGTACATGTGCACATGTGCATGCATGAGTCGGGGGAGGAGCAGAGGGAGAGAATCTTCTAGCAGATATCACACTGAGATTAAGTCCTACATAGGGCTCAATCTCACCACCCATGAGATCATGACCTGAGCTGAAACCAAGAGTTGGATGCTTAACTGACTGTGCCACCCAAGAGCCTGTTTTTAATTTTTTAAAAATAATTTCATACTTACATAAAGTTTCAAAATAATTATAGAGTCCTCCTACCCCTTTCACCTAGCTTCCTCTAGTGATATCTTACATAATTGTAATTCATTATCAATTATCTTGACTTTATTTGGTTGTCATCACTTTTTACATGTATCAATTATGGGTGTGGTTGTGTTTACAACAGCTTTTATCATATACATATTTCTAGGTGCATGTAACTGCCAGCACAATAAGAATAGAGAACGTTCCATCACTCCATCAGGACAAAGAAAATCTTTCATGCTCTCCCTTTACAATCACCCCCTCCTGTCCAGTCGCCTACTCTGGCAACCACTGGTCCATCGTCTGTCTCCATAATTATGTCATTTTGAGAATGTTATACACATGGAGTCATACCTTCAAGACTGGCCTTTTTTCATTGAAAGCCTATATTTTTCTTCATCTTTCAAGTACCCTGTTCTCCTAGAAGGTGATCTCAATGGCCACATAGAATTGGTGGGTAGAAAGTGATATCTCAAAAGGAGAAAGGGGTGCCTGGGTGGCTCAGTTGGTTAAGCGTCTGCCTTCAGCTCAGGTCAGGATTCCCCCAGTCCTGGGATCGAGTCCTGTGTCAAGCTCCTTGCTCAGTGAGGAGCCTGTTTCTCTCTCTTTCTCTGCCTGCCGCTCCCTCTGCTTATGCTCTCTCTCTCTCTGTCAAATAAATAAATAAAATCTTAAAAAAAAAAAAAGGAGAGAAATTGTCCTGTGTGTCAATGATTTGGTCTACTAAACCCGAAAAATAGGTAACAGATTCAATAGACTTCTAATCATTTGGCACTCCTGCACTCCTTGCAGAGACATCTTCAGGAAATAAAAACCACATTTCTACCTTTGTCTCTGTTGCCTACATCCACTCTTTCACCTTTAACCAAGCTGCCATGTTCTCTCACCTGACCACTCCAGTAAGTCTCTTAACCTTCCCCACCATGCCCCACTCCCCCCGCCCCGCTCTGTTTTTATCTTTCCCAAATCCACTCCCCAAGATCCATTCACAGCCTCTTTGATCCTTGCATAATCTCAGCTCTGAAAACATCTCTTCAGAGAGACTTTTCTGACAATCTTATCACTTTTTCCTCCCTAAACCCTCCCAACAAGTCACCCTGTTTTATTTTGTTCACACACTTATAAAGAATTTCATAGTATTTATCTTGTTATTTATAGTCATTTATTGTTTATTTGTCTTCCTCTTTTCTGTAAAATCATGTTGATGGCAGCAAGTTCCTCCTGTCCCTAGCACCTCGGACACTTGGCCTAGCCTTACAATCTCAGTAAATATTTATTGATTGAATGAATGACTAAATGAACATTTATGTGGCTTAAAAACTGCCCTGGAAATGTAGAAAGTAAGACAGCTGTCCTTGGGGCGCCTGGGTGGCTCAGCGCTTAAGCGTCTGCCTTCAGCTCAGGTCATGATCTCAGGGTCCTGGGATCAAGCCCCGCATCAGGCTCCCTGCTCGGCGGGAAGCCTGCTTCTCCCTCTCCCACCCCCTTTGCTTGTGTTTCCTCTCTGGCTATGTCTCTCTCTGTCAAATAAATAAATAAAATCTTAAAAAAAAAAAAAAGACAGCTCTCCTTACTTCACTATACAATTGCTCAGAAAATGCAGGAGAAAACTGAGACCTGACAGCAGTTGGGGATATGCAGACTGGCAGGATATTGTTGATGATTTTAAAATCCATCACCATGCTGAGTTCAAAACCTCAACACTGTGGAAAATGCTGTTGGACCTTGTGTGGTCACAGTGGTTAGGATGTTGGCTTTCACCTGAACTGCTTGGGGAAGAAAAATCTCTCTCTGCTCTCTTGCTGTTGCTTTATTTGATTTCTTTGTATGTATAGTGATCACCCACTTGCGAACTCCTAAGCCACATGCCAGTGGGAAGAACATGGCAAGGAGAGGTGAGTTTCGTGCCAGTGCAATGGAGGAACTACTCCAAATCAACTCAAGTTTAGGTTCACGTGAGACACAGCACTCTATTTGGCTCTAACAACCCAATGGTAAGACCAGCCAGCTCAACTGGATTGAATATTTCCTGCTTCAGCAGGAAATTTATGTACTGATCCATTGATGGAGGTGGTGGGGAGAGGTTGATATTTGGCATTTGCAACCAAAACCCAAAACTGATTCATGTTTCATAAGAAAAAGACTTTTCTCAATAAAAAAAATTTAAAGGCTTTCTTCCTTCAAATAAAATGAGGCTAATCAAGGCTAATTGAGAAAAAAAAATGGTCCTCCAAATAAAATATTTCTGTACCATTCTGATAAGACCAGGGCTGGTCTTTAGCATGAATGAAATCTTTGGCCATCCAGATAATAATGGATTTCTGAAGGATAAAGCTACTTAGACAAAAATGTGCTTCTCACTACTGAGCAGGAGTTCCTTGGGGTGCCAACTGAGGAAGGTCTCATTAAGGATATGTATCTTTCTGTGTTCCCAGGGAGTCATAGCTCATGGGCAACCTAAGACATCAGAGGAAGCCAGTTCATCTAATTAGTCATCATAGTCATCTGGACAATAGGGGCTTTGGGGAAATGGCCACCAGGACAGAGAGGGTACAATCCAGAGTAGAGTTACTCTTCCTCCATTCTGTGCCTTCTTTCTTTCACCATCAAATATTGACTGGACCTACTATGAAAGTGAAGGGAAATGGAACGGATGGTATGAGAGATTCCATGATGAGTGAGACACAGTTCCTGTCTTCAAAACACTTACCACCTAAGTAGAAGAGGGAAAAACATGTATGGATAGCTCTAAGACCACATGGAGAAAAGCCACAAGAAAGTTAGAGATAAAACGTTATGAAAGTCTGGAAAAGATAGAACTTATTTTACTTGGCTGAGGTAGGAAATGGGAAGAAAAGGTGAATCAGAACACTCTTTGTGGAAGAGCCGACATCTGGAAGGGAATTGCAAGATGCGTGGGGTTTGAGCAGGAGGATCTGAGACCAAAGGGGATTTCTTACAGGTGGTAGCATCCACAAACTCACCAGCAGAGGAACGTCTCCCTGGGACAGCAGAGAGGGAAATGGAGAAAATTGGCTTAATCTGTTCTGAAAAGAGCAGAGAAGCTGTAGACAAAGCTTCTTTGATTCACAATCAGTTGTGATATCAGCTTTGAATCACAATATACAGACCAAGACTGTATACAAGAGCCCGAAGTTCAGTCCAGCAAAATATGGCTCAAGGGGACAAATCAATAAATACCCTGAAGACTTTTGCATTCCAGACTCAGAGTTGCCTCAAACTAGGTGTGAGCTCCACTGCTTCATCTCTTAGTGAATTCTCTGAGCTACCTCACTGGCTTCTCCTGAATTATGAATGAGATCACTAAAATTTAACTTCAGAAATATCATGGAGACTTTAGAGGCAGAAATTCATAGTGGCTGAGAGCATGGGCTTTTGGAGTCAGTTTGTTCATATTTTAGTCATAACATCTCCTCGTATTTATTTTGTAAATTTAGACAAACCTTTCCAAGCTTGTTTCCTCATTCTCTAAAGATGGAGATAAAAACACTATATACTTCATGTGCTAATTCTTAAAGGTTAAATCAGAACATTTGTATAAAGATTTTAATCCAATTTGGGCACCTAAGAAGTTAGCTATATTATGAGTGAGTAAACAGTGACCCCTCATCAGGGAATTCATGCCTGCATTATACATTGCTACAGATGACAGCTTCATGAGGAAGGTAATTAACTGACCCTAGAGATCTAGGATATCATGGTGTCATTTGATTACTTAGAATATAGAATAAACCAGCATAAATGGATTAAGATCTCTTAGCCTGGGTTTTCTGGTTGAGTGAAGAGTCAAAAGGGATGACATTTAAATATGAACTAGAAAATACCATTCAAGTAGAAAATTTTGAAACTAGAAAATCCAATTCTCTCTCTCTCTCTCCCCCCATCACCATTCTGGGAAGTGGGCCCTTCCTATGTTGAAATTTGGAGCATAAAAGTGTTCTCCAGGAATAGTCATTTCACTTGTCCTTGGAAGCAGGCCTCCCACCATTGACAATGGAGTTCCATTCTTCATGTCTTTCAAAGAAAATAAAAAGCTCCCAGGGTTCATTTGTCTTAGGATTTTCCCTGTGATATTTTTCATCCAAGGTGTTCACTGAATAATCAGATGGACTATACATGCAGTGGGCTCATATAAACTGAACTTTCAAGCTTTTGGTACCTCCCCACAATTGGGTCACTATGGTAATATTCTGTTTCACTGGAATTTTAATATCTTCATTTAAAACAAGAAGTTAGGCAACTTTACACAGGATATTTTAGAACCTATCCATGTCTTACCCAACACTCCCTTCAGAGCTCACTTTCTCTTGCCTATGGGAATGGGATAAAATACAGTTTATCCAGGAAGGGTCATGCCAAATGGAGACATAGCACTTTGTTTAAAAAGCAGGTATCTTATTACTTACAACCCTCACCTTCTGGCCCGGCCTAATGCCATAATTACGCTCTTAAATTTCCTTTTATTTAACATCATCCATCCTGTCTTCTTTTGTTACCATTATTTAACTAACTAAACAGACCAAATACAATACCAAAGGCTAAAGGAGGCATGAATCCAACTCGTGGAAATCTGCTTTTAATTTCAGATTATGGGCCCAGTTTCCTAGAAATTGCTACATTTTAAAGAAAATGGATTTTCCTTCTTTATGTCAAGAGATGGCTGATCTAATTAAATTCGGTTTAATCTAATAATGAGTCATGTTAGAGCTGTCTTCAAAATTAACATTTTAGTTCCAAATCCAAACTTTAATCATCAGATGCATCTTCTTCCTAGTCTAAATCAAAAATTGAATTATGAAATTCCCATGAGAACTTGGGAACTCTCCTAGAGACCTGTTAGAAGGTATGAAGATGAAAAGATAAAACAAAGTTACACTGGCCACTATGAAATGTTTTCCCTTCTAAAGAGACACTGAAATAATAATAATAATAAAATACTGCGGGGAAATCAGGAAGCTCTGCATAAATGTAAGCTCCTGGAGAGTCAGAGGTGTAAATAATTTTCGCATGCCTGGTGCTTCATAGCGCATCACAGGCAAAGTTGCTGCTCAGGAAATGAGTGCTGAAGGCATGTGGACTTCCGCCTTGCAAAGACCACGCCAAAAGTGAGTTGGACCCAAGACGGACAACTCTTTTCTATTTTGCTCTCTACTACTTGAAAGCTAGTTATTGGATGAAGGAATGAGTGACTCTGAAACTGACCAGACACCCCTGATGAGCTTGCTGTGTCTAGTTCATATGGAATCTTCAGGCAGTGACCAAACTGTACTGAGATCCTGGACAACAAGTAATGGAACCAGCAGGACACTAGACCTGCCTCCCAGGGTGAGACCTCGGGGAACCAAGCAAGTGATGATTTCACATTACGTCACTTGGACCATTAGGAAGCCTTAATGTTCTGCCAAGTTTGACCAGTTAAAAACGCAGTTAGTAGTCCAGATTCCCTAGTTTATTCTGTTAATGATAAGAAGTGGAAGGCAGCATATAGAGAACTAAAGAAATCACAGTGAACTATAGGAAATTTCCACCTTAAACACGTGAGGTAATTTTAGAATCGTCTGTAAGTGGTTGGGGTATGCCCTGACCCAGGACAAGTTGTTTGGGAACTCGTGACTTTCTCGGGGGAGCTTTTGCAGCCTGGGTGTACAGAGACAGTTATTGTTCTGTATTTTTCCAGAGTGAAGCACATTCTTTGTCATACCGATAACACAGCTCCCCAAAGATGCATGATTTTCACATGTCGATGAGACCAACCAGCTGCAAAAAGCATCTCTGGCTGGAGATATCAAAACAGAAAGCCTCTACCTTAAATCTTTGTATTTATTCCCCTAAGTCTGAAAAACACCATCTTGCCTTGGGTGGAATGATATTGCAGAGAGGGGGTGGAAGCACCGTGAGGATAAATGAAACTCAGAGTCTGTCTAGATTTAAGCAAAGAATAACAACAAAGACCACAAAATCACAGAATTCAACAATTATTATAGAAATGCGGCCGCTAGAATTGACTCTTATAGCTCAACTCTTCATTAGCGACGCTGGCTTTGTTCATGGAAACTGGATTTTAATAACACTAGCCCTTCTTCAAGTTCTCATAATAACTTCATAACGATAAACATTGATTAGCATGTGGAATATATACATATTCTACCACATATTTACATGGATTTGTGTGCAAGGACGTGCATACCAGGAAAGAAGGCTAACCATGCTGGCCTCTAAGATGGAGTTGTGCTTGGGGAGAAACACAATAGACATTGAACTGAACAAATCAAAATTGTTTAATGGTTTTCTGACGTGCCTTCAGGCAATGGAGAATAGCATGTCCAATTGCAAGTGCAGGGAGGATTTTGAGGCAGTCAAAAAAGAAATGAATCCTTCTCTTTCTCTTTTGCTTTTTGAACTCTATAATATAATTTTTCACCATTGTCCTTTTGAAGTCTGACATTCAGCTGAAAATTCCTTGAGGATCGTTGAGACCCCGGAATGTATTACAGAGGAGGGCACAGAATGTCCTTTAATGTGATCTTTAGGAGAGCAGACAACCAACCGAACATTGAGAATCTCAGTCCTCTAATTCCAACATCCTACCAAAATGGATTTTAACTCTGCCTGACTAGCACGAACAGAACAAAAAACAAAAACAAACAATTACCCCCTAGTTATTTCTACTCTTACTCTTGATAGGATAAGCAAGCTGCTTACTTAACAGGGACACCCTTCTTCCTGTTTTGTCCCTCTCCTCTTCTTTACGCACATTCCTTCGCAAGGGCTCTGAACTTCCCTGCTCCTGTATCCTTCTGATGTGTTGGTCCACAGATTCCCCCATTGCATAGCAGGGGTGGCCCACACTTTCCCTCTTGGCAGCGGGCTGACCACAGCCTCGGGTCTGCCTCCCCGCGCACTTGTGATGACCCATTACATCACTCGTCCCCCAGTCAGCTCTGTTGCCTAGTTCTCTTCAGGACTGCTCCAAATCTCTATCCTCCTCAAGTTTTCTGGTGTGAAAATTCATTTCCATCGGATAGTGGGACCAAGCCCTAAATCCAGGTCCTGAGTGTCCTCATCTCTGGGTAGGACAACCCCATCAGTGCCCTCCACCCCGACCCAGGCCATGACCTCCTACTTTTGGAGCAAACAGGCCTCTCAGTGTGAGCTCCTTTGGCTTCTGGCCCTCTGTCTACAGATTCATCCACTTCCACACCAGGCCTAGTCTGTTTCCAGTACCAGAAAATGAGGCATGCCTCCTCCTGTTCAAAATCATACAGCCCTCTGGACCCTGTACCTCAAGCTTCCTATTGGACTTCCTCAGCCTTCCCTTCCATATTTTCCATTTCATCCTCTTCTCCGTCTTTCCAACCTTCCCTAGTTTCCCCATGGCTAGTAAAATTGTTTAAATCAATCTCACCTAATTCTTTAAAATAGAATAATAATAAATTCTGTTGACTTCCCTACCCTTTTCTTCACAGAACCCCTTTTCTCATCTAAACTTCCTGAAAGTAGAGTTCTGCACTTTGTCTCCCTTTTGGCATCTCTCACTCACTCCTCAAACTACCCCTCATGGTTTCAAGTCCTGGCCCCTTTTTCCTGAAGACATCAGGGACCTTTATAATAATGACACCTCAAATTACTAAACATCTACCTCATCTGACACTGTTGACCTCTCCCTCCTTTTGAAATGCTCTCTTGACTTCCCTCTGGGGCCCTGCACACTTCCTGAGCTTGGTTTCTTATTACTCTCCTCTGTGGATTCCTCTGTTTCTTCCATCCCTTTAAATGGTGGCCTTCTTCCAGTGTTTGGTCTGTGGCCCTATCTTCACTCCACTCTGTCCTTGGTTGAGCTTCCCTAATCTCATAGACTTGGCAATCATTACATATAAAGGGTGAGTAATTCCCTATTTCTTTGCCATATCTCTCCACCACATCCCCAGCCTCTGATTTCCATATACTCCTGCCTTGTGATATTTTCCTTTCCATATCAACTAGCATGTCCAACTCAGTATGTCCAAAACTTCCCCTCAATCCGGACTCCCTTCATATTTTGTCTCAGAGGTGACAATATCATTCTTGGTTGCATTACCCGGCTTCAGGTAACCTTTGCTCTTCAGTCCACCTGCTTTGTGCTGCCACACTGCTAACCAGTCACCAAGTGCCTGGATTCATCTTCTAAACACATCCTAAATCAGCTCACCTTCTTGACAACCAGTGCCCCAGCTGAGGTACACGTCATCTCCCATGAGGATTTGTGCAACGGGCTTCAAATGCATCTTCCTGCACCCAGTTTTGTCTCCCTCAAATACATCCATTATACCCCACCAGAGCGATCCATGACCTAAATCTGACCCGTCATTCACCTCCCTGCTAGCTACAAGATAAAGTTTGAACCCTTCAGCTGGCTACATCGAGAGATACAGCATAGGATTTCCAATCAAGAAAAGCTGAAACAAACCAGCCCTGGGAATGTTCGCTTCCATATGGCAAAAACCTGACTTGTCAGCCTGTCTACTGGTAATTATAGTAAAATTATTTGCATGTGTGCTTATCTTCCAACCTAGATTGTCTTGAGAAAAAGAGACTGTCCCCAGGGAAATGGGCACGGTGCCTGCAAAACAGTGAGAATTTAATAAGTGTCTGTTGTTGAAGTGGGCATGGAGAGATCTTGCCGAATTTGTTAAGGTTCTCTGGAACTGGCCCCCAGAAATCGGAAGAGATGGAGGGAGAGTGGTGGGTAGATATTCAAGGCAAAGGGGAGGAAGGTATGACAGGAGGAACTAACAAGACGCAATGGATATCTGGCTCCATGTGGCTGATTTTAACAACAGAGGTGCCTCTGATTAGTATGAAGGGCTCAGCGACAGCAAAGAAAAGGAGAGGTAGAGATGCAGAGGAAAAGAGTTGTTTCAGGCCTGCCCTTGCCCTGTGCTGATAAGCCCAGAATGTACCCTGGAATCTCTCTCTTTCTATATATACGTCTGTCCTTGGGAGAGCAGACTGTCATCCCTATAGCCTTGACCCGATCTATCAGGTGTTTACCATATAGGTGTTAGTATTCCAGGGGACATGATTAAGCCCAAGAAGTGTCTGCATTCAAGGAATAATGAGCTGCTGTGTAATGGATGAACCTTTCCTTAGTAGAGAAATACCTCTCCAATCTCTTTGTAACACTTCCAGAGGGCCAGAAGATACAGCCTCTATCTCTGTGTATACTTAAGCTCCAAAAGGTCCCACAAAGACCAGCAGTTAAGGCCCTAAAAGGAAGTCTTGAGTCCTTTATCACAGTACTGGCATTTTCCTGCTTATCTAAATGTAAAGAGCTGCCCCCTCCCCCCGTGGATACTGTCTTTCTGGGTTCTTCCTAAATCCTGGTGAATATGGTTTGTGAAGTTCAAACTGTAAACAGATCTGGGGCTTTACTGCATTATTATGATCAAAATCTTCCTGTGCTCATTGGCGAATAATGAAAACAGATCTCTTTTGAACCTAACTACTTCTAAGAAAAGAAACTCCTTTTGGTTATCATTCTCCTTGCCTATTGATTGACTCCTTTTTTCTGGAATCCTAATTTTCTGATCATTATTCAGATTCTCAAAGGAATTCTCTGGTACCGCCCACAAGGCGAAATTTTCGTGGTCCATTAGAAAATCATACTGTGGAAAGCTAGCTGGATTATTGCAGTGTTACCCAGAATCTCCAAGATATACGACATTTAGAACGATGGTCAAACAAGACTATGGGTGCGGTTATGACATCCCTGATTCAGAGCACATACTTCCAAAGCGAAACAAAGAGTACTATCATTTGTATGAAATTTCTCTTTCTCCCTCTTTGTTATTTTGCTGTTTTTTTATACTCTGATGTTATTTTCCCATTGATTTCAGGCTAGGGTGAAGAGTTATTGTTCACCTTATTGTACTTCTTTTTATCTTGATCCCACTAAGTCTCAGCAGATTACTTTTTTTTTTAAGATTTTATTTATTTATTTGAGCGAGAGAGAGTGAGTGGGGATGGGGGACGGTGAGAGGGAGAGAGACCAGCAGACTCCCCGCTAAGCACAGAGCCCGATGTGGGGCTCAATCATATGACCCCGAGATCATGACCTGAGCCGAAACCAAGAGTCGGATGCTTAATCGACTGAGCCACCCAGGCTCCTCCTCACAGGATTTCTAAGTTGAAGGTGAGGTTCAAGAGAGAGTCAGATTAAGGAGCCGGAGAAGAATCTTCATCTCACTGTTGGTACACCACCTGCTCCTTTTATTCTATTATAATGTAATTAAAAAGAATCCTATGATTGTGATCCCATAAATCATTCCTATAGTCATTCCAGAGGGTAATTTGGCAACATATGAAAGGTTTAAATGCGTTGTCCTTTGACCCAAGAAAAATTACAGGGATGTGTCTAGAAGGATATTCATCGATCATAGCATTATTTATTAAAACAAAAAATCTGGAAACAACCTGAAGAGGGTATCATTTAAAAAAAGAACAAAGAACACCTAGGCAGTCATCAAAAGTAATGATAGCCATAGTATAAGAGAAAAAAAAAACTATTATAAAAAGGATATATAGTAAAATTTTCCCTTTTGTCAAATTGTGTGTGTGCATTTTTAAAAGTTCATAAGAATATTCAAAATGTTAATGGTAGTTATTGCAGGGAAGTATAATGTTAACTCTTTCTGAAAACCACATTTTCATGCTGTCTTGATATTTCATGAGCATACATTATTTCTCATTTGAGGAAAGAAAGCACTAAACTTTGATACCAGAACTTTTGCAAGGTCCACGACAGGGCACCTCCCTGACACCCAGAAGGAGTTCAGGAGACAGGAGGGCCTTCCCCTAAACCTGCGTGCACAGAACATTTGGTGAGTTTTCTTGGCTCCACTGAGCAGCTGGGATCCAGAAAGTTCACTATGGCAAATGCATTCTGCAAGCGAAGAAGCGTCACCATCTTTGGCTTACTGCCAGAGAGGATTCGAGAAAATCCAGGCTCTGGGAATGGTGGTGCCACCTTAGCAGGTCACATGACACCCGTATGAGACAAAAGTCAGAGGCCAGCCTGGAACATTACCTGATAGCTGAGTTCCACTCAAGGCTCGAGAGGCCCTAAGAACCACCAGTGAACAGGTTGACTTGCTCCCTGCTCATTCTGGCCTCACCCCTCCATGCTGACCATGGTTCCTAATCGCGCTCAGGGACAGACAAACAGCCCTGGGTTTACTGGTGTAAATATTCTGTGCATGCTAGACAGTATTTTCAAAACAAAACACAACTTGATTTAAAATAATAAACCTTCCATTGATGTTGATAATGAAGGAGATATATTATGAGGTCTTGCCTAATTTTGGAATCTTGAAAGTAATTCTTAGCATGTGGGACCAGTTATTTTATAATAAATAAATGATTTGAGCTATTTCTCCTTAGACTCCATAACAAGCTTTTCTGGTTTGGGGTTTGTTTTAACAACAATAGCATGACACAATTCTCTCAGATTTCCCAGCCAGCAGGAAGGAGTCGCAGGCTAAATCTGGATGCAGCCCCAGAGGCAGGACCAGCTTGCTGGTCACACCAACTCCCGACACACTGCTCGTTCCAGGGCTTTGGTTTCCCATCCTTGTGTCATCACGAGTGTCTAATTCAAGGCTCCTCCGCCTCCAATCACCTTAGCAGAGCACCAACAGCAGTAATGTTTCCGTGTTCTAGACCAAAGAGACCCTCAGGAATGATGCAAACCTCGGCCTTAAAGGTGTCCGTGGGAGAGGCTGACCTTCTGGGAAGGAGCATCAGGCCCTTCTCACTTGATGGGTGGGTGCAGGAGTAAAATGAGGAGTGGGACAGGTGACCCAGAACCAGAGATGTTGTTCAGGCTGGGGGTGAGTGTGGACAGGAGAGGGAGGAAGGGCTTACGTTGCATGAGCACTTCCCAGGTGTAAGATGCTTCACTGGTGTTAGGAAGAACTGACCTCTACGGACCACCTACCATACGCCTGGGGCTGGGCCGAGTGCTTTCCACCTGTCATCCGCTGAGGGAGGCCCCGGTGGCCGCGATGAGCACAATTATCCCCATCGGACAGGAGAGAAAACTGAAGCTTAGAAATCACACAGCTGTAAGTCATGGAACCAGAACCACAAGCAAGTCTAACCCTAGAGCCTGAGCTCTTGACCCTTAACTGAACTACAGCACCTCTCAGCCACTCAGAGAAGGCAACCAAGCCTGAGAGGCACCAGTAATTTGCCCAGAGCCTCATGGCTAACAGCGCAGCAAAGTAAGGATTTGAAAGCAGATCTGATAACCAAACACATGTTCCATGGACTACACACGAGGCTTCCCCAGATCCTGGCAGTGAAGGAAGATTCTCGGCCCACTTAGCGGTGCTGCGGATGTCTTAGTAACTGGGTCCAGCCTGAAACCCAAAACACTTTTGAGAAAATTAAAAAAAAAAAAAAAAAAAGATGCATGGGTTTCTGTGACCAATAAGCCACACTAACCAAGACAGTTTTAGACTAAGTTTCAGAGATCTTAAGACACATGCTGTAACTTCTGTGGCATTTCCTTCTGTTTTGTTTTGCTTTCGCTGTGCACCTTTGTGTTGCTGACTTCACCAGCACCACGGCCAACAGGGAGAGAAACAAATTCCTGGGCTGAGAGTCAGCAAAAGGTCCAGGCCTGAATACAAACCTGATGTGAGGATTTCTTTTTTTAGCTTAACTGCTTTTGCTGGAAGGACCTCTCATTTTTTCCCCTCCCTACCTTGGGAAAACCAGCTCCCAGGCACCTTGACCAGCCTGGGCATACAACTGGTATCTCATTGTCACACCCCGATTGCAGTGGTAACGTGTTCATGAGTGAGTCCATCTGGCCACAGCTCCAAGTCTCCAAGTTTTCTCTGTGTCTCATGTGCTATGCTCCAGAGTCTCAGCGAGTCGTGGCTGCCTTTGGTCTCCCTTGGCCTCTCCTTGCTTGGCCCCAGTGAGCAATGGCGGATGTTTACTGTTCTCATCCTCAGGTCAGGAAACACCACCATTACCACTGGGAAAATGGCTCTAGTGAGAACAGAAAGGTCTTCTGCCTTTCTTTCAGGCTGCTCGGTGAAGATACTTCTGGCTCCTGGGCCTTGGGGACTAGATGGAGAGTCCAGAGATGGTTCCCTGCCCCATGCCTTGCTGTATCTTGTCACCAGGGTTCCCGTGTGCCTACAAAGACTCTCAAGAGAACAGTTCCTTCAGCCACCACGCTCACCCCTGCCTGAGTGAAGGGCAGAATCTAGACTGCTCTTCCCCGTCTCTCGTGAACTCTGCAGGAAACAACAAGCCTGTCTTCCTTCTGCAGACATGAAACAAAGAGGCCCCACCCTGCTTAGCAAGAAAACGTGGTGAGGGTGTACATGGTCGGCAGCTTCTGAGCGGGCTCCCAGTGACCCCTTTTTGGCACTCAGGCCCTCGTGTGATCTCCTCCCCTTGAGTGAGGGTCAGACCCAGTGACTCGCTTCTAATGAATGGAATATGACAGAAATGATGGAAGTCACTTCTCTGATTAGGTCATGCTGGGACTAAATGTTCATGTGCACCAAAATGCCTAAGTTGAATCCTCATGCCCAATGTGACAGTATTTGTGGGGTCTTTGTGAGGTTATTGGGTTATTGGGATTAGTGCCCTCGTAAAGAGGCCTGAGAGTGATCCCTTGCCCCTTCCACCATGTTTAGACACAGGGGGAAGATGGTAGTCAACGAGGAAGACCCCAGACACTGAATCTGCTGGCACCTGGATCTTGGACTTCCAGCCTCCAGAACGGAGAGGAATACCTGTTTGTTGTTTACAAGCCACCCAGTCTGTGATATTTCATTATGACAGGACTAAGACAGGTTACAAAAGACTGTGACTTAGGTCTTGTGTGGCCTCTCTCTGGCTCTGTCCCATGAAGCCAGCTGCCATGTGATGAGCCGCCCCGTGGAGAGGCCCACATGGCAAGAACCTGAGAGAGGCTTCCAGCTGACCCCCCATGAGGAACTGAGTCCTGCCAATGACCATGTGAGCCAGCTCAGAAGCAGGGTCTTCTCACCTGAGCCTTGAGGAGGCTGCAGCCTCGGGAGAGGGCCCAGCGAAGCCACACCTGAATTCCTGAACCATGATATCTGAGAGAAAAGCGGTGCTTTTGTTTGTTTGTTTGTTTTAAGACTCTAAGTAAGGAGGGTCACTCCTTACTCAGCAATGTATAACTAAGAATGGGAAGGAAATCTCTCAGACCCATTGAACTCAGTAGTCAAGTTCCTCTGGAAAAAGTCCCAGCTTTGCTTGGCCAGGCTGGGGGCGGGGGCGGGGCGGGTTTTCCCACACCGAGGCAAATGTCGCTGAGCTCTTCGAGTCCCTGGTGACAGTGGCCCAAAGGATTTCCATCCAGCGATCTGCAAATGACGACTGACCTCAGGACGGAGCAATGAGCAAGCCTATGGATCCCTCCCTCCCGGATTCAGAGCGACCTTGTTGAAGTCCTCAGAGAGGCTTCATGTGGAAGGTGAAGCTGAAGCTCTCTGGATCCACTTGGTCACGTGCCAGGTCCTAGCACATCAAATGCATAAAATATGCTTTGAGAATTTACTAGCTGCCAGGAGCTGTTGCCGTATCGGGTCCGGAGCAGGCACACAATAAAATTTGTTGACTAACGTACTAGATGTGGTGGTAGTAGTTAGTAATGATATTGCTAATAACAGGAATGGGCATTTACTCTGTGCCTTCTCTTTTGCCAGGTACTCTGCCAAGTGATTTGGGTTCTTTTTCTCCTTAATCCTCACAACCACCCTATGAGGTACGCGTTGCTAGCCCCATCTTGCCCGTGGAGGAAGCTGAAGCCAAGGGAGTTGGAGCAGCTTCTTCAAGGTCACACTGAGGCTGTAAGATGAAAAGGAGCCATGGGTTCTGGCTTCACTCTGCCTGTTTCCGGCATGGATGACCAGGGCCCCTGCCGTGCACTGTGGCCTGTGGGTGGGGGCGTGGTGGACAGGCAGCTGCAGCCCCGACGGCTGGATTCTGGGTAAATCCATTTCCCCTTGCCCTGCACAACCTTCTACAAATCTTGCTAAGGATCTCGGTGCCTGCCTAACTACCCCAAGGACCGTGCTGCTGTGGCTGCAGATATTTTACCTTGGAAACAGATTCTACCTGGTGCGCTTCAAAAGAGAATTCCTTATGCTACTCTCAATCCTGAAGGGCATGTGGCTCTTGAGATAAGTGGACCAGCACATACCAACCGCCAGTGCCAGGGCCCCTGGCTGAGAAATCTCAATTACTTCCGGTCCTATCTGCCCCACTTTCCCATGTCCAGTGTATCGAGAAACACGTTTAGGAAACTGGAAAACAAAAACACCTCCTTGAGATAAGGACTATTTCAGAAGGAGCCTAAAAATAAAGTACAGTGGCGATCAGCACACACCTACATGTTAGATTGGCCCGCTTGAGTTTTGTCTGAAAAGCGTCAGCTGCATGATGTCAAGCAGGAAGGTACTGTCATCTCTGAGACCCCCCCCCCCAAAAATTCATTCATCTGTAACCGCACTGTCCCACACGGCAGGCACGGGCCACTGGAAACACGGGGTGAAACTCACACTGGACTTCAATGTTTAAAGACAAAAAAAAAAAAAGTAAAAAAAAAACCCATTAATACATTATCATGAGTTCCATGTCCTTCATATTATTGTTAGTAGTTTCCCATTGGTTTTATTAAAAATTATATTTGGGGTATATTAGGTTAAGTCCAATGTATTATGAAAACTTTTTAACAAGAGAATCATGATCTAGATTTAGTCAGACTGTCCTCGTGTGCTTAATCCAAAACGACCCTGCCTTGGGAGGGGGCTCACAGGGGCCCTGGGAGAGGCTCGCTACTCTCCTCAGTAAACGATGGGCGGGGGAGTCCATAGAGGGGGTGCTGGGGACCAGGGCAGAGGGAATCAGAATCCTGTGGGCATATTTAATCTTCTGAAATCTTTCTGAATTCACCACCAAGTTTATTACTTGTTTGTTGCCCTCTGGGCAGAAGGAATTAAAACTTAAAAAAAGAGAAAAAACTCTCCAGTGGAGAAATAGATCAAAGGCAGCTGAACTTGGTCAGTGGCATGCAGGATAAATATTATTTCGTGGCTCAAACAAATCTTCTGGCTGCCTGGGCAAGACATGTTGATAAGGCACTTTTATGTCTCTTCTCTCCATTCCCCATTCCCCCAACCCCAGTGACCTCTTCTTCTTAGTTCTCTGAGAGGCCCCTTGTGATAGTTTAATAATCAGAAAACAAAGGCAATCATCTGAGCAGAACTGAGCTGAGGTTCCTGTTCCCCGTTTGCCTTGCTAACCACCGGTAGGGTGGGATGTTTGATGTGTTGTTACTTTGGAACACCATTTCTCTTCTGTGTTTGAGTCTGCATGACCATAAGCTACATAATTTTCTGGCCCTATCACCTCCAAGGAGATGATTTCAATGTATTTTTTGAGAGTGCCTTGCGAAAAATGGAATCTTAGGAGGAGTGGCTTGCAGCCCGGTGATGGCTAAGGCTGAGAGGATCCTGGGCACTTGGAGCCGAGAGTCCCCGCACCCAGGAAGTTAGCAGACTCTCCGGTATCTTGTGATAACAAGACAGGTTGCATTTATTGAATAGTAGTGAAGTGCAAGGCACACCTTCCATTGCTTTGCAGACATTGTCCCATTTGATCCTCACAGCAACCCTGCTGGGTATTCCCGATTGTTCTTCAATTTTTACTGAACTCATCCAAGGTCACACAGCTACTGAGTGGCAAAGTCAGAATCAGCATCAAGTCTGTGTGATCCCTAAGCCCAGGCTCTGAACCCCCAAGCTCTGGCGATCCCAAGGCCATGTCTTTTTACTATGCTCCTACACTTTCAGTTAAACCATCAAACTAAGCATCTTTCTGAAGTCCTTTTCTTTTTTTTTTCCTTCCTTATCTTCTTCTTTTTCTCTTGACTTCCTTAATGAAGAAGTTTTCCAACCAGGCCCTGCTGCTTTTAGAGTTTCTGTTACCATCACACATCTCTTTCAATTTGCGTTTATTTGAAGGTCATTGTCCAGACAATTCAGGGCCACTGCTACAGTTGTTCTTCATACAGCTCTGGGAGGTACCACCCATTATGATGTTGTGCAGCGCACAATGCACACAATGATGCACAGGGCTTGTCATAAGGAAGGTGAGACGGTCCCTAATTTACTTGTTATCAGCTCCTATCCTCCCATATCATTCTTCGAGGAATATGCTAATGTCATGAATATGATGAATATGCTAAATGTCAAAAGGGTCCCATAGCATTGACTTAAATATCCCCTGGGCTTCTTCTCAATGTATTTAAGATAATTCACTTAACTTCCGAGTCACTTCTTCTGTGGCTCGCTTCTCTAATCTTTCTTTAGGTAACGTAGTGAGAGCCAGAGACTCAGCATGAACGAAATCGCTTCTGGCGCTACGATTGTATGAAAGTCTGTGAAGTTGACAAAGTTCACCTGCAAGGTCACAGGACTTGGACTTCAGTATGAAAAATCCTGAAACCTACGTATACAGTGAGGTTTCCTCTGAACAGATGTGTGGATTCCTTGATAACTACTTTTGGAGACTGCCTCATTTTTCCGGTTAAATAGCCTCAAGAGTGATTTTTTTAAAACTTTTTTTTAATTGGGGAAAAAAGTAGTCAAGAAAGATATGAAAGCTTTTTTACTAAAACAAAGTGAGATACTGAAACACTGATACCAATTTTCTAGTGTTAGCTTGCAAACAGGCTCATGAAAATTCCAAGAGATGTTTTACTATACATTGAGGGATAGTATCGTCTTGAAACAAATATGATCATTGTAAAGAAAACTAGTCATTGGATCTAGAAAAGTAAGATTTAAAAGAAATACCTTATTTCTTCTTAGTCACGTCTATCATGAGAGAAGAAGGCACAGTCCTTGGTGCTGTGCTTCTGACTGCATGCTAAGAAATACAAGGTAAAAATAAATTTTAAATAACTACCCCCAAAATGCTAAAATGAACTCTGTGGCTTGGCATAAAATTTAGGGCTTATGTTTAAAAACTTATTTTTAAAAGAAAAGCAATTCAGAGGAGGGAGAAACCACTGAAACTGTAGTTCCTCTGCCAACTTTAGCTCCTGACCATTGAGATGCCTGGCAACCAAATGTTCCATAAACTGCAAATGCCAAGTAGCAGCCTCGGGCAGCCTCTGAGCCTCTGAGCTCACGCACACACACACACTTGCTCAGAGTATTATTTATTATGGCTAGAGGCCAGGTTGTTTATATATCTGCCATCAACAGGGCTTCTGAACCCCAGACTTAGGCAAAGGGGTCCTGCAGCCATTGCTGCATTGGAAGGGGCAGGTGCTGAGCCACGGGAGGAGTCAGGGACCAGTGCCCCCAGCAGGGTTCCCTAAAGGAACAAGAGCAGAGCCTAGCATGCCCAGTTACCTGAATGGGCCAATCAGATAAGCCACCCCACTTTCCCAGAGGTAGGGTTAGTGAGTGAGAAAGGCCAGGAGTGTTCATCTACCGGGATGGAAATAGTAAGGGTGTTTTCTCGCTGACTAGTCAGCTAGCATGTGGGAAAGAGCACACGGAGACTTGAACTCAGCCTTTTCCCCACGTGCTGGCTTTTCATGCCAAGCCCTTAACAACATGTCTGTTACAGAATAAGTAATAACTACCTGTTAGTTATTACAGTATTATACTGAGGTCCCTATTTCTCTGCAAAATGAGCTTCTTGGACATGGTTTTCTCTGAGGTTCCTCCCAGTTATGGAATTTGAAAACAACTCGCTGTCTGACTAAAGTCGTTTACACAATAGCCTGGGGTTTGACTAAATTAAACTCTTCCCCCCTAAGCCAGTCACCTTGTGTCAACACAGCCAGGGACGCTTCCCCCCGCCAGTGACAGCCAAGCGATGTCTGGGATGCCGAGAAAGAGCAGATCTCTCCAGAGGAGGTGCTCTGTGGGTGCACGGGACTAGTTTGGGAGACAACCTTCGGTATATTTACAAATGGAAGCCATTACTTAAAGAAGAGGAGGAAAACCATTGGCTACAGGAAGAAAGGTAGAATGTAGAGCCAAAAAGCTAGCAACCGAGGCAAGCAGAGACAGCGATAATCTTGTAGAAAGGTGGCCCCGGGTAGTGAAGACTCCATCCACGAAATGCAAGCATTAATAAAAAGCACCAATCCTCATGTTCAGGGGGTGCGATGTCAAAACTTGACACTTTCCCAGCACCAATACATTGTCATTTTTAAAATTAGAATCCTTTGTAAAGAAATGTGTTTGAGCATTACAGGCAAATGAGCATACCTTTACCGCATTGGTTCAAAGTATAAAAATGATCCAAGGAGATAGATGCAGAAAAAGCATTTGACAAAGTACAGTATCCTTTCTTGATTAAAACTCTTCACAGTGTAGGGATAGAGGGTACATACGTCAATATCATAAAAGTCATCTATGAAAAACCCACAGGGAGTATCATTCTCAATGGGGAAAAGCTGAGAGCTTTCCACCTAAGGTCAGGAACGCGGCAGGGATGTCCACTATCACCACTGCTATTCAACATAGTACTAGAAGTCCTAGCCTCAGCAATCAGACAACAAAAAGAAATAAAAGGCATCTGAATCGGCAAAGAAGAAGTCAAACTCTCACTCTTTGCAGATGATATGATACTTTATGTGGAAAACCCAAAAGACTCCACCCCAAAACTGCTAGAACTCATACAGGAATTCAGTAAAGTGGCAGGATATAAAATCAATGCACAGAAATCAGTGGCATTTCTATACACGACCAACAAGACAGAAGAGAGAGACATGAAGGAGTTGATCCCATTTACAACTGCACCCAAAAAACTAAGATACCTAGGAATAAATATAACCAAAGAGGCAAAGAATCTGTATTCAGAAAACTATAGAATACTCATGAAAGAAATTGAGGAAGACACAAAGAAATGGAAAAACGTTCCACGCTCATGGATTGGAAGAACAAATATTGTGAAAATGTCTGTGCTACCTAGAGCAATCTACACAGTCAGTGCAATTCCTATCAAAATACCATCAACTTTTTTCAAAGAAATGGAACAAATAGTCTAAAATTTGTATGGAATCAGAAAAGATCCCAAATAGCCAGAGGAATGTTGAAAAAGAAAAGCAAGCTGGTGGCATCACAATCCCAGACTTCAAGCTCTATTACAAAGCTGTAATCATCAAGACAGTATGGGACTGGCACAAAAACAGACACATAGATCAATGGAACAGAATCGAGAGCCCAGAAATGGACCGTCAACTCTATGGTCAACTCATCTTCGACAAAGCAGGAAAGAATAGCCAATGGAAAAAAGACAGTCTCTTCAACAAATGGTGTTGGGAAAAATGGTGCTCACATGCAGAAGAATGAAACTGGACCATTTCCTTACACCATACACAAAAATAGACTCAAAATGGATGAAAGACCTTCATGTGAGACAGGAATCCATCAAAATCCTCCAGGAGAACACAGGCAGCAACCTCTTCGACGTTAGCCACAGCAACTTCTTCCTAGACACATTGCCAAAGGCAAGGGAAGCAAGGGCAAAAATGAGCGATTGGGACTTCTTCAAAATAAAAAGCTTTTGCACAGCAAAAGAAACAGTCCACAAAACCAAAAGACAACTGACAGAATGGGAGAAGATATTTGTAAATGACATATCAGATAAAGAGCTCATATCCAAAATCTGTAAAGAACTTATCAAACTCAACACCCAAAGAACAAATAATCCAATCAAGAAATGGGCAGAAGACATGAACAGACATTTCTGCAAAGAAGACATCCAAATGGCCAACAGACACATGAAAAAGTGCTCATCATCGCTCGGCATCAGGGAAATCCAAATCAAAACCTCAATGAGATACCCCCTCACACCAGTCAGAATGGCTAAAATTAACAAGTCAGGAAATGACAGATATTGGCGGGGATGCGGAGAAAGGGGAACCCTCCTACACTGTTGGTGGGAATGCAAGCTGGTGCAGCCACTCTGGAAAACAGTATGGAGGTTCCTCAAACAGTTGAAAATACCATACGATCCAGCAATTGCACTACTGGGTATTTACCCCAAAGATACAAATGTCGTGATCCAAAGGGGCCCAATGTTTATAGCAGCAAAGTCCACAATAGCTAAACTATGGAAAGAGCCTAGATGTCCATCAACAGATGAATGGATAAAGAAGATGTGGTGTATATATATACACAATGGAATATTATGCAGCCATCAAAAAATGAAATCTTGCCACTTGCAACAACGTGGGTGGAACTAGAGGGTATTATGCTAAGCGAAAGAAGTCAGAGAAAGACAACTATCATGATCTCACTGATATGAGGAATTTGAGAAACAAGGCAGAGGATCATAGGGGAAGAGAGGGAAAATGAAACAAGACAAAATCAGAGAGGGAGACAAACCATAACAGACTCTTAATCTCAGGAAACCAACTGAGGGTTGCTGGAGTGGTGGGGGGTGGGAGGGATGGGGTGGCTGGGTGATGGACATTGGGGGGGGTATGTGCTATGGTGAACACTGTGAATTGTGTGAGACTGAAGAGTCACAGACCTGTACCCCTGAAACAAATAATACATTATATGTTAATTAAAAAAATGAGCCAAGGGGCACCTCATTAAAGACATGAATCTGGACCTACGGTTCTCAAGAGGGTGCAGGGGACATTTGGCAAGGTCTGGAGATATTTTGGGTTATCACAATCGGAGTTGGGGTACTACTGGGATCTAGTGAGTAGAGATCAAGAATGCTGCTTGGCATCCAACAATGCACAGGACAGCCCACCACAGCAAAGAATTGTCCAGTCCAAATGGCAATAGCGTTGAGGTTGAGAAGCCCAGGGCTAGACTGGGGCAGAGCAAATGAAAGATGTCGTATAATCGTGGTGACTTTCTAGCTATTCATTGCCATTAGAAGCAGTATTTTTTTTTTAAAGATTTTATTTATTTTTTTATTTGAGAGAGAAAGCACATGCGCAGGTGAACAGGGAGGGGGCAGAGGGGGAGGGAGAGGGAGAAGGAGAGAGAGAGAGAGAATCTGAAGCAGACTCCATGCTGAGTGCAGAGCCTGACTCAGGGCTCGAGCTCACGACCCTGAGATCATGACCTGAGCCAAAACCAAGAGTTGCACACTCAACAGACAGAGCCACCCAGGTGCCCCCAGAAGCATTATTTTATATGATGCCAGGGGCTCGTGAAACTCATAGTTCCCTGGTAAATCTGTTTGTGTATCTGCCTTCCTCATACACAGGGTCGGCAGGTTGGCCCTCTTAAATGTTGGTTGGCTCCCCCCAGGGGCAATACAGAATCCACCAGGTGCTTGTATCCCAAGAGTTTACAAGCTGAAACAGTTCAGTCTGGAAGATGCTAATATGTGATAACTGTTCTCTGAAACCATTTCCCTACAGAAAGAAGAAGCTAGAGATGGTTGAAATCGGGAAATCAGGAGTTACCTTGCTGTGCAAGCCAGACCACACGAGCCTGTCTGGCAAGTATGTAAGTTTAAGGTAATATGCCCCCCTGACTGGTTGGAAACTTGGAAAGGGCCCCACATGCATACTAAATTGCTTCTCACAAAAAGATTAGACAAAACTGGTGATCCAGAGAGGCAAGGCCTAGATAGAAAAGATTAGTTAGCAATGGGAGAATGGAAAGTTCTAGATAAACTTGTTATTTTAAGACCTAAAAATATTGCTTACAGGAGCTTGAAAGCATGTAGTTAGACCTTGGATAAGCAAGAGTCCACATTCCCTAGTGAGAAATTTCCACCACTACCCCAGCTTCTTTCCCGAAATATCCAGTTTCACCGGGTGTCCCCTTGTTTCCTTTTGTCTGCCTGCCTTCACCTACACCGGTGGCCCCCCTGCCATGTTGTGGGCAGAGATTCCCAATCATCCATCTACCTGCTGCAAAGATAGAAGATAGGAGCTGGTTTTGGAGCGACTCCACCACCTTAGCAAAGATGCCTCACTCAGGAGTGCCACCTACCGGACAAAGGGAAAAGGGCAGAAAAACAGAATTCAAAAGATGAGCAGGAATGAGTGATTCTATTTGTAACTCCGCATTCCGGCCAGAGCCGTGTGCTAAGATGCTTCACCTAGGTCCAGACTTAATACAGCTTGCTCTGTGTTGATTTTTAAAAATTATCTCGGGTCAGAGGTAAAAACCACTGGTACAGCACCTGACCCGCAACCTAGATCAGGGATAAACATTAGTGCTCATCCCTAAGGCCAGGCTGGTGCACTGCTGGGGCTACGGGGAGGCTGGGGGGAGAAATATTCTGAAAATTGCCCAGTGTAATTGAGAAGACTCAGGGCAGAAATGGGAAGGAGTGTCACTATATGGTCCCAGTGGTCATGCTCAATGCCGGTAATGGAAAGACAACCAGACTTTACCATGTATTTCTGCATAGCAGAATTTCTGATAAGATGATTTGAACCTATTGTCAACATACACCAGTTCAGGGCTTGGGAAATTAGGATTTTGGCCACCTTATTAAGGCTTCCCATTTCCAATTAGGAATCGAACTTTAAAATCCTATGCTTAACTGATTTTGGAACATGGACATAGCCTTTTGCAGCTCCAATTTACACCCAGTAAAGAAAATAAAGTTACTAAGTAGATGTGTGGCATTGAAATCTTATTCACATTTTATATGGGGGGAAAACTCAGGCTTTCAGTCACTTCTATTAAATTAGGCATCAGTAAAATCATTACTTGGTGAGTTCCCTCCATGTCCAAAGCACTCTCCTAGGCAAATTTGCTCTCTGGTGTAATCCTAGGTATTGTACCATTTTGTAGACAAAGAACCTGAGGAAGCTCACAGAAGCTGAGTGTCTTGTCTGAGGTAACAGAGTAAGTGACTGAGCTTTCTATAGCCATCCTGTCTTTGTCTCTTGCATACAACGTCAGACTCCAGGACTTGACAGGGAGGCAAAGGAATTTCTTCAGTCTTCTTAACTAACTGGAGTCATAAGTGAGTTCCCACTGGTGCTAGTTTCTGGGGGACCGTGTTGGAATCTCCTTCTCAGAATTTCCTGAGGGCAGCATGGCAGGAATTCTCCAGTCTACAATATGGCGGACCGTGGAGACAAAGAGGGCGTCAGTGACTGGAGACCATAGCAGCGAGGAGAAATTGGGGGTAAGGATAAGATAGTCCCTGATCCAGGCATGGGTTTCTCTTTTCTTTCATTTTATAAGAATATGAGTATTGTGGTTCATATATTCGAAACCTCATTAATAAATATTAAGACAGTAAATGTCCATTTATTAAATATTAATAACTCATTGGGTTTGTAGATTAAACCTCATAACTCTAACACATTAAACAAAAATAATGAGGTCGAGAGGAAAGAACAGTAGATGGAGGGGAAATGAATGTGTTCTGAAACCTCACTTTTGGTTTTCTTTCCCCAAAAGAGCACCCAGCCAGAATGAGCTTCAAATATGAAAAAATACCACAAAGAATGTGTTTTCTGTTCTTACCTCCCTGCCTTATTGAAAACTCCATTCACTGTTCCTCCAGTAAGTTCCTTCCCTCAACAATCAGGCCACTGTCCCTGAGACTTGGCAAGGGCTTTTGACATAACCAACAGCAAGGGAAATGTTTTAACAGCTCTGTTAATATGGCAACAGAGGTTTATTGTTATCAAACAGACACTTTGGGCAGAACGACTGTAGCTTCCACAGGCCCACCTGCTCTGCTTGGAGGACCCGCCGACCGAAAGGGCCAAGTCCCTGTAAGGCGGAGGATTAGCTCTCAGGCTGGCGAGCAGGGACCACAGAGCACAGAGATTTGGAGTCAGGGATTTGGAGTTGGCAAGAGCTGTGTTTGAGTCCAAATTCTCTGACTGACTGACCTGTGGCAATTTGCTTAATATTTTTAAACCTAAGTATTAAAAAGCTTAGCATTTTACCTGGCACATAATAAGCACTCAAAAAACAGCGGGGCTTTTTTCCCCTTTAATTTTTTTTTAAAATTTGAGTTAGTCTATATATAATAAATTGCATAAATATGTATTTGCCTAAATCTTCAGGGTAGACGTTAATGATTTTCTCCCTATATAAACATCACCCAGATCAAAATATAGAGCATTTCTAGCATCCAAAAGGGCTATATCATGCCCCTTCTCCATTATACCTGAGCCCCTCAGAGGAAACATCTTTCCCTATGTCTACTACCAAATGTAGATTTTTGATGGTTCTTGAACTTTCTAGAAATTTCATCATACAGTATACACACTTTCCATGTCTGGTTTCTTTCACTCTGCATTTTGTCTTTGTGTTATTTTGTGTATCAGAAGATTGTTCTGTTTTGTTGAATGGTATTTTGTTGTGTGAATACACCACAATTTATTTCTCTATTTTACTGGGGATGGACATTCGAGTTTTTTTCCAGTTTGGGGCTATTGTGAACAAATCTGATATGAACCCTCTTGTACCATGTCATTATTTTTTATAGGCAGAGAGTATGAAATCTGCTTCCCTCATTACTGGTAGACCAAAATTGGTTCCAAAACCATTTTTCTCTTCTGCTTTTCTCATCTATCATTTCAGTGAATATATTCAAATACTAACTGCAGCAATTTCTAATTTTTTCCATTTCTGTATCTCTCCCTGTATACTATATTGTTTAGCTTCTGAAGAAAAGAAGTATCATAGGTACCTGGAGAATCCCACGAGTTCATTTTTTTAAATATACAAAATGATTGGACTTAAAAATTTCACAAAAACTGTCTGCTCTTTTATTCAGAAAGTATTTCTTCAGACTGAACTATGAGACAAGAAATGTACTCTAGAAAAAAACAAAGATTAGCATGATGACATGATTCTTACTCTCAGAAGATGTCCGTTTTCAGTCACAGTATTACAGGGTGGAAGGTGCTTAAGTGCAGTAGGAGAGGCTCAGATAAATCCCACAAAAGTTCACAGGAGGAACTTACCGGAGTCCTCTTTCCCACACAAATCATCTTACCGGAGCACAGAACCCTCTGGCAGATACCACGTCACTAGTAAATGGAGTAATGTGAAACTTAAATCTGCCGATATTTATCAAGAGCCTACAAAGACATTGTGCAAGCCGGTGTGTTGCACATTTAAGGAATACTATGATAAAAGGTGTTCTCATAACACAGGGCTGATTGGATGGAGAGTCTCCTCCAATTTAATGGCCTGGAATGAAATGTTTTCCATTTTAGTTTGCCCTTAATGTCAAGTAAAAACCCCTTTTACCTGAAGTTCTTTACCTGAACCTGTAGAGGAGGGACATTACACTTTCTCCAAGTCAGAGGGGAAGCTGAGGCACAAAGAAATTGAATGCATTTAATCCAAATGTTTTAAATAAAAGATATATTGGTTAAAAAAAGAAAAAAAACAAGTAAGGACACTGTACAGGAAGCCAAGAAAAGTGTAGCCAAAGCTCTCTGATCTTATCTCAGACATAAGGGCTCCCTTGGAAGCAAGCAATCAATCCTGGGCCAACATACAATGGAGAGGCAGACCTGTGCTGGGGCAATGAACGCCAACACGGCAACAGTGAAGAAAGTTGGTCGTTGGGTACCGGACGTTTCCCTAAATGTGTATTTTTCTATAGTTACCTGCATGTGTGCGTCTCAGAGACTTTCTAACTCAAAACATGGGCGACTCTCAGGTACAACCCAAACACCATCTCCTCCTCCCTCACTCTCGCACCCTGTAAAAATCAATACTATGGCCCCCATGATGCCTCAGGCAGGGGAGACCACCGTAAGCGAGCGTTTGTCTGACATTCCAGAGGTCTAGAAATTGCACAATAAATGTCTGTTAAATATAAATATTTATGTTTCAAGTTTTTATATTGGTAGACAACTTCACTGTAAGTATGAAAATGAATAGTCATAAGATCTGGTCATTCTCACTAAATTGAAGAGTGTGAGTCCAAGCCTCAGACAATAAAATCCCTCTCCCAGAGCAAAGCTCTTTGCTCCACCCTGTTGTTTGAGGACCTCTGCCCTGTGTGGGTGTGCGCGGAACGCCTGCCCTCCATTTGCCCACAGGATTTCCACTGACGTAGGTGGGAACCTGGATTCCAAATCTGCAACCCCAGATAGTTCAGGAAGGGAGGACTGTCACAGAAGGGAATGTGTCTTTCAAATGTCAGCGTGTGACAGCTCTCATGAGAGAAAAGTCATAGGAACCCAAATACTTAATCTTCTGCTCTCACTATTTCAACAAATAGGCCTTAATTAGAAAGGATGCTTAGCAGCAGCTTCTATCCTTTTTCTCTGTAACTGGAGCGATGTCCCATCGTGAGAAATCCCTTCTTCATCGACCTTTTATAGATGAAGAGATTAATGCAGTATGGACATCTCTTCAAAGCTGCTCCAGGATCCAGAAAGGCAAGAAAAATGCAAAATGCATGGAGGGTCAGTCTCACCTGGGTTTGGCTTTGCCCATGTGTCTGGTGTGACATTTGGTCTTTACCAGCCGTGTCCAGAGCCAGGCTGGGAGCCCTGTGCTGGGCGGCGTGCCGATTCCTCTCTGACGCGTCCTGGCGGGGCTGAAATACTATTTCCCGGGGCGGGGGCGGGGGGGGGGGATGAGTTAAGTTGTGGTCCCAATAAAAAGAAAATTAAGCCTGTAGACTTATTTCAATTGGACAGCTGCTTGAAAGTTGGTTGGGAAAGAGGGAGTGAAGGGAGGCAAGTTGGAAGGATGAGCAAAGGGAAAAGCCAGCCGAAAAGCCCTGTGTGCCCCACGCTGGGGAAACGGCTCTCTGAGAGCAAAGAGTGGGCCAAGTTCCCTCTCCTCACAAGTGGGCCGAGCATCAGCCCTTCAAGTTGCTTTCAGAAAGGTTTACGAAGCTGAGGCTTTTCTGTTTGCTGTGACACCTACCACATCATAAACAACATGCTATATTGCATGATCGCACTTGATTCATGCAACCGTCCTAGGAGACAGGTAAGGAGAGCCCATTTTATGGATTCAGATTTTCAGCCTGACCTGCCCATCGTGGCACAAGTCCAAGTGGGAGTGCCCATGCTCTCCTGCCCAACCAGCACAACAAGGCCAGGTGCACCCACAGGCCAGGGATGCTTGGTCCATAGAGATGGCAGAAAGTGATTGCATTCAGGTATCATCCAGCGTCGGCTTCAGGCATCCCCAAGGGGAGGCGACCAGGGAGGCTTTGTCACCACTCCTATTTTCATTGAGCTTTTGTGGTCCACACTGAAAATAAAAGAGCAAGCTGCCAGCATCAGATGCCCCGAAATTGACAGGGAGATAAAAGAGCGCCTTTATTTAGCACCTACAGCCAGCTGCAGCCAAGCTTTCTCCCCAGCCCATCTTCCGCATCGGTTACACCGTTGAATGGAACCCAGGGATCACATGGCACCACACCCCCAGGAAAGGTCCAAACCTGCCTGTGGTGGTGGAGCCTGCACTAAGTTCCACTTAGAAAACCATCTGGGAGGAGCTCGGACCGGGATTAGGGGGTGGAGTGGTGTTCTTGGCTGTCACATCAGGTATTTGATCAACGTGTCATCTACTTTCGTCAGTAAACAACGTGCATTTGTGTAGTACTTTGGAGTTGACAAAGGCTTTTTATTCATTACTCCATTATATCCTCAAAACAATTATGAGAGGTAATTCCTGATTTTACAACTAAGGAAGCCAAGAGCTTGAATGACTGGCTTTGCATGACCTGGGCGATGAACATCAACGTCAACATGTGTGTTGGTTATTTTTTATTATTAAATTTTTCAAACATAAGAAAGAGCGAATAGATCACACTCTCTATGCCTGTCACCTAGCCTTAATAACTGTTAATATCTTTCCAGATTTGCTGCATCTATTTTTGGTTTGCTGAAGTAATTTCCCAGGCATCCCATCGTTTTGCCCCAAAGAGCTTGGTGTGCATCTCTTTAAAAATAAAACCACGTGTATTTTCTGACCTTAAAGCCCATGCTCTGCCCACTACTCCCTAACACACCAGTGGAACCCACTTTCGTCGTCTGTTCTTGCAGAGCTCATGCTGGACGAGGTGAGCTCTGGGCTCATTTCCCTTTTGAAATTTCTGGTTTCTGGTGTTTGCAACCAAAGCAACATTCACCCTGATAGTCTTGGGCACTGTTCTCTCCTCACCTTTCAAAGTGTTCCTTCTCCTGTTCCTGACTCCAGGACTTCATGGCTCCTCAGCAGGTGAGCTGAGACAGCCAGGTTGGGGACACTGATAAAATCAGAGCTGGGTTGCCCAGTGTAAACAAACCAAGTGCGTCCTTGAGGTACCAGCAAAGTGGAGACACTTGAAGAGTTTTTAAAAGAATGGATGTGAAGGCGACTGGGTGGCTCAGTGTCTGACTCGGTTTTGGCTCAGGTCATGATCTCAGGGTCATGGGATCGAGCCCTATATCGGGCTCTGCACTCCTTGTGGAGTCTGCCTGGGATTCTCTCTCCTTCTCCCTCCCACTCTCTCTCTCAAATAAATAAATAAAAATCTAAAAAAAAAAAAAAAACCAGATGTGAAAAATTACAAACTCAGTATTGAACTATTTATCTTGAAAAAATAAGAACTTGATTGGTCTTTATGACACTTATTCTATAGTTTAGTAAGGTTTGTGTATTGGATTTTCAAGGAGCACCATAATTTTGCAGTATTGGGAGCCTCCCAAGGACCCACCCTGGCTCCCACCAGTATAAGGAACAGAGAATTAACAAAGCTGCTGAGTAAGAAAATGGACTTCCAACCTTGTCTTCAGATCCAGTGAAAGACCCTAGGTGTTTGGTAATTGGGAGACAGATTTTCTAAGGCAAGTGGATGGGATAAGATTCCCCTCCTCACAATTTGGCTGAGCACCAATTCCTCAAGTGGCTTTCAGAAAGGTTTACGGGACTTTTTTCCTGTTTGCTGTGACATCTACCACATCCCTAAATGAAGAGCTACGTTGTCGGGGTTTCACCAGATTCATGCGCCCCCTCCTACGAGACAGGTGTTGATAGCCCCGCCTTGTGGGTTAGGACGTTCTTCCTGAGAGGTTCAGGGGAAAGGCATCCCAGGATATTCTGCAAATTTCTCGGGAATAGGGTCACTCTTGTGTGACCAGTAGCTGTTGCCACAGTGTGTAAGAGGGTGGCGGAGCCTGACTAATCGTCACCGTTCTTGAGGTGAGCTGTCTGCCCGGAAGACCACCTCAGTGCCTCTAGCCATCCTCACTTCCCTTGGGGGCAGGGTCTAAGATGAGTCATGTTTCCCGTGGAGGCACTCTGAACGTGCTGCCCCCCCGGGGATTTTCACCCCGAGCCCCCACCTCTGGGGCAGGGCCAAGCTGGAAGCCTGGCCCAACACCTCGGCCAGCCAGGCTGGAAAGCCTGCTCTGAGTCTGGGCCTGTTACAGCCAACATACTTTATACCATGCAGACAATGTATACCAGACGCTGTCTTGAAGAATCTGGTCTCGAGAAGCAGTTTATTGATCTGGCAGATGATTAAAAGACAACAGAGATGAGCTCAAGTGATGCTTTGGTTTTTCCATCCTGAAAGTGAATCTGAAATTTCCTTGGGGGATCATTAGCCCGTCTACTGCTGCAGGAGAGACAGATGACTCCTCAGAGCAGGCAAAGGTCATAAGAGTGTCCCGTCACTGTCTCCTGGCTCTCGCCCGTTCTCAGCAAGACACCCTGGGGAGCCACACGTTCTGCCTTGGCTGGGGGCATGCCAACGCCTCATTCCAGATCATGCCTCTGCCAAAGGAGCCCTCGTACTGTCTGTCGTAGGGGCTCTGCTCTCCTGTCTTTTTATGGGACGAGCAAGATGCTTGTTGGACTGCCTGTAAGGTTTGAAGCCAGCTCCAAAAGAAAAAAAGAGGAAGAAACTGGCTTATACGTCTTGCAGAGAGCTGACCGCTTCCAGCAAGTAGGGAAGAGGGACGGAGTTTGGACTGGTGTGCCTGAACTCACCTGTCATTTGAAACGGTAATCACTCTCGCCAAACCCTGGGTGACCTAATGTGCCACACCGCACAGTACTTGGACTTGTCACTGAGCAGATAGCTATGGTCTGAGGAGAAATTACAGGGGGTTCAATGCCCAGACAGCAGGTTATTTACAACCTGTTCCTAATGCAAGGGCTTTTACAGCAGTGGTTTTGTGGACAAAAGTACATATTAAAAGGCTAATGTAATCGCTCATGTTGGCAGTGAAATATAACCAGATTGGGTTTCAGCAGGACACCTACAGCAATGGCACGGGCTTCAATCTGATTAGAGAGCCAACAGCTAGCTCTCTCCTGGAACAAATTATGTACTCCCCAGGCCAGCACTCGGAGAACCTGAATAGCAAATGAATCCTGCCAATTAACTTCTTCAAAGCAAACTTCTCTTTCCTCCTCTCACACACTCTCTGACACCGTGTTAGATTTGCACATGTCTGCTCTTTTATATAAGACTCAGCATACCAACTCCTGAGCTACCAAAGAAAGCTGATTTTGCTTTGGAAACTTTGAACAACAACAACCAGACCTAAATTGCCCTTCTTGCCTCAATATTCTCTGCAAAACCTGCTGTAGTGTAAAAACACTGTGGCCCAGAAGAGCACTCATACACAAAATTAGACAGTACCGCCTCGCAGGGAACCTCCCCAGATGTTTTTATGGGGAGGGGGCATTTTTAAAGATAAAATGAGCTCGTTTACCATTCCCACCACCAACAGCCCCTCCCTGGCAGCCCACTGTTTTTTGTCAAAGATAGTTGGAGTTACAGCTCATTAATCATCCGCCACCCAGACGGACCCTGACAAGAATGCTGATAGCATCAGGCTGCTGGGGGCAGCCTGCAGAGGCAGGATAGGACCGGTGGTGGGGCGACATTCTCTCCAGCTCTGGTCTGCCAGGCCAACGGCCCAAGGAGCTTCTGTTTCTTGGTTTCATTTCCAAAGACTGAAAGCTCATGCTCTAACTCAGGCTCAGATCGGCTGGGCAAGCTCTCTGACAGTGGAGTCTTCAGGACCCGAGTAGTAACTGCACTCCCAGGCCATCGAAAGTGTTGGTATGATTAAAAGCAACCAGAAGCAGTCAGCGTTCAAGACATTCCCTGTGCTGACTTATGCTCTGGATGTGCAGGTGAGTTTTGTTCGATCACAACATCACCAGAGCAATTCTATTTCTGGATATCAGCTAGACCCATTTGTTAATTAAATAGTGTAAACACACACACACACACACACACACATCCTCAGAGGAAACATGCAGTGTGTGTTTTCACATATTGGCCATTGTTTCTAAACCCAACATTGGGATAGCTAGTGCAAAAAGCAAGGGCCATATTGTTGCATCTGGGGAAAGTAGATGTATCAAGGACAAAAAAAAAAAAAAAAAAATCAACAAATCATGTATCAAAACCAAAGTTCTCCAGATGAGAAGTTTCAACAAGCAAATCATTTGCTTTCCTCCTAAAGAGATACACTAATATCAGATGATCGCATTAAGACCCGACAAGAGTTTTTAAAGAGGAGAGCCATAATTTGTTCACGGATATTTTCAAGTACTCTTGAGAGGCAAGACTGACTGCATTTTAGAGGTGAAAATTTAGAGACCAAAGATGAAAGGCCTACCCCATGTCACTTGGTGAAGTCTCATTCTGTGACACTCTATTTCATACCCGTTCCATTAGCCCCCTGCCAAAGATGCTTATTTCCTTCCTTAGGCACTGACTTTAATGGACATAAAGTCAAATTTTGGCATATGGCAGACCTTACTTCCTTTACCAGTTCTCTGTTTCAGAGAGATGGAGGGGGAGAGAGGGAGAAACCCAGACAGTGGGGGTGGGTGGTGGCCATGGAGCGTCATGGCTCATGCGTTTGGATTTCCCTGCATGGGTGGAGGGAAAAAAAAAGAAGGGTTGTGAGGACTTGTTACCTGAAATTAGCTGGGATCTTGTGAATATTCTGAATCACACCAGGAGGGGTTTGTGTGAGTCATGGGATTTTAAAATTATCAATTAAAGAAAAGATTTCAGGGATAAATGCAGCACCACTCCTTTGTTTAATAACATCCTCTCCATCAGCCAGTATAGTTACCCAGGTAGGAAACCATGTGACCCAGGGATGGGTTGGCAGCTTAAGGAGTGTGTCATCTACCCGGTCTTATTCAATGTCATTAAAAGCTCACTTTAAAGAAAGCCCCAGAATTCAGATTATTCAAGCACACAGAAGTTTGTTTGTAAACAGGAGCGTTTACAAAAGATCTTAGGCAAAATATTAAGATAAGATAAGAGAAAGCTGCTTCGTGAGATTGTGCAAGTGACTCACTGATGCACAGACATGCCACACGTTAGGCACGGGGAGGTAATCATTCAAACAGCATGATTCTAGAACCCACACCCACTCTCCCATTATCCCATGCCTGAAGTCCAAAGAAGGTCAAACTAGCGGGAGTTGTAAATAAGAGTTTTCAAATGAAGAGGCACACAGAAAGCCTCCAAGTGATGAGTGGGGTTTTTACCAAGGGGTTTTAGACAAGTAACTTTCATTAGTGCCAATGTGAGTTGCCCTACCCAAAACCAACTCTTCGGCAAGTTAAGTAAATACTCTCAAAGTTATGAAACAAAGTCCCCTCTCTTTACATTTGAAAAAAAAAAAAAAGAAGGAAAATTTAACAGCAGGGTCCAGACATGCCACAAGACTCTCTCCGTAAATAAAGGGCTTTATTTAAAAGATAAGGTGAACTCTGGGCCCCTATAATAGGCCCTCTCTGTGAGATCAATGCTATGGCATTTGTAGAAAATAAAACTCTCAGAGAAGCCAAGACTCTTCTTGTCAAAACAAGGAGATTATTTTCTAGCAACCAAGTTCAGTCCTTTTGACCTTGCCTGCCCTTAAGGTAAATGAGATAATAGAAGAGCGAGCTAGAGAGCGAATCAGATAGCTAGTGTTTGGGGAGAATGAGAAAGGTATTTAGATCTTTGGGGAGAACTCCCCTCCATCCAGACGCTTTTAGGAAAAAGGTGCATTCTCCGTCGCTTCCCACTGTATTGGAAAGACAGAACCAGCTTACTTGGAATGGGGTTTTGTTTTTATTCTGGACCTAGAGGCCGTGGCTGCTACGTCAGAGGCGATCCTCACTCCCTCGGCCCCGGGCTAGCTGCAGACATGGTGCACACTTGGGGTCGGGGGCGGGGGGGCGAGGTGGTGCTGGGAACACGCTGCCATCCTTTTTTCAGATGTGCTGGCAAGAGGGGCTCTGGCTGGCCTTGTAAAAGTAGCTCCAGAGCAAATCATTAGCACATCTAACCTCAATATTTTGAAATCCAGAAACAACATTGAGTCATGCTGATCGTACTGTAAAGTTTTATTGCGTTTTTTTAAACGGAGTCAAAAACAAGCTGGGGATCGTGTGAATTATCTCTCTACATGTGTCAAGCCCAGGAACTTGGCACACGGAGCACAGTGATGGAATGGAGCAGGGAAGCCACTGCGAATTTGTCATTAGAGAAAAATTGCCCCGGGCCCGGCCACGTAGGGCACTTCATCAGGCGGGTTCTCCCATTGTCTGAACCACACACCTGGCACAGTGTCTGATCTCAGAGAAACCGGGGCTATAAATACCTTTCGTCCTATACTAAAAATAGAGACTCCTTTAAGGCAAAAGAATCCACAGGGAAAAGGTATTGACCACTGCTGACATCAATTTGTGTCTTCCAGTATCTGTGTTGTTCTGGCTATGCTCTCTGTGAGCCTACAACGCTGGGGATCTTAGACGGGATTTTCAGGAAAAAAAATGAATGAAGGAAGGATTCTCCTCTGGGGAAAGCTCCGTATGCATCGATGATGAAAACAACCCATCAACATTTCCTAGATGCTTTCATGAATCTCCAGGTCCACCTTCTCTGGAAACGGCCCACCAGAATCACCTTTCGTGTCAATGTTGTAAAAATGCTTGGTTTCAGGAGGGTCCAGGAATGACCTTTTAGCCTATAGCATCCAAGGCCACAAGAGCAGACAATGTTCCAAGGTTCCCAGGTGTTCAAGGGGAGCTAACTAAACTGACCATAATCCAAACTAACTGATGAGAAAATCCAATGAAGTATTCCAGAAGACAAACAAGTAGACTCGTGGTGCCAGGTACTAAAATAGATTATAAAGGCCACAGGAGTTACACAGATATGGCATGAGAACCAGAACCGGCAATCATCCACTAATACACTTTCCTTTGTCCACTGGAGATATTAGATTCCTTCTTAGAAATGCCATGTCAACTATCATTTTAAAGTTTATAAAATGTATGTTTTCCAAAAAAAAAAAAAAAGAACCAAAACCGGCAAAGAAATCAATGTTTAGAATGTGTAGAACAGACCTCAAAATTCAATATTACATGATAAAACTACTATGTCCATTTGGTGGCAAACACATAGGTGATTATTAAGTTGTTCAAGTATAATTGGTTAACTCTTTAGCAAACAGCAAGTTAGAGATTTACCCCCATGGCTTATACTAAGAGAACTCCCAAATGGATATAAAAGGTAAGTATTTAACATGAAATTATAAAAGAAGAAAATATAGCTGACTGTTTATAGAGTTGTTTTACGAGAAGGGAAGGCTTTTTTAAAAGCATGAGACAGGAGGCAGAAACCATAGGAAAAAAAAGAGCAATGGATGCAAAACAAAACACACACACGGAGAGAATAATGGGTAAAGGAGATGAATAAGGATTCCATTAAAGAAGATGTACACACAGCCATGGTGTGAATAAGGAGCACTTGGCTGGCTGCCCCAACCACCACTTGTGAAACTCTTCTCCCTTATTCATTTCCACCCTAAAAACTGAAAAATCTCAATAGTCACTTTCTGCACCTGCAGACACGGGTGCCCAGGTGAGGCGAATCTGCATGAAGAGCTGTAAGAAGAGGTTTGCAATATTCGTTGTTAGGCAATTCATGATCTCCATTTCTGTAGGGTTGCCTACTGGAAATTTATTTTGTTTCAGTTTTGCTAGATGAATAAGTTCTAGAGATCTGTACGATATCATGCCTAGAGTTAACCATTGTATACTTTGAAATGTGTTAAGTGGGTAAGTCTCATGTTGTTAAGTGTTCTTACCACAAACAAAACAACAAACAAACAAATGAAAAGCACAAAGGAACTCCAGGAAACTCTGGGAGGTGTTGGATATGCGTATCTTGATTGTATGTGTCAAATATGTACAGTTCTTTGTGTAGCAATTATACCTCACTAAAGCTGTTTAAAAAATAAATAAAAGTTTTGTATGGAATGTTTAAAAAAAAAGTTCATAGAAGAGGTTGCCACCACTCCTTTGTTCCTTCCCATCTTGAATGAGGGTGTGAAGCCTGGAGCAGGGACAGCCATTTTGTGACTTCGAGAGGACACTAAGCGGGTTGCAGAGGCTTTAGCTTCAACACAGATGGCCCTCAGCAGTTGGCAGTCTCTGGTTATAGAAGGAAAACTAAACCCCATTTGTCTGAGGTAACTTAAATCTCTATTACTTCGTTGGAAATTCATCCCTAACTGATTGAGGGTCACAGCTGTTAGAATCACACAAACACATAGTATCCACCAACCCCTTAATTTCCAAAAGAAAAGGAGGCAAAGAAGATATTGGGAAGAATAACATTTTATTTTTCAATAACTATGCTGTTTGGAATGAGATGCTTAAATTCCAGAAATATCATTAATTTATAAAGTCATGCCTGAACTTGCTAGATAAATAATCTTTTACTAAACCTCTAAAGAGTCTTTAGAGTGACCTATTCAGTTAGCAAATCAACAAAAGGTAATAAAGACATATTATAAAATGTGCATTCAAAAATGTTCATTTGAACATTATATTGTCCAAATAAAAAAAGAGAAGCCAAAACACAGCAGTCTAAATATGAGAGATTGGTTAATGAATCATTGCAAACTATAAAATGAAATAAAACATGGCCATTATCAAGCAGGTTGTAGAAAAATATTTAGCAATATAAGAAAATTGATGCTATGTAATTAAGTGAAAATTGTAAGACAGAATACACAGTACATGATCGTTTTTCTTGCTGACAACGGAGACCAACTGAATCTTGTTTATCACTTGTTTATCATTCCCAGTGCCTAGTACAGAGTCTGTGACATATTAGTGTGGTTTTTAATTTTTTTTTTAATAAATTAATGTGTAAAAGAAACAGTAAACTGTGACTAGGGGTTTTTTTTTTCCTTTTTCTTTGATTAAATGCAATCCCTTTTTTCATATTTTTCCATTATTTTTCATTAAATATATATGACTTCTTTAATTAGGAAAAAGTTAAAATGAAGTAAACCTGTCTTTTCCCCAACATCACTCCTGGCCTTGGTATGGATGAAGAGTATGCATACCTTACTTCCACTTGGTGTGGATCTCAGCTGGTCTTGGCATATACCATCCCCTTGAGGCCATGCTGTAGGGGATGAGCAAAATCCACAGCCTTCTCCTTGCCCATGCAGCCCTTGCTGTCCCTGGGGTCAGCCTGCAGCAGCAGGCTGTTGCTGCCCCTGTTGCTGGCTTCCACAGAGGGCTCTTAAAATCCTCACTTTTCTATTCACCATCCTCCTCTCTCTTCACCCTCACGAAGAACCCAGACAGATTTGCTCTGCACCCCCTTATCTGTGTTCTGTCGCTCTACTTTGTGTTTGATAACTTGACAAGAAGCTATTGTGAATGGGTGCTTTCTTCCTTTCCGGGGTAATATTGTCAGTAGAAAATAGCCTTTGTTTATCCCAAATTTGGCCCAAATTTGGCAGAAATATGACGGTGATGCTCCCTCATGAAACCTCTAGACAGGTTCAGGTCTAAAATATGAGGTTGGTGTCAAGTGTGAAGGGTAGGCCAGGTCAGTTCCCTGGAGAGCAAAGGCAATTGTGATGGAACCGGGGCAGGAATATGGTAAGTCACGACAAACTCACTCCCTTCAACCCTATTTCTACCATCACTCCTTTTAAGGTAGCACTTTTGGATATGCCGGTGGAGAGAAATTTCATTGCCTTCATCGAGGGAACGCTAAGACCTATAGGACAATACTGCTTTTCTTTTAGTGAACAAGTTCAGACATTGCTGGAAGAACATGCTGGTGCCAGCCTGTCCCTCCTCTGTGCTGACCAGCTGTCTTCCTCTCTCCACCTGCCTCTCTACCCAGATTCCTTCCCACTTGACAGTTCCCAACCATCACACCAACTATTCATTGTTGACGGTCCCTGCCTTGTGAAGACCCCACTCTTGCCATCGGCTTCATCATTTAAAACACATCCCACTTGCCCTGTGTTTATGTGCAGTCGGAGTCACCATTGCCATTGCCATGGTGGTATTTTGGAGATCTCGCACCTACCTCACAGCAGAGGGAAATCAAGATTTTCAGAGATGAAGAAGAGCAATATGGGTAAAGGAAGAACAGTATAGGGGGCCAGGGCTTCTAGAATTCTCCAGGTGCTCCGCCGAGAGGTAGCACTTGTGTTTTCAAGGATTTCATAAGAATGGGCCCAAGTCACTGAGAGACACTCAAATGCTCCCCGTTCCCAGGACCTCTCCACTTTGCACGATCCACCTAGACCACCACAGTCACCCGGGCTTACCAGGGACAGAGGTCTGAACCTGCAGCAGAGCTGCCTGCCCAGAAGGGGAGCGACATGGAGCGGAGGAAAGTCATGTTTCCATCATCCCACTTTCTTCTAAAAGACCTGCACCTTGGGCCCCACTTCTGTTCTTCCACTCATGGGCCAGCAGCTGACTGATGGGGCACTGGCCCAGGGTGCGCCCAAGGGCACAGCAGCTCCTGCCAGCAATCCCCAGTCTTCCCTGCACCTGGCTGCCCCGGAGAAGGACTCCAGGGAGCATAGGCTCAGGAAAGGAGGGGGCATTCCTTCAGCCTTCATCTAGCATCTACTATTTAGGGACATGACGCTGAGGTACAGAGATGAAGAAGATGTCCTCAAGAGACTGGCAGAGCACAGTTTGCCCAGCTGCCACATCATGGCTCTCTGGTGAGACTAGCCCTTCTCACTGAGGAGGACACCGAGGTGTTGATACTTAGCTGTTTCGGCTCCTTCCCCATGTCAACTTTCCATTAAGGAACATCAATGGCAGAAGTGGGAAACACCACAAAGAATGACTAAACCTGTTTTTAATCTCCTCTTACACATTTCTTTAAAAAGACCTTGTTAGAAACTCACTAAAACCCAGCTCGTCTCCTCTTGTCCTTGCACATTCCATTCCTGCTGAATAAACCCCTCTTCCATCATTCAGAACACACACATTCGTCCCGGCAGTAGCTATGAAAAACAGGTTCTTGGATTGTTTCCTATTTTTGCTGGGTCTGACCAAGTTGAGTCAAAGATAGTGCTTTTTTTTTTTTTTTTTTTTTTTTTTGGTGATCTAGAAAGCAAAAGATGTAGTTTAGAGCAGTGTTTTCCCCAAAAATAAAAATTCTGTGGCGGCCGGTTATCCAGGGCCAGCTTTTGTCTGCAAAGTGAAGGGCAGAGGCTCATGGACGGCTCTGAATGCCACTTATGTGTGTGTATAAGCACCACCCTAGCAATAGGCAACATAGAATGCACATGGCTTCCACGAGAGACTGAAGGATTAAACCCCACATGTACATATATTTCACAGTTAAATGTATGTATGGAAATGAAACAGATTGAATGTGTCTACTGTGTTTATAATACAGTTAAGACAGAGAGAGAGGTCAACAGCACCCAGGAATGCTCCCTTTCTCACCCAGGGACACCCAGGGCTCGGCAGTAGCCAGGGCACACTGACCAGAGTGGGGTCATCTCGATTTCTTTCCGTGGCCATAGAAAGAAAGGACACTGCTATGCCCGTATCATATGCTGAAATACCAGGAAATTCCAGAGCCTATGTGTTGTACCCTGTTGTGAAAAGCATCCATTAATTGTCTACCTGACACAGGAATGGCTTTGCCCAGAGGTACCACACTGAATCTTCTTTCCTTATCTTTGCACCTATAGAAGTGAGATTCATACTTATGTTGAAAAATACTCCAGTTGTCAATGACAGAAAACACAGAGAAAGCCTAGAGGACAAGAGCACAAGTTTCAGCAAATTAAAGAAAGTAAGGAAAGTGTTTAGAGAGTACAAGTAGTCTAATTAGAATGAACCCCTTACTTCCCTTTGCCTCTAAGGCAATCTGGAGTCTTGGTCCCTTGGTTTGCCAAGTGAAATGTTTTTTTCTGCTCCACTATTGACCCAGCAAGTTACATGGTGTAGTTTTATTGAAAAAACATGTGCAAAATTCTCCAGAGCAACAACGGGAATGAGACTACTTGCTCCACTCTCTTTAAAACAACCAACACTGGGGAGCGTGTGCTAGTTAACTGACGAAAGGACCAGCATTCCAGGCTCCCTGAGCATCAGTTTTCAAAGCAGCGAACAATGGTCATAAATCTTTGCGATGAGTCAAATACACTACTTAGCCTGACTTACCCTCATGGGGTGTGTGTGTGTGTGTGTGTGTGTGTGTGTGTGTTTGTGGTGTGCGTGCTTATGTGTGTCTTGTTTTTGTTCTCTAGTCCTGGGATCCATCTCCATTTCTGTACTTGTTTTGTTTATAATTCCAAAACGCAAATTGTGACTTGCTCCCTGGGAACACTACAAAGTCCTTCCTCAAACACTGAGGAAACAGAAAACTCACAGATTTCCCACAAAAGTGGCTTTCCACTCCTATTAGATACAGTGATTTTCATAACAGGTTCGCAGAAAATAAAACGCTTTTTTTGGGGAGGGGAATGAGAAATAGGAGACTCTGAGATCCACCTGAAGTAATAGAAGAAACAGGTCTTAGAGGCCTCTTTACTGACTTTAAAAAACAAAACAAAACAACCTTAAAAACAAATCCTCTTGAATTTTAACAGAATTTTATAGAATTTTCTTGGGGTGCCTGCATGCTTCAGTCGGTTAAGTGTCTGCCTTCAGCTCAGGTCATGATCCCAGGGTCCTTGGATCGAACCCCATGTTGGGCTCCCTGCTCCACAGGAAGCCTGCTTCTCCCTCTCCCTTTGCCCGCCACCTCCCCTGCTTGTTCTCTCTCTCTCTCTCTCTCACTCTCTCTCTCTCTTTCTTTTTCTCTCTCAAATAAATAAAATCTTAAAAAAAAGAATTTTATAGAACTTTCTGTAAGATACACACAGTCATGGTATCTTGGATTACATTAAAAAAATGATGATTCCACGGGTATGTCCCTTTTTCCATAAAACAGGTTAGAGACCATTTTTAAAGATGGCTTCCTTCCTAAATAGTTCTCACAGAAAGCTGGTACAAGACGTAACGTCAGAAGAGGATCTGTATTAGGAATAGGTGAGAAGTTCCCAGCACTGGCTGTCTTTCTCCCCACTCCCCAGAAATCTCTGGCTGGCACATTTGTCAGTTTAGACATGGTTGGAACAAAAATTCTACTTTTATTCTGGAAACATGAAGATGTTCCCCTGGGCACTGGGGATCGATAGCATTTGTCCATCACTCTAGGACAGGCTCTTCTGTCGAAGAGAATCTTCCCTCTGAAATGCTCAGCTCTGTGTGTCTGCTGTAATCATTGCTACCAAATGGCTGGTACACCCAGATCACTTTTCAGGGGAGCTGAAAACAAGAGTTTGGCTGACTTCTAATGAGGACTAAGAAAACATTGGTCCAGAAGGTGAGTCTTTAAGAAATGGCACCAAAGGCCCTACCTTTCTCTGTGTGAAGTAATCTGAGCTCTTTTGTAATCCAAATCTCTGTACCTCTCCAGCTGGGGGCCGTCAATTCACAATACTGGTCTCCTCTTTAAGGTTAAATCACAGAAGACCCATTTTAAAATGCAAATACTTCATTCAAGAGGGACCAAGTCCAGTGAAGCATGATTAAATCTGAGCAAGAAGAACAGAGAATGGTTGTTGGAGGGAAGGGCAGAGACGTTCAGATGTCAATAGAGTTTAGGCATAGACAAAGATTAGAAGACTGTGTTTCTGCAAAGGTTTGTGGGCCTGGGCAGGATGCTATAGCAAAGGTGGCCTAGGACAACAAGAGGATGCTGGACACTTCCAGGTCCATGGGGATGGAATGAGGATGCTGCAGAGGAAGAGGTGGTGGTAAGGCAGCATGAAAGTCCTCTACTAGATAATTCTACTTTGGATCAGGTCTGTGCTGTCCAGATAAGGATGTTGTCTTTGAGATTCTCATCAATCGTGGTTGTCTATCTCCAGACTTAGCGACATCTGATCACAGTGGATGAATATGATCTCAGCATCTCTTATACCAGCATTTATCACAAATGTGGTGGTCAGTTTTCTGAGGCTCCACTCCAGATAACCCAAAAAAGCAAAGGAAATGAAATTAATAACTGTATCACCCGTCAACTCCTTGTTCAAGTTGTATTTCAAATGAATGAGTTCCTCTAGAAATGTGTATTGCTATAAAACATTTGGAGGAAAACAGATGAGATAAAATGACTTATTCCTGGACACAGGGAAAACAATATTCCTGGCCAGGAGTCAAAATCTACCCATTTCAAAGTGCATATTGACATGAGTACATCAAATATTTCTTAAAAATTATGCCTTCTGAAGGAAAATAAGGAAATGACACAGAAGTAAGCCTTCCGTGTGTTTTTCAAGGGGACATTGTATTATTAGGATTTTGAGTAAGTCTGAGTTTCTCTTTGAAATGATAGAACCCACAATGAAGATGTGTTTGAGTTTGGCACATTTATCTGTCCATTGGTGAAATAGTTCCTTGAGAAATGAGATGACAAATGTATTTTCTTTCAAAAAATCTATTTCTGGCCTTTTTCAGTTAGTGTTTAATTGGCAATGAAATATTTTCCACACATTGAAACAGACACCACAGTATCTTATTTATAACCCTTTGGGACAGGGGGGGTACATGGTAGTAAAATGATTCCAGCTTCTTTGGAAATGCAGAAATGAAGCAGGATCTGCCAAGGTAGAAGTGTTTTGACAGCCACCTAATGTGGGGATTCTTAAGGCAGGTCTACATGGAGGCTTGGGGGTGAATTCCCTGTGCGTGGATGCATGTTTATGTGTGAATATACATCGTCCGGCAGCCATGGTTTTCATCAGATTCTGAGGAGACAACTCCAAAAAGATTAAGAAGCTTTGGTGTAAAATAAAATAGAAGTAAAAGAGTCAGTAAGAAACAGAAGTGTATTTTAGAAAGAACAAACATTGTGGAATTGAATAATTACAGTAGAGGAAGGATTTGTTTACTCCGACATTTTCTTGGGGACATGATGCCGAGATCTGGGGAAAGGCAAAGGCAGAGCCTCATTCCTACAAGAGGAAGGCAGCCACTGAGCAATCTTAATGTCCCCAAAGGCAAGGTGTATTTTTAGGATTTTATAAATGTATGACAGGATAAAAGGTCTAGACTCCCTGTGTCCAGAAACTGAGATGAAAGAGTTCAGGAGGAGGAGAACATACGAGAAGCAGATCCAGTGTCAGAAAGAACGGGCTTGGAAGGACCCAGACCAGCACTACTTCATACTTGAAGTCTGAAATTAGGTGATGGAAGAGAATATATCACAAACAAAATGAACCCTTTGTAATTGTGTGGGGTTCCATTTCTGCAAGAGGATGTCATCTGGCCTACAGGTGTTGAAGTTAATGTCTTTCAACATTGGTGTGGTCCAAACTCAAGACTGAAGGTAATACAAGTCACAACCTTACCATACACCTACATCACACAAAACCCAGCGAGAAGAGAAAGACTGTATTAGGGTTCTCCAGGGAAACAGAATTAATAGGAGATCTCTTAAAAAATAAGGAATTGGCTTATGCAATTATGGAGGCCAAGTCCCAAGACCGGCAGTCAACAAACTGGAGACCCAGGAGAGCCTATGGTCCTATGGTGTAAGTTCTAGTCCAAAGACCAGCAGGCTCAGGGCCCAAGAACTGATGTTTCAAGTCTGAAGGCAGGAAAAGACTGATGTCCTGGCTTAAGGTGGTTAGGCCAGAGGAGTTCTCTCTTTTGTTCTAGTCATGTCTTCAATTGATTGGATGAGGTCCTCCCACACCAGGGAGGGGCATCTGCTTTATTCAGTCTACCAATTCAAATGTTAACCACATCCAGAAATGTGCTCACACCCAGAATAATGTTTGACCAAATGTCTGGGTAGCCCCTGGCCCAGCCAAGTTGACACGTAAAATTAACCATCACAAAAAGGCTGAATCTTTTTAACAGACACACCAGTTCCTACACATCCGAAAGTCTATTATCCTCTTCAAATCTGCCAATTCAATAAACTTTACAGTTCTGATAATATTGGCTGGTCTTCCCTGAGCACTTACTGCATGCCAGGAAATATCTGGACACATCAGATGGATTGACTCACTTGATCCTCACCACACTCTATAAAGAAGATTCTACTCTTCTCTCCATCTTACAGATGAGGAAACTGAGGCACAGAGAGCCCAAGAGTGTGCAAGAAGCAAGGAAAAGAGCTGGGTTTCAAATCCAGCCAGTCTTGGTCTTGGTCCCAGTGCTATGTTCCCAAACCACCTCTCATCTTGTCTCCTGCATTTACTCTGATTCTATAATGTTTCCATAGCTCAAAATGTCTTAATGCTTTTGTAACTCCTTCATGCCTACATATACGACTTTGAAATTGACTTCCCCTAAAGATATATATATATATATGTATATAATGAATAAATATAATAAAGTATATAAATAAACATAAAATCTTTAAATATATATTTATGTATATTTTAAAGCCAAATTTAATTTGATATCATGTGAGGGTAGTTGATGAACTCTGATAATACTAACGATAACCTGACAAGGTGGATCCCCAAGTGTTTTTCATATATTCTCTCTAAAAACAATAGCAAAGGAGGGTTTGGTCAGCGTGACTCAAAGATGCTTTGAAAATATTCTATGCTAACCAAATATGACATTAGAAAATTTAATGTTAGTAATTTCAGGAATCACTAACAAAGAGTGTTGTGATTACACATGTTAATCTCCTGCCTGGATTCCAAACATATAGCATTAACAGGTTAAAATAAATTAATTTTAAAAATTATAACCATAATAAGAAAAAGTTAGATAAATGACTCACAGGCAGGCCATGAAGAGAACAGAATATATAGAGTAAGTAGGATTCAAGACTGAAACGTGCAGGAACTCAGGGTCTAAGTTGGGGCTCCCCATTTTGGATGGGCCTCCATGCTGGGCTGTTAAGCTGCACAGAGCTGCTACCTGTTGTGCTAGGAGGGAACAGAGGCAGCTGTATGATCTCAAAGTAAGTAAGCCCTTGCTAGCTTAGGAACAGTGACTGTCACAACCCCACAGGACACACCAAAAGAAGAAATGGTTCCAAACCAGGGACCTGGGGGGACAGAGACAATAATAAACTATCCACATAGAGGCATTAACCTGGGGAAAGGAAAACACGCACAGACGCGTGCACACACACAAGCACACGCATCTTTCTTTCTCAAGGTGAGCTTGAAAGCTAAACCAAGAACAAGACATTTGGAAACAAACAAACGAAAACAGAAATACTTGAATCCAGAACAGGGAAGATGACAAAAGACAAATGCTAGGACTCAAACAAAAATACATAAACTGCAATTTAAAACTAAACAGAAAGGATAATAAATATTAGACTTGTCATAGCTGCAGGATCAGTGCTGTAATATTGTTCTCAGTGCTCCAGAGGGAAGCACAGACAGACAAAGAAAAGGGAAATATAGAAGAAAAGTCAGGTAACTCTCCCTAAGGGACATAATAGGAGTTCCAGAAGCAGAGAATATACAGAATGGTGGAATGGCAATTTTTGAAGAACTAAAGAAAAATCGAGGATTTTCCTGAATTGAAGGGAAAAAAGAGTCCTCATACATATAGTGCATGCCACGTGTGGAAAGGATAAAAAATAAATAAAATAACACTCTACCTGGACACTTTGTAGTGAAACTGTAGGTCATCAAAGAGACAAATTTTAGAAGTTAGAAGAGAGAAATGACAGATTTCCTACAAACGAGTAACAGGTGGGTGATATATTAGTTTTCTATGCTCATAAAAAGTTAGCACAAGTTTGGCAGCTTAAAGTCACATGCATTTCTTATCTCACAGTTACTGTGGGCTAGGAGTTAGGACACAGCTCACCTAGGTTCTCTGTGAGGCTGCAATCAAGTGTCAGCCAGGAGTGGGTTATCATCTGAAGGTTCAGTTGGGGAAGGGCTCACTTCCCAGCCTGTTCCAGTCGTCAGCAGGGTTCACTTCCTTGCAATTATATAGGACTCACACCCACTTGCTTCTTTAAAGCAGCAAGGAGAGGGAGAGTCTAGAACCAGTCTGCTAGCAAGGCAGTCCTACATAACATAATGTAATCTCAACAGTGACCTCCCATCTACCTTGCCACATTCTGTTGATTAGAAGCAAGTCACCCACACTCAAAGGGAGAGATTATATAAGAGCATGAATACCAGGAGAAAAGATCATGGAGACTGCATTAAAGCTCATCTGTCGTAGGCAATTACAAACACTTCACCAATAATAGATATCAAAAGACAGTGGCATAATATCCTCAAAGTGCTGGAGAAAGTAACTGTCAGTTGTACCAGGATGAGAGATGCTTCAATCATGAGGGCAAATAAAGTCATTTTCAAATAATAAAGCTTAGAAAGTTGACTACCTACAGAGCCTTCCTAAATTTTTAAGGAATATAATAGCAAGAAAAGTGTTTGTAGGGACACCTGGGTGGCTCAGTTGGTTAAGCGTCTGCCTTTGACTGAGGTCATGATCCCAGCGTCCTGGGATCAAGTCCCACATCGGGCTCCTTGCTCAGTGAGGAGCCTGCTTTTCCCTCTGCCTGCCACTCCCCCTGCTTGTGTTCTCTCTCTCTGTCTCTCTGACAAATAACTAAATAAAATCTTTTAAAAAAAGTGTTTGTAAAATATGTTGATATAGCTAACTACTATGAGCTAAATATTAATAATTGATTGTATTATGTTTTTAAAGAGGTGGCCCTGAAATTCCAGATGGCAATAACATAGAGATGGAAAATATGCAAAGCATTCCAGGCTACTAACAGCACCTGTGCTGTTTCGGAGGAGGACAGAGGCACTGGATAACTTAAGCTATCACTAGGGAAATGTAAAATAAAATATATACATTGAAACCAAATTTTGCTTAAAAATGAAAGATTATAAGCTGTACTATTCAAGCAAACGTAGAGGGCAGAAAAGTAGATCCTGAACCCCCACCACCCCTACCACCACCAGAAAGCTTTAACAATTCAACAGATGTCAGAAAGTTAAAAAAAAAAAATAGCCAAAGAAAAGAACATGGTACAAGAAAGGTGGCAGGAAGTAGCCCAAATGTGTCGATGAATAGAATAAACGTAAAATAATTACCTTCACCTATTAAAATATGCTGCTTTTCAGAGAGCAAACATCAGAAGAAAGCTTAAAAATAAAAGAATGTTTTCAATTCATGGATTTCAAGGCTCCCTATTGCTTTAGTCAGCGAGTCTCCAAACTTCTAATGAACCACCTGAAGTATTTGCTAAAAATACAGATTCCCGGGCCCCGGGCTAGAAATGTTGATTCAGTAGGCCTGGGTTTTAAACCCAATTATCTGGCTGTTTAACCAGTTAGCCAATTGTTTCTGCTGAAGGTGATCAGAATATGCAACTCTAGAACATCAGATTCTTCAGACTTCAGTCTTGCCATCAAAACCTTCCATCATCAGATAATCCTACTTCTCTCAGCTTAGTTTTCCCGGCTCCCCCAACAAATGATATTTTTCCTTTCCCCATCCCCAGCATGTCCAGGGCTCGTTTCCACCAGTCTATGAGCTTCCTCCAGACATGAGTAACCCCTCCCGTGTCATGCTGAACCCTTACGGCACTTGGTATGCTGAGCTGAAATGGTAAGTTATATCATTTTCTGGCTTATCAAGAAGTCAAAGAACGTGTAGAAAAAGTAAATGAGAGGAGACTGGAGATAAAACAGCACCAAAAAGGGGGCGCCTGGGTGGCTCCGCCGGTTAGGTGTCCGACGCTTGGTTTCTGGTCACGTGGTGATCTCAGGGTCGGGAGGTGGAGCCCGGCGTGGGGCTCTGTGCTCGGTGTGGCGTCTGCTTGAGATGCTCTCTCCCTCTCCCTCTGCCCCTCTCATTCCTGCTCTCTCTCTCTAAAATAAATTAGTAAATCTTTAAAAAATAAAAGAAAACAGCACCAAAAAGAAGAGGGGGAGATGAAGAAAAGGAAGAGGAAGTGGCCGAGGAGGAGCACAAAGGACTGGAAGAAGCAGAAACAGCCCGGGGGAGAAGAGCACAGCAGAGAGCAAGGAAACGTGACTTCTCTGGTTGATTGCTTCCCAGGCTCCAGATCTCTGGGCTTAGGCCCAGGGGCCTCTACGGCCATTGTTTCTGCAGCAGCAGAGATGCAAGTCAGACAAAATAATCTAAAAGTGCTGAACTCGGCTTGCTAAGTCCTTAGGGGTTTATTAGACTTTACTTTCCTCAGACATTGAAGAGAGTCTTCAGCTGAAGTCCATTAAGCAAATTAAAAAGCAGGAGAAAAATAAACATAGATGGATAGAGATAGCAGTTTTATGAGGCAAAGGAAGCAGTTAGTTCTGACAAAACTCCTGGCCTTACTTAGACTCTTGGATTCCCCCACCCTTAAAACTCTGAAGATATTGTTCCCTCCACGACACCCTGCTGGTCGTCATAAAAGAAAACTAATAGAATTTTTTTTCCCCCATGAAGACAAAGGCTGGTACAAACTAAAGTAAAAATATTACCCCACATTGTTCCTTGGTACAATTCCTGACCCAAATCATTTGTCGTTTTTTCTCCAAGCAGCGTCCTAAGGGAAAAAAAAAAAAAAACCTCCAATACTGCTGTGTATATATTGTTATGGGTTATATACTGCACACGCCGTTGGCCCTAAAAGGAAACCAAACTACATTAATATACATTCCCCCCAAATCAAGCCTTGTATGGTAGCGAATCACTTTAAATTCATACCTTCTTGGAATTATCAATGGTATCTGAAAAACAAGACATTTTATAATGTTCCAGATCTTTAATAACCCAAGTCCAAAAGAGAAAAAATAAAAGATTCGTTGCACACCCACGATGTACAAAGTACCATGTTTGGGCCTCTGACACATGCAAAGAAACTGAACAAAAGATCTGCATTCAGATCATCTTCCTTGCATGACTCTCTGAAATTATTTTAGACCCGAAAAAGTAAAGCCACTCTTGGACTTGGTCTCCAAGGCAAGGAATATTCCCTCCGGGCAATGACTCTTTGCTCTCTCTGCATATTTTCCTCAAGGGCGGGGGCAAAGCCAGCTCTAGATTTTCCATTTCACATTCTGTGGCCGCTTCAGACAGCTGAGCTCTTCCTCACCTTGCCCTGAGGTTATGGAAACCGAGCCTGGCACCAGGCTCACTCTCTCTCACAGATTCACATGCGGTCGGCCCCTGGTTTCCGTCCAGGACCCAGGGCTGCGGAAGGCCCCTGGTGCCTAAGTGCACAGTTAGTCCTTGGGTTTTTCTAAGCCAAGTAAATTCAGCACTTCGAAACATTCTTACATTTTAAAAAACTCAGGCTTTCCAAATACTGCAAAATTCTTGACTTCCAACTATCTCTGGCCTTTGCTTCCTATTTGTGTCGTCATAGACATCATATATTTCCAAACAAGTAAGGGGGGATATAAAACAAACCTGGACCATCAAAATCTATCAAAAGTGCTAAGTATTGTTTTGCAAAAATGTCACAGTATTTTTTAACGGGAAAAAAATTAAGTTGTACTAATTTTTTAACAGGTGAAAGCACATTTTCATCTTTTATAGCAATTAGTTACAAAGGAGAGTGTCTTGAAACATAAAGGACCAGATTCTCCCTTGGCCCAAGTAAGTATCTTCAATTAATCTCCTAAAAGAGCCTGTAATAATTCCAAAGCTAGTCGCTGGTCTCTTGACGCCAAAGTCCAAATTAAATCTAATTACCCTTTCTAGTAGGACACAGGAAAGGCATGCCAATTTAAATCCACAGAAACCCCAAACCTCATTTTTACCAATCATTTTAACATTTTCTCCCCTGAAATCTTTTATAAGAGCTGCCTTAAAGACAAACTGGGCCGATTTGAGCTTCCCTCTTGCCTTTCTTCTCCCACAGGTTAGAGGAGATGCTAATGACCAGGAAAATGCATGGAGTGTGCAGGAACTGGACACGGGAAGTTCAAACACTCCACAAACCAGGTTACCAAGGGAAAATTTAAAAAAAAAAATGAGTTTCCCCAAATCCCCAAATAAAATGAGAAATAATAACCCCCTAGAAGTGCCCATGATTTTTACCATCCGTGGAATGCTTGGTTGAGTTAATATCAAATATTGTTACCACATCTGGGTTAACAAGTGGAATTTCCATGCAATCTTGGATCCCGACTTTTCTTTTGTAGCCTCATTAGTGACACAAACCCTGCTGTGAAAATCTATGCAGATTTGCAACCAGCGTTATCTTTTTGTCCAAACGGCAAGACATGTAAGGCAAAGTGTAAAATCCTGGGCCCTGTGCATGTGGGGAGTAGCTGTGAAATGAGGACCTGGCTAGGTGGGGAGGCCTCATAGAATCAGGCTTATGACCCACTGCTCCCTGAACAGACTTGGAAGGGGGCAGCAGGGAGCCCACCTTCTGAGCATTCAGGGGCTTGGCAGGCGCAAGGAGCTCTGACTAAGAGAGGGGGAAAAGAAAGGACAACTTCGAGGGTCAGAGTGCCTTAATCAAGATCAGCCACTGTGAACAGAAGTACACTTGCCAACTGACTTGTGTAAAGGGTAATGGACGATGGCAGCCGTGGGTCGTTCTCGTTCAGAATTCTGCGACATGATTGCTATGTTCAGAAAAGCAGTGAGCACTGCAGTCATATTTTACAGTGGGATGGGCTGGTTTGTGGAGTGTTGTGTCCCTGGGTCAAATAGTGATTGCTTTTCATTTTTTACCTGAGCTTACGTCAATATGTCCTATTAACTCAATATTTATTAAGCTCTGACTAAGTGCCAGGCACTTGGAGGCTCTTTCTTATGGCAAGTCACTTAATCACAAATATTCATTCAATAAGCACTTAATGGATGCTTATTTGGAACCAAACTTTGTGCTGCATGTTAAAATGCAACAGGGTAACAGGTAACTTCAGCCCTTTTTTTCTTCTTCCTTTTTAAAAAATTGAGGTGTAATTGGCACACAACATTATATTGGTTTCAGGTGTACAAAGTAAATGATTTCACATTTGTGTCTATTGCAAAATGATCTCCACAATAAGTCTGGTTAACATCTGTCACTACACACAGTTACAGAATTTTTTCCTTGTGATGAGAACTTTTAATATCTACTTTCTTAGGAACTTTAAAATATGCAATACAGTATTACTAACTATAGTCACCATGATGTACATCATATCTCTATGACTTATTTATCTTATACCTGGAAGTTTTTGCCTTTTGAGCCCCTTTACCCATTTGCTCCCCCACACCCCCCCCAACACCCTACCTGTGGCAACCACCAATCTGTTCTCTGTATCGATGAATTTGATTGTTGGTTTTTTTTGGTAAGTTTCCACATATAAGTAAGATCATACAGTACTTCCTTTCTCTGTCTGACTTGTTTCACTTAGTATAATGCCTTCAAGATCCATCCATGTTGTCATAAACGGCAAGATTTCATTCTTTATTATGGCTGCATAGTATTTCACTGTTTATATAGCACATTTTCTTTATCCATTCATCCATCAGTGGACACCTAGATTGTTTCCATGTCTTGGCTACTGTAAATAATGCTGCAGTGAACATGGAGGTGTATATATCTTCTCAAGGGACTATTTTCATTTTCTTTAGTTAAATACCCTGAAGTGGAATTGTGGGATCATACGGAATTTCTTTTTTAATTTCTTGAGGAATCTCCATACTCTTTTCCATAGTGGCTATACCAGTCTGCATTTCCACCAACAGTGCATGAGGGTTTTCTTCTCTATAACCCTATCGACACTTGTTATTTCTTGTCTTTTTGATAATAACCATTCTAACAGGTGTGAGGTAACATCTCATTGTCATTTTGATTTGCATTTCCCTGATGATGAGTGTGATATTGAGCATCTTTTCATGTACCTGTTGGCCATCTGTATGTCTTCTTCGGAAAGATGCCTGTTCAGATCCTCTACCCATTTTTTTTTATTGGATTGTTTGTTTTTATGCTATTGAGTTGTATGAGAATTTTATACACCTTGTATACTAGCCCCTTAGCAGATATATGATTGGGAAATATTTTCCCCAATTCGGTAGGTTGCCTTTTCATTTTGTAGATGGTGTCCTCGGCTTTTTAATCTGTAAAAGAAGGTACTCTACAACATTTCTAGGGTTCCTTCTTGTTAAAAAAAAACGCATTTTGATTGGTTTTATTATTTGCTTATAAATAGTTTGTCTTTCATTTATAAACTTCAAGAGTCCAGATTTGTTACTGTGATGTTTCCTGGGTCTAAATTATACATGAGAAAGTTCCCCTGACGATACAGTTTTCACCATGGGAGCCTGCCAGCATTGAGAATGGAGATAAATAACTGGAATTTTAAACACATGCTTACAAATTACTGCAAACCTCATATACAATAAGTAAATGACAGCAAGGGAATCAAGATCCTTAGAATTATTCACATAAAGCTTCTTTCTCACATAATAGTGGCAATATAACCAGGATTCCAGTATAGACAGAGCCCTCCTTTTTGGGGATACACCTAAGGCTAGAGGTAGTTTGGCTGGGACCTCATACCCCAGTTGTTTGGCCCACAGTAACAGCAATTTTGCCATGGACAGGAGCCTGAGGTTGTAAACCTGCTAGGTTTCTGATTTTCCTTATTCTGGGAATGCACAGTTGGATTAACTGATGGAAAAAGTCATGCCACACAGACATTTTCCTTTCAAGAAGTTAAGGAGAGTTCAGCCACAGTGCAAGTTCTTTCTGCATTTATCTTGGACTTAAAAAAAATTGGAAATGGCTACAACATGACATGCTGACATATGAGAGTACAAATGGGGTAGGTTTGAGAAGATGGTGGCAAAGAGAAGAGGTTGACCGATATGTGAGCATTTGTGGGGGAAAAGTAGCAACAATGTAGTGGGAAAGACTGCAGGTTAATATGCCCGTACGTGTGTATATACACACACATACACACAGATTCTCCCAAGGTTACAATGAAAGCATTGAAGAGCCTGAACCTCAGCTTCACGAGCCACGGCTCCTCAGCCCGGGACCCGCCCCGCCCGCGCCCCGCCCGCGCCCCGCCCGCCGCCGCCGCCGCCGCCGCCGCCACCCGCCGCGCATGAGGCGCGCCCCCGGGGCCGCGGCCGGGGGCCGCTGAGCGCCGGCCGCCCCGCGGATGCGCGCGGCCGCCCGCGCCGGGGCTCCCAGGCCGCGCCGGGCACGGGGCTGAGGGACCCCGCGCGGCATGCCCGGCCCGGCCTGCCTTCCGCCGCCGCCCAGGGCCCGAGCCCGCGCGGCCTGCACCGAGCCCGGCGGCGCCGCGTAGCGCAGCGGCAGCGGGAGCGCGGGAGCCTCCCGACGGCGCGGCCGCAAGGTCACCGCGCACCATGGAGGCCAAGGTTCGCCAGAGCCGGCGCTCGCGCGCGCAGCGGGATCGCGGCCGCCGTCGGGAGGCGGCCCGCGACGCCCGCGACCAGAGCGCGTCGTCGGGCGACGAGACCGAGCCCGGGCCTGGCAAGTGCCCCGCGCGCCTCCGCCGTGCGCCCCCCGCGCCGCCGCCGCCGCGAGTCCAGCTCGCAGGAGGAGGAGGTCATCGAAGGCTTCGCCATCGCCAGCTTCAGCACGCTCGACGCCTTGGAGAAGGACATGGCCCTGAAGCCACATGAGCGGAAAGAGAAATGGGAGCGTCGCCTTGCCAAGAAGCCCCGCGAGTCAGAAAACTGCCCGTCCGCAGAACCAAGTGAGAATGGGCGTCCCCTGGAGATCGTCAGTCCCGAGCAGGACCTGGAGCCTGCCTGCGACCGGGGGAAGAAGAAGGTCCCACTGCAGCCCACCAAGCAGGTGTGCTCCCCAGAAGCGGGGCCGCTCCCAGCCAACCACTGGGACCAGAACGGCCCGGCCCAGCACCAGCAGCAGCTCCAGCCCAGCCAGCCCCAGAGGTCACTCCCAGCCCCGTGTCAGCGCTGCCAGCCCCGTTGGGCTCTCCCGGACCCCGGGCAGCCCTGCCAGCCCCAGCGGCCACTCCCGGGTCAGCGCAGCTGGCCCCAGCGGTCACTTCTGGGCCCAAGGCAGCCCTGCCAGCCCCGGCGGTCACTTCTGGGCCCAGGTCAGCCCTGCCGGCCCCAGCGGCTGCTTCCGGCCGCAGCGGCTGCTTCTAGCCCCAGAGCAGCACTGCCGGCCCCAGCAGTCACTCCTGGCTCAGCCTTGCCAGCCACTTTGGGCGCTCCTAGGCCCTAGGCAGCGCTGCCAGCGCCTGTGCTCCCTCCTGGCCCCGTGGCACTGCTGCCGACCCCTGCGCTCCCTCCTGGCCCCGTGCCACCTCTGCCGGCCGCTGCGCTCCCTCCTGGCCCTCTGGCACCGCTGCTGGCCCGTGTGGTCATGGGTGGCCCCCTGTCTCCGTGGCCAGCCCAGCAGGGCATCCTCAGGACAGCGGTGCCGGCCCCCACAGTCACTCCTCCTGCTGCGTCCACGCTGCCGACTGGCCAGCTCACTTTCAGGCCAGTGCTGCTGCCCCCGGCGTACTCTTTTAGCCCCTTGCCAGCCCCGGAGGTCCCTTCTGGGCCAGCCCAGCCACCCCCAGGTGTCACTGCTGGGCCTCAGTCAGCCCCAGCAATTAGTTGAAGCCCCAGAGCACCCTGGCCCCCCAAAACCTTCACTGCTGGGCCCTGGACAGCCGTGCCAACAGAAGCGGCCACTCCTGGGCCCAGAACAGCCCTGCCAGCCCCTGCAATCCCTCCTGGGTCCCAGCCAGCCCTGCAAACGCCAGCCGTTACTCCCCATCCCTGAGTGCCCCTCGCTCCTGGGCCGGCCAGCCCCGCCCCGTCGGCCTCCCCTGGGGCCCCCGAGCCGGCGGCGGCGGTCACTGCTGGACCTGGTTCGGGCCCATCAGCCGCAGCTCTCACTCCTGGCACTGGGCCGTCCCTGCAGGCCCCTGAGGTCACGACGGACTCGATCTTCCACCCCTGCGGTAGCCCACCAGGCCCCATCTGTGAGTCCTGGAGCCTGATGCCCATTTTCTAGGCCACCCTGGGTGTGGCTGTGCTGGGCAGATGTGCTGGCAGACTGGCCAGAGGCCTTCTCCAGACAGGCCGGGCTGTTTGCGGTCGGAAACTGAGGCTCAGCAGAGGCAGCCCCTGCAGGGCCGCTACCAGGCTGAGGCCCACCTGCACCAGGAAGAGAGGAGAGGACCCCCAGCATCTTCCCACCTCCCTGCCATGCCTGCCCCCATCGTGCCTGCTACTTTGGGATGTGCACACTCCTAGGAGAGTGGACACGGCTGCCCCCAAGGGCTTGGGCTTATTGGAGGGGTTGCTCAGTGTCTCTCTGTGCCTCTGAAGTGCCCACGTGTCCTTGTATGTCGGAGCCTGTGCACGCCCAGCTCGGTGTGTGTACGTGTTGTGGGGGTGTGCCAGCGCAGGCCTCGCGCTCCTTGGGCCCTAACCCATTTGGCCAGTGTGCATTCCATGCCCCTAGGCAGAATGTGAGCCCAGCTGGAGCCAGGCCACAGGTCCCGCTCACCTCCCCTCTGGTGAAGGGCGATGTTGCATGTGCATCTCCAGGGTTCTGTGAATGCAGGGAGGGGACATGGGGGGCACTCAGGGCTGTCTGTGGCCAAGTAGGAGCTGCTGGTGACAGGAGGGTGTCTCCCCCCACCCCCCCAACCCTGCCTCCACCCCTGTGGCTAGGCACCGAAGTGGAGGCAGAGTTTCCCATCCCCCCAGCTCTGGACCAGGAGGGCCGGGGCCACTCTTGGAATGCCTCCTCCTGGCCTCCCACTCAGCCCGTGCAGCTTTCCAGCTGTTGGCGCCCCAGGACATTCCCTGTTGGGACAGACCTCACACTACAGGGCTTTTTCTGCCCTCCGCCCATCCCAGACCCGTGCTCAGGGGTCGCCTGTTCCTCACCCCAGATCCCTGGCTCAGGGCAGTCCCACACTGGTGCTCCTGGAGTCCTGGGCATAAGGCAAGAGCTCAGCTCTGACCCTCCAGAATTCGAGGGTCTCTGGGGAGGGGGCTGCAGCCCCTTCTGGACAGCCGCATCAGCCAGCTGGGGGTGCCCTGGCTGGGCTCCTGGCAGCCCTTTGTGTGCCTAGTGTCACTGAGCCGCGACGGCCACTCTAGTGCTGACCCTGTTCCTGGAGGCTTGGAGGTGCCCCCCCCCGCCCATACCATTTGCTCATGAGGACACTGGCCCTCTGGGGTCCCCACTGGCTGGGTGTGGGGGCCGCCCAACGCCCAGAGCAGGGCTTACGGGCATCTGGTCCTCACCCAGGGTCTCCCAGAAACGCGGGGCTTATTTTTCCGATTAAAGAAAATAAAAAGTGCCGTGCCATTATTTTTATGACCAAAAAAAAAAAAAAAACAATGAAAGCATTGAAGAAATTCTTGGAGTGCCACAAAATTTAGTAAATATGTGTTTCATGGAGGAACCAACGTTACCCTGATGTCCTGAACCAAGCCCCCCAAATTTTAGGCTGTTTGGAACATTGGAGAACTTTCATTATGCATTCAGCATACATCAAAAATGTCAAAGAATAGAAACAAGAAAGAGCCAGTGCAAGATTAGTGTGGCATGAAAGACAGACCAAGGATTCGTATCCCACCCCGGCCGGGTCTCCCAGCAGGGCAGAGTGCTCCAGGGGCAGAGCTGTCGAACCTGGCTGTGTCAGCTCCAGTAGCAGTTCTAACATTCTGGAAGCCTCAGATTCCTTTGAGAATTTGGTCAAATTTAGAGTCTATCCCTAGAAAAATGCGCACAAATACCCCCATTTTGCATATAATTACAGGAGATTTTCAGATCCCCAGAAGCTTTGGACTAAGACTTCTGACTAAAGGATCCCTCTAGACCTTTCTGATGGATGAAGCTTTATGCTGAATGGTCTCATATTTCTTCATCAAAATAACTACCAAACCTGCCTTGTTGCATTTGCCTCAGACTTCATTTTCTTCACCATGGTAATAAAAAGTCATCATAGTTGTAATCCCTATAAATGATGATGATAACCAGCATATGGTGAGCTCTTATATGTCAGGCAGTATTCTAACAGCTTACATGTATTATCCTACTGGGTCTTCATAGTGACCCTATTGAACGAAATGCTGTTATCAACCTATTTTACAGATGACACCACTGGGGCACAGAGAATTTAAAGTAACAAGTAGTAGTTGGCAAGTCCAGACTCTGACAGTCTGATTTCAGACCTTGCATTCTTACCCTTCCGGTTTCTTCTACTCATAAAAATGTTTCTCCCCTATACATACATAGCAGTAGAAACTCTAAAAACAAACACACAGAACAAAAAACAATGAACTGGGAAAAAAATTTTTTAAGAAAATTGTTTTATCTTCTTTCCTTATTATTTCAGAGAAATAATAGAGAAAAGGTTCAGAGAAAGTCTTAGCATCTTATGCAAAGGATCCATCCCTTCTCCAATTCCAGTGGCCAGTTGCCACCCATCACATCCCTGAGCTGGGTGGTCCTTGGGTCCTTCATCTCATTTTACATGGCCACAGATAAATGGATTGAGAATCACTTATCCATTCCTTCCTGTCAGCTTATTGTAACCTATGGCAGTTTAGATGGCACAGGATGTCCCCAACATGGGTCAACTTAATTAAAAATTAAGTAAGATCAGACTATATTAGTAGAGTTAATGATATTAGTCGTTAATGTGGTTAATTGTATAAAATGAGGCCCTTAAGTAGTAGAATCTTTGCAATAATTTGTAATGAGAAAAGTGATTTCGAAAATCTTTTGTGCCACATTTTGTTGGGCTTTTCACTGGCAAAGTAGCGAAAGGATTGTCAGATTTAAAATTAATCATTTCAGTTTATATTAATAAGTCCAATATGTGTGTCTGTATGTGTGTTTTTCTGACACCACCAAGCAATTCTCCCATGCTTAGTGGACCCTGCCTGGATGTCCTACAGCTTAACTCAGTTCTGACACTGCATACCTCCAGGTAGGTAGTGTCAGATCACAAGGGTAAGGGCTCAGTCCCACAATCTGCCCTCCGCCTCAGATACCAGTCACAAGACCAGATTGTCATTTGTGCTTCTGACCAACTGGCTATAAATTGGAGGCTATAGAGACTCCCCTCCTTGGGTTTGATACATTTCCTATAGCAGCTCAGAGAACTCAGAGAAACCCTTACTTATGTTTACCAGTTTATTATAAAAGGATAAAACTCAGGAACAGTCAGATGGAAGAGATGCATAGGGCCAGGCATGGCGGAAGGGTTGTAGAGCTCCCCATGCCCTTTCTGAACACACCACTCTCCCCATATCTCCTGTCATTCACCAACCCCGAAGCTCTTTAAACCCCATCCTTTTGGGGTCTTTATGAAGCCTTCATTACATAGACACAATGAATTAAGTCATTGTCCATTGGGAATCGGACTCCACCTCCAGACACTCTCCACTCTGGGAGGTCAGGGGAGTGGGACCGAAAATTCCAGCCCTCTAATCGCAGGGTTGGTTCTGCTGGCAACCAGCCCCCATCCTTTGGTGCTCTCCAAAAGTTACCTCATTAACATAAACTCAAAAACATTAACATTAAAGGGGTTTGTTATGAATATCAAGACACCTTTATCACTCTTATCACTTAGGAAGTTCCAAGGGTTTTAAGAGCTTTGTGCCAGAAGCAGAATGAAGACCAAATATACATTTCTTATTATAAATCACAGTATCACACAAGTGTTTCAAATCTGCTCAACTTTTCTGTTATAAGGGCCTATCAGCAGTTATGTGAACTAGCAGATGTTTAGACTTATTTTGGAACAATTTTAGATTTACGGAAAAGTTTCCCAGATAGCAGAGAGTCTCCATATACCCTCTCCTCAGCTTCCTTGACGTTAACCTCTGTCATATCCACAGCACATCTGTTAAAACTCAGAAATTAACATTGGCACAATGTGTTAACTATAGGCTATATTCAGATTTCACCAGTTTTTCCAATATTGTCCTTTCTCAATTCCAGGGTCAAATCCAGGATACCACACTGTATTTAGTCATCATACCTTCTTAATCTCTGCCAGTCTGTAACAGTTTCTCAGTCTTGTTTCTCATGACTTTGGCACTTTTGAAGAGTACTGATGAGGTATTTTATAGAATGTCCTTCGTTTGGGGTTTGACTTATTTTCTCATGATTAGACGGTGCTTGTAGATGCTGGGGAAGAAAACCATAGAGGTCAAGTGCCCCTCTCATCACATCCTATCAGTGGGTACATAATATGACTCCTCACTGATGAGTCTAACATTCATCACTGGCTAAGGTGAGGTCCATCAGGTTTCTCCACTATAAAGTTACTGATTTCCCCCTTTTCATACTCTATCTGTTGGAAGCAAGTCACTAAATCCAGCCCCTACTCAAAGGGAGGAGAATTAAGCTCCATTTCCTGGAGGGGGGATTATCTACATAGATTATTTAGAATTCTTCTGTAAGTAAGATTTGTCCTTTTCCCCCATATATTTATTTATCCAAGCATTTATTTATATCAGTATGCACTCATAGATATTTATTTTATTTCCTGAGTTATAATCCAATACTATAGTTATTTATTTGGTTGTTCAGATTGTTCCAGCTTTGGCCATTAAAGTTCTTTCAGTTTGGCTCCTCTGTCCCTTGGATATAATACACCTCTTTCTCCATCTTTCTCTTTTTAAGCACTTCCTCAATATCTAGCACTAATAAGATGCCCCAGGCTCATCTTGCCTTTTCCATGCCCCAGTCCTGAAATCAGTCAATTTTCCAAGAAGTCCTGGTTTCCTTCATTGGAGAATGATGCTAGAGGTAAGATCTGCGTCCGGAGTGTGCTCATTGCTACTGAGTGTCATATTTTCTAGGTCCGCTCGGAAGATGGAGTTAAGAAATAAGTGTGTATATACTAAGTCATGTATACACACAAACCTACATTTATTTCTCTATCAAAGCTAAAAGATATATAAGTATATATATTCAATAGATATAGTGAAGATACATCCACTGAACATATGAAAGATAGGGGAAAATATAGGTCTGTGTGTATACATGTGTGTATACATGTGTATATATACATGCATGTGTGGATCTATCTGAAGATAAGTAGGTAGGTAGATAGAGAGATAGATAGATAGATAGATAGATAGATAATCTCTGACTCTTACTCAGCACCATGGGGTTCATTCTCAATTTCTTCTTTTGCTTATTTGTAACTTCTTCCTGACAGTGTAAACTCTGGCTCCCATTATCCATAATTTACTTACTCACTTGTTTAATCCTAGTATACAAGTAAAATAGTTTTAGAATTGTTAACTCTTACCCCTCTGAGAAACTAATTTACTATAGTGTTGATATACAGATCTTTTTGTCCTTAGACTGAAATACCCAGTGAAAACACTGTTTTCCAAAATTATCTGGATCAGTAACACTTTTCCCACCCCCTTCAATGAGATTATCTCCCACATTTATAATACAGTTAGATTTGTCACAGTCTGCATTACACCCTGGGATCGCCCAACATCCTGGTTGATTTTTTAATTTGCATACAACAAAGTTCATATGGTGCACAGTTCAATAGGTTTTGACAAATTCATAGAACCGTGTATCGAATACTCCAGGACCATAGAGAATGGTTTCATTGACCTAAAATTTCCCTTGTTCATTCTTTTTGTAGCCAACCCCACCCTTAATCCTTGGAAAACACTGGTCTGTTTTCAATCCCACAGTTTTGTCTTTTTCATAATGTCACATAAATGATATCCTGTAATATAAAGTCTTTTGGGTTTTTCTTTTATTAGGTAAAATGCACTTGAAATTCATCCATGATGTGGGAATCGATAGCTTGTTCCTTTTATTGCTGAGTAGTATTCCACTGAATGGATATGCCAAGTTTTTTATAGTTTCCCCTATTGAAGGACATCTGGTTGTCTCCAGAGTTTAGTGATTATGAATTGTTGTTATAAATGTAGGTTAACTTTCCATGAGAACAGAAGTTTTCAATTCCCTTGGATAAATACCAGAAGTGTGATTGTTGATGTGATTGGATAGTCTATGTGTAACTTTGTCAGAACTGCCAAACTGTTTTCCAAAGTGACTATACAATCTTGCCTTCCACCAGGGATGAATGAGACTCCTCACTGATCTACAGCTTCTTCATCATTTTGTATTGTCTGTTTGATTTTAGTTATTCTAAGAGATGTGAGTGGTATTTCATTTTGGTTTCAGTTTACATTTCCTTAATGCCAAAAGATGTTGACCATCTTTCTTTATGCTTATTTGCCATCTTCCTGTCTTCTCTGATGAAACGTCTGTTCAGATCACTTGCCTATGTTTTGAGTTGTGTTGATCTCACTAAAAATATTTTATTAATAATAACAAATTATAATGACATTTTGTGCTATTAATATAATTTTTAAATATTAATTTCACCTCTATCTCATCTCTTTTCAAATTTTAGTTTCATGTATGTTTATAATTTATGTAACATTTGTACAGAAGAACATGAGTGTGATTCATGATTTGATATATAGCTACTAGGGGTACGTGCTCATTATTGGTGGGATTTGTGATCAAGTTTGGAAACTGTTGCCTGAGAAAGAAGCTTGCACTTGGGTGGGAGGCCCTGGTGGAGTTGAATAGTGAGGAGAGCTGTTGGGGAGGAGGAAAAAAGAGAGAGAGAGGTACGGAAGGCCCAGAGTGTAGTTATCACCCAAGTCCCAAGAAATGGGATTCTAGAATCTCTGGGTAGTTGGGAACAAGAGTTAAGAATTCTTTTCTCTCTAAGGCTCTGAAGAAAGATTCCTGGTAGAAGACAGATCACTTGTGCCTTGTAAGAATCAGAAATGGCTTCATGGGGTGCAGGAAGCTCATGTGAGCTGCCAAGCACTGACTGAGTAAGTAGAGGAGTATTCCTTTCACAGAATTACCTGAGCAGGCTCTCTGGGGCAGGTACCAGGAATCTGCCTTTTTGATAAGGCCTGAAGTGTCCCAATGAAGCCATCTGTCCCAAAGAACCGGCAATGGCAACCTCTGGCTTGAAGGACACCGAACATTGTGCTTGGGGCTACCACTGCTGTGGGGTCTTGTTTTGTTTTGTTTGCTACCAGTGCGATTCTAAGGCAGGGGATGTAAACCAACCTAATTGGTAAGCTCTGCATAGTAAACCTCATGTGTCTCCCTCTCAGTGCCTGGCATATAACTCACTGCTTACATCACAGACCATTCCTGAAAAGGGCCAGATAATAAGTATTTTAGATTTGTGGTCTATATATTCGCTAACACAACCACTCAACCCTGCGAAAAGCAGCCATACACTCTATATTACCGAATGGGCATAGCATTGTTCCAATAAAACTTTACTTAACAAAAGCAGGCCTGGTTTGCTGACCCTTGTTATTCACCAGTATGTATTCTATATACCCTAGATGACATGTAGTTACCTTATTGCTTAGTTACTTTATTTTTTTAAGATTTTATTTATTTATTTATTTATCAGAGAGAGAGGGCACAAGCAGGGGAAAGAGTAGAGGGAGAGGGAGAAGCAGTCTCCCTGCCAAGCAGGGAGCCCGATGCAGGGCTCGATCCCAGGACCCTGGGATCATGACCCGAGCCGAAGGCAGACGCTTAACCATCTGAGCCACCCAGGTACCCCTGCTTAGTTAAAGACTTCATAGTGATTCTTCCTCTGGCCCTTCCGAATACTCAGCCCTGATTTTATCCTCACCTATCAATTGGAGAATGTAACTCTAAGAGAGGAAACTAATAACTTTAGAAATTTCTAGGCAGGGCAGAAAATTATTCTGGGTGAAAATATGTATGAATATCACATTCAGTATCAGAAATTTCATTCCACCCTTATCCCAGCAAGGTTGCTGTATTTGGGGAAGACATTGCTTCAAGAGAGGAAGCACTTCTAGAAAACCAATAGCCAACAAGGCATGGAACTCTCTGCCACTTAACTCATAAGTGGATGGCAGTTCAAACAATTCAGTGGGGGGTCTCTTTATGGCCTCTTTACTCCCACCACCAACTCTTCCCTCCTCTCATGACCAATGGTCATCAGTCCCCTTTGCTCATTGGTCAATACCATGACTTTCAGGGGGGCCCACGAAGTAGTGATGAAAGAGCTCAGAAAAACATTGCATTTGCAATATAACACTGATAGTTTTGAAACAATGCTTCCACATTTGGAGCTGTATTAAGAGATTGGATGAAAGACAAGGTGCTAAATCTTCTTGCTTCAATAAAGCCTCAAATAATAAATCTTAATGTTGTCCATACAGACCCGTGTGTATTTCATCTCTGGTTGAAACTGGGGTGTGTGTTTCCACATACATAGAGAATGCTTCACTCTTCGTATTCTATTTTTTTCTATTCATAGAATGAAAATGAGAATCCTGGATATGTATCACTCCCTGTGATTTCTAACTGGACATCAATGAAGGAGGGTTCATTTCTGTGCTTGCCCAATCCCAGGAACATAATAGCATTTACTTGAAAGTGACCATGTAGAAAAGTATTAAGGAAAGAGCCTGCACTCATTCCTTCCTTGTACTGTATATTCCTGTACTTTGGTTTCCCCCATGCTGGTTCTGAATGATTAAAAGAAACAGGAAGCAGAGGGATGGGCAAAATGGGTGCAGGGGAGAGGGACACACAGGCTTCCAGGTATGGGATGAATAGATATTCACAGGAATAAAAGACACAGCAAAGGTAATATAATTGATACTGTAATAGTGGTATATGGTGACAGATGGTAGCTGCACTTGCGGTGAACATGGCACAATGTATAAACTCATAACTTGTCAAATTACGATGTTGTGCACCTGAAATGTAACACTATCAATTATAATGGATAAAACAGTTTTTTTTAATTTAAAAATTCCAATAAATATAAATAAAATGAAAGTAAGAGAAAACATCTAGGCAGAGCCACCCACAACCGTGACAGATTTTTAAGGTCTCAATGGCAACAGACTGAATCTTAGGACTCAGGGCAAAGCAAGATTGTTTGACCTGGTCTCCTGATCTTTCACAGGTTCCGCCTCCAACAGACCTGGGGATGAAGACTGCCGCCATCTTGGCTCTGATTGGCTGCCTGGTCACGGTCACTGAGCCCAAAGTCTACACTCGCTGTAAACTGGCAAAAATATTTTCAAGGGCCGGCCTTGACAATTACCAGGGATTTAGCCTTGGAAACTGTGAGGTTTCTTCCTTCCTGTTCTTTTTCTACCTTTGATCTCCCTGCTGAGATTCCAAAGTCTCCCCAACCGCCCAACTTTGGCTTGTCCCCAGCTCTTCCGTTCGCTGCCCCGCACCCGCCGCCAGGAACACCTGCTAGCTATCCATAAGTTCTCCTCAAATGATGCTCTCTGGGGCACCTCTCCTCCTCCCTACCTGTCATGTCCTCACTCCTGGAGTCCTGCGTGAATGACACCTGCAAGGGAAGGAGAAAACAATGCCCCCCCCCTTGTTGGCTTGGTAGGGACAGACCTGACTTCCGGCCTAGTCCAGGTGCAGCCGCTGACTAGGTGTGCATCTTCGGAAGTGCCCCATCGGTGTGCTACTTGCCCTATCCCTCCCCAAGTTCTGTTGGAACCACAGCATTATTGTAGCATGTATAAGGGAGCTCTCCTCTAAGAGCAGAGTTGGAGAAAAAAATGCATTTCTTTTACTGGCATTTCTGGCTTTTTCCCCCTCTAGGGATCTGCATGGCCTACTATGAGAGCCACTACAATACAACAGCTCAGACTGAGCTAGAGGATGGGAGCATTGACTATGGCATTTTTCAGATAAACAGTTTCACATGGTGCAGACGGGCTAAGCTACAAGAGAAGAACCATTGTCACGTTGCCTGCGCAGGTACAGTTTTGATTTTCCAAAAATAATGTTCTCAGGAGTAAAAGCAGGAAAGCTGATAATGGAATATCTACCCATTTTCTGCTTTGACAAAAACTTGGAGTAGATGTGCAAGTAGGTCTATACTCTGCCAAAAAATTATTCAAAAGTTCCCCGGGGTGACACTCACAGTCCTGTGGCCTACTTGCCCAAAGATGACTTATTCCTTCTAGGATGGTTTTTGTGAAACAACCATAAAAACAGAGGGGTGGAAAAATGACCTTTCATGCATAGAGACATTAAATATGTTCAGGAAGAAGGAGAAAGCTGCTTGCCAACTGCTTTCCATAAAGCAATTTACTCAAAGTATGCATTTATACTTCTTTGTAGAGAACAAGACAAATAAATACACTTTGCATTTCTTAAACAGTAGAAATTAAGCTAGAATTCACTTCCAAGGCTTCTACTTCAATCATTTAAGAAATATATGTGTGCACAGAACTGAGGCTGGCAGAAAACATCAGACATGAATTCTGGTATTTGGAAAAAGAATATATGCTTTAGGAAGTTAAAGGACTATAAACAGGTGTGGGCTGAGTGTTGTGGACTTCAGAGGACAAAGACATCATTGATAAAGTCATGGAAAGTCTTATAGACACAATGATATTTGATCTAAGACTTGGAATATAGGTAAGATTTGGACATTCAGAGATAGAGAAGACTCATTCCAGGTAAAGAGAACAACAAAAGCCAAAAGGTGCATGGTGGGAAGAAGGTATGGGGCACACACAGGGGGCAGTGAAACATTTGTGCTATCTGAACAAAGGGGATGTGAAGACAAGTAACAGGACATGGGGTTGGAGCGGTTGATTACTACCTGACTATGAAGGGCCTGGGAAGCCAGGTAAGACGTATGTACTGATTTCTGCCTGCAATAAGAAATCAGTAGAGGTTAGTTGATTAAGCATTGCTCCAGAAGGATTAATCTGCAAGCAGGGTATGAGATATTGCCATTGCAAGTGGTGAGGTGAGTGATAGAAAGACCTGAATGATGGTCATGGCTGGGGCATGGAGAAGAACAGGCAAGAGATGCTCAACAGATCCTGCCCTCTCTCTACAACATAAGCTCCATGAAGGCAGGAATTTTATCTGTTTTGTTCACTGATACATCCTCAATGCCCAGAGGGGTGTCTAGCCAGAGTTTTGGAATTCAAAAGATACTCATTAAATAAATGAATAGAAGGGGGGCACCTGGGAGACTCTGTCGTTAAGTGTCTGCCTTTGGCTCAGGTCATGATCCCAGGGTCCTGGGATCGAGCCCCACATCGGGCTCCCTGCTCGGTGGGAAGCCTGCTTCTCCCTCTCCCACTCCCCTTGCTTGTGTTCCCTCTCTCACTGTGTCTCTCTCTGTCAAATAAATAAATAAAATCTTTAAAAAATAAATAAGTAAATAGATAGATGATAGATAGATAGATAGATAGATAGATAGATAGATAGATAGATAGATGGAATGAGGAGCAACGGTGAAGACAGAGTTATAAGATATTCTATGGCAAACTTCTTGGGAGCAGGAAATAAACTTTTAATTTCTCTTTGACACAAACAGGATAATCAGTACGTATGTTTGAATGTATGAATGATTGAACAATGTGTTAACTTTCTAGTAAGTTTTCCCTACCCCTACTTTACAAGAGAATGCTCACTAACTCCTGAAGCAGATCATACAATTGTCGATCAAGTCCTAATTTAGAACATTTTTCTGTTAGGCCAAAATCTACTTCTTTCTAGTTTTCTTCCATTAATTCTAGTTTTTCCTTCTGGATTTATTTGAAACAAATTTGCTCACTTTTATACATAGAAACTTACTAGAAGCTTGAACATGACTAGTAGATATTTCTTATCTTTACTTTCTGACCTTCTGGGCTAAAACTAGTTCAGTGTTTTCACCTTCCTAGAGGTATGACTTTTAAACCCCTCCCTATCCATGGCCAATTTCATTAGCATTCCCCAAGAGCTTGCCAGTGGAGTCTTCCAGTTAAACACAACAACTGGACATGTACATTTTTAGAAGTTGAAAAGTAGGAGGACAAGTACTGGCTAATGTACTAATTAGAGAAATTTGAGTCCTAAAATGACAGTGGGAAAGCCAAGAAGCAACCATAGAATCCTAAAAGGGCTCAGAAATCAGCAGGATCAGCTAATTCTGGAAACTGGAATGAAAGTAGGTAGAAAATAAGAGGATTGATGGGAAGTCCAATTAAGCAGCAGCTAGACCATCAGATTCCCTTCCTGACTCCATTCAGCTACTGACTTCTCCTCCTCAATCTGGGCAGAATACTGGAGTTTTCCTTTCTGAACAGAGTAAGTAGAAAGTCTCTCAACTGAGGGGCCTCAACAACCTGTGATAGTGAGAGTTCCATACTGAAAACATGAGAGATTAAAGTTTCCATAGTCCCAGGCACTTTCCTCCACTTAGATCCTAGAATGATGGAAATCAGGCTAGACTCTCCAGAAGAGAAGATTCTGTTCTGGAGAATTCAGACAGATGAAAAGTACATAGCTAAAGATTCTGAGTAGGAGTTCTCCATGAACAAAACTAGCCAGACTTCCCTATAGGGAGATACACAGTTGAAAATCCCTGTGTCTGTGTACAGAACTCCTAATCAGCTTTTTAGTCTCTCTTTCTTAAATAAGTGCAGATAAACAAGGATCATCAGGCTTCATATTATTGTCATTGACATGAAAGAATGAGACAAAACAAAACAAAAAACAAAATCAGATAAAAGTAACTTGTTGAAAGCAGAGATTATACAGGGAAATGAAAATTTCAAATGAAAAAGGGAAGTGTCATTGATATTTTCAGATAGATAACATGTCTTATCAATGAAACAAGAAAAGGATGCTTTATTAAAAAAGAAATATTTGGAGGAGCACTCCTAGAAATTCAAAATATGATTATAGACACACAAAAAAGCTCAATAGAAAAGTTGGAAGATAAGATTAAGGAAATCTCTCTAAAAGCAGAATGAAAAAGAAAGAGATAGGTGGAAAATAGGAGAAATAAAGATATGATAAATAAATGGATCTGAATAATACAAGTTTCAGCAGGATAGAAGAGAAACAGTAGATAGAATGAAATCTTTAAAAAACATTTCCAGAACCGAAGGGCATGCGTTTCCAATTTATAAGGTCCATCACATAACCAGTATAGTCGATTAACATAGATTCACACTAAGGCACATCCTCTTGAAATTTCAGAAAACTAGAGAGAAATAAAATACAGTATAGTCTTCAAAGAGAGAGTAAAACGTGTTCCATACAAAAGATCAAGCATCAGAGTAGCATCAGACTTCTCAATATCAATATTAGAAGCTAGAAGAAAATAGAGTAATGTCTTTAAAATCTTGAAGAAGAATTATTTCCAAACTAAAATTTTATGCTAGCTGAATTGTCAATATATTGTGAGCGTAGAATGAATATATTTTGAGACAAGCAAGTTGTCAAAAAATTTACCTTCTACAGAAAGAATCCTGACTGGAAAACTGCTAACTCAAACTAAGTACTACAAGAATTTTTTAAAGGGGGCTACTTACGAAGCGTTGTCAGATTGCAGGGAACCCCCAGGAAGGAATGAAGTAAAGGATTAGAAATAGCAGATCATTACTAGCCCCTGGCCCAAGTGGGAATGGAGAGAGAGCTGTGACCCCTACCCAGATACAGTCTGCATGGAGAAGTCTACCTTGTAGGAGTTGTGACCTTCGATCAAGGGACACAGTTTGTTCTTAGTGATTTGACAGAAAAAAAAGCTGAGGAAATATATATATATCCCAGCTTCACTGTCCCTTTCCCTTGCAATCTCCTACTAACACTCGTTGTTCAATTCTGCCAGAAGTCAGAGGACAGGGGAGGTCTACTGATGTCATCCAAATAGATCAGCCTCTTAGTGCACAGAGCAAGGTAAAGGAGGATAGAGGGTGGCTCGGTGGGGGCAATGAAAAGATATTTAGCACAAAACTGTTGGAGAAGGTGTTGCATTAAAAGGATAAAGTAAACCAAGAAATAGGAAGACACAGATCCAGGAAACAAGAGATTTCAATAAAGGAGAGAGGCAAAGGGAATGCCCAAGATGATTATGAGGGATGATCCCAGGATGAATTTTTATAGTTGATTTCTCAATTGATTATATTGTAGTCAGAGACTATAGGGTATATGGTTTCAAACCTTTGAAATGATTTGAACCTTATTTTGTGGTATAGACCTAGGATCACCATACGGTATATAATTATGGTGAATATGCATTTGAAAAAATAATGTGTATTCTACAATTATTAGGTAGATATTCTATACCATCTATATGTGTATATATATTCTATAATATATACATATATTATATACTTATTTTATTAAATGATGAGAAATAATGAGAAAGATGTATTGAAACCTCCAACTATAATTATAATTTTATGTATTTCTCCTTTCAGCTTTGTCAGTTTTTGAAGCTCTGTTATTAGGTACATACACATTGAGACCTGTTAAATCTTCCTAATGAGTTGACCCTTTTATCATTAGTGCCAGTGCCCCTCCTTAACTCTGATAATATTTCTTATCCCAAAATCTACTGTACCTGATTGTAATACAGTGACTCAGTTTTCTTTGCATGATATTTTTCTTTCCATACTTTTACTTTTAACTTATCTGTATCTTTACATTCACTGTGAATTTCTTATAGGCAACACATAGTTAGGTGTTGCTTTTATATCCAGTCCAACAATTTCTGCTTTTCTTTTTTTTTTTTTTTTTAAGATTTTATTTATTTATTTGAGAGAGAGAGAATGAGAGATAGAGAGCACGAGAGGGGGGAGGGTCAGAGGGAGAAGCAGACTCCCTGCCGAGCAGGGAGCCCGATGCGGGACTCGATCCCGGGACTCCAGGATCATGACCTGAGCCGAAGGCAGTTGCTTAACCAACTGAGCCACCCAGGCGCCCCAATTTCTGCTTTTCATTAGGAATTTTTAGAACAGGGGTCAGCAAACTTTTCTAAAAGGGCCAGATAGTAAAATTTTTAGGCTTGCGTGCCTATACAGTCTCAGCTGTAACTATCTAACTCTCCGTGTAGCACAAAAGCGGTCATAGACAAGATGTAAATGAATAAGCATGGCTGTGTTCCACTGAAGCTTTATTTAGAAAAACAGAGGGTAGGCCTGTGGGCCTGTTTGTTGAACCTTGGTTTAGATCATTTATATCTAATGTAATTACATATGGATACTTTAAAATCCACTGTCTTGTTTTTTGTTTTCTTTTTGTGCTGTCTGTTTTTGGTTCATTTTTTCTGCTTCTTTTGGATTACTGAATATTTTTCAGTATTCTCTTTTATTTCCTCCATTGGCTTATTAACTACACTTCTGTATTATTTTTAGTGGTTACTCTAGGGCTTACAATCTGCATCATCTTCTCACATTCTACCTTCAAATAACATTATGCCACTTGACATATAAACATGAGTTTTATGACAGTATACTTCTATTTCCCCATCTCATCTCTTATGCGATGTTGCTCTGCACTTTCCTTCAAGTTATACACCTCATGCATTTTTGCCTTAAAAGGATCTCTTTATATTGCCACATATTTACCACTTCCAACACTCTTCATTCCTTTGGTGGATTCATTTGGGCAGGCAGGTAAGAGATATCACTTTCCTCTACCTAAAGAATATCCTTCAGGGGCTTCTGAGTGGCTCAGTCGGTTAAGTATCTGACTCGTGGTTTCTGCTCAGGTCATGATCTCAGGGTTGGGATATCAAACCACACTAGAACCCAGCTAGAGCCCAGCTAGAGCCCAGTTAGAGCCCTGCTTGGGCTCTGCCTTCAGTGGAGAATCTGTTTCCCCTCTTCCTCTCCCTCTGCTCCTCTCCCTGTTCATGCACCCTCTCCTTCTCCCTCTCTCTCTCTTTCTCTCTCTAAAATAAATAAATAAATCTTTTTTTTTAAAGAATATTTTTTTGGCATGGAGGTCTACTAGAAACCATTCTCTCAGCTTTTGTCTATTGGAAAGTGTCTATATTTCACTTTCTTCTTTGATGGATATTTGCTTTCTATATAAAATTCTAGGCTGGCAGATGTTCTTCTCTCATTTTGTTAAAGATCTCCCTTTGTCTTCTGGCTCACCTTGTTTATTATGAGAAATTGGTGATTTTCTTATTTGTATCGCCTGTGTGTCATGTCTCTTTTTTTCTTTACCTGCCTTTAAGATTTCCTTTCAATCTCCAATTTTCAGCAATTTGATTATGATGTGTGTTTTCTTGTTTATCTTACTTGATGTTCATTAACATTTTGGATCCCTGAGTTCATAATTTTCATCTTTTCTCCTTCTAAAACTTGAATGATACATGTATTAAATTATTTGCTGTTGTCCCACAGGTCACCACGGCTCTTCATTTTGTTCAATCTTTTCCCCTTTGTGTGTTTTATTTTCAATAGTTTCCGTTGTTATATCTTCGAGTTCTCTGATCTTTTTTCTGAAGTGCCTAATCTATTAAATTCATTCACTGAATGTCTTATTTCAGAGGTTGTATATTTTCAGCGCTAGGTAATTGCTTTATATATTTCATTTCCCTCATTTTATTCATGTTTTTCTTTAAGTCCTTGAGATAAATAAGCATATTTATAAGTTGTTTTAAATTCTCGCCTGGTAATTCAATCAACTGTGTCATTTCTGGGTCTTAACATTGACTGATCTTTCCCCTGGTTATGGGTCACATTCATATGCCTCTTTGCACATACAATAACATTTTGTTGGATACTAAAGATAGTATATGTTACATTTTTAAGTGTCTGGATTGTTTTCTTCCTTTAAGGGGTGCTGGATTTCATCTTGGCAAGTAGTTAATTCTGATTAGCTTGACCCTTTTAAGATTTGCTTTTAAATTGTGGTAGGGAAGTTTGAGAGTCATCTTTATGGTGGAGCTAATTTAATGCTACTACCAAGGCATGGCTTTTCTAGTGTCTTTTGAATGTCCGGGGGTTCACCAACGTTTCACCCTCCTGACTAGTCAGAAATCAAATGTCTCCCAGCCCTGTGTGAGCTCTGTGATTATACAGGTCCCTGGTAATTGTTTTCTAGCTAGCTTCATGGAGTCTTACTCTTTGCAAGCACAGTTTAAGCCTTTGGCCAAAGACTCCGTGGAATCCCTATGCGGATTTCTGGTGTTCTCCTTCTGGGTGGCCCCTTACTCTCAGGTATTCTTCTCCACAAATTGCAGCTCCCTTAGCCTCTTATCTCTGTCTCCTCCACTTAAATTGCCATCTCCTGCCTGGGTTTTACCTTTCTGGTCTGGCAAGTGACTCTGGGCAGAAAGTCATGGTAATCATAAGACTCCCCTCATTTTGTTTCTATCTCTCAAGCGTCACGATCCCGCCTTGTCTTTTGCCTAACGTCTGAAGATAGCGTGCTCATATATTTTGTCTAGTTTTCTAGTTGTTTACAGTGGGAGAGAAAATCTGTTACTCCATCATGGCCATGCCTGACTTTACATGCAGTTGACTTATTTAATATTGTTCAATTTAGTTTCAAATAAGGAAGTCTGGGGCAAACATATATCTGTAAGACAATCTTGAATTCTAGGAAATTAAAATGTTGGACGGTTCATGGTTAGAGGTGAAGGAACACTCCTATCTGCTTTCTCATCATAAAGAGCATGGGATTTTTAGAGACAGCTTTAAAATAGAAAACAGGATGTTGGTTTTATATCCTAATCACCCCTCAGTAGCTGGCCTCCCTCAGCCTCAGGCCAGGGAAGCTTTAATTATGGACAATGTCATTCTGTCCCATGTATTACAGAAGTAGGGATATTTGTCATGGGAACCCAGAAACAAGTTAGCATTAGGGTCTGTTTAGGAGAAACATGACGTTTCATATGTGTATGGGTTACGTGTACCTCTTGCCCATCTTCCAAAGCTATGCCTTCTCACTCCCATACCAAAGTCTATCTCCAAAATTCCAGCTTACCTTCCCCAAACTATTTGGAGAGAATATTTTTATCTATACATATATATAAACATACATATATCTTTACACACAAATAATAATATAATACCAATCTTTATTTTCCTCCAACAGCATAGACCTCTTTAAAGTAGGAGATGTTTACTGAAAAAGGTGATTGTTGTCTCTTGTATCTAGTCTCTTCTACTTATGTTAATCTTTATTTCTCATCAGCTGGGTATCCGCGTTGGCTTTTGTCACTTCAGAGAGAGGAAGGAGATGTAAACTGTGGGCATGATAGTGATACTGTAGGTGGGAGGCAGGAGATTGCTGGGGAGAGACAGACTTTGAAGCAGAACTAACTTACCTGAAAATAAGTAGTTCTTTCTGTGTAGATTGTTGCTGTTTTCTGTTGTTGATGTGGGAGAATAAGCCATTCAGTTGAACAATGCTTTGCTGTTCAACAGAACCCTTTGACAGCAGAGACTTGTCTATTTAAAGTAAATTGAGCAGAAGCAATTCTTGGCATGGATCCTTAGAAATACTTGCTCTCTTGACTCATTTCTGCCCCTCTGCTGCCCCTCTGTGGCAATTTCATTGTGTCTTCACACCTCAGCACATCAGGTTCTTGTTTCCCAGCCCCCATCTTCCTTAACGTATTTTCCTAAGCAAATTCAAAGCCGTGTCCAACTAGCACTTTCAAGACATCTCATTAGGGTAACAAAAAGCTACAGCAAAGTGGGACACTGACAAACAAACTACAAGGTCCCCACCACATGGGCCTGAGCACCTAATCTCACCAATGGTACCCAGCATCCCCAGCCAAGCAAACTGCTTTACCCCAAACACAAGCCTTCCGTGATGTGTACACTCCTCTGGTGTGCTCCAGTCCTGGCATAATAGAATACTCTCTACTTCTTCCCACTATGTATAGTCTGTTTCCTTCCCACCCCTTGAGGCCCCTCTGGACCCACTTCTAGGAAATAGGCTCCAACAACTTTCAAACACAAACGGTATGTCAGCTCTTACCAAGCATTTGTGCACACAAAATAAAGTGTTTTTAGGTAATTTGAACATGTAACAGATACCAAGCACTTAAGTTTGGATCATCTCTTAATAAATAAATAATTACCTGAAAAATGAACAAACTACTTATATTTCTTTATCAACTTCATTAGCATATAGTATTCTATAAGCAGGCATCTTTGCTTAAGTGTCTGTGTTGGAAGGAAGTAGTCTAGGACAATAGAAGTTAAGCCCTAGGTTTGAATGCAGGCTCATTTACTGAGTATGGACTTCAGTTTAAAAGGCTAATCATGGTACTCAACCATATAGTTGTTCCGAGGCTGAACAGAGATAATACATGAATAGATTTAACGTGAGCTTGACATACAGTAAGTTTTCAATAAAGGTTGGCTCTTACTAATAGCGACTACTATTCTAACTACTCATCTCTCTAGAAATAAGGCAAAAGACTTATAATCTAGCAAAGCTTTAGTTTTCACTGTGTATCAAATGCTAGTGAATTTGCATATTGTCTCAATTTGTTATCACCTATAGGTCCTATCTTTTGTTAATTTTCTTTTGGTTAATAGAAGTTTGTTTTATTTTTTTTAATATCTTATTTATTTATTTGACAGAGAGAGAGATAGTGAGAGCAGGAACACAAGCAGAGGGAGTAGGAGAGGGAGAAGCAGGCTCCCGCTGAGCAGGGAGCCCGATGAGGGACTCGATCCCAGGACTCCAGGATCATGACCTGAGCCAAAAGCAGACATTTAATGACTGAGCCACCCAGGTGCCCCTAGAAGTTTGTTTTAAATTAAAAACAAACAAACAAACAAACAGATTTAGAATGAATTTGCTTAAAAGAAATCTATCATTACCTTTATCTTTTAGCTAAGCTTATCTGAAAAAGCAACCTAATTAGCAACTAAACTGGCACACTCAAGAAAAAACTCCATTTTCAACTGAGTTTACAAAATAATTTTGTATTGTAGTGATCCATTTAGGCTAACATTATTCTTTTTGGTTATATTTTTCTGAAAATAAAAATAATGCATTTCTATTGTAAAAAGTTTAGAAATATGCCGTGAAAATTTAAAAGCATTGGTGATCCCACAACTCAGAGCTAAACCTTCAAATATTGGTGACTATGACTATCTTTTTATTTTCTCTCTCAACCAATGCTGTCCAACAGTACTTTTTGTGATGATGGAAATGTTCTCTGGCTATCCACTATGAGAACCACTAGCCATGATAAAGATGCTATAAAGCATCTGAAATGTAGTGAGAGCAGCTGTGAAACTGAAGTTCTAATTGTATCGATTAATTTAAATTTAAATAGTCCCATGTATCTAATGGCCACCATATTAGACGGTGTAGCTCTAGGAGGATATTTCCTACAATATTGTGAACCTTACACTGGGAACATTTTCCACTATTATGAAATCATGTCAACGCACAATTTTAAATGGCACCTTATTTCATTCTATGGAGGTATTATTATTAATGTGAACACCCCTAATTATAAGGCAATTAGATCTTTTCCATTTGGAAGTAAATTTCCTCTTGTAAACAAAGCTACAATAAACTACTTTGTAAATAAATCTTTGTCTAGATTCATAAGTAGTTCCTTAAGATAGATCCAGAAAGAGAAATTACTAGGGGAAAAGATAAGAATCACTTTAAGGCTCTTGACACATTCTATTAAATTGTTTTCCTGAAAAGCTGAACTCATTATACTCTTACCACAAGCACTGAAGAGTGCCTATGTCATTGCACCCTTGTCAACATGGAGCATTACCTTGTCCTTTAAAAAATCTTTGCTTAGGGGCACCTGGGTGGCTTAGTCATTAAGCATTTGCCTTCAGTTCAGGTCATGATGCTGGGGTCCTGGGATCGAGCCCCGCATAGGGCTCCCTGCTCCGTGGGAAGCCTGCTTCTCCCTCTCCCACTCCCCCTGCTTGTGTTACCTCTCTCGCTGGGTCTCTCTTTGTCAAATAAATAAATAAAATCTTTAAAAAATAAAAATAAAAATCTTTGCTTAATTGATAAATAAAAATGATATCAGATGGTGTAGGCTTTTGTGTCTTTGATTGGTGGTGGTGATGGGCAGAGAGATGGACTTCCCAGATTCCCTTTGAAAGGAAGATGTCTGGCTCCAGTGGCATCTGTATGATTTGCAGACAGTTTACCTGGCACCTCCTTTAGTGTTGTCTTAGCTGCAGAGGAGTGCCCCATCCAACATTGTGCCCCTCTGGGGCAGTCCACACCCAGGGACTAAGTGAGGGGGAGTCATAAAGACTTAGCCATTTGGGCACCACTTGGGCAACTTCGATGGGCCTGCATCACAACAGGACACATCCATCTACCCAGTCCAGCTTTTGCCCCTTTTCTTTCACAGATGTGGATCTCTTATAAATACTCTGCACCCCAAGCCCATGTCTGCACTCCAAGCCCATGTCTGCATTTACTTCTGAACAACCCACCGTGCAACAGAAGTGGTGTTGCAAATTATTTATTTGCCTTTTTCTGTCATGTTTGCCTGGAGGATTTTGAGGCCACTTCTGGGCAAGCAGGAAAGAATGCTAAGACCAGTGAATTCATTGGCAATCAGAAGATCTGTTTATGTCAGAAAGCCATAGAAAAACTAACAAAGACTAATGTGTCTGACATAAAAATTTTTGCATATAAAAAACAACTTGGATTGATTTTTTTATGCAAAAAACTGGAAAGTTAAATAGACAAGTTTACTATTTACTTATAAAGGATCCTGTGTGTCAAAGCATCCTAAGTAGAGAAAACACTGTACTATCCTCTTACTTATGTATTTCTTTAGGACACAGAAAACATTCTCTGCCTGTGTCTATTCTAAACACATTTCCAAAAACCCTATAGGACCGAAATTTCAAGAAGCCCAGATGTGGCTACTCTAGAAATTAAAAAGAAAATTCTTTGATTTGTGAAGAAGCTCAACAAAAATAAGAATATGGTTCATAGTTCTTCCCACCCTCCTGTTCCAACAAACAGTGAGAAAAGTAAAGAAAACCTGACCAGGGCTTCCCCTCAAATAACAGTCTTAGCTAATACTATTCTCCTCTCTCTTATAGCCTTGATCACGGATGACCTCACAGATGCAATTATCTGTGCCAAGAAAATTGCTAAAGAGACAGAAGGGATGAACTATTGGTAAGAGTCTTTCCTTGGCAGACTTTGGCTGACGCGTCCCAAACCGACAGTGTCCATTCATCACGCCCAGCGGGGCACTGACAAACTCACCTCTGCAGAGAGGTCCGACAACGTTAATGTGACCTTGTCTCTACCCTGCCCCGTGAGTGTGTGGGTGGACAGTGAACACGGCGAAAGGGGTTTCTACGGGGACGAGAGACGGTATGAGTCATGGTAGTTTGCAGTTGTTTTTCACATTAAGGTATTCCAAACAACAGAGCAAGAAGTGCTTTCTAATGTGAATTGCCGGTGAAGGCAATACACGAGAGCAGAAAAGGTTGAGTTTGCTCTCCACTTGGACAAGATCTTGGAGGGCTAGGGCAACATTTTTGGGGGGGGAGAGAACAGGCAGCAGTGAGAGAAAGATGACCATGTCAGTTACACCATACATTAGCGGGAAACTTCCCGAGGACGGTGCAGAGACATGGTTTCTGGTGCTCGAAGTAATCTGAGGCTGGGTTTCCTGTGAACATTGCTAACCAGGTCACCCACTTGGGGAACCCAAATTTTCAGAGGTGGGTGTTGAACTAAATGACCCATCCTTATAAAAGTTGTTTACCCGTTACTAAGGTTAATAAGGGCTAGGAGAAAATCTAGGAGAGAAAATTCTTAAGGCAAAAGGATAGGGTCGTTAGATCTCAGAAACAAAACTAAATCCTGGGCACCGCTTATAGTTTTGGTTAATTACCTATGCTTTCGAACCTACGAATATTTGGATTGTTGTGCTTCTTTCTGTTGCTCCTACTTCCCTCTCCTCTTTAGGCAAGGCTGGAAGAAACACTGTGAGGGCAAAGACCTGTCGGAGTGGAAAAAGGGATGTGAAGTTTCATGAATTGGAACTGGACCCAGGATGCTCTGCAACCACTCCCTAGGATTTGTCACCCTTTCCCCCTTCCTCCCAATGTTCCTTCTCGAAGTTGGAGAGGGAAAACTAATTTATAGTTTTAAGGAAATAAATATTTCTATTTAACTATCTTCACCCTGACTCTGTTTAAGTGATGTCATAAAAGCACAGTGGTGAGATTTGAAGTCACTTGCAAAACGTTCTAGCCCTAGAAGGAACAAACTTCCCACTTCATTCTAAGGATTACTGGCTCCTGTGGCCTTGAAATGGCTTTTCATTTAAAAAGAAGACTCCCGGGGCACCTGGGTGGCTCAGTCAGTTAAGCAACTGACTCTTGGTTTTGGCTCAGGTCATAGGGTCGAGCCCCTCATTGGGCTCCATACTGTGTGGAATCTGCTTGGGACTCTCTGTTCCTCTTCTGCTGCCCCTCCCCCCTGCTCTCTCTCTCTCACTCTCTCTCTCAAATAAATAAATAAATATTAAAAGAAGAAGAAGAAGAAGAAGACTCTCAAATCAAGGAGAGCAGTAGATGAATGACCATAGTTTGCTGACCTCTTTCCTGAAGCATTAGGTCATTCTTCTCTTGGTCAGCAGACCCACGATCCCTCCTCAACTCACCACTGCCAGAGAGAATGTTCCTGTGAGATGCAGACATTCCTGATGGACACTCTAATGGAAATAAGTGGGTGAAGTTGCAGCTCTCATTATTAATGTTAAGAGAGTTCCCCACGTTCCAACATCTATTGAAATTATATCTATCAAATTCAAAACTAACATCATCATGGCAAAATTGCTTCCAGCCTTAGACCTATAGATTTTATTAGTGTGTTCAGGAAACTGGTGACTATCTGAAGGACACTTCATTACCTGTAACACTGAGCTGAGGAGCTCAGATCCCAAAGAGCTGTTCCCAGAATGCCCTCTGTTCCATGCAGGGACAACCCACAGGGCAGGGCAGCTCTGCTCTGCTGAGTTTTCTCTCTTCTGTTCTCCATCCTGCTGGGGCAGAGGTGGTTGGGGCTGCCATATTGCAACGTTACATAGCAAGCTCAAGTTGAATGCAATCTGACCTCAAGAATGCACTCAATTAAGGTTTGTTAAAGAAATGGTTATGCCTACAAATAAGTTTCCCACTTAGAAGAAAGTCCCCACTGGTCAGGCTGATGGGTTTTGTGATAGCACCTAATTGACCCATAAACACTCTCTCATTGCCAACTGCCTGGGCTCTGCCATTGGCTCATGTCACATCCTGGCTTCACTTGCAGGCAGAGGCTTTAAAAAAGTCTGAATTGCTACTTGCCAAAAGAATATAAACATTTCATATGGGTCTAAACAAACAGAATCCAGTAACAATTTAACAGGCATTACAAACCATGGGGAAAAAAAAGTTTTAGAAACTCACAGAAGAATTGAAAAAGAATTCTATAAGATGGCTGAAGAAAATGTGAAAAATGTTGAATCCATTAAGTTGCACTAAATCAACAATTTACGCTTCAGCAAGTCCATAAATATGCATCTTTCATTATTGTTGTCCTGTTATCCATCTGCCTTGTCCCCCCCCCCGCCCCGATTCTTAGCCAAACCTCCTCCATTAAACCGGTGATACCGTGTTCATGACCAAGGTTGGCATGGGACCCCTCAGTTGCACAAACACCAGGGGAAAGACTAAACAAACAAAAAAACCACTCGACTCCAAAAAAGAAGTGCTTTGAAATTATAAGTGAAGAGAGGTTGGCTGGCCCTACAATTTGATCTATCTTTTCACAAAACTCAACATTTCTAAGCATGTAATCCTACTATTTCTGTCCCTAAATGTTTCATTTATTAAGTATTTCTGTAAAGATTTAGGATAAAAAAATTGCATTGTCCTGGATAATTTTTCATAATTAATGCTCTCAGAAATTCAAGAAGAAAATATTGCACCTGTTCCTGAGTTATCTTTATTTAACAAAGGTATCTTGAAACAACAACTGAAATGTATATTCCCTTTTACAGTTTCCAAGATATTTGGAAATAGATTCTCCATTTCTCCTCACAGACACCTTAGCAGCAGCTTAGCAGATGTCACTGCGTGGACAGCTGGATATTAGGGTTTGGAGAACTGCTTAGGTAGATACGTTCTTTCTCTGGAGACTCAGCTCTGCCTGGCTCTTGGGACCCCTCCCCCAGTGTCTGTCCATGTGTTTCCCAGCTCGTTCTCTGTCATTTCTCAACACTTTCTGTCTGGTTCAACCATTTTTTTCTTGATGCCTCCTGAACCCATATACCATTTCCCCTTGGACGTCTGCTCCTGGTTTTCCCCAAACCCGGAAGACAGTGCCACTTCCCAATAGCCTTTTCAAGCCCCACCTAGCCTACAGGAAGCCTCTCTAGTCCTCCAACCTCCAAACAGTCTTTTCTCTATGATCTTTCCCAACTGGAAACATATGGGATCATAGAAGGAATACAAACAAGACATTGCATTTGGAACATTTTTATTTTCAAATCAGGTTCACATCCAATATTTCAAATGCTCCTCACAACTACCTTGGGACACAGTGTAACATAATCTTTACTTTATACAGAAGTCACTGAGTTATCGAAAGGGTGACTGTCTCCATAGTGCCACAGTGGGGGATCGAGGGTAAGCCTGCCACCCTATAGGAATCCTCAGAACTCAGTGAAAAAACAGTGGCCTAGTTTCTTTAGGGACAGGGAGTGCCTGAGCCCCTCATCTGTGTTCATCACCCACCTCTTTGAGTACCCCAATATAGCAAAAACGTTAGCCAGGCCTAGAAAGATCTAGAAGAAGAGAGTAGGAAATGCTCTCACCCAAAATTTAATCTCTTCGAGGTGAATTAAAGAAATAAAGACTCCATTAGGAGACCAAGAAATATTTCCTCTGTCCTCCCAAAATAGATGGAAAATCATTTCTGAATTTCTGAAACTTGAAACAAGAAACATGTATTGCTTTTCCCATCAAAAAATTTACATTTTTAAAATTAAAACATGAAAATTATTTCTTCCAATGGCCATGTCTTCCAAACGGCCACTTCAAGCCCGCTCCCCTGGAGTCAGGCTCCGCATTTCCTCTGTGGGGCCGCTAGACAGAAGAGTACATACAGCCAAGGAAGCGCTCTGGACATGACCATCATCCAGGTCAGCCGCTCTAGGGAGCATCCAGCTGCTGGAAGTTCCACACATGGAACAGTCAAGGGATGGACATCCTCACAGCTTGTTTGCACAGAAGCCTCTTCCCTGGGGGAGCTGAGGATCCAGGAGGAAACCTGACTGTAGCAGAATCATCTGGAACACAACAGGGCGCCCCGAGGGACCCGGGGCAGCTACACGGCACTGTGACTCGGAGAGGCGACTCTGCATCTCCCTCATTTTCCTTCCTCACTTTTCCAGTTCGTTCACAGTGCAGGAGGGGATGGGAAAGAGACACTCGGAAACTGTCCTAAGTCACGGACGCAGCAAGCACATCTGTTTAATCTGATCCTTCTGTAACAGCACAAAGGGGGGAAACAGAAGGTCAGAAGCTAATAAACAGTCTCACAGAAGAGGGGAAGGGAGGAGAGAGACAAAGCCGATATTTTGTTACATGAGGCGGCAACTCCAACAACTTTCGCCACGGGGGCCCCCTTCCTGGTGAACAGCCCAGACCCAGCACTGCGTCTCAAGCAGGGGCCTTTGCGCCGCCTTCGTTTTCATAACTTGATCCGTTGGGCCCTGATTATAACCAGAATCCTTATTCATGTGGAACATATAGAAAATAGTTTTCCAAACAATAAAAATATTCTCACCACTCAACGATAACTGCTATTAATACTCTTGGCTTTTCTTCTGTTTTTTTCTTTTTTCTACTTTTTATAGGATTGGAATCAGAATTTTAATTTTGTAACCTAATCTTTTCACTGAACATACCACACGGATTTCCCCCAATTAATATTTGCCAAAATATGGTGCCTACGAACAGCAACACAATGGCTAGGCTGCTCCATAATTTCCCTCTGTCCTCCCTTGTTGGGTAGCCGGCTCAACCAGCAACGTTTTCAAGCCTGGGACTCTAGGCCACGTTCTGGAAAGGGCTCTTTCTTTTCTCACTGCTTATTCTCCTCCAGACTTCACCAAAAGCCCTCCGCACGTGATTTTTCTGGGGCCCATCTTTCCATGGACTTCTTGACTGCTCTGGGGAGAACCTGGATCGAAACTAGAAATAGACTGGACCACGGTTTCCAATAAAGATCCATCATCTGCCATTTGGCCCCACATTGAGAGAAAAAAAAAAAAATGAAAGTCTGTACTGTCCTGAAAAATCCAAAGCATGTGGTTAGCCATGTTGTTTCACCTCCTGCAAAATGGGAAGAAACACACGGCACAGATCAGGCTTCACAAAATAAAATCAGTGGGGCGCCTGCGTGGTGCAGTCAGTTAAGCACCGGACTCGGTTGGTTTGGGCTCAGGTCATGATCTCAGGGTCGCGAGATCGAGCCCCGCATCTGGCTCTGTGCTGGGCATGCAGCCTCCCTCTCCCTCTGTCTCTCCCCCCCACGCGCTCTCTCTCTCTAAAATAAATACACAAATCTTCAAAAAAAAATTGGTTACTATTATTTTATTTCTACATTTTTCTCTCTTCAGTATGTTTAACAGGTGATTTCTAACAGGTACGGCAGACACTTCAATAGGATGAATTACATTTTGTGTGAAATAATGGCATTTCCGAAAAGGGAAGGGAGAGATCTTTCCTGAAAGAAGCTGCCAATAAAACCTTGGCTGCATTTGTTTTACTGAGGTCCCTGCAGCTGAGATTTTCAAGCCACAGGGTAAAAAGTTAAAAGGGCTCTCGAGTCCCTTGCCTGCTCACTACCACGCCCCCGTTGGCAGCCTAACTCTTGGTGAGGAAGAAAAAATAAATCTATAGTTGCCTTGAAAAGCATTCATGCAAAATAAAGCCCAGATTCATAAGTAATCGGACTTCTGCATCACTTTTCAAAACAGTATCCTGTTACGAGCTAAAGCAAACAGAGTGGTTTCAACCCCAAGAACTGACAGGCAGTGCAGAGGGCAGATTGGAAAAGATTAAATATTTGTGCAAAACGCCACATCCCCTTCACAAAGAGCCGCCTGAGTCTGGAATAAAAGGAAATGGGAAGCAGAGGAAGGGGATCCAGGAACTGAGAAGAGAGCTTTATCTTTCCAGAGGAAGGATTGGTTTTGGAGGAGTTGGTGGGGAAGGGGAGAGGGGCAGAAATGAGGCGGAGGCGGGTGCCAGCGCTCAGGTCGCTGCTTGCGCCCGAGGCTGCACTTTTGACCCGTGCAGGGGAGTCAGGCCACAGGGGCTCAGGGGAAGATGGAAACAGGCTGGCGAGAGTTTCGAGGCTGCCAGGCTGTGGTGGCGGAGAAGCAAGAAAGAGGCACACTGGGAGAAACCCACCGTCTGAGCAGTATTATGTTAATTTGTAAGGGTGGGAGGAGAGGAGGGTGGCCAGGGCCGAGGCCAGCGAAGCGCACTGTGCAAATTGGCAGTCCAAAGGCTCGCCAGTGGAGCAAAGGACAGACCAGAAAAGGGGGGGGTTTTAGAAAATTGTTTAAAAACAGCAGTTTCCAGCTCTGCTGACAGTCTATCAAAGCTGGATTCTGCTTCTGAGACGTTTTAGTGTCTGCCAGGAACTTCGAATTAAAAAAAGGAAAAACCTCATACAATAGAGCATTCTGTGTAAGCAGTAGGGAGATTGCTGATAAGATGAAAATCTTTTAGGAATTGGGTTTTTTTTCCGTGGACTTTGGAACTCCTCAGGGCCCCACCACGAAGACCAACACAGGGCACTCCCCAGGAAAAAACAGCGTCCGGAGCCCTTTGAACATAGCTCAAGTGACCCATGTTCAAGGAGGAGAGCCCATGGGAAGCACAGCCTGTGGTCCCATGTGCTGGCTTAGAGACAACACTAGAAGCAGCGGTTCTCAACCCTGGATGAGGCATCCGGAGGCTTTTAAAAAAAAAAAACACGCCAATACCCAGGTCTGGCTCCCTTGCGCTAAGCTGGGCTCCCTGAGGGTAGAGCCCTGAAGTGGGTAATTTTTTTTAACTCCCCAATTCATTCGAATGTGCAGCCAGGGCCACGAAGCTTAAGCAAGAGACTTTAAAGGGGCCCTGCCATTGCACCCAGTCTCCCCACTGGAAGAAGAGTTTCAAGTACCCCCATCTTCCAGCTGTATCCCGGGTCCTCAAGAAGTCACGTGCCTTGGAAGGCTTAGAGCCAATCCCAGGATCTGAGGAGTTGAACCTAGTCATCAGAGCAGACGGGGTGTGGGGGGGTGCGGAGGGGGATAGAAATCGTCCAACTGCCAACAAATATTTAAGCAACCACCACATGCCAGGCTCTATGCTGTAAAGTGTGGATAGACATTATGGCAGGAGATCCCAGGGCTCTGAGAGTTCTGGGCAGGGAAGGGTGGCTGAACTGTGCACAGCCTGCAGTCTGCAAGCACAGAGAATGTTAAAGCACCATTTTCAAAAGGGTCTATATATAAATGCAAATATAAAATAAGCACATGTCAAGGATTTTATTCAACTCATTAATTAATGAGAAAACCAGTAAGACCTTAAGACTGGTTGAAAGAGATTTGAAGAGCTAGGTATTTATAGGCAATTTACAAAAGGAATATTATGGTCAGATTGCTGGGTTAGATCTAAAATTAATATCTTAAAGGAAATAAACTATATCCTTTGAGGGTTCTTTCTTTTCTTTTCTTTTCTTCTTTTTTTTTTTTTTTCCTGCCAGACAAATGACTTGCCTCTCTACTAAAGAAAAAATCTACAGCTTAATAGGTAACTTCACTGAGTCTGGGAATTTTTAACAACAGTGAACAGTGAGTTGAGGAAGCACATTGCCGTAGCTAATCCTCAGGTGGGCTTTTGCCCCATGGGACAGTGCAAGGACATGCTGCCCACCTGTCAGCCTTATTTCCAAGTTTTTGATCATTTTTCTTGATCGTGAGCGGCGTGGCCAGACTGCAGGTCTGGGGAAGGAAGGCTGAGCTGGTAGCTGCAGAGTCACCCGAGAGAGCCCCGAGCCCAAGCCGCGGCACACCCAGCTGGGGCCAGCTGGTCCAGGTGCCCAAGTAGCCTGCTGGGGCGGTGCCCACACATCAGCTGGGGCCTCCAGCCCCTGAAACTTCTGGGCAAATGGATTCAACCCCACACAGTCTTGGAAAGCCTAAGGCCTTCTGGAGATCTCTGAGAATTCCTGAGGAGTTCGTGCTGCCTTGGCGCAGGACTCCCGCTCCTGCTGGCTGGTCCCTGCAGCGATCCTCGCGTGTCTCAGGGACAGAAAACGTGTCCCTTTCTTTAATGTGCACAGCGCGAACATAAAATAAGACCCAACCATATAAGACATTGATACGGACTTTACTAGAAGGCTTAGGTGGATAGAAAGGTTTAGATCTGCTTCCTTTCCCTGGTCTTTCCTTCTCTAGTCTCTTTTCTCTCTGACTAAAGGACCTATTTACCCCTCCTTTTTTTTTTTGACCTTTAAAAAACTTTAATTACCATTTTAATAGAGTATTTGACATGCCTTGTAAGAGTGCTATAATCATTCTTATTTACGTTATTATATGCTCTGGGTTTCTGCTAGAGGCTCCAGCGGGGGGGGGGGGGGGGGGGGGGGAGGGCCCTATTTGCCATTTTTTTAAAGCATCTTGACGGCTAATAACTCAGATGTTCTGAGTTTTATCTCCTCTTTAAGCAGATGATTAAAAAGTAGTCTGAAATGAAGTTTGATCTCTCCTCTAAGAAAAATTTTGGTGTTGGCTGATAAGAAAGCAGTATTTCTATCCACTTCAACAATGATTATATGTATAATATATAATGTATACAATGATTATATATATTACATATGATATATAATTTATACATATTATATACACACACACACACACACACAGTTGACTCTTGAGCCTAAGGATTCAACTAAGTGCTGTTTCTATATATATATAGAGAGAGAGAGAGAGAGAGAGAGAATATATATATATATATATGTAGCTGACCCTTGAACAAAGGGGGTTTAGGCATGGTGACCCCTGTGCAGTCAAAAATCTGCATGTAACTTTTGACTCCCCAAAACAACTACAAATAGCCTATTGTGGACCAAAAGCTTTACAAATAACATAAACATATTTTGTATGTTACATGTATTAGATCCTGTATCCTTGCAATAAAGTAAGCTAGAGAGAAGAAAATGTTAAGAAAAGCATAAGGAAGAGAAAATACATTTACAGCACTGTTCTGTATTTATTGAAAAAAAATCTGTACATGGACTCGCACAGTTCAAATCCCAATTGTTCGAGGGTCAACTGTAATTTATGTATATAATAAAGTCCCCTCTCCCCACCCACAGTGCTGTTGGTTGGACCCCGGCTCCCACCACCGTAACTTAACCTGCTCTCATCCTGGCCATCAGCTTCTTGCTCCCCCAGGCCCCCGATAAGTGGATGCAGCACCTAGGCTGGGACTGGGCCAGCAGGACACTCTCCTCAGCTACTAAATGCAAGGGCCACTGGGACACCCACTTGTCAAGTTCAACAATATTTTAAAGCACTGTTTATTTACAATATTTAATGCACTAAACTAATGCAAAAAAAAAAACAAACCCGTGATGAACAAAATGTCAAATTTTTAAATAAAGACAGAATCAATATTACCACCTTGTCTTTTACCTCAGGTTTTAATACGCCTTTGCACACACTGAATGATTTTTTTTTTAAGATTTATTTATTTATTTGAGAGAGAGAAAGAGAGCAAGTGAGCAGGGGGTAGGAGCAGAGGAAGAGGGAGAGAATCTCAAGCAGACTCACCGAGTGTGGTGCTCGATGCAGGACTCGATCTCATGACCCTGAAATCATGACCTGAGCTGAAATCAAGAAACAGATGCTTAACTGACTGAGCCACCCAGGTGCCCCTGTGAGTGATTTTTATTTAATTTTCAAATCTTGGTATTTTGTTCATTATGGATTTTTTAATATTGATTTTGCTATTTCAAAAAACAAGTGCTTTCAAATGTTATTTATTTCAATTACTGAGCGTTTTGACCTCTACTTAATTTTTGTGCTAAGGCCTCACCTGGCCCTAGAGGTATCTTAATCAAGGCAGATAATAAAACTAGTTGGAGCTCTTTCTTCCAAATAAGTAAAGAGAGAGAGAGTGAGAAATGCAGATGACGGGGAGAGACGCAGGGGGGCAGTTCGGAATCGGAATGAAAGCAGGTCAGCAGGCTAGCTGGGGAACAACTGATAAGTAGGGATCGTGGCTGAGGGCCAGAGCAAGCTGAGGAGACACTCGGTCAGGCCCCAGTCTCCGCATCTGAAAACTAAGTGGGTCTCATTAGACCGACGGTTCTCACCCCTGGTTGCTCACAAGAGTCCTCTGTGGAGATTTTTCAAAATACTGATTCGCAGGTCCCACCCCACAGCCTGTAAAGTCATAAACCTCTGAGCTTGTGGCCCTGGAATCAGCACTTCCAACCCCCCCTCCGCCCAGCAGTGTCATGTTCCCAAGGCTGTGAATACTTGGCTTCTTCCAGCTCTCATATGCTGGACTCTCTCCTTCTGCTGCTACTGCTGGGATAATTACTAAGGTGACTTTTGTAAACTCCTTAACCGTCTTTGGATTACAGAAACCTTTGAGAACCTGAAAAAACAATGCATCTCTCCTTAGGAAAAAAAAAATGCTCATTTGACACATACCCCATTCAGTCCCCAACCCCCCTCCTACCCTTGAGAAGCCATTGACTGGCTCTAAATTAAAAATTCCCCATCTAGGGGCGCCTGGGTGGCTCAGTCATTAAGCGTCTGCCTTTGGCTCAGGTCATGATCCCAGTATCCTGGGATCGAGCCCCGCATTGGGCTCCCTGCTCCGCGGGAAGCCTGTTTCTCCCTCTCCCACTCCCCCTGCTTGTGTTCCCTTTCTCGCTGTGTCTCTCTCTGTCAAATAATAAAATCTTAAAAAAAAATAAAATTCCCTGTCTATTGTAAGTAGTAGTGTAAGTAAGCCTATTGAAAAATATGGAGATTGCCTGCATGTGGCCACGTGCTGAGGGCTGTCTAAACGGTTTCCGGCGACCCATTTCTCTTTTTGGAAGGTGAGCTGAGATACGAGTCTGAGACTTGACATTCCCCCTGCCTCCGCTTCCCATCCAGTAGCCTTCACAACTCACACCTAGATGCCTTTGGTCAACCGTCCAGCCCGGATTGCCATGTGACTCATCCGAGAGCTTTTAAGCAATACCCGTGCCGGGGCCCCATCCCCCAGAGACCCTTACTTACCTCATCCGCAGCACGTGTTAAAGCCCACCTGTGCCTCCGACGGGCAGCCGGGGGTGGATGCTGAGGGAGGAGACCCAGCCGCCGCCGCGGGGTGCAGCCGGCCCCTCCGCACTGACCCCTGGGCACTTACCGAGCTAATCGCGCCCAGCTGCATGGGTGAAATTGAATGGTTTTATAAGCTGCTTAAATTTAATAATCCAAAAATATAGAGTGCCTTTAGCATCGTGTAACACGAAGAGGACCAGCCAGGTAATGAGAAAAGTGGGGTTCAGTCCTGGTCTCACCTGAGCCTGCCTCCCGCACGGCGGTCAAAGACACAGCCTCACAGGCTGGGCAGCCCTCAGTTCACACCCAGCTCTGCAGCGTGGCAAGTCACTCAGCCGCTCCTAGCCTCTTGTGTGACTTCCGGACCTCATGACAGCATTACCTCAAAGGGCCTGATGAGCACAGAAGTGCCTCGGGAAAATTCTAGCATGTGGCAAGAACTCAATAAGTTTTTGCTGTGATTATTACGGTTCGGCCCAGCAAACCTCCCGGAGCCATTGGTGAGGATGGTCGCAGTGATGCAAATGTAGCCTTCAGTGAACTGCAAAGCATTATAAGCTGGGGTGATTGTCACTGAGTTCCTGGCTTTAACTAGGCTGAAGCCGGTGCATGAGGAAGGCTGATTCCAGAGCTCCCGGGAACGGGACTGGCCCCTGACCCCTCCATACTTTCAGAGGGTCTTTTGAGACCAAACTGTGAGTGAGCCCCATCTTAGATGGGGGACCACCGTCAGGTTGGCCAAGCAGTCCTGTAATAGTGTATAGCTACTTTCTCACCTACTTTCCCACCTAGCTCTTGGGCCTGAGTCAAACCTGAGTACCAGGGCCACAACAGTGATTGAAGTGAATTGGTCAAATTAGAAGAGGAAAAAAAAAAAAAATTAGATGAATGCCACCTCCTGCTGGATATTTTAAATGCTCCTATAGCAGGTTCTAGAAGAGCTTAGCACATTCAGAAATACTTAGGAGGCATAGCTCAGAACCTGCAGATATTTTCAAAACTTTCTGTTTTGTGTCTTCTTTACAAGTGCTGCCAAATGCACCCTGAAAAAGTGACTGAGCTCCCCAAATTCCCGGACATGGGTGAATAGGAAGCTTGGGGCACCTATCTCCCTGATTAGTCATGAATGAATCTCTTAGGTTTGAAATTGCTTTCACCACTTACGGAGGTCTTGCTATCTTGAATGGCAGAGCAGTATGAATGAACCCCGCCATCCATCCGGGTAGTAGCCTGCTGCTTGTTTGAACAAAGAAAAGGAAAGAGGGAGAAAAACAGCAACTAAATTCTCAAAAACATCCTGCCGCACTGAGCACAAAGGGGAGCAGGGGGTACTGGTTGGCCTACTGAGGCATCAGTGTTCCTTATGCAGAAGATTTATGGGGCATTGCAGAGTGATAATAATGATGAGGATGATTAATAATGATAATAATCAATAAATGTTCCTATATGTGGGGAACACAGCTAAGGACTTTTTATACATACTAGCTAACTGAATCCCCTTAACGATCCTATGAAATCAATATTATTTTCAGTTTACATGTAAGAAAATTAAAGTTAAGAGAGTCTAATACACTTGCCCAAGGTCATACAAGATTAATTAGTTCAAGTAATCCAAGTAAAGGTCTTTCTGACACTAAAGCCCTGCTCTTAACCATTGCATAATACTACCTGAATACGCATCCCAAAACGTGTCACCCAGAATGTCAGTTTCCTATTCCCGAGAAAAGGTTAACAAATTCCACAATAGGAAGAAGACAGAGTCCTGTTTTTCTCTGGGACCTTCCCCTCCTTATTTCAGAGAATAAGTAACCGAGATAACCAAAGGGCAGGCCACAGGAAGAAGGGACCAGTGAAAAAAAATCTGAATTGATCAAGAGACAATTGGACAAAACACCTTCAAATTCACAAATTTTTCAGAAAGTTTAGAATCTTAAAATCTCTTTGCAAGTATAAAACAGTAAATGTGTTTGCAAATTTTCATTCTGAATGAAGGACATAATTTTCTCTATTATATTCCTGGCTCCCCTACCTTCTGATCTGGGAATTTCAACTCTGTATAGCCATGGGATAATATACCCAGTAGGCTTCTTGTTAACTTTTGTCTTACTGAACAGCCATGTCATCTTGAAACTACTACAAAAGCCTAAAAGGCAAAAGAGAGAAGGAGGAGGGAAGAGACAGTTTTGATTCAGCCCCTGTATCAGAACACCAAAAAAAAAAAAAAAAAAAAAGATACAAATGAGGGCCAGGAGCAAGGGTGTCTAAAGCGGGTCTGAAGCTTCTAAAAGTTCTGCAAAGAGGGCATCACTAGCATTTGTGTGCTTTGCAGAAAACGCCCAAACTTGGGATCTCCTGCTTCCCGAGAACAGAGCTGTTCCCTACATAGGACTCAGTGACCCCCAGTGCCAAAGCCGATTAGAATGTGAGTTACATCCTGCATTTGACCATCCGATCCACATTTTCCCGTGAGTTAATAATTTGACCCCTCTGAGGGGTCTTGCTGTGTGTACTGAAACTGTCTGTTAACTCTCCTATGGACTGCTGGGTTCCGTATTTCATTTCCAGCAGGAATTTCAGAAGGTCAAAGTCCCCATCTGTGAAGAAAGCCATGAGTAATGAAACAAGGCGGGCAAGTTCACCCTGGAGATGGTAGTCTTTAAAGTGTGGTTGACAAAAGACCTTTAGACTGTAGACATTTGGGGCCTGGGGTGGAGTGAACAGAGAAAAGAATTAGCTCAGGAAGAGAGATTCTTAAATCAGTGGGAAAAAGCAAAACATATGATATGCAGAGTTGCAAGCTACTGGCACATTTGGTTTCCATTAACTATACAAGCAATGGTTTGGGTTGTTATTGTTGATGTTGTGTGTGCATGTGCATTAGGTTTAATGGGCAGCCGGAGCAGAGGCAGTAATAAAAATGTAGCAGAGTGAGTATGTGAAAGAATTCAAGCTAGAACTTAATCAGGGTGGGGAAAAAAGAAATCCAAGTATTTGCAGGTCCTGGGCTCTCCGAAGCCTATGGTTTCCCACACTTAACAGAGAGAGCCCCACAAGGTGTCAGCTTTCTCATTTCAAAGTCAAAAGCAACCAAAACCAAACAGGAGCCTCAGAGCTGAATGGTTTCTCTCTGATTTACACATCAATGTTTCTGTGAGTGTTGATTTAGCGCAGTGATCCCTGGCTGCACCTTGCAGACAAGGGCCTCTTCCTGCTGGTCCCTCTGACGCTGTCAGCCCTCCAAGGGTACAGCTGTGATAAGACACTCCCTGCTCAGTCTGAGAGCAGAGGAAATTTCCTGTACTTTCTCAGATTTCCATTTTGTAACGACAATCCCAATACTGTCATGTACGTAGTTCTTCTTCAGGTTAGTAATAGATTATGTAGGTTACTGGACATGAATATACTCAGGCCTCTCCTTACAGAAGGGCACCTGGGGAAGGGAGGTATTTACCCACTGGCATGTTCCATGTCAGCATTTTTGTGATTGGAGGTCAGAATATCTAAGCTACAGGAACTTCTGAGACTCCAAAGACAATGAGAGTCTACTGCAGCTACCACCAAATCACTGTTTGGAGGATTTATAAAATAATAATTGTTGGGCTGCCTGGGTAACTCAATCGGTTAAGCATCGGACTCTTGATCTCAGCTCAGGTCTTGATCTCAGGGTCTTGAGTTCAAGCCCTGCACTGGGTTCCATGCTGGGCATGGAGCCTACTTGAAAGAAAAGAAAAAAGAAAAAAGAAAGGAAAGAAAGAAAGAAAGGAAAGAAAGAAAGAAAGAAAGAAAGGAAAGAAAGAAAGAAAGAAAGAAAGAAAGAAAGAAAGAAAGAAAGAAAAGAAAGAAAGAAAGAAAGAAAGAAAGAAAGAAAGAAAGAAAGAAAGAAAGAAAGAGAAAGAAAGAAAGAAAGAAAGAAAGAAAGAAAGAAAGGAGGGAAGGAGGGAAGGAGGGAAGGAAGGAAGGAAGGAAGGAAGGAAGGAAGGAAGGAAGGAAGAAAGAAAGAAAGAAAGAAAGAAAGAAAGAAAGAAAGAAAGAAAGAAAGAAAGAAAGAAAGAAAGAGAAAGAAAGAAAGAAAGAAAGAAAGAAAGAAAGAAAGAAAGAAAGAAAGAAAGAAAGAAAGAAAGAAAGAAAGAAAGAAAAATAATAATAATTGCTATCTTTTACTGGGAACTTAAATGTCAGGCATTTTTCATACATTAGATGCCCACTTCTAGTCTCAACTTCGGGCCCTCCCACAGTATTCCTTTTCTCCAAGACCTGATGTGATGCCAAAAGGGAACCTCCTGAATTTTTTTTTTTAACAGTTGCTTAGTGGATGCGGAACCTATGTGAGTCAAACTTGGCGAGGTGGTTTGTTTGTTTGATTTTTAGCACCAGCATGGAAACACAGTTTGGAACATGGGTTACCATAATATTTCTCCAGGAAGCCATCAGTACCTAAAACTTTGGGAACTGCCATTCCTCTGGTAGGGTTTCCAAATACGAAGAGCGATGCCAGGAGCAGAGGGAATGGCTGGGAATGGTTTGCAGCATTTCTGAGTTAGCTGCCGGGTGTATGATCTGTTGCTCACTCTGGGGGTTGGCTCTGCAGAAGTTCATCAGCACCTGCTACCTGCTACAGCAAACACGACCCACATTTTTCGCCCCCCCGACCTCCTCTTGTTTTTGGAAAGCCCTTTGGCTCTCACTTATTCTGGACCAATCCTGTGTAATTCTATAACTACCACTTGAAAGAAATTTAATTTTCTACTCAGTGCATTCACCTCTCTTTGAAATAGATGTGAAGGGCACTCTGCTTTATAAATTCTCCCCAAATCTAAAAGAGCACTCTGAGAGGACCCTGAGAATAGAGCATCTACACAATTCCTACCCTAAAGACATTGTGTCTCCTCTTAGATCAAGAGGCGATAGCATATATTTGGTCCTCAGTTATATAGATTTATATCTCTTGTGCTGTGCTTCTCACAGCATCTGGCATTGAGTAAGTACTGGATACGGTTTGTTGATCGTGAGTTGGGGTGTGTATGTGCGTGCACATGCGCAAAAAAGAAAGGGGGGTTCAGCAGTGAAGGCAGGCAGCAAAAAGAGAAGCCCAAAGAATTAGATCATTTCTATAATCAGTGCTGTTTACTTTTTATTACCATGGGAAAATACAGTTGCAATAGCGAATGCTTTCTGATTATAAGGGAGAGCAATACTATGTATTTTAGGTTTTCTTTCTTTTCTTTTCTTTTCTTTTCTTTTCTTTTTTTTTTTGCCAATATAACATTTAGACACACGTTTTTGCCTTCAGTTGCAATTATCAGTAAACAGCTGTTGAAAGACTTTGTTGATAACCTTTCTAAAGACAATGTCTTTCAAAAGACCCACTTCTATTCCACCCTTTCATTGGCGGGCCGGGGTCAAAGGAACATGGAGTGTGCATATGCATCCGTGTCTCCCTGTATTTTCCCCATCTCATCTCTCCTTCTCTTTCTCCCTCTGCCTTTCCTACCCATTATTATACTATCTGGGTTTTGTCAGTTAGCCGGCACTGAAATAACGATGTCCCCGCATATTTGTATAAAATAATGCAACTGAGGGGCACCTGGGTGGCTCAGTGGGTTAAGCAACTGCCTTCAGCTCAGGTCATGATCCCGGGGTCCTGGGATCGAGCCCCGAAAGGGGCTCTCTGCTCAGGGAGTCTGCTTCTCTCTCTCCCTTGGCCCCTCCTACCTTGCTCGTGCATGCTCTCTCTCTCTCTCTCAAATAAATAAATAAAATCTTTAAAAAAATAATCCAACTGAACAAAAAGAAAGTCCTCCATCTTCTTCCTTATTAACTACGTGGGTTATCAGAATGAACAATGAACTTTAAAATTGTAGACTTTAGGGACGCCTGGGTGGCTTTGTCAGTTAAGTGTCTACCTTCGGCTCAAGTCATGATCCCAGGGTTCTGGGATGGAGTCCCACATCAGGCTCCTTGCTAACGAGGAGCCTGCTTCTTCCTCTGCTACCCCTCCCTCTGCTTATGCTCTCTCTGCCTCTCTCTCTCTGACAAATAAATAAATAAAATCTTCAAAAAAATAAAATAAAATCGTAGACTTCAAATTCGAGTCCTGGATCATTCACTTACTAGGTAAGTGATGGAAATGTATTTAATCTCTACAGTTGACTTACGTGTGATGTAAGATAATAATACCTGCCTCACAGTGTTATTCTTAAGGTTCAATGAACAAATGTGGGTAGAATATGTGGCATATTGGACGTGACCTGCAACAAGTACTCAATACATACTGCGTTTTTTCTGAGATTCCCTTTGGCAGAAAAGGTAACACACCAAAACCTCAGCCTGCCCATCAGTAAAGCCGAGAATGCAGATAAAGAAAAAAAGTACAAGACTCCTATAGAACTCTGGATCTGATTTTTCTTTCAGTTATCATATTCCCTGGCTGTGTCCTAATGGGTCAGCCTAATTTTATGGAGAATTAAGATTTTTCTGAGAGGAGAGGACATTCAAGGGTGATCTCTCAATAGACATTGGCAACCTATCCTCCATCTACACTATTTTTTCCTGTTTTTAAACATTTTTTAAAATAGCAATGAATATTGCCATTCATTGATGAGTTATGGAGAATTTCTTTGGTGTTTGTTCAATCCTTGCCACTGAGGACTTGTCATCAAAGAAAATGAAAAGAGAACTTTCCTTTCCCTCTCGCATCTAGTGTGGCTAAGTCTTTGGACTTGGAGTTCTGGGCTCAATTTCCCCAGCCCAGCGCCTTGAGGTGTTACCTCAAGGTGGGACAAACTGGATCATCCCAGAGGAGGAGGGGCATAGCCACTTAGGGTTTTAACACATGGCGGAGACACAGCATTACTCTGATGGGAGAAGGAGACCAAGCAGGGGTCAGGCTCAGTGCAGTGGACGGGGATACCACCAGCAGAGCTGCTGCCTTGGAAAGAGAACTGAGGATCTCAGGTGCAACTATTAGTCAGAAAGCTAGATGATCTTACCCGATTTTCCTGGAGCATGTAAGATTTGGAGTTCTTTTCTGCTCCCAAATGATGGAAAAAGACTCACAAAAACGACTGAGATTGGAAGGCTTGCCAGTCTGGTGGTTGGAGACAGAGAATGATTTAATTTAAGACAATAAAGAAACTTCCATATCTTGCACTACGGGCTGCAGAGCCATTCATCCCCCTACTCTTCTTTTAGTCCCGTTTCATAGGGCTGCCCCTTTTACTCTTAACAATACCCTTCCTGCCCTTCTAGTAAAAACAAAACATTTGAGGATGAGGGTAAGAGGCTTCTCTTTTGTAGTGCCCCAGACAAACCTGGAAAACAGCTTCAAGAGTGGTCAGTGACCAAGTTCAGACCCCACAGTAATCAGTGACTGGTCCGGGATGTGAACATAAGTGGCTGAAATCCACCTTTGGGAGCAAAGTCAGGCATGAAAGATGCAGAGACATTGGAAAGAATTCCACCTTCTCCTTTGTTGTTGTTGTTGTTGTTGCTATGGAAACATTCAAGTCAAAACATACAGGAGTGGAGCCACACCAAGACAGAAGGGACAGAACCTACCTATTCTCCCTTCCCTTTCCACCATCGTGTAGTTGGCCGATCACAGGGTCAAGTCATCACTGACATCCCTTCAGCTCTAGAATTCTAAATATTGAGTGTTGACAAGGTACTAAGCCAGACACTGTCATGGAAAGAAAAGACTTGAAAGCTCTGGAATCATGTGTTTGACCCTACCTCTGCCGATCGCTACCCAAATTACCAGCTCCCCATGATGCCCAGAACACTGGTGGGGCCTTCAGGGACCTGTCATGTTGTTAATAATATATGGCACAAAATATTTGCTAAGAACTAGGGTGAAGGAAGAGAGGCACTCAAGGATCAACCTGCATGACCCTGCAAATATCTCCTTAAGCTTTGTGCACCACTAATAATATAATTCTGACTTTTATGCAATAACTTCCATGTTAAGTCTCAGGAAGTCTTTAAGTCTCAAGAAAAAAAACATTGGACAGTCAGGGCAGATATTAAGGTCCCGATTTAATCAACAGAGAAACCGAGTCTCAAAAAGTCTATTTGAACGAAGTTCACAGCTGACCTGAGCTGAAACCCTTCCTTTTACTACCCCTTCAACTAGTCTCAGTTCCTGTCCTTCTTAATCCCTTCCAGTTGAAAGATTTGTGTTCCTCTGAACTAGTCCAATCTACTTGACTGACTTCTGACCTATTTCATAAGATTTAGGAACTAGAAAAGTCTCGAAAGGACCTGCATACTGGGGATGCTGTTTTATTGGTAAACAGTAAGACAGTTTCCATTTCTTGAGGTCACACGACTAGGTGAGACACTGCAAATCTGGTCCACCTACATTGATGGCAAATCCATGGTCATTCTGGCCTGTCTTGCATGGCTTTCCATGGCAGCGCACTGACCAGGGATCACCGCAAGCGAACCTCATAAGTGATGAAAGACTGCTCCTCCCTCAGTGGCTCTGGTTGCAGGCAGCCTCCTTCCTTTAGCCTGATGTGCCCTAGAAATGTTACTACTCTCTATATATGCCAGGAGAGGTTTGGGAAACATCTGTGTAATTCTGAAGTGAAATTCTTCACCGTGATAATCACCATCTAAGACAGGATACTGTAAAGACAGGTGAAGTTACTACAGTCACACTTGTGTTGTCATTTTTTGCTATTTCATTGTTTACATCTCTAAACCTCTCTGTTAACCTATAACCTTTAGGACCAGTAAGAAAAAAGTATAGTTTACTTAAGGCCATGTCAAATTTTTACAGCCATGTCCAATGTAGCCACAAGGAATCTATGGTTCCTGGCTAAGAACCACCAATCACTTCTGCAGGGAGAGAGGTTTAGAGCCAGGATGGATCTGACCAAGTTTGTCCCTCTTTATAGGCCACTTGGCAAGAGAGAGAAAGAGGGAGGGAAGGAAAAAAAAAAAAAACAAAACGCTTCCTTTAGCCAACTCCTCAAGATGTGAACCAAATGCCGAGCAGGAGGTTCATCTATAAATTGAACTCCTTTAAATCTAAGATCTGATCTCAGAGTTGTAGCAATTGTTTTTGCATTTTCAAAATATTCACCAACTACTCGTGCTCCAGATGGGACTACTGCCACGTAAACCCTTGAAGATCATCCAGGAATGATAACTGGCTGGAGTGGTGTGGAAATGCAGCCCCCAAAATATATGTCCAACCAGAACCTCAGGATGTGACCTGACTTAGGATAAGGGTCTTTGTGGATAAAATTAATGTAAGGATCTGGAGATGAGATCCTGCTGGATGAGGGTAAGCCCCAAATCAAATGACAACTGTCATTCTAAGACACAGACAAGTATCAGGCACAGAGAGCCCAAGTGCCCAAGGCCATGTGAAAGCAGAGACAGAGACTCTGCAGGAGGTTATACAGCTTCAGGCCAGCGGCCACTAGAAGACGCCAGAAGCCACCAGAAACTAGAGGACGCCTGGGATGGATTCTCTCAAAGAGCCTCCAGGAAGAACCAACTCTGCCAACACCTTGATTTCAGACTATTGCCTTCTAGAACTGTGAAAGGATGAATTTCTGTGGCCGTAAGATGCCAAATTTGTGGCAATGTGGTAGCTCCAGTTGCCTTCTCAAGAAACCATCTATGGACTCACTCACCACAGAGCCTCAATGAAGAGGAAAGGGACAAAATGTTATTATCTCTTCTTACTGATAGAGAAACTGAGACCCAAATAGATAGTATCTCTGCCTGGTTGATAAGCCAGTGACCAAGGCAGTTCTCCTGATGCCCAGCCCAGGGGTCTACACAGAAGACTGACCCCCTCTGATGTGGGGAGAGCAGCACCTGAAAACATTTAAGGCCACATCATTACTCTGGTAAAGACATGATCAGCTACAAAAGTCCCCAGTGAGCAAAGGCCTCAAGGATCTGCTTTGCATTGTCACCAAGCAGGTTTTGATGATGTCATCTACAAATTGCAATGCTATCTCCCACCTCCTGTATTCCCATGGAGTCCAAAGTTCTGGCCACTGATGATAGCACGTGGAACCCTATCAGACTATGAGCTCCCAAAGGCTCGTAGCGTCTCTTTCCCTGTGGTACCCTTGGTCCCTAACACAGGGTTTTAAAGAAGAATGGTTGGGTAAGTGAATGAGGCCACCCTGCCTAATCCTAGCTCAACAGGGGATGGCTGACCTTTTTTGGAAGGTGTTCAGTGGAAAGTCACCAGCACGGTCATTGCAAACGTACACATATGGCTCACCAACCTGTGCTCAATCCATCAGGACCTCCCTCAAGTGGTGGTACGCCCCAAACTAGCCTTTCTCAGACTCATTCCACGGGGAAATGCCTGGCTGATGAAGTCACAAGCTGCCTCACCCGTGTGGGCCCACGTAAGCCAGGGTGGATGTGGTATGGCCATCCCAGCCTGCGAGCCTGGAAGTCCGCTCTGTTCTACCCCAGGCCAGAATCACACTGCTGCGTGGGATGAGTGTGTCTTTGGGACAAACCCTGGATCCTTTCTAATTGTTCAGCTGGGTGATGTTTAAGCACACACGCTCTTTTGCTGGTAGCCCAGTTCTTGTAGCCTGATCACGACTGGCAGAAGTTGCCAGCAAATTTCCATACTGTGGTTGTCCACCTCCAGTCTAGACAGTGGCTGTGCTCTCCTGCTCTGAGATCAGGGTGCCTGGCCACTTCAGGGAAAGAGTATCAGCTGCCCGTTCTGCTCGAGGAAGGGTCAGATACTCAGGCTGAGGAGACTCTGGTCTAATAGGGTCCTGGGGCAGACTCCTGGGGAAAGGCCAGGAGACAAAGCTGCCACAGGCACGGCACATCTGGGTTAGGAAAATCAACCGGGCAGAGGCTCAGCCTGCTTCCATGAAAGCTTTTTTTTTTTTTAATTTTATTCATTTATTTGAGAGATAAAGCCAGAGTGAGAATGAGCTGGGAGGAGGGGCAGAGAGAGAGGGCCTGGCAGACTCCCTGCTGAGCAGAGAGCCTGATGCAGGACTCTATCCCAGGACCCTGAGATCATGACCTGAGCCAAAGGCAGATGCTTAACCGACTGAGCCACCCAGGTCCCCCCATGAACGCTTTGATTAAACCTGAGTGCTCTGTAGCCATCTAGCCAAGCTCCAGCCCTGGACAGGATTGTGCTCAAATCTTTAAGACCTGGGTTTAGCTTTTGTGCAAATGGGACATGACCATCATTCTAAACTGACAACTGACATGCGCCAGAAGTTGAAAGAGGGAATAAGGACAAATATCTTTGGGTCAGACATTCAAATACATTGCAGAGTCAAAGCACAGCAATGAGTGATGATCTTGAGTATAAATGGACATAACATTTGTGCCCCATGGCCTCGTCTTATAGATCCTCACAGCACCCGTGGGCCTTCCATACCAAAGGCGGAAAGGAATGACAGGGACCCTGGTACAGAGTATCAATCAGTCAACACACGTGTATTCACTGCCTACCACAGGAGACGAGTTTGAGACCCACCTAAGCTTTGGAGGTCTGTAATGACAAGTGGTGTCATCTGGCCCACACTCCCTCCCACATCGCAAACCCCTCTCTTCATCTCCAGCTATTGGAATCCTACCCAGCCTTCAAGGTCATGTCAAAGGCAGCCTCCTTTGTGAACCTCTTTCGAATCCATCCCCAGTCCTGCCTTCCCCAATATGATCTTTCCTCTCTTTGAACCTCTCATCAGAATCCGCTTTGGAGAAGTTACTTTCAAAAGAATCAGATTCCCAACAAAGTCGTAAATCCCTTAAAAGCAGCATCATGCTTATTACTGTAGCTTCTGCAATGCTCAGCACAGGGCCCTGCTGAGCAGCTTTTAAAATGCATTTATTTAAAATTTTTCAACTGTCTGTGGATTAATAGCTGAAGATTGGAGGCGATGAAGAAAAACATTCAGAGTGGTTCTTGTCTTCCTAAAATGCCTTTTAAAGAAGGAACACACACACACACACACACACACACACACACACACAGATCTAAGAAGACAAAGCAGGTATGAAAAGACGAGTTAAGAGTGATGGAGTGTGGGCACCAAAAACACAATAATAAATGGACCCCTAAGACGGTCATTAAAGTTTTATTGTTAACAGAATATTTCCTTTTTTGTTATCAGAATATTTCCTTATTTATACTATATTTATAACTTATTTATATAAGTTATCCAGTCTTCCAGGAAGAAGCACAGTCACTGGACTAAAAGTTGGGAGGCCTGAGTTCTAGTCCCGGTTTTGCTGTGAACCAGCCATGTGACTCTGGATGAGGCAAAATCCCTCATGACCCAAATCTCTATAAAATTAGAGAATTCAACTAACTCATCTCTACTGCTTTATAATTTTGTACTTTTTAAAAACATTTCATTTGTACCACATCCCTTAGGTCCTTATGAGAATACCAAAAAGTAAAAGCAGCTCTCTGCTTGAGGGAAAAAGAATGATTTTTTTTTTCTTTCTCTTTGTCCTCTGAGGTTTTCCCAACAATTTTTCATATTTCTAATTAGGATACTATATCCCTACTTCATATATCAAAAATAAACAGCTGCCCAAAATTTAAAAAAATACAAATTAGATTAGATTAGGTTAGATTTAGGGGAATGCCGAAAAATGTAAAACAAATTAAACTCTTTCAATAATTCCATATCTTGGGGGTGTCTGGGTGGCTCAGTCGGTTAAGCGTCTGACTCTCGATTTCAGCTCAGGTCATGATCTCAGGGTCATGAGATTGAGCCCTGTGTTGGGCTTCACACTGGGCATGGAGTCTGCTTAAGATTCTCTCTCTCTCCCCCTCTTCCTCTGCCCCCCACCATGCTCACTCTCTCAAAAATAATAATAATAATAATATAATAATTCCATACGTTTACCTTTGAAGGAAAAAAATAGGTCCATGTTCAACAACATTTGGTCAACACTTTGGCCCATACTGACCACAGTAAGAATGACTATCATAAGAACATAGTAATAGAATTAGTAGGATAAATACAGCACTAGTAGAGTAGTTTAAGATTTGTTGGAATTGTTCAAGCCATGACATCATGTTTTTATTTCATCATCCAGAAGTTGTTTTGGTTCAAGTTCTGAGCTAATTAAACTTTAAGACTAATGACATCATTTTCACTTCCAAACAAGTGTATGGGATGTGATGATGTGAATATTACTTGAGTAATGAAAAGGAATGATTTCTGGCTTTAGAGTTAGTTTTTCATATTTCGTAAGTATTGAGGAGAAGGAAAAGAAAGGCATGGCTTGTGAGCATGGAGTTACGTTCAAGAGTAGAAAAAAGAAGAAAAAATTTTTAATTCAAAACTGGTCCATCCATATATAATGCTGGGGAAACACCTCATGTTATTGCATAAGATTACTCCCTGGGGTTTGCCAGTTTTGTATGTGTTGGGGGTTGGAATGAACATAGCACATTTCATTTAAAATATCGATTATTATCGGAAAATGGGATTCAATATAACTATTGCCATCCAAGATTTATGCTCATGAAAATCGACTCATCCTATGCATCTATAGGACCACCTTGTAGAAAAGGCTCTTTTGTAAACCCAAACTTAATTCATTAAGCACTTTGATGACAAGGACCTCAGTAGCCAGCCAAGTACAATCATTAAGATTGGGTTTTTCTTCTTCCTAAACAGTCCCCTGTATCTGGCCTTCAAATAGTGTCCTGATTCCCCTGTGTGCACACCTGCAGCTTCCTCAACCTCCCTCAGAGGGTTCCATGCCACACTCTCCATGCCCTGCACTGTCGTTCAAGGTGCTAATACGGGTCTTCATTATATATTTATTTGCAAGATTATTTGATTAATGTAATTCAATGTCCCATCACTGGAACCACAGTAGATTAGAAGCTCCTTGAAGGTAGGGACTGGCTTTGATTGACTCCCCAGAGCCTAGCATGGTACCTAGCATGTAGTAGACACTCAACCAAGTTTCATGAACTTGCAAAAGGCTGCACGTGGTGCTTGTGCTGTTTTCCAGATGCTGACCTTGTAGGATAAAGAAAGTCACACAGGTGCCCAATAGAGTCTTTTACACATGTGTCTGAGTAGCCCTGCTTTTGTATCACTGCTCTGATACCAATGTCTGGGCAGGACAGCACACATTTTAGAGGCCAGTGGGGCTTATTCAGGTTATATTATCATTTATCTTTTTTTTTTTTGGTTGATACCTGACTCCCCAAGAGGTGCGTATGCTTTTTGAGTGCAAGGACTTATGTGGAATTCACCTCCTAGGTTTGGCACTAAAAGGACGTGGGCCCTTTGCCCTCAAGAGCTTCCAGTCTAGGAGGGGCCAGTGTGGATACCATTAACTCTAATGTGATCAAATTTCTACTTCTGTTGTAACATTCCCTGAATGATCCAGGAGAACTGAGGAGGGAGAGGCTTCTCAGATGATGTGATATTGGGTCTGTGACTCTGAAGGATGAATGATGATGGTGGCAAAAAGAAAGGCTGGCCTGCTAAACTCGTCGGTGGAGGCTAGTGCCTCTTGACTCAGCTCACCCTACTTCCCGGAGACCGATGAGTGTCAAGATTCTTGGCATCTTTTATGATGCCTACTTTGAATGCTCCATGTCTCTGAATCTGCAAGAATTGTAGGTTCAGAACGGTAGTCTGTCTCCTCCCTCTGCCTTCAGACATGAATGGCTCTGTGGTTATTTTTTTTTTAAAGATTTTATTTATTTGACAGAGACACAGCGAGAGAGGGAATACAAGCAGGGGGAGTGGGAAAGGGAGAAGCAGGCTTCCCGCGGAGCAGGGAGACCGATGCAGGGCTCGATCCCAGGACTCCTGGATCATGACCTGAGCTGAATGCAGATGCTTAACGACTGAGCCACCCAGGCACCCTGGCTCTGAGGTTATTAAAACATGTCAGCATCTAATACCAACTGCAGATGTCACTGCTACTACTCGAGTCTCCTTCCAAGCCAATTCTTATCTGGCATAAGATTATAAAGGCAAGCATGCAAATAAATGAGATATAATGACTTTGTTACTGTGTCGATAGGGATGTTGCGACTGTGAAGTTATCCATTGTCTGGAGCCAAACTGTCAGCTTTGAATTTCCAAGGCTTTTATTTGCCTCCATTCCATTCTCCTCTGTAATCTTTGGCCCATTGCTGGGACTTTTTCTACAGCCCGGGTAGAAAAAGTCAAGGTGTGGTGCCAAGGCCAATTTATTTCTTCTCCCGAGATGCTCAATTCCCCACTTAGTGGAAGCTGGCTTGCAGGAGTTGGTGCCTCTGAGAAATTCTCTCCTCGGCCCAGGTTCGCCAAGGCCCAGCTCCTGGGAGGTCCCTCCCTTACCTCACAGAGCCAGGAAGGTTCCCACCTCGCAGTCCACGTGCAATTGTCAAGTCTTTCTGATCATTTATTTACAATTAGGCTTGAACCCAATGTGAAAGCAGTGTGCGTGTGTTTTTCAGTCTAACTTCCTGTGGAACACACTGACAGTTTCTGACAACTTGAATTTTATCTTTCCACTCTGGGAGCCACACAGCCGAGCTCTATTTCTTAGTCAAACAAACGAACTACAGAGGGTCCATTCTGTGGCTGCTTCAAAACAGGAAGCGGAGGTTAGTGATGGCAATAGCTGCTTTTACATAATGAGGGATGCTTGGGGCTGCGGGGTCTGCTCCCCTCCAGCCGGGGAGCCTTTGTTCGGCTCGGACCGCCACACCCTCAGACCTGGACGACCAGGCTCTTTTCCCAGGACAAATGCCTGGCCCCCACATCTGGCACACATTCTGCACTGCCCTTCCTGAGCTCCGAGAGCCGACAGAACCATGGAGAACATTGCCAAAGACACTCCCCACTCATCCACTCTCTGATGGGTCTCTAGCGGGTGTTTGCCTCCGGGCCCCACGTAGGTGGGCCCAACCACAGAGGGAAAGCTCCGTGACCTCTTACGGATCCCACCAAAGGAAGAAGAGAACTCGTCCAGAGGGTCCAGATGTGAGTGATTGGGGGACAAGAAGGCGGAGAATGACACCGGCCACCTCTCCTCACCTCCACCGTCACCCTCGCTGGGTGCGGCGAGCGCTTCCCTTTGGAACTTTGGCTCCAGTGACACAAAGAACCTTCCAGAAGGCCACAGGGAGGTCCACATTTGAAACACTGATCATTTCCCCTGCTGCTGAGAAGCACGCCAGAGCAACCTAACCTCGGCTTCACCTTGGGTAATGCGACCTTGGCTTGCGGAGGTTTGAAAGAGTAAACTCCCGATAGGCCTCCTGAGAGCTCTGTGCGGCTCATTTATGAAGCTTTAAAACAATCACAAGTCTTCTGCAAAAGGCCTTCAGGGGCCACCCACTCCGGACATGAATCATTTGTATGCGTATCTGTGCATCCCCCAAGAATGCCACCCACGGGCTGCAAGGACCCAGGGGCTTTCGAAGGGAAATTTCAGGCAGGGAAAGAGGCCCTTTCTCGGCCTGGTTCACTGCTCTTTGGAGGGTATGTATCCTTCAGGCTGCGAAGGAGTCAGAGCAGACCTCCTGTGAAATCCTTCCTGGCCACCTACACAGAGTTAGTAACACCAGTAGGCACTCGGTTTCCTTATCTCCTACCCTGGATTTCCTAACCCAAGACAGCGCCCCAGAGAGCAAGACAATTATGACCAAGGGGCTTAGGCTCCAAGTTAACATATGAATTTCCCAATCAAAGGTTATTTAAGAGAACAACTTTAGAAGATGAGTTGTATGCAAATTTTCATTCCTACTTTTAAAAGAAAGTAGAAAGTTGGCACCTCTGTCAAAAGTCACCAAGAGAAATTGGAAGCCCATTCTTCCCCAAGCACCTTGTATAGCTGAACAGTTCCAGAGCCTTAACTACCCCACCATGTCTAGGGTACCCAAGCCCTGTGCCCAAGCAGAAATACATTGCTTCATTTGTCTGAAAGAAAGAAAGAAAGAAAGAAAGAAAGAAAGAAAGAAAGAAAGAAAGAAAGAAAGAAAGAAAGAGAAAGAAAGAAAGAAAAAAGAAAAGAAAGAAAATCAGGCAGAAAGATAGTTCAAGTTGCAGAAATGCAGACCTCGAGCTATAAGCACAACTGATTTATTCCATGCTACTTTCTGCCCAAAGAATGTTAAGATAAGCTTAATTTGACTATAAAGAGACTTATACGCCCACCAAGTAGAGGTTATGAATAATTTGGGGATGAGATTGGCTTTCAAAATGGAAAATGAACTTCAATCTGTCAGGTAAAAATGGTCCTGTGAATTAATAATGCAAATAGCATGGTGCTTTCTGAGTGTGGCTATAAAAGAATTAAGTTACCTCCTATTGTGTCAAGCTGTGGATTAACTTCAATGGTCAGAGGCTCCCAGGATCCAGGAGTCAGGGTCTGAACTCCTTCTGAGAAAAATAAATGTCAAAGCCTGCCCTACCACTGTGTGAGGCATCCTACTACCCCCACTGCATAGCAACCAGTCCCCGTGGGGGGAGATCTGACTTTGAGCAGAAGGAAGTGTCCAGAAACCTTAACAACATTGTGAGGAGTTTATGTAAAAACAATATGAATATTTAAAAGGCTTAGCATCCGATCAAAAACGGACTGGATAAGATCAGCTCGGGCAGGTAGTATAGTGGCCATTACCCTTCATAATCATTTCTGGAGAACACAGATACAGGCAAAAGTCAACTGGGGTGAACACTTTAATTAAGAGGATAGGTCCTACTCTGGAAAACAGTATGGAGGGTTCTCAAAAAGTTGAAAATAGAGCTACCATATGACCCAGCAATTGCACTACTGGGTATTTACCCCAAAGATACAAATGTAGGGATCCGAAGGGGTACGTGCACCCCGATGTTCATAGCAGCAATGTCCACAATAGCCAAACTGTGGAAAGGGCCAAGATGTCCATCGACAGATGAATGGATAAAGAAGATGTGGTATATATACACAATGGAGTATTATGCAGCCATCAAAAGGAATGAGATCTTATCATTTGCAAGACGTGGATGGAACTGGAGGGTGTTATGCTGAGTGAAATAAGTCAATCAGAGAAAGACATGTATCATATGACCTCACCGATATGAGGAATTCTTAATCTCAGGAAACAAACTGAGGGTTGCTGGAGTGGTGGGGGGTGGGAGGGATGGGGTGGCTGGGTGATAGACAGTGGGGAGGGTATGTGCTATGGTGAGCGCTGTGAATTGTGTAAGACTGTTGAATCACAGATCTGTACCTCTGAAACAATACATTATATGTTAAAAAAGAAGAAGAAGAAGAAGAAGATAGCAGGAAGGGAGAAATGAAGGGGGGGAAATCAGAGGGCGAGACGGACCATGAGAGATGATGGACTCTGAGAAACAAACTGAGGGTTTTAGAGGGGAGGGGGGTGGGGGGATGGGTTAGCCTGGTGATGGGTATTAACGAGGGCACTTACTGCATGGAGCACTGGGTGTTATATGCAAACAATGAATCATGGAACACCACATCAAAAACTAATGATGTATGGTGATTAACATAACACAATAAAAAAAAAATCCACAAAAAAGAGGATCGGTCCTCAGGTCTGCATTTAGGACCTCCATTTGGCCTGGGTGGGTCATCTCTGAAGCCCTTGTTACTCCCAGTTGTCACAACGGTGCTCCGCCACGCCTTCGGGGAAACACTCAATGGGAGAGCAGAGGGCCACAAATTGGGAATATAGTGGCAAGAAGTGCACTGTGGGTCACAGAGTGGGGGTGGGGGGGCATTCAGCGGTGCAGTGACAGGAAGTAGCCTTGTACAAAGGTGCCGTCTTCATTCCCTGCCACTGTGGAGAGTCCCTTAAACTTAGCAAGAACTTATTTCCAACACAAAATAAGCCTGAAAGGAAATGAATTGGGGAAGACACCTCCCCAAGGCCTTTGGCCTCTCCCAGCCTCCACACCCATGTTTCCAGAAGGTAAATGCCCACCTCTGTGATGGGTTTTTCTCAAAGTCTCCTCCTCCTCCTCCTTCATTACTGCCTCCAGGAGGTAATGAACTTGCCTAGATGGTATTTTGCAGAGGAAGCCTGGGAGTGATTTTGAACACAATGGGTCTTTACAAGCTTCAGCCAGTGCCCTCCCACAGCTGTCTCATTTGCTCCTCAGATGGGCCCATGAGGTAGGGACACACTAGAGCCGGCTTTCTTTATTACAGAAGGAAGTGATCAGATCATTGCAGCCTGTTGATAAATTGCACCCCACCCTTCCTAAGGGTGAAATCAAACAGGAAACAATGGAACTGAGGGACGTGGGAAGCCTGGGAATGATGCAAAGGAAAACCAACTTTGTTTGCAAAATATGAAGAAGTCAAGGGTGAGGACGCCTCCTCTGGGATCCGCGTGTGCAAACTACTGTCCTATCCCCTACCACGTGGATGTTAATGCTCCAAATGCCACATCTGCAGCATTTCGGGTTCCCAGGCCTTACTCCTGCCTGGGACATAGTGGCAACTTGGTAAGTGTTCCTGAATTAGCAGCATTACCCTGAAAGTAAACAGCCACAAGGAGAGGCCAATAAGCATTTATTTAGGATCAAAGAAGCTCAAGTCTGGGAGCACAGATCAGGAAGAAAGCGAAACAGTGCCCTACCTGTAGGGTGAAAGCAAGGGGTTTTGATATGAAAAAGGAAGGGGGAGGGGCAACTCCATGAGTTAAGAAGAGAAAAAAAAGGCCCGGCTACTCTTGGCTATACGTTGATGGACTACCGATTCTATTTTCGGTAAAGTCCACAACCATCAGCGTTGTGACCAGTATGTCCCTTTTTTGGACTTCTCAAGCAATTGCTTAAAACAATTGCCGTTTTGCCTAATCCAAAGATTCTGGCCCCATTCAAACAAAGACCCGGTAATGCACTTTCTCTGCAGCGGCCATTCCTGCTTTATTTTAAAATGGCTCCAGTCATGTCCATTTTTGCACAGCAGGTACTAAAGGACATACGTTGGAACAGGTTGAACTTAGATTGTTAAAAGAAAGGTGTCTCTGCACTTCCCGCAGCCTGTCCACAGAGAATGATTTGAATGAGGATAAATGTGATGGCAGAATTCCTGAAGAAAATCCCAGCAGACAAAGGAGGTAGGAGTCTAGGTTATTCCGCAGAATCCTCAACAATCTTCGCAAATACAAGCCGCCATCTTAGCTTTGGATGAGCAAAGATGCACTTTCTTCGAGGTAGGAGCATGGGGCAGCCATTCATGCAGGTTAAAAAGGAATTTAGCAGGCTATTAGAGGACCCTCCCTGAAATCTCTCTGGTTGGGATGGGAACTCTGGCCAACGGAGTTCTCCCAAACATATATAGATACATTGAATTTCAAGCCTGTAGAAAGCCATTTTGCTTTTATTTATTTTTTTTTGAAAAAAGAATTTTCCACCCAAAATTTGAATTCAGAAATGTTTCATTTCTAAATAGAAAACTAAAGAATATGAAAAAGATATACTTTTTATTTTTATTTATTTATTTAGAGCGAGAGTGAGCAGGGAAAGGGGCAGAGGGAGAGAGAGAGGTACCCCAATGATATACTTTTTAATAATAACTTTTGTGCTAGTAGCTAAAATACTGAGCGGAATTTTTTGTTTATTTTGGGGAGAATAGCTTACAATATGTTTGTCCTAAACTTCAGCAATCTTATGGATATCAAGTTCGGTTGCTAATTTACCACTCTGCTTCTTAGATTGATGAAAGGAGCTTTCTATTTTCAGCCAGAAATGCTATAGGATAGAAGAATTTGGGGAGATTTGAAAGAGAACTGTCAAGGCAAGCATTACAGATAGGCTAAAACAAAGAAAAAAGGTGCTCTACCTTCTCCAAATAGCCCCATACCCCTACCATGCCTATACTCCCTGGGGTCTGAGATTATTGCAACAGTATAAAGGAATAAACAAAGCATCCAGTACCCATTTCCACAAAAGTCTTACAGCTGTAGGCTCTCCTCAGCTGAGACTAGCTCCTTTGGGTTCTTTAGTTACAGAAAATGTTCCATAATAACTTCAATATCATTCTTCAATTCTTTGTTCCATTGTTCGCCTTCCTAGCAGTACCCCTTCTTAACCACTCATTAGTCTGGCACTCATTCATTCATTCATTCATTTGTTCCTTTCATAGTAGGAATTGAGTAACATAAGGTCCTGGTGCTCATGTAACTTGCATTTCTTAGTGGAGGCCAGCAATCAAGCAACAAGCCCAGAATTAAATACAATGAAGCATCTGGAGGTTTCCTGCAGGATGAAGAGAAAGTAATTTCATTGACCCCAGAAAAAAATATACCCCCTTAAGTGTAAATGGTATAAGGTGTAGGGCAAAAGAAGGGCCTTGTTCAGATCCAGAAATCCAAGGGCAGCCTGTGATTCCACATTCCCATTAGTAGGACCTTGCTGGTCCTTAGAGCAGCTCTGTGCTAATGCATCTTACAGCGCTGTGCTCACAGGCCCCACGAAGTGACTTCTTTCTAGCCAAGGAATTATTTATGCCTCAGGAATCCACTTAAATGAAATGACAGCTGGAAAATCCATCACAGGACATTTCCAGAAGGAAACCCAGCCAGGAGAGAGTAGAGTGTGCACCCAGGCCTGGTCCACCTGTGCCTGGACATTTTTACCGGCGACTCTCACAGGTCCTCTTGAACCCTGGTCACATTTTTTGTTTCACGGGGCCTCAGGCAGAGGCTGCCTTTTTTTTTTTTTTTTTGTGCCTTTTCAGGGTGTTTATAGGTTCCACCTGCAGCCAATCAGAAGCGGGCAGAAGTGCACATGGAATCACTGCTTGGCCTATGGTGATTTGCTTTAAGAAGAGGTCTGCACCACCATAGAGCTTGCTGGTGGTGATACCACCACAATCTGATTCTCTGACATGTACAAATCTCAGCACCCACAGCTTTAATGTCTACGGGCACTCTCCACAAACAATCCCAAAGGGCTATGGCATGGGTGCTGGGTGATCCTGATGAAGCCTAAATCCAGGGACCACAATGTAAGAGCTCCATGAGGGAAAGCATTTTGGTTTGCCAATGATAGCCTAGCTATCCGCCCAGGGTCCACATTCAATCCAACCTCATCATTTTAGATGTCACACAGTAACATTACATATTTAATAGGTCCGTGAAGTCAAAACATTGTTTCTTAGTTTAAAAAAAAAAAAAAAAAAGCTCACATCTTGAAGGAGAAAAACAAGCTGGAGCACTTAAACCACCAGATAACAAACACTGTTTTAAAGCAGTAGGAATTAGGACAGTGAGTTTCAGCACAAAGATAGACAAACTGACCAACTGACAAATTTGGAGGTCAGAGACACACCAGCTCCTAATATGATTACCTGATTCTGACAAAGGTGATACTACCATTTCATTGAAAAGGGATCCAACAATAAATAATGATGCTGGATCAGTTGGGTATTCTTTGGGGAAAGAATGTATCTTGACATTACATCATACACACACGAAAATGAATTCCAGATGGATGGTAGATGTCAAGGTGAAAGGTAAAATAATAAAAGAGAAAAACATAAGAAAGCATCTTTATGAACTTGGGATTGACAAAGGCAACTTAAATGGGACATAAAAACACTATTCATAAAAGAAAAATGCAGTACATTGGATTATATTAAAAGTAACAACTTTTGTTTTTCAAAAGACACCATTAAGAGATTGTAAAGGGCAACCCATAGATTAGATACTAACTATATATATATAGTTAGTGTATATATATATATAAATATATATATATATAACAAAGGACTCATACCAAAAATATATGAAGCTCTCTTAAAAATCAATTTTTTAAAAGTTAGCCAGTAGAAAAAGTGACAAAAACTTGACAAGATACTTCTAAGTGAGATGTCCAAATGGCTAGTGAACATATAAAAAGATGCTCAGGGCACCTGGGTACCTCAGTTGGTTGAGCATCCTACTCTTGGCTTCGGCTCAGCTCGTGATCTCATGGGTCTACACTCAGTGGGGAGTCTGTTTGCTTGAGATTCTCTCTCTCTCCATCTATCTCTGCTCCTCCCCCCGCTCTCTCAAATAAATAAATAAATCTTTTTAAAATTTTTTAAAAAGATGCTTAACTATTAGTCATCAAGGAGATACAAATTGAAACCACAGTTAAGTTCTGCTATGCACCACCAAGACAACTAAAATTTCAGTAAAATATGCTAAATATTAATAAGAATGAGGAGCAACCAGAACATCCCCACACTGCTGTTGAGAGTGTTAATTGGTGCAACCATTCAGGAAAACCATTTGGCATCATCTCCTAAAGCTAGCACATGCATACCTTTGATGGGCAACAGAAATGTGTGAATTGCACACCCAAAGACATGTCCCTGGACTTTTAGAGCAGGTTTGTTCATTGGAGCTAAAAACAAAATCACCTAAGTGCCCCACACCAGTAGAATGGAAGAGTGCTTGTATCATACGCACACCACGGAATACTATACAACAATGAGAAAGAATAATATACAATTATTCACAACAATATGAGTGAAACTCACAGTCACACTATTGAACAAATGAAGGCAGACATAAGAGAATATTATCCACCCTGAGTCCATGTATAAAACAGGTACAAACAGGTAAGATAATGGCCACTCTTTTGGGAGGAGTGACTGGAAGATGACCCCAAAGAGTATTCTGTTTCTTATTCTGGATTCTGGTTTCATGAATGTGTTCAATTTGTGCATATTCATTCAGCTTATGATACGTGCACTTTTCCAGTTACATATTATGCTTCAATAAAAAGTTATAAGCAAACAGCAGCTCTTGTTGATATTCCCACAGTAAAGACATATGTGTATATATATATATCAACTCTGCAGAGTCATGACATCCAATTCAAGACCTAAAGTGTGCTCAAAATCTGATTTTAATGTATTTTCTCTAATAACGTAAGAGTTGGAGAAATATACCACATACCAGCTCCAGAGGGTTAGGTTATGTGCACAATCACAGGAGGTGGCATGAGGTTTGCATTACTAATGCACTAAATAAGTATAATAGGAAAAATATGATGCCCAAAAGAGAGCCAACTGCTTCTGCTGCCATGGAACTGCACTGAAACGGAGAAAAGCTCAGAAATGTTACCTGGAAATTTCATGGCAGAAAGCCCATGCTACAGTTTTATTCTCAGGTTGGGGAAAATGCTAAGGTTTTTAGCCAAGTGTCTATGACACCTCATTGCATTGCTGATTTTTTTAAAACCTGTAACTCTGGTCTCTCTGACTAGACTGTAAGCTCATTAAGAGCAGGGGCTTATTCTATGTCCTCCTTAAACTCTAGGCACACGAGTGTCATTTTTATTTTTTGATAGTTAAATGTATTCACAGAGGGATCTTCAATTCTGAAATTGGACAGAATGCATTTGAGGCAGAGATGGAGGTTGTTGGTGGCAGAGATGGTGGGTTGGATGTTATGTAGGTGACTGAGCTGATAAGTTGATTCCTTGAGCTTCTTTTGTCCTTTCTGGCAGAATGGCTGGTTGGAGAAGGGGAAGGGGAGACTCCAAACTCTGACTCGTGTTTGCAGGTATGAATCAAGGAGGATTAAGTGATGAAAATACTCCTGAGCCAACCACAGAAGCTCATTGCAAAATTGCTCACAAAATGTGGTCCCAGTGACTTAAACCTTTTGTCATATCTGGGACTTCAGGTTTCAATTGTTATGGGTTAAACTGTGTCCCTACAGCCACCAAATTCGCATGTTAAAGTTTTAGCTTCCCATACTTCAGAATATGGCTTTATTTGGAAGTAGGGTTGTTACAGATGTATTAGTTAAGATTTGATTGTACTGAAATAGAATGGGCCTCAATCCAGTATGACTGGTGCCCTTATAAAAGGGGAAAATTTGAACACACACACACACACACACACACACACACACACAGAGGGAGAACACCACTGGGGGGTGATGCTTCTACAAGCCAACAAACAGTAAAGATTGCCAGAAACTACTAGAAACTTGGAGAGAGGCACGGAATAGATTCTCTCTCATAGCCCTCAGAAGGGTACAACCCTACTGAGACCTCGATCTCAGACTTCTAGCTTCTAGAGCTGTGAAGCAATAAATTTCAGTTGTTTAAGTCACCCAGGTGGTGGTACTTGGTTATAGCAGCCCCAGCAAACAAATACCCCAAGTATTGAGATTTCAATTGTCCATTGTAAATCATGGACTTCCAGCAATGCACAAGAGCATGTTAGCAGCATTTGTAATGAAATCAAAGCTATGTGTATCTCTATTGAAATTTCAGAAAGAGTTATTTCACCTCTGAAAACAAACCAAATATTTTGCCAGTGTTTCCCCCCAAGTCTCCAAAGTTAATGTGTCCTCAGTGATCCCATTAAGGCCCAGTCCCCTCATTTTAAAGATGAAGATGTTGAGGACCAGGGGTGTAAAGTGACTTGCCCAAGGTAAGTTAGCCTGTTGGAGACAGAACTGAGAATCCTGGCTTCCAACTCCCAAGTTAGAGATTTTTTCCATGGATTGCACTCCGGCCTGTGAAAATCTTATGCAGACAGACAAGAGAAAGGTACAGTCTTCCTTTGAGTTGCAGCTATGAGCAAAGTGGCAGGAATCCCACCAAGGCCCTGGAGAAACCATTACTCACACCGTAAAGATTAAAAAACAGAAGTAGCAAAATACTTCAATATTCCCAGTCCAGCATAGTCCAAAGAAGAAGAGAAGAGGCCAAAATCTAATTATGCCTCTGAATCTTTGCTTAATCCCACAAGCTACTTGGCATTCCTATATTTTCAACATTTTGGGGGATTCCAATTTGGAACTAAACACATTGGTATGTTTAATTTCAGACTTGTAACAAATCACATGTTCCAAACCACACAACTCTACCTCAAGATAATTTTCCCCAGTGGGAGAAAATATAATACAGTAGCAGCCAAAATGCGTACATTAGTTGAAAACACTGACATTCCCAACTTAAGTCTTATGCCACTATCATCTCTCTCTCTCTCTCTCACCCTTCTCCACTCTCTCTGAATCATTTCCAGCTCTTTGATTCTGCCAGAAAATGAAAGAAAAGAGACTTTCATGCCAAAACCTAGATGATGGATCAATTGACCTTGAAATCATGTTCTGTAAATTCATGATTATGGTGAGTGAACTTGAGTAGCAGAGAGGGCTGCTGGAAAAGTGCTTTTCACTCTGAAGGGTAGAAAAGCAAGAATGATAGCAAGGTTTGCCTATCAGACTATACAACATTGATATGACTAGAAAATTGCATCTTGGATAGTACATCCCAACTTTTTAGTATTCTGATGGCAAATGAAAATAAATAGTTCACATTTGGCAGACAAGTAGTTAATATTGACCACTCTAGAGGCCAATGAGATTTTCAGGAAAAAAAAACAAAAACTGTCCTAATTACAAAGGGAGGGAAGTGCAGGTTTTTTTTTTTTTTTTTTTAAGATTTATGTATTTATTTTAGTGAGACAAAGAGAGCGAGTGAGCACGCAAGTGCAGGGGGAGAGGGGCAAAGGAAGAGAGAGAATCTCAAGCAGACTCCTCACTGCGTGTGGAGCCCAAATACGGGTTCTCTCTCACAACCCTGAGATCATGACCTGAGCCGAAATCAAGAGATGGACGCTTAACCGACTGAGCCACCCAGGTGCCCCAGGGCAGTTTTTAAAAACACAATAGATTGGGGCACCGGGTGGCTCAGTTGTTAAGCGTCTGCCTTCGGCTCAGGTCATGATCCCAGGGACCTGGGATCGAGCCCCACATCGGGCTCCCTGCTCAGCGGGAAGCTTGCTTCTCCCTCTCCCACTCCCCCTGCTTGTGTTCCCTCTCTCTCTCTCTGTCTCTGTCTCTGTCAAATAAATAAATAAAATCTTTAAAAAAATAAAAATAAAAACACGATAGATTGAAAAAGATCTGACAGGGTAGCTTTTAAAAGCTGTTAATATATCCAATCTGTAAAGTGTCTACATAACATTTTTATGATTTATAATAATTATATTCAAAATGAGTATTTGACTATAAGCCAGTGGCCTTAGATAATAGCTTATGTAAATATTTTATTAATAATTTCACATTTGGCATATCAAAAGCACAATGAGATATCACCCTACATCTGTCAGAATGGCTCAGATCAAAAACACAAGAAATAACAAGTGTTGGGCGCCTGGGTGGCTCAGTTGGTTAAGCGACTGCCTTCGGCTCAGGTCATGATCCCGGAGTCCCGGGATCGAGTCCCGCATCAGGCTCCCTGCTCAGCAGGGAGTCTGCTTCTCCCTCTGACCTTCCTCTCTCTCATGCTCTCTACCATTCTCTCTCTCTCTCAATAAATAAAAAAAAAAATCTTATTAAAAAAAAGAAATAACAAGTGTTGGCAAGGATATGGAGAAAAAGGAACACTCATGTACGATTAGTGGGAATGCAAACTGATGCAGCTGCTGTGGAAACAGTATGGAAGTTCCTCAAAAAATTAAAAATAGAATTACCATCTAACCCAGTAATTACACTACTGGGCATTTACCCAAAACAAAAACACTAATTTGAAAAGATACATGCACCCTTATGTTTGTTGTAGCATTATTTTCAATAGGCAAGGTATGGAAGGAACCCAAATGTGCACTGATAGATGAATGGATAAAGAAGATGTGGTAGATATACATGTTGGGATATTACTCAGCCATAAAAAAGAATGAAATCCTGCCATTTACAACAACATGGATGGGACTGGAGGGTATTATGCTAAGTGAAATAAGTCAGACAGAAAAAGACAAATGCCATATGATTTCACTCACGTGGAATTTAAGAAACCAAACAAATAGTAAGAAATAGAGAAACAAAAACCAGCCTCTTACGTACAGAGAATAAACTGGTGGTTGCCACAGGGAAGTTGGGTGGGGGATGGGTGAAATAGAGGAAGGGGATTAAGAGGTACACTTATCTTGCTGAGCACTACATAGTGTATAGAAATGTTGAATCATTATATTATACTCCTGAAACTAATATAACACTGTATATTAATTACACTTCAATTAAAAAGAAAATTTAAAAATAATAATTTCACATTTATTATTTTGCCGGTCTTTTCCTTTGAGATGAAACGGTGGTAGATTGGCATAAACTAACACAATTTAAAATCTACCAGATAAAACTGGTATAATTTTCCCTGTCAATTCATCCAGCAAATACTTTTGCTACACCAAGACCAGAGTGAGGATAGAATCCTCAGGACTTGTCTTCATCCCTGCCCCTGCCCCAGTGCTGAATCCACAGCTCTGTTGGGGAAACTGATGCAAAATAGGTATTCATTCAACAAATAGTCAGAGAGAGTCACTGTGTACATATGATGGGTCAATAGAAAATGCATTTGTAAATTAATTTTTAGGAAAGAAACCTTCCCATGCTCACCAAACCTGAATGCTCAGTACATCCCAAAGTATTTGAAATTATGCCTTTCAAAAGAGAGCTTTCCCTGGAAGAATAATGGCCAAAGAGACGCTACCTACTGGCTGTGGTGTGGCAGTTCTGTAGGGCAAGAATCTCAGAACTGGATCTGTGCAGCCCTGGGGCTACATGAGGACAGAGCGAATCCATTTTCAGATTCTCGACTCCCACACATGTCCTTTACTAAAACTGCCCAGAAGAGAGCCTGCATTTTCCTGTTCTCCTCTTTCATCTTGCCTTTCACACTTACTCTTCCCTCATTTTACTAAGGTGCCTTATCCCAATCCACATCTCACTGGACATGCATTTCCCTAACACATAAAAATGCAACCACAGAACACAGCGGTGGGGGGAGCCTCTCGTTAATCTGGGTTCCAAACCCATTCCCTTCCTTCTCATCTCCTTGAGATGTGGTTCCAATGTATGTTTACTTTCAAGTTTTTAAAATAATTATTTATAATTATATTCATATTTTATATTTATATATTCATAATATATTATTTATAATATATTGTTATAAATGTTTATAATAAGTTTAATAATTATTTATAAAAATATATATGTTTTCATAAACTGCTTACTAATAATAACTATATTGATAGCTGTTGAAGAAAGGAATGAAAGTATTTTTGGACTTTCATTTGATATTCATGTATTTGGTGAGGCATGTATGAGAGAGTTACCAGTAAGGACCTTTCCAGCAAAAAATACATCAGGATAATATTTGGGGATGTAAATGAGATACAAATATGATTTCAAATAAAATTTCCCACTCCTAAAGAACTGGGTCACGCAGATGAATGGATAAAGAAGAGGTGGTATATATACACAATGGAATATTATGCAGCCATCAAAAGGAATGAGATCTTGCCATTTGCAACGACGTGGATGGAACTGGAGGGTGTTATGCTGAGTGAAATAAGTCAATCAGAGAAAGACATGTATCATATGACCTCACTGATATGAGGAATTCTTAATCTCAGGAACAAACTGAGGGTTGCTGGAGTGGTGGGGGGTGGGAGGGATGGGGTGGCTGGGTGATAGGCATTGGGGAGGGTATGTGCTACGGTGAGCGCTGTGAATTGTGCCAGACTGTTGAATCACAGATCTGTACTTCTGAAACAAATAACGCAACATATTTTAAGAAAAATGAAAAAGAAGAAGATAGCAGGAGAGGAAGAATGAAGGGGAGTAAGTCAGAGGGGGAGACGAACCATGAGAGATGATGGACTCTGAAAAACAAACTGAGGGTTCTAGAGGGGAGGAGGGTAGGGGGATGGGTTAGCCTGGTGATGAGTATTAAGGAGGGCACATTCTGCATGGAGCACTGGGTGTTATGAACAAACAATGAATCATGGAACACTATACCAAAACAAATGATGTAATATATGGTGATTAACATAACAATAAAAAATTTTAAAAAAACATAAAAAAAAAAGAACTTGGTCACGTATTTTTTAATGAATGCTGTTAGATATCAAATAGCTGTATATTCAGATTCTACTAGATCTATTTAAAGAGAACTGTAAGGGGCTTATTTCCAATGCCCATGTTTATAATAGACTGGAGATTTACATCTTTTATAACTACTCGTGTTTATGATGAAAAATTTTAGATGCCAAATTAAAAGTGGCCCAGCAGATATGTACTTTTTCAAAATCATTTTAGGACAACTTGAACAAAAAATCGAAGGCATGAGCTTCTAGTGGTTAGAGTGAGAGGGAAAATCAGAAAGAGAAGCAAACCATGTCGAATGTTGAGCTGAGCGTTCACTTGACGCCCATCGGTAACAGGAGGCACAAAGTTACCAAGGTCTCTTAAGTCAGAGTTAAGAAATGCTCAGAGTGAGTCATGGCAGGTTTCTACAGTCTGAAGCTGAGGGGAGAGGTATATCAAATGTGTGTAATCAGACAATAATCACTCTGGAGTAAAAGCAATCCATATCTCCCCATGGGTTCTGAACTTGACATACTCCCTTCCACTCAGAGGATAAAGCACGTGGTGGTTTTAAAACTCCATAGTAAAAGCTAGGGCTAGAAACAAATAAATGGGGTGGTTATTCACACACATAAAAATTTATGCTGGAGTTCTTTCGGTTATGGAAGCTAAATATTAACTTTAATATTTATAATCTTCCTCGTAAGAGCTAAAATAAAAATCTCAGATTGGTCAGAGTATTCATAGTATTCGATTTTAGTTAATTGTCCCTGTCTGGAAAAGCAAATAGGTTTTCCACAGTGTGTGGTTTTCACAAGTGTGTTAAAAGCCACTGACTGGAAAAAATAATGAACGCAACTTCATTTCTTCTTTCCTCCTTTTGGATTAAGAAGAAAACAATGACTGATATTCACTCTGAAATGCATTTCGCAGATAAGCTCTCTAAAGCAATGTATTTATAAAATGGGGTTTCTTTAAGGAGATCTAGAGAAGGCATTCCCAGAAAGGGCACAGTTCTTAAAAAGAACTTCCGGTTGCAAGGGATACCCATGAGAACATGGTCGACTCAAGGCCATGTGTGCTGCTGGCCTCTGGGGCTTCTCCCCCTTCATTGCATGGCACCCCTCTCCAGTTCCCTCATGTCTTCATGTTCCTCTGGACTTTTTTGGAAACCCTGAAACTGAACTCTTAATATTAAGCCCCCAAATACACAGAGACCACATACCTATGTCCACTGGGCCTCTGTATTTTTACATCACTCATGGTGCAGGAAACTACCCAGCTGTTGAAGTGAGAAAACTGGCAATCATCTAAGAGTCCACCTTTCCCTCTGTCTTCTCCATGATCTGTGAATTCCTTCTCCTGACATCTCTCAAATCAATGCTTCTATTCTCATTCACACACCTCTGCTTCGGTTCTCCCCTGCAGTCTTGTGGGGCCTCCTGACTAGTCTCCTCCACTCTGTTGACAAAGGAACTTTCTCACATGCAGATCACAGAAGGCACCTTACCTGCTGATAATCTTCATCTTTGGGATAAAAGCCAAACTCTCTACCATGACAATGGAAGCTACTGAGGAATTACTTTCCAGCTTTATTCCTTACCCTTCTCTTACATCTAGCAGTGTTACAACTATCTCCAAACATTTGTAGTCTCAAAAGCTCTCTTTGCTTTTGCCTTTTGCCTTTGCACATGCTGTTCCCCTTGGCTGGAAGAGCAGACCATGCTTTTCTCATGGGGCTACCTGTACTTCAGCCCTTGGGCCCCTTCCTGGTCTCACTTCATCATTAACCCTCTTTGGACACCTCTGTTCCTTCAGCCTGGATATTGTGTGCCCTTCCCCATCCGCTCCTATAGTGCCCTGCCTGTTTCAGACCACATCATATTAATTGTTTGCTTGTCTGTCTTCCCCACTGGACTATCAGCTTCTGAAAAGTAGACACCATGTCTTTGGCTACCTGTGTTCCAAATATAATACAATGCACCTGACACATAAAAGACATTCATGAGTGTGTGAAGAGAAGAATCAGAAGTGAGTAAGGGAGAAAGAAGGACAGATAGACTCATTTCCTATTCATCTGAATAGGTTTTATGGGACTAAAGGCTTTATGCCCCTTTTATGGGAGGAGGACTTTTCTTTACCCATTCAGCAAACTTTTTTTTTTTTTTTTTGAGCTTACACTTATGCCAGACTTCCTGCCAGATCTGGAGGGAGCTACCTAAGTAGCAATACAATCTATCCTCCAGCAACTCAGTGGAAAAGCGGACATCTAGAGTACTATGACAATAAAGCAAATTTTAAGATAGAAGAAGAGGCACCATGTCAAGGAGGCGGAGAGAAGACTGAGAAATAACACTATGAGGTAATGCATTAGCAGTAGTCCCTGCTACAGTAACAAGTAACCCCCAATCTCAGTGGTTTAATATAACAAGAACTCATTTTTTTTCACACAAAATTTGCTGCATATGCAGACACCACACCAAAGCCACTGTCCTCCATTTAGTGACTCAGTGATCCAGTGTGTTCTTACAATCGCAATATCTCTTTTAACGGCTACAGCAGAGAAATAGAGGAGCAGAGAGAACGGGAAAGGAACTGTTCACCTTGTCAGCCCAAAGCGATTCTGTCACTTGTGCTCCACCTGCTGGTCCAGAACCAGTCATATGGCCCTGCCCATTTCTAAGTGGAATAGGAGATGAAGGCTTCTCTGTGCCCTAGAAGAAGGAATAGGAAGTATTGATGGGTTTTGGTAGCCCATAGCATTGTCTCTACAAAACATAGATCTAATTAGTAATCCCATATTCGGATGAAGACACTGGAGCATGGAAAAGTTAAGTAGCTTGCTCAAGGTCACATAGATCTAGTGGTAAAGTAAAAATCAAACATAGGCTTCCTGAGTTAAAACTTTCATCCCCAATCATTATGCCATACTGCCTCCATGCCTTTACAATGGAAAGAGGGTGTGTGTGTGTGTGTGTGTGTGTGTGTGTGTGTGTGTGTACACGAGGGAGAGAGAGAGAGAACACCAGTTAGTTGGGGTGAGAAAATATGAGGCATTGTTTTTCCCAGTGGATAGAGAGATAACCATCCTTGCATCAGGTTGAACTAGATCTGGAAACATCCAGGGGCTCCCCTGCTCCCCAATCATGAACCCTTGCCCTGGAGATGAGTGGCCCAGGTTCAATTCTAACCAACTCCCCTTCTATCAGGTCCACTTAGGAGACTACTAGGGAAAGGAGAGGTGTCTATTAGAGCCCACTTTCCTCTTAGGAGCTGTCTCCAGTGCCTGAGGTCTATAATCCTTGAAAAAGTGGTGAGTGTGGGTGAGAAATACTCTCAAAGTCCACTATCCTCCCTGTTTAGGATGAATGGAAGTTACCTGAAAAGGTCACAGGGCCAATAAGAGACATGTGTCCCCCATCACTACCCAACCCTGAGTTCCCAAACAAGCCAGTGTATCAGGGTGGGGGGTTATATACGAGGCTGCCTGGATCATCAGTGATAGAGCAAAGCAGATTTAAGAGGTTGAGAACCTCATTCTTCTTAATCGAGAACATGAGGCTTGGAAGATGTACTGTCCTAAGCAATTTCCTCCAGGGCCACGGTGTTCTATGTGTGACCTTCACCTTGATTCACACTGACCTGTTCCAAAGTATCCTCAGGATGGGAACCCCAACCTGCTCCCAGGGTGCATTCTTCTCTGGGAAGACATTGTCTCTGCCACCTCACAGGCCCTTTGTTTCCACCCAAGAGGATTAAAAGAATTGGAATTTTCCAACTGCCAAGCCTTCTCCACTCACTCCTACCTGCTGCAGGTAGGGAGGCCCCCCATATGTCCAACCTGCCTAGAACCCAAATTATCCTCAGGGAGCCAATGGTCCTATCTCTTCTTTCCCAACCAATTTCATCCTTGGAACTGTGTTTCTGAAGCTGTCTCTCAGAGCTCTACAGTCTGGAAAGTCCACGAGATGAAACCAGAGCTGCTGCTCCAAGAACTCACAGCTACTCATAATAATAAACTGTCAGAGGAAATTTTCCAGTGAGGTCCTTACAGAAGAAACCTCTGATGAGATTAATCAACATCTTCACAATAAACACAATGTAACTGGGTGCTATATTTGAGACTGAACCCAAGATTTTTGTCTTTATTTTTTAACCTAGATAAAATAAATCCAAAATATTAATAACTCACAACCTACACGTGTTTTTTTCAGACTGACAAGAGGTGAAGACCTACATTCACAAAATGTCTTTGCTCTGATGTCCTAGGATTGTCTTTAGTTCCATGAGCCTTCAAGAACTCCTTGATTTGGGAGTGAAGGAAGAAATTGTATTGGTTTTGTATAAAATTGGAGTGTTGCTTATTCTTGTAGAGTTTCAATTAATTGTTCTCAGGAGACATGCAAAGTAGCTGAATGCAGGAAACACCTATAGGAACAATATCCACTACTTCCTCTCCTTTAGAAAGAAGCCTGTAAATATGTCTTGGATTGGCATACTGATGCCCTCTTCTGTGTTATTTAAGACTTAATATCCTAAAATGAAACCGTGTTGAAGTTCTATGTTCTCTAGAAATTGCCTTTTGAAGCCAAAGAGAAGATGATCCACTGTCAGTCACCCTGAGAAGCCGATCCTGGCACAGAAGTTATGGTTTGGGAGGAGGGTCTTGAATTGAAGGTGGGGAAGAAAACCTATCCCTTTCCATGGGCCTGACTCTCAAGGCACAGATATACTGTGTCAGGCCAGTCCCCCACCCCACTCCGCACACCAACTCCTAAATGCAGATGGGCATGCAGGCAGTTTATTGAGAAGGGCTCTCACATTAACACCCATGATGGTATATAGGGAGCAGGATGAGCAGAGGGGGAAGTGGACTTGCAACCATCACAATGAAGACTTCAGCCGATCTTGTGACATACCATGGAGCTAGACGGAATGTCCTGCAAAGTTGTTCCAAATTGTGGAGAGGGTTCAGTCACTGGATGTGGGCTGCTCCAGGGAAGCTGGTCTGTGGTCCCTGCACTAACAGCATCAACATCACCTGGGAACTTGCTGGAAATAGAAATTCTTGGGTCCCACCCCAGACTTTCTGACCCTGGGGATGGGGCCCAGCAACCTGTGGTTTAACAAGCCTCCAGGTAACTCGATGCAGAGTAAAGTGTGAGAACTATGTTCTGGAGCAAGGACTAGAGAAGAACTCTATTGGCAGCCAACCACCCAGCAGCAGGGGGAATGCATGCTTCATGCCTAGACATAATGTGTGTGGTACACTACGACAGCCATTACATATTTGTAGTCTCCTCTCAAGGGTGGTCATGGATTGGCCCCTGCCCCACAGAAGCAGACCAGGAGCCAGGCAAGGAGGTGCAGATATATATCTGCCCACAAAACAGCCCTGGATCCTGAGAGCAGAGGTTGTAATAGCAATTGTAATCAACCCTCTCCATTGTCTTTCTCTTACATTATCCCCAAATCTTCACTAAATCCTGTACAAAATTGCATCCCATATATCAGTGTTATATGGAATGAAGAAGTACCTGTACTCTTAGAAAGTACTTAGTCTACTCTCTTTGTGTGAAGGAAAGAATAGCCTCCCCACCACCACCACCAGGATAGAATGGGTTGCAAGGATGAGTGCAAACAGTGTCCACTTTGTGGGTGGCCCAGTCATCTCCTGAGAGCCAGTGGGTGCCAAAGCAGCACTGTGTTGGTCTAATAGAAGGCCAGAAATAAGATAGATGATGCATTTCAAGGCATGCACAAAAGAGCATCCTGAACAAACTTTGAAAGGAATTGGAAGCTCTTTAAGTCTTCAGGCAAGGGCTCAAAGTCCATTGTAGTTCAGCCATTTACAGGATATCTGACATTCTTGTTCACTCATGAGCTCCAGAGCCCTGGACACACCAATTACACCAACACCTGTGCGACCATTAGTTCCATGGGGAAGCCATGCTAGTGTTGTTTTTATTGCCCTGACTACTCTCGGGCATGACTGGCCTTTAATACTAGCCCTAGGTCAACCAGATGGCAAATATGGGAGCTGGGACTTAAGGGGAAAAAATTGGTCAAGCTGGTGTGGTGGCCTTTAGTATGATTAAAGTTTGCGATTTTTAATAGGGTAAATGGTGAACACAGATTCTGACACCAGTGAAGTTTGTCAGATCAACTTAATGACTCAAATCAACCACCCAGCATTTAATTTCCATTTAAACTCCTTTCAGTTCTTTATCAATGCCCAGAATATCAACTTATGTAAACCCTTAAAGTTAGTAGGTATACTTACTATTTTCTGCTTTTTCCCTCCAGCTCCTATTAGAAACAGTCACCAGGAAATCAGAAATTTGGTAAAATATTCCAAAGAAATCTTCAAATAATGATTCTATAAAGGAAATTTGGGAGCTGTGAAAATCAATCAAATAAAACATCCTAAACTGAAACAGGTCTCAACACAGTGAAATCCTAACTTCAAAAAATCCTTAAGAGTCTACAAGATGCACCATAAGAGAAAGAAGGAAAGAAAAAGAGAAAGAAAGAAAGAAAGAAAGAAAGAAAGAAAGAAAGAAAGAAAGAAAGAAAGAAAGAAAGAAAGAAAGAAAGAAAGAGAAAGAGAGAGAGAGAGAAAGAAAGAAAGAAAGAAAGAAAGAAAGAGAGAGAGAGAGAGAGAGAGAGAGGGGAGGGAGGGAGGGAGGGAGGGAGGGAGGAAGGAAGGAAGGAAGGAAGGAAGGAAGGAAGGAAGGAAGGACATTTACAAATCAGTGTACATAATTAAAAATCTTGGTGAACATGAGATATTTTGTTGACCGTGGTTGAAAACTGACCATGAGGGTGATTTTGCATGTGCCCAAAGAAAGAAACCCTCAATGTCTTGTTTTCTTTTTCTTTTTTTCTTCCACCAGGTCAAGTGTTTATAGACATGGAGTAGACAAAATGGAAACTCAACAAACAAATAACAAAATAAGTGGAGGAGTTGAAGGCACTCAGGTTTCACCAAACACAACTGCACAGGAAGTAGCAGCCACACCAAAGCCAAAGCTGCACAGCACCCACCACGGAGGCCAGCACCACCTCAGCCAAGCTGCAAGTGCAAGGGAACTGGGCATACCATACTTCCCTCCACAGTGCCTGGCAGCGTCACGCTTTTGACAATCTCAGTTCAATTTGGTGCACCCTTCTCTTTCATTTGATATCTCTTGTACACCTTTCTTCATACCCCACCCCCCAAAGGAACTAAAAGGAGAAAAAGAATAAGCAATTTAAGGAAAAAAAAATATAACTAAACATCAGAACTTTTTCTTCAAAAGTCATACCCTTGTTCCTGTTTCATCTTTCCTGGGTTTGGGGAGTTTGTAATTGTTGTTGTTCGGATTTTGTTTTAGTTTTTGTTTGTTTGTTTGCTTACTTTCTGTGTATCTTCTTCCTCCAAATGGCAAGAAAGTAAAAAAAAAATCGTTTTTGATTCTGTCAATTTTTCACATGTATTAGCAGCTTTAATTAAAATAAACACATAAATACCAGGGATGAACTTGAAACTTTGGCCATTTTTACTTCCCTTGCTGTTCATATCTACCACTACCCATTTCTAATAACAAGTTCACGTTGCCTGCATCTCCCCGATTTCAGACAATGTGCTGGGGTAGTGAGATGCCCTGGCCTCTGTGATCCTATAAAGTGTGTCTCAACACAAACAACATGAAAAGACATATTAATTCAAGGGAGGAAAAAGCAGTTTGATATAACAAAGCAGAGGACAAGTCAGTGTGTTTGAAAGAGCTGAAAGCCACTTGAAAAATTATCTAGCAAAAACTCTTCTACGGAAAAATAAGGAAAAAGAGAGATTGGCTGTGACCTGCCCCTGGCTGCTCCCCTTGACCTTGGGAAAGTGCTTTGCCCTATGTGCTCCAGTTTCCTGATCTGGGGAAGGAGGCTGGCACCAACATCCACCTCACGGGCTGCCGTGTAAGTGAATGTGGTAACCCCAGCGCCTGGGACACAGTAAGCACCCGAGTACTACTAGCTGTAATAAAAATATCGTTATTACACTCATTCTCCCCGTGGAGAGCCAGGACTGGGCGCCAAGTGTCCTTGCTCCCGGTCTTGTGTTTTGTGAACGGTTTGCTTTTCCTTTCAGGAGTGTCTTGACAAATTAAGGGTGTCCACACCAGTTCTGTGGGACATCTGAGTTCAAGGTTGAGAGCATACCCTTTGGAACCAGACAGAGCTGAACAACCAGACCATCACAGCCTCTTGTCAGCCATGTGAGCCTGGGCAAGGTATTTGCCTCTATGAATCTCAATTTCCCCTTCCGGAATGAAGGAGAGGAAGGCAGTGATGGTGAGCATTAACCAGGATCCCAAGTGCCAAGAGCTTTCGCAGAACAAATACTTTGTCTGTGGTGGCTCCTAGCAGGGATGTATGCTGGGAGAAGACAATAATGCAGAGAAGGAGGCTTGAGGGCCAAGTTTTGCTCTTTAAAAAAAAAAAAAAAAAATGGAGGGCATATTGGTGACATTGCACCTGCCCTCTTTGGAGGCCCTTTGGAAGTGGGAAAGGTCTGGCCGATGCAGGTATGGAGAGGACACAGGGAAGGTGAGAGCCACTGAGGCCCGCCAGGTACACATTCTCTCGTTGCTGAGTAATCTCTGAAACCCATCATTTTATTTTTCAGAAACCGTTTTAAATGGTGACAAGTAGAAACACAACTGCTCTCCATGAAAGTAAGTGGCTCAGCTTGGGAGAGGGAGCTACCAGGAAACTTACCCAAATGAACATTTCCTAGGGAAACCAGATCAGGCCGAGGATTTACACCTCCTCTGAAGGAGCAAAAACATTTGCTTTCTACATCATGCAAATGTTTGTGGCTTTGACGCCAAACCTAACCCACTAAGCTCAGGCAGGCAAGTCAGACTCCGGCACAGTCGTGTGAGCTCTGCCTCCCGAAGTTCAGGAGCCCTCCGTCCACATAAATCACAGCTCCACACTTTGTGGAGGAAATGAGCTCAGAGGAACGCCAAGTGTGATAAAAAATGAAACAGATTGACATTCCAATAAAATAAGCTCTTCTACTCTCCGTACACCCCCCTGGGTCCCTGGAGATGTATATATTCCAGAAATAGCATTACATTCACATCATATTCTTGATTCAACACTACCAGACCAGGGCTCTGCTATCCTATCCCTGCCAGAAGGGCAGCTCTGACTAATGTTACATGTTATTATTACTAATGATGATAGATCATTCCCAGGGGAAGGTTTTCATGGAATACATAGCCTTGAGAACACAAAAGGGGGAAAATGCATTAACTGATGTTAAAAGCATTAGGCTCAGGCAGCAGAATGTGACATTGTCCCTATTTGGCGTAAGAGCATTGGGCAAGGAGGGGAGACAGAGGAAGTTTACCAACCATTACCAGATCTGGGTTCCATCCTTTTTTAATGCTGATCAGGCCTGGGGTTAATCGCTATGTGGCTCTACCCAACTTCTCCGCAACCTTTAAGGGCAAATGAGGTAATGAGGCTGAGATTTGGAGAGAAGAGCTGTTAGAGTCACACATGGCAATTTCTGGACTTCTGAAAGAACCGTTTCAGGAAATTGCAGTATCTCTGGACAGGACCGAGGATATCATGCCTTTTGTGTCCTGCCTCTGACACTCATGGTAAGGGACACTGTGTTCTTTTCTTACACCCCTGTGATTAAATGGCCAAGGGGAGAGTCAGAGGGAGGGCAGGGAGATAAGGCAACCATATATTCAGGCAACTGACTTGTTTCTATTTTATAAACAAATATTTGAGGTAAGGGTCAAAATCCAGTGAGATCTCTCAGGATATAAGATTTATACCTACTGAAACTTCAAGTCAAGAAAAGAAGAGTTTGGGAAACCCCCTTGACCTGATGTCGGGAGGAAAAGAGTGGGAATCTGGGACACATTTCTGATCTGGGTGTTCAAGAACGCTCTTGCTAATGTACATTAACAAATTATGTGGCAAATCCTTAACTTATGCCTCTACCTTGGAATCCCGATCTAGTTGAATGCCAACTCTTCCTTCTGCAAGCTGTTCTCTTATATTGTACAAAAGTAAGCCATGCTCATTTTTACAAGTAGAAATAATATGACGTAGAGAATAGGACTAAAGATCTCCAGTCACACTCCTATTTTACCCCTTTTTTAGCCAGAGGGAAGCGACAGCTAACGGCATGTCTGTGCACTCAGAAATGGTGTGCTTATGTGCATGCCCATAGTGATAGGGTTGTTTTGTTTTGTTTTTAACACTATTAAATTGAGACCATACTGTATACATATATATTATATTGTATTGCATATATAAATACTACCTCTTTCTCTAACGGTGTATGAAAGACATCTTTCCATCTCTCTATTTATCTTTATTTCTGTAGAGTCATAATCAAACCCTGCCCCTTCTATGAAAGGGCAACTCCAACTATTCTTTCTCTGAACTAAGAGCTGCAGTAGAACTGAGGGTCTTGTGAGTACCTGGGTTCATGCTAAGGACTTTGTACTTCCTATCTTGAATCTTCACAACAACCTTGCAATGTTGGTGTTATGATGCCCATTTTGAGGAGGGAAACTGAAGCTAAATGAAATTCGTGGTGAGGCAGCTCCTTATTCCATGCAAGAGCCAGATCCTGATCCAAGGACATGCCAAGGGCTTTCATTCTTTCATGGTGAGGCAGCTCCTTATTCCATGGAAGAGCAGCTCCTTATTCCATGGAAGAGCCAGATCCTGATCCAAGGACATGCCAAGGGCTTTCATTCTTTCACCCCACTCATTCAGCAAATTGTTTTGAGTACTGTTTCTGTGCATTACTCTGGGCACTAGAGATTCAGGGGTGAGCAAACGCAGTTTTGACCTCGTGGTCTTACATATTTGTTACCTTATAATATGTCCAGCTGTACTGACAGAGTATGATTTGCCATTTGCACAGGTATGATGAAGGGTTTCTATTGAACTAAACCAAGGCTCAGTAGACATGCAAGACATGTTGCCTTACCGTAAGAACACAAGGGGGAAAAATCATACTATCTTTTAAAAATACAAAATGTGATGTTTTTCTCATGTGTTTAAAACCACCGGATAAAAGTAACCAATAGCCCTTTTCTTAATCATATTTGCATTAGTTTGCACGGGCTGCTGTAACAAAATACCATAGATTGAGTGGCTTAAATGACAGACATTTGTTTCTCACAGTTCTAGAGCCTGGGCAGTCCAAGATCAAGGTGCTGGTTGATTCAGTTCCTGGTGAGAGCCTTCTTTGGGGCAGGCATAGGGTCTTTCTCCCTGTGTCCTCACATGGAAAAAAGAGAGCAATTTCTCTCTCTCTTCCTCTTCTTACAAAGCCACCAATCCCATCACCGAAGGCTCCTACCCTCATGACCTCATCTAACCCTAACTCCTAAAATCCTCAATCCAAATACAGTCACATTGAGGGTTAGGGTTTCAACTGACAAAACTGGGGGGTAGGGAGGGAGATAATTCAGTCCAGAGCAATATTCTTCTCTTATCTAATCCTTATGGTGAAGAATATTTATTACTGAAACGTCAAAATCCCTTTGAATTTTAAGCTCATTATTTCTATCTTTATCATTCATGCATGGTCTTTTCAAAATAATGACAAAAACAAAGCAAAACAGGGACACCTGAGTGGCTCAGTCTGTTGGATGTCCGACTCTTGATCTCAACTCAGGTCTTGATCTCAGGGTAATGGCTTCAGACCCTGAATTGGGTCCCAATTGAGTGTGGAGCCTACTTAAAACAAAACAAAACAGATCTTCACCTAGTTAGGCAAGTAAAATCTAAAATCATTTTTGTGTATTCCCAGGTTCTCTTTCCAATTAAAAGATACACAGGGACACATGGCCCAGAGATGTGCCTCGGGAAATCAGAGGTAGGCAGTTTGTCAGTTTAAGTATGTTGCTGCCATTTGGAAGCTGTAGAACCCGGCTGCTGACAGAAAATGAGATGGATGTAAGAAGGTAAAATGATTCTACTTAGAAAATATCAATTAATCAGAGTAGACAACTTTAAATTATGTATAAATATTGGCCCCATGGAAATTACATCCCAGGGTGTTAGGGGTGACTGACTACTAGGAAAAAATACAAAAGATGTATAGTATAAACTTGTTAAGTGAGGGGAGGGGGAAAGATCTCAACACGATGCTATGTTAGTCAATATGAGAATGGAAACATTGATCTTTTGAAGCACATGCTTTTTAAAACTTTTCAGAGCAAAGTTAAAATTTACATCCAAAGTTTTTTTTCACTGAATCACACGTCGACCAAATATCTAGGGGAGGTTTCTTCATTTAAGATCTTGTACACTTACCCTTTTATAAAGGATAACTTCCACCACAGATAACCTTTATCTCTTTTAGGTTTTTCTTCCATACAGAGTTTTGAAAAAGTAGAAACCCTATATGAAACTGTCTTGCTTGATATTTATAATATAAAACAAACGTAAGCATGGCAGAGAAGAATCATCCAGAGGTCGCTAGTGAAGCATTATCTAGCTTATAGCCATGGGCACTCAGGAGGGGAGCCAGCTATTTGCATAAAATCCTAACCCTGTGGTATGAATGCATGGATGTCAAATCAGAACCAAGTAGTCATGCACCAAATAATTCAACAGAAGAACTGGGCCCATAGGCCTCCCAAAACTAAGTTCAGTGGCTGAGGCAGAAGATAAGTAGTGATGTTACACTGCACCCATATTCAACAGAAATTTTTAAAGTAGATCACCATGGGTAGGTACTGAAAAGCACATTGCCCCAGCCCATCACTACTGTGAATAATTTCTTTGGATTAAGGAATTCTGAATCTAGAAATTTCTTATTAAAGGGAAAAGAAGTGAAATTGAGGGAAGACAGTGCAGATTAGGAGGACCCTACACTCACCTCATCCCACAAATACAACTAGATGACTATCAAATTATCCTAAATACCCCCAAAATTGACCTGAAGACTGGCAGACCAAGCTCCACAGCTAAAGGTAGAGAAGAGGCCACATCAAGGAAGGTAAGAAGTGCGGAGAGGTGGTTTGGGATAGAAACAGAACACACTTGCTGTGGCAGGGAGATAGTCACAGTTATGGAGAAGGGTGACAGACAGAATAGCACCAGAAGAGCCCACACAGGGAAAACAAATCCCCATAGCAATTGGCTGGGAAAGCAAGAGGGGTCAAATTTTGTGAGTTCTTGCAACCAGTAGGGCTTAAAGCCTGGAGTTTTAAAAGTCAATGGTCTTGGCTTAAGGAGAGCCCAGAGACACTGGGGCTGTACTTGGAGAGAAGGCAGAGCAAACACCCTGTGGACATACAGCAAGGGAACGGCAATCTGGAAAGAATGACTGGGGCACACAGTGGGGAGGTTATTTGCTCTTCTCAGAGCACATCCCAGAGAGACAGCATTCATAGAGAGACCCCTCCAGGAACCAAGGAACTGGCAAGCACCATTTCTTTCCCCCAACCCCTCAGCATGAGCACAGGGCCACCTTTGAGAACTAGTGCAGTACAGACACTCACTACCTAACTGGCTTACACTAAGCCCCTCCCTTGTGCTCTGGTGGCACCACCCTTCCCAGCCTCTCTTGCCTCAGTCCCAGTGTGGTGGGTCCCCTCCCCCAGAAGACTGGCTGAAACCCCTGCCACTGCCACATCCTGACCCATGAATTCTTCTTCATAAGGCCCTTGCTCTCAGGAACAGGAGAAGTAGCTGACTTTCCTAATATACAACAACAGACACAGAAACTTAGACAAAATGAGAAGATAGAGGGATTTGTTCCAAACGAAAGAAGAGGACAAGGCCACAATCAGAGATCTAAATGAAATAGATATAGGTAACATGCCTGATAGAGGATTTAAAGTAATGATCATAGAGATACTCACTGGACTTGAGAAGAGAGTGGAAGACATGAGTGAGACCCTTCACACAGAGATAAAAAATAACATAGCAGACATAAAGGGCTAAATAAACAAAATGAGAAACATGCTGGATGGAATGAACAGCAGACTGCAAGAAACAGAGGAACAAATTAATGACCTAGAAAACAGTATTGGAAACTAATCAAGCAGACCAAAAGAGAGAAAAAAGAATTATGCAAAATGAGAATAGAATTAGGGAACTTAGTGACTCCATCAAATGTAATAACATTGGCATTATAGGAGTCCCTGAAGAAGAAGAGAGAGAAAAGAGAGCAGACAAATTATCTGAAGAAATGATAGCTGAAAACTTCCCTAATCTGGGGAAGGAAACAGACATCCAGATCCAGGAGGTACAGAGAACTCCCCCAAAAATCAACAAAAGCAGATCCACACCTACACATATTATAATTACAATGGCAAATATAGTGATAAAGGAAAAAAAGTTTAAAGCAGCAAGACAAAATAAGACAGGTACATACAAGGGAAACCCCATAAGGCTATCAGGGGATTTTTCAGCAGAAACTTTCCAAGCCAGAAGGGAGTGGCATTCAAAGTGCTGAATGGAAGAAATCTGCAGCCAAGAATACTCTATCCAGCTAGGCTATCATTCAGAATAGAAGAGATAAATAGTTTCCCAGACAAACAAAAACTAAAGGAGTTTGTGACCACTAAACTAGTCCTGCAAGAAATATTAAAGGGGACTCTTTGAGTGAAAAGGAAAGACTAAAAGTGACAGTATGAAAGTAGGAAACACCAAAGAAGTAAAAATAAATATTTAGTAAAATATCAAAGAACTCACAAAATGAAAGTATGTAAAATATGACACCATATACCTAAACCATAGGGTTAGATGAGGGAAAAAAAAATGGGTTTAAACTTAAATGGCCATCAACTTAACATAGACTGCTATATGCAGAAGAGGTTATATACAAACCTAATGGCAAACCACAAATCAAAAACCTCTAATAAATATGCAAAGAATAAAGAGAAAGAAATCCAAATATATCACTAAAGAAAACCACTAAACCATGAAAGAAAGGCAAGAAAGAATCAAAGAAAATCTTCAGAAACAACCACAAAACAAGTAATAAAATGGCAGTAAATACCTATTTATCAATAATTACTTTGGATGTAAATGGACTAAATACTCCAATCAAAAGACATAGGATCACAGAATGAATAAAAAACAAGATCCATCTATCTGCTGCTTACAAGAGACTAATTTTAGACCTAAAGACACCTACAGATTGAAAGTGAGAGGATGGAGAAACATTTTTATCATGCAAATGGATATCAAAAGAAGCCAGAGTAGCAATACTTATACCAGACAAAATAGACTTTAAAACAAAGACTACAACAAGAAACAAAGAAAAGCACTATATAATAATAAAGGGGACAATCCAACAAAACCATAAAACTATTGTAAATAGTTAGGCACCCAACATGGGAGCACCCAAATACATAAAACAATTAATAACAAATATAAAGGAACCAATTGACAATCATACAATAATAGTAAGGGATTTTAACACCCCACTCACATTAATGGACAGATCATCTAAACAGAAAATAAACAAGGAAACAATGGCTTTGAGTGACACACTGGACCAGATGGATTTAACATATATATTCAGAACATTCTATCCTAAAACAGCAGATTACACATTCTTTTCAAGCACACATGGAACATTTTCCAGAATAGATCACATATTAAGTTACAAAACAGGCCTCAACAAATTCAAAAAGATTGAAGTCATACTATGCATCTTTTCCAACCACAATGCTATGAAACTAGAAGTCAACCACAAGAAAAAATCTGGAAAGACCACAAATACATGGAGGTTAAATAACATACTACTAAACAAAGAAATAAAAAAGTACATGGAAACAAATGAAAATTAAACACAATGGTTTAAAACCTTTGGGACACAGCAAAAGCTATCCTAAGAGGGAAGTTTATAGCTATACAGGCCTACCTTAAGAAGCAAGAAAAATCTCAAATAAACAACCTAACCTAACTTAAAGGAACAAGAAAAGGGATATACAAAAACCTAATACCAGCAGAAGGAAGTAAGAAAGATTACAGTAGAAATAAATGATATAGAAACTAAAAAAAAAAAAAAAAAAAGCAGTAGAACAGATTAATGAAACCAGGAGCTGGTTACTTGAAAAAAAATCACTAAAATTGATAAACCTGTAGCCAGACTTACCAAGAAAAAAAAGAAAAAGTTCTCAAATCAATAAAGTCACAGATGAGAGAGGAGAAATAACAACCAACACCACAGAAATACAAACAGTTATAAAAGACTATTATAGAAAACTAATATGCCAACAAATTGGACAACCTAGAAGAAATGGATAAATTTCTAGAAATATATAACTTACCAAAACTTAAACAGGAGGAAATAGAAAATTTGAACAGACCGATTACCAGCAAAGAAATTGAATCAGTAATCGAAAAACTCCCAACAAACACAAGTCCAGGATCAGGTGGCTTTCCAGGTGAATTCTATCAAACATTTAAAGATGAGTTAATGCCTATTCTTCTCAAACTATTCCAAAAAATAGAAGAGGAAGGAAAGCTTTCAAATTTATCTTTGTGGCCAGCATTATCCTAATACCAAAACCAGATAAAGACTCCACAAAAAAAGAGAACTGCAGGCCAATACCTCTGATGAACATAGATGTAAAAATCCTCAACAAAATACTATCAAACTGAATCCAACAATACATTAAAAAAATCATTCATCATGACCAAGTGGGATTTATTCCTAGGTTGCAAGGGTGACTCAACATCCACAAATCAATCAGCGTGATACATCACATCAATAAGAGAAAGGGTAAGAACCATATGATCATTTCAATAGAAGCAAAAAAAGCATTTGACAAAGTACAACATCCATTCATGATAAAAACCTTCAACAAAGTAGGTTTGGAGGGAACATACCTCAACATAATAAAGGCCATATATGAAAAACCCACAGCTAATATCATCCTTAATGGGAAAAAGCTGAGAGCTTTTCCCCTAAGGTCAGGAACAAGACAGGATGTCTACTCTTACCACTTAGAAAGGCATCCAAATCAGTAAGGAAGAAGTAAAACCCTCACTATCTGCAGATGATGTGATGCTATATATAGAAAACATCCACCAAAAAACTGCTAGAACTGATAAATAAATTCAGTAAAGTCGCAGGATACAAAATCAGTGTACAGAAATCTGTTGTATTTCTATCCACCAATAATGCAGTGGCTGAAAGAGAAATTAAGAAAACAACCCCGTTTACAATTGCACCAAAAATAATAAGATACCTAGGAATAAACCTAACCAAAGAAGTGAAAGTCTTGTAGTCAGAAAATTATAAAACACCGACGAAAGAAATTCAAGATGAGGCAAAGAAATGGAAAGGCATTCCATGCACATGGACTCGAAGAACAAACATTGTTAAAATGTCTGTACTACCTAAGCAATCTACACATTTAATGTAATCCCTATCAAAATACCAATAGCATTTTTCACAGAACTAGAACAAACCACTCTAAAATTTGTATGAAACCACAAAAGACCCCAAATAGCCAAAGCAATCTTGAAAAAGAAAAGCAAAGTTGGAGGCATCACAATTGTGGACTTCAAGTTTTATTACAAAGCTGTGGTGATCAAAACGATATTGTAGTGGCACAAAAATAGACACATAGATCAATACAACAGAATAGAAAACCCAGAAATAAACCCACAATCATATGGTCAAGTAATCTTTGACAAAGCAGGAAAGAATATCCAGTGGGAAAAAGACAGTCTCTTTTACAATGGTGTTGGGAAAACTGGACAGCCACATACAAAAGAATGAAACTGGACCACTTTCTTACACCATACACAAAAATAAATTCAAAATGAATTAAAAACCTAAATGTGAGACCTGAAATTATAAAACTCCTAGAAGAGAACACAGACAGTAACTTCTGTGACATGGGCTGTAGCAACTTCTTCCTAGACATGCCTCCTGAGGCAAGAGAAACAAAAGCAAAAACGAACTATTGGGACTATAGCAAGATAAAAACTTCTGCGCAGCAAAGGAAACAGTCAACAAAACTAAAAGGCAACCTACGAAATGGAAGAAGATATTTGCAAATGACATACCTGATAATGGATTAGAATCCAAAATATATAAAGAAGGTATCAAACTTAACACTCAAAGAACAAATAATACAACTTAAAAATGGGCAGAAGACACAAACAGACATTTTTCCAAAGAAGACATACAGATGGCCAATGGACACATGAAAAGATGCTCCATATCACACATCATCAGGGAAATACAAATCAAAATTACAATGAGATACCACCTCACACCTGTCAGAATGGCTAAAATCAACAACACAAGAAACAACAGGTGTTGGTGAGGATGTGAAGAAAAAGGAACCCTTGTGTACTGTTGGCACAAGCCATTCTGCAAACTGGTGCGGCCACTGTGGAAAACAGAATGGAGGTTCCTCAAAAAGTTAAAAATAGAACTACCGTACAATCCAGCAATTGCACTATTGGGTATTTACCCAAAGAATACAGAAACACTGATTCAAAGGGATACATGCGCCCCTGTGTTTATAGCAGCGTTATTTGCAATAGCCAAGATACATATATTTCATCCATAAAAAAGAATTAAATTTCGCCATTTACAATGACATGGATGAAGCTACAGAGTATAATGTTAAGTGAAATAAATCAAAGAAAGACAAATACCATATGATTTCACTCATATGTGGAATTTAAGAAACAAAACAAATGAGCAAAGGGGAAAAAGAGAGAGAGAGGCAAACCAAGAAACTGACTCTTAACTATAGAAAACAAAATGATGGTGACCAGAGGGGACGTAAGGGGGGGATGGGGGAAATAGGTGGTGGGGATTGAGGAGGGCACTTGTGATGAGCATCATGTGATGTATGCAAGTGTTGAATCACTATATTGTACACCTGAAACTAATATAACATTGTATGTTAACCAACTGGAATTAAAATAAAAACTTCTAAAAAAAAGTAAAGGGAACGTAAGCTCTTTGAGGTGATGGACCCATTAAGCCATCATCATCCAATATCACTTAATACAGATCATTCATTCAGGAAGTGGTGTTTAAAATTCTGCTATTGGAAAGGTCCCACGCTGGGCACTGATGAAGGTGGATTAGATGTGGACCAAACATGTAAGTCAATTATCATGAAAATCAAATGAGAGAACTAGTCAAGGTACATTTGATCCTTTGAGCATCTTCCCAATTGCACCAAATAAGGGCATAAGAGGATGTGTCTGGAGCCAGACCACCTGGTTGAATTCAGGCTCTACACTCCTGCTGGTGTCCTTGGGAACATAAAACAGGGACAGTAAGAGTATTTCCTCATGGGCTAGGTGTAGGAATTTAACTAGTGATAAATGGAACTATTGAATATTGCCTGTACCTAGCACGCGCGTTGTTTTTGTTGTTATTAGTACTGCTGGTACAACTCATTTTTACTGGAATGTCTCTTACATAGTCTAGGAGCCCCATAAATTGGCTCCTCACGTTCTTCAACAGATGAGCTAAAATAACAACAGCTGAATACAACCAATAGAAAAAATGTGCAAAACTCTATAGCAGAGTGGCGAAGGCTTAGTGTTGGAGACGTAGTCGTGTGAACACAGGCAAGTTCCTTAAAATTTCTAAGGTTCAGTTTGCTAACCTTTAAAACGGGGAGGATACTACTTATCTTTTTGTGGAGATTAAAGAAGGCATTTTATGCAAAATGTTTTTCAGGTACTATTAGAGTGCCAATCTTTAAGTTAGTTGTCATTTTTAATTAAAAGAAAAGTACTCCGGCCAACTCAGGATGGCCACTAGGTGGTGCTAGAAAACAATGTCTACCAGGAAGCCTTCCTCTTCAGAGACCTGGTGTTTTGAGTGCATCAGAAAGCACATTTCTGATAAACACTTCAAGCTACATTCCTTGCATCACTTTGGAACTTCTACCTACTCTCGGAGTTTCCAAAGATTTCTGCCCCACCCTGCCTTCTGAGTAAAATTCTCGCTCAGCCAACAAAAAATTACGGAGTGCCTGCTCTAGGCGAGATGCTGGGGAGGCAATGTATAAACGAGACTCGGTGCATGCAACCGCCAGGAATCCCACCTTGAACGTGCCGACTGGAGCTTTCTTTAGTGCTTCCAGGTAGAGTTGTCGAACAAGCAGTTGGGTGTTCAGACTGAAGTTCGGGAGTGACATCCAGAGCTTAGGTTTTACTGGGGAGACATCACACCTGGTTCGTAGTTCATCAGCAGCATGGAACACATCGCTTTATGAGAACAGGCCGAGCAGGAACAGGCTGCTGTGGGATGTGGGTGTGCCGTCAAGAAGAGGGGCTGTCAGAGTCCAGAAGGAAAGTTCAGAGATGACTGTCAGAAGCAGGACAGGGTAATGTCAGAGAAGCCAGACACATGAAGAGGCAGAGCGAAGAGTGTCACCGAGAAGGCAGAAAAATGCCCAGTGGATTTGGAACAGGAAGAAGCCCCTTGACAGGTGCTTAGGGACAGGAGGGGAGAGGTGTTAACGTAGGCAGCTCCTTCGAGAGTGTGGATGAGGAGAGGTCAGAGGGCACCTGGGCGAGGGGCACCGCCGGTGTGGGGGCGAGAGGACTCTGGATTTTTTTTTTTTTTTTTTTACACTGAGAGGAGATTAGATGGTATTTATAGATCAGAGGAAGAAACCAGTAGGGAGGGCCAGGCTGACAACCAGCCAAAGTGAAAAGGATTAACATGTCTGTTCTCCCCCCTCTGCCCCCTTTGTCTCAAACACGCTATGTGCTCTGGACAATGTCCTGCCCCCTCTCACCATCAGATTCCTCATCGGTAAAAATATGCAGAGCAAAAGGGTGAACCACAGATAAGGTCTCTCCTAGAGCTAAACAAATTCCATTCCCCAATTTCAGCTTTTCAGCTGTCTGCGCAGTCCAGGGAAGAACTATACAGGTAAAGAGTGTTTAACTTTCTTTGAAATGGTAGCCAAAGTGGCAATCTTATCTCTCCTAATGAACTCAGTTCATAAAGTGTAAAGTGGCCTGTTCAAAATAGTCATTTACTAGTGCACATTTGACTGTGTAAATGGCGTGTGTCTTCCTTCCACACACGAATTAGAGGCCCCTTTCCCCCAGACTCACCATCCACCCATTATGTGGCAGTGTGGTCTTCAGGTGGAGCTTGTCAATATTTCTATTCTTGAACCCTGGGTAATATGGTTCTGGCAGTCCTGTTCCAAACACACGATTAACACTTGAACTTATAAATCATTTATAATTGGCCTTCCTAGCCGATTGCAATAGAGTAATCTGCATGCATGCAAAGATATTCAGGCATACATAAAATTAAATAAATAGTCTATACGTACATCCTGCAAATTGCAGGAAACATGTTCAGATTTCTCCCATTAAGGCCCAGGCCATGTTTATGGGCTCATTCTAGTAAGGAATGTTCTGTCTATGATCCTCACGACATACTACAGCACTCAAGAGAAAGCCACAATTTTCTTATTTATGAATGTCATAAAACTTGTGTCCATGGAGCCCTTGACAGGCTTGTTCTGTGCCCCAGCGATAGAAAAGAAGTGGTGACTTCCTTGCCTTGGAGCAAAGACATCTTGAATATCTTTATACACACTTCCGGTATCTCCTACACCTGCATCTAGAAGAAAAGCTATTCTGAGTCCCTCAGGCACTTAATAAAGGCCTTTGAATGGAGTGACACAGACAAGCAGAGAGCCAACTCCATTACCCGCCCATGACCTAACAAGTGGCCGGGGCACTGGTTCCTCCTGGCTCATGCATGCAGAGCTCTAGACCTGACAGCATGCAGGGGTCAGTCCTCTATAGAGGGCCGGAGCTCCAGAACGAGGGTCTCTCAAAGAGACAAAATTTGATGGCCATGTTCCTCCATCTCAAACGGCATGAACATATCCACTTGGGGACAGTCTTGAAGTGTCTTGAGTAGTGATAATAATTGTCTCGTTCAAAGATCATTCAGAACCCTTGCTTTCCTCCTTCCACCTCTCCACCGGGCTGCCTTGCAGTGGGGAAACAGAAAGAGCTGAAATCAAACTGGTGATCTTGTTTCCACGGTAGGTCCTTCAGGTGGAGAAATGTGCTCCGGGGGAAGTCGGGAGGTTTGACTAGAAGGAAAAGATGAACGATGGCTATCTGTTTCCTCATTCCCCCAAAGCTTCCTGTGTCTGTGCGCCTCTGGGGGCCGCTTTCCACCTCTCTGACACCAGGGAGCTGCCAGTGAAGGGCCGCTCGCCTTCATTTTGTTCAAACACTCAGTGATTTTAATTAACCAATTGCCGTTCCAAGAACCAACATCAAATACTCTTGTGATCTTTGATGGTGAAGCAGAAACCACTGGGTAGAGGAGACAGGAAATAGCCCTGCCCCCAGCTCCTGCTGGTTACCCTGTACCAGGCCAGAAACACCCCATAAACTCTCAGGCCGTCATTTATTAGAAATAATGTCATTGAAATGGAAGTTGCCATGGTACAGTGGCCCCCAGCTGAGCCCAGACTACTGGGGAGGCAGGAGGGAAATTGCACTCAGGCTCGGTCTGATTAAACGTTACATTGACTCCCAGCGTACAGACAAAGCACAACAAAGGGAAGTTGGTGGCGATGTTATTAACAAGGTGATTCATGTGAGCCTTCCTTTTAACTCCACTGAACAAATGTTGCAAAGACATTGGGGGCAGAGAAGCCAAATCAGAAGCTGAAGCAAAATGACTTAATTGCTTTGCCATATACAGGCGTTTTTTTAAAAAATGAGAGTGGCAACAGGAAAGATTGCATCACTGAGACTTTAAATCCTTGGTTACTGCAAGCAAACACAGCAACAAACGTGGATGGAAAGTCCGTCCAAGTTGAGAGAAATGCAGTGTTGCCTTTATGACAAATGGGTAGAGGTATGGGCTCACTGGGGCAGACAGCTTCTGAATTCTTTTTGCCTGAGGTCATTTTAAAGAGATGTACAGCTCAGCACGCTGACCCAAAGGAGATGGATTCAGATCAAACCAAGTGTGTGGTTTTGTGTGGTTTTGTTGTTCCGCTATTCTGGAGGTCCTGTTACTTAATGACCCACTTTCTGGTTTGTCTGGATGAGCCCCATCTTCCTGATGAAATTAACACACATAAGCTATTCCCCCTCTGCCGTGACCTATCACCCTGGACACACATAAAATGTGGAACTTGAAGTGGTTTGTGGCACCCAGCAGACTCTGGCCCCTCGGGAGTCTGGAATCCTGCCCTGCCTCCTCCTAGCCTCATGACCTTGGGCAAATTAGTTTCTCGGGGCTTCAGGTTCATCTTCTGTAAAACTGAGTGAATAAAAATAATAATAATATCCTCTGTATTCATTATCTATTGCTGCCTAACAAATGACCCAAAATTCAGCAGTTTAAAACCATAGACATTTATAATATTGCACATTTTCTGAGGGTCAGGAATCTGAGAGTGGCTTAGCTAGGAAGGTTGGTTTGGGTCTTCTCAGAAGGCAGGTGTCAGCTGGAGCTGCGGTCATCTGAGGGCCCGACTGGGGCTGCAGGGGCTGCTTCCAAGGTGGCACCTGCACACAGGTGTGGGTGCAAGGCCTCTGTTCCCCACCTCAAGAGCTTCTCCATAGGCTACTCGAATGACTTTATGACATGGCACCTGGCTCCCCCCAGAGTAAATGATCCGGGAGGCAGCGAGGCAGAAGCCACAATTTCTTTGTAGCAGAACCTTGGAGATGACATACCATCACTTCTGCTCTATTCCATTGGCCGCAGTGACCAACCCTGAGAGAATATGGGAGGGGGTTGCAAATGCACAAGCGCCAGGAGGCGGCAATCACTGGGCGCCATCTTGGAGGCTGCCCACAACGCCCCCTTGAAAGACATGGTGGAGATGGGTGAGTAGCCATGTGCAGTGAGTGGCAGCTAGTTGAGGCTCAACAGAAATGAGAGAGGACTGATAGAGAACATCAGAACTGATAGAGAATAGAGAATATATATATATATATATCTCAAAAGGGTCAAATAAAAACAACATTCACTCATTCAACAAATATGTATGGAGTGTCTCCCATTCTGCTCTAGTCACTTGGATTATATTAACACATAAACCAAGACTGCTATGCTATACAGCATGCAGCTAATACTCCAGTAAATGTAATAGACAAGGAGGTCCTGCAGCATATTATAAGGCAAGAAGTGCCATAATAGAAAAAGGAGAAGGAAACACAGGTTAAGTGGCATTAGGAATGCAGGTGGGGGAGACGCAGATTGAAATCGTAAACATGGGGTCAGGGTAGGCCTCCCTGAGAAGGCAGAATTAGGAAGACTTGAGGGAGGCCGGCCAAACAAGCACGCAGAGAAAAGCAATCGAAGCAGAGGAAATGTCTGGAGTGTGGGCCCATCACACCTCTTATGAGAGAGAAAGAGGCCTGGACAGTGAGGGGATATGACTTAGGAGTGAGAGTCAGAGAGAATGGGACAGGGTCTCGTGGCCTTGTGAGCTGTCTGCAGCAACCTCACAAGCTCCGCTGTAGGGAGGGGAAAGTGACCCAAGGCCACGCTGTTTGGTGTGGAACCCAGGCTGTGGGGTGCCAGGACCTCTCCTCCCAAGGCGGCTCCCAGCCAGTGATGGATGGGGTGCAGGAGGGCTAGGAGGAGGCACTTCCCTGGGAAACACGAACTCTGCTGGGCATGCCCAGCCTTCCTGAGGCCGCGTGGAGACATGGGGCCTGTCGCCCTTATTTTCCTCCCATCTTGGCCTTGCCTGGGGTCACACTGGCTTCACAGTCTGATAGCTCTTCCCTCCTCCAATGCTCCTTCCCAATTTTCTGTCATTAGATCCTCTAATAAATGCTTGGCTTGGGTAATCCCCCCTTGGCATCTGTGTCCCAGGGACCTGGACTGGCACAAGGGGGTTAGGGGCTGGATTTTACACTACATGAAGACGGCCGCCGTTTGCAGTGTTCTCAGCAGAGATAGAACACAATCTGAGACATTTTTAAAGGATCATTCTGGCCGCAGTTTGGAACAGAAACCTCAGGAGAAGCCCGAGAGTAAGCAGATCAGCTGGAAGGTACTGCATGATCCAGGCCTTAGGGGGGCTGCTGTGGGGCGGGGGGCAGCAGAAGGGTAGTGAGTTGTATTTCATTCTCAGCATAGTTTGAAGGCAGAGCCTGCAGGGTTTCCTGGCGGATTCGATGTGAGAGGTAAGAAAGAGAGGAGTCAAGGATTTTCCACCTAAGAAACTGGACAAAGGGAGCTGCCCACAATGGGGGAAAACCACAGATAGAGCAGAATTGGGGGAAATTTGGAGACATTCAAGCGAAAATCTCGGGTAGGATTTGGATATACAGTTGAGCCTTGAAAACATGGGGCTTGGGGACACCAATCCCCTCTGGCAGCCAAAACTCCACATGTAAATTTTGACTCCCCCAAAACGGAACTAACAGCCTACTATTGATCAGAAGCCTTACAGATAGCATAAACAGCTGATTAACACATATTTTGTATGTTGGGGAGCCTGAGTGGCTCAGTCTGTTAAGCATCTGCCTTTGGCTCATGATCACGAGGGTCCTGGGATCGAGACCCACATCGGGCTCCCTGCTCAGCGGGGAGTCTGCTTCTCCCTCTCCGTCTCCCTTTGTGTTTTCTCTCTCTCTCTCACTCTTGCTCTCGCTCTCTCTCAAATAAATAAATAAAATCTTTAAAAAAAACACATATTTTGTATGTTATATGTAATTCTGTAACTGTATTCTTACAATAAAGTAAGCCAGAGAAAAGAACATGTTGTTAGGAAAACATAAGGCAGAGAAAACCCATTTACAGCACTGCACTGGGCTGATGGAAAACAATCCACGTGTCAGTGGAGCCATTCAAACTCGTTCAAACCATGTTGCTCAGGGACACGTCCATGTGTGCCTTTCGGGAGAGAGGTCCGGGCTGCAGAATGTCGTGTCTGATGGTCTCTAAAGACAAGGGACAGGGTGACACTCCAGGGGAGTGAGCACCAGCGAGGATAAGGAAGGCAAAAGGCCCAGGTCATGGTGACAGGAAGAGAGTGAGCAGCAGAGGGGGACCCCCAGCAGGGAACCAAGGGAGGATGGGGTCTGGAAGCAGTGAAGACAGCCCAGGAAGGGGGAGAGAGGCAGCACCAGGGCCAAACGTTGCTGAGGCCGGTAAGCTGGAGACTCAGCACTGGGCACTGCCCTGAGCAATGCGGAGGTCAGAGGTCCTTTGTGAGGAACAAGATAGTCCCTGCCTTTCTGCTCAGAAACCACCCCCTCCCATGTGGGTGCTCCGCCATCCTCCCTGGGACCCGAGCCCTGGACACCCCAATTCCTCATGTCCACAACACCTACCTTCCCAAGCAGCTCCGTGTGCTCTAAACCTAGCCTCCATGTAAGAAGCCTCTACCCCGCTAACCCAAGACCAGAGGCCGAGCCCTTGCGTGGCGGCTGCACACCCACGACTTAGCAAGGGCCTTCCAGAAGCAGAGTATGTCTCAACCAAAGGAAAGTGCTTCTGTGGATGTTGTTTCACCGGGAAGAGCAGGTCTTGGGTCTCAGACGCAGCACAGAGGATGAAGGGAGGGGAACACTGGGCCGAGGGTGATGGGAGCGGGGCCCTGGTCCAGGTCTTCTAGGAACTTCTCTGTGGGGGCACATCTCCCCTGTCTTGGCCTTAGCTGCTTCATCTGTGAATCAAGGGGTTCAGGCCATGGAAGGTGAAATGCAGGGGGGGTCACTGACGTCAAAGGGTTTCAAAATGGAGCCACGAGGTCATTAAGGAGATGGGTCATACGCACCTCCTCACCAGTGGAAGCATGAACTGGGGCCAGACAGCAATGACTCCAAGGACTGAGCCCCAGCACCTGCAACCCGCTACAGTGAGAGACTCTGCTCCATGATAGTCAAGATGAGCTTTCTGCTGCCAACACCAATCAAAAATTCTTTATAAACAATGCATGCAAGCATTCCCTTTTTGCTTTAAACCCCCCCCCCAACTTCTGCTTCCTCGTGGGACAGTAATTGTTTGGCTACCCAAATCTGTTTACCCTGAATTGCGATTCTTTGATCCCAAATAATCACTCTTGCTTCCTCATTGCCTCTTGACAACTTCAGGCTGAAGTGACAGATCCTCAAGCCATTGGGAAGAAAACCTCTCCATGTCACTCTACGCATCATGGCGGGACCTTCTCAGAACATCACGGACTTCTGAGAAATCTAGTGTTAGCCGAAGAAATGTAAAAAGGGGATTTTCAGCAAAAAAAAAAAAAGGAAAGTAGAAGCCTCAATTCTATAGTCTTATTAGACTTACCTGATTGTGCATGTTTATTAGACATGGGCATTGGAGGAGGGGAAGAAGCAGCTGTTGACCCCAGCTCATCTGTCCCCAGAGTCTTATTCTAGAGTCATTTGTTGTCTATTTAGTTAGAGAGGGTAGTAGATACAACCATTTAGGAAAATTATACAAAAGGAAACTTTGAATTGAGAAGCTCTTATTCATCACCTTACTTTTTTCCCCCAGGATGTGGAAAAATCAGCCACCAACTCGTTGCAATTTTAGGGCACTGTTGGCCACAGTAAACCAGCTTTCCAGGCTGAGAGTCACTTACTAGACAATCTCCCCGGTCCGCTCCAGCTGTGAGCGTCTAAGGATTCTACGGTGACAGCCCCCTTGTCCTCCACGGAGAGCCCCCGGGGGAAGCCAGCTGCCACCTGAACCACTACCGCGTGGGCCCCTGAGGCCAGGCTGCTTCCCCAGAAGCTGAATGGCTTTATTTTATTTTAGTTAATGAATTCAATAAGGTTCCCAGCTACATTCCTCCGCGAGCGTGCGGGAAGCCAAAGGAGTGTGTAGAAGGACCACTTAGATGTTTCAACCTCAGAATCGAAATATTTGGGAGGACACGGACATGCAGGAGAATTCCTTAGAAGGTAGAGCGAGAAAAGATGAATTGACATGACCTACTTCTCTCCCCATCACCCCTTCTTTTTCTACCACTGATAGAAAGCCGCATGCATGTATTTACCCTGTCAGCCCCTAGATGGCAGTCAAGGAAAGGAAAGATAAAATTCTCCCATCTAATGGGGGAGACGGGCCGAACCGAATAAAGGTGGGATTAAAGCTACAAAAACAAATATCGTTTTTTTAAAAATACGACATCATAAGACTAAACAGGTCAGATGCGTAGAAAAAACTAGAACATAGAATTCTTGCATATAGCACATAACCAGTTCTTGAGGAGAAATCCCATTCGAAGCTACTTAGAATTCTAAAACTATAGGAAATACATAAATCACTCAGGATATGTCTTTGATACTTCACAGTTACAATGCCAATATTTATGCCTCACTTCATGCAATAAATGCCATTCTGCTAGGTGACTTCTAATGTCCCTCTAAATTCTAAAATTCCCTGAAGATACTCCTGAAAAGTATAAGCGATTCAGTTTTTGCAACTTGATTCACATTTTCTTACAGATTTTAACACAGTTTTCTTTTTTCTTTTTTTTTTTGTGTGTGGACATAAATTTTTTTATTTTAATTTTTTTATTGTTATGTTAATCACCATACATTACATCATTAGTTTGTGATGTAGTGTTCCATGATTCATTGTTTGTGCATAACACCCAGTGCTCCACGCAGAACGTGCCCTCTTTAATACCCATCACCAGGCTAACCCATCCCCCACCCCCTCCCCTCTAGAACCCTCAGTTTGTTTTTCAGAGTCCATCGTCTCTCGTGGTTCGTCTCCCCGTCCGACTTACTCCCCTTCATTCTTCCCCTCCTGCTAACTTCTTCTTCTTTTTTTTTTTCTTAACATATGTTGCGTTATTTGTTTCAGAAGTACAGATCTGTGATTCAACAGTCTTGTACAATTCACAGCGCTCACCATAGCACATACCCTCCCCAATGTCTATCACCCAGCCACCCCATCCCTCCCACCCCCCCCAGCACTCCAGCAACCCTCAGTTTGTTTCCTGAGATTAAGAATTCCTCATATCAGTGAGGTCATATGATACATGTCTTTCTCTGATTGACTTATTTCACTCAGCATAACACCCTCCAGTTCCATCCACATCGTTGCAAATGGTAAGATCTCATTCCTTTTGATGGCTGCACAATATTCCATTGTGTATATATACACCACATCTTCTTTATCCATTCATCTGTCGTTGGACATCTTGGCTCTTTCCACAGTTTGGCTATTGTGGACATTGCTGCTATAAACATTGGGGTGCACGTACCCCTTCGGATCCCTACATTTGTATCTTTGGGGTAAATACCCAGTAGTGCAATTGCTGGATCGTATGGTAGCTCTATTTTCAACTGTTTGAGGAATCTCCATACTGTTTTCCAGCGTGGTTGCACCAGCTTGCATTCCCACCAACAGTGTGGGAGGGTTCCCCTTTCTCCGCATCCCTGCCAACATCTGTCGTTCCCTGACTTGTTCATTTTAGCCATTCTGACGGGTGTGAGGTGGTATCTCATTCAGGTTTTGATTTGGATTTCCCTGATGCCGAGCGATGTGGAGCACTTTTTCATGTGTCTGTTGGCCATTTGGATGTCTTCTTTGGAAAAATGTCTGTTCATGTCTTCTGCCCATTTCTTGATTGGATTATTTCTTCTTTGGGTGTTGAGTTTGATAAGTTCTTTATAGATTTTGGATACTAGCCCTTTATCTGATATGTCATTTGCAAATATTTTCTCCCATTCTGTCAGTTGTCTTTTGGTTTTGTGGACTGTTTCTTTTGCTGTGCCAAAGCTTTTTATCTTGATGAAATCCCAATAGTTCATTTTTGCCCTTGCTTCCCTTGCCTTTGGCGATGTTTCTAGGAAGAAGTTGCTGCGGCTGAGGTCGAAGAGGTTGCTGCCTGTGTTCTCCTTTGGGATTTTGATGGACTCCTGTCTCACGTTTAGGTCTTTCAACCATTTGGAGTCTATTTTTGTGTGTGGTGTAAGGAAATTGTCCAGTTTCATTCTTCTGCATGTGGCTGTCCAATTTTCCCAACACCATTTGTTGAAGAGACTGTCTTTTTTCCACTGGACATTCTTTCCTGCTTTGTCGAAGATGAGTTGACCATAGAGTTGACGGTCCATTTCTGGGCTCTCGATTCTGTTCCATTGATCGATGTGTCTGTTTTTGTACCAGTACCATACTGTCTTGATGATGACAGCTTTGTAATAGAGCTGGAAGTCCAGAATTGTGATGCCGCCAGCTTTGCTTTTCTTTTTCAACATTCCTCTTGCTATTCGGGGTCTCTTCTGGTTCCATACAAATTTTAGGATTATTTGTTCCATTTCTTTGAAAAAAGTGGATGGTATTTTGATGGGGATTGCATTGAATGTGTAGATTGCTCTAGGTAGCATTGACATCTTCACAATGTTTGTTCTTCCAATCCACGGGCATGGAACGTTTTTCCATTTCTTTGTGTCTTCCTCAATTTCTTTCATGAGTCTTTTATAGTTTTCTGAGTACAGATCCTTTGCCTCTTTGGTTAAATTTATTCCTAGGTATCTTCTGGTTTTGGGTGCAATTGTAAATGGGATCGACTCCTTGATTTGTCTCCCTTCTGTCTTTTTGTTGGTGTATAGGAATGCCACTGATTTCTGTGCATTGATTTTATATCTGGCCACTTTACTGAATTCCTGTATGAGTTCTAGCAGTTTTGGGGTGGAGTCTTTTGGGTTTTCCACATACAGTATCATATCATCTACAAAGAGTGAGAGTTTGACTTCCTCTTTGCCGATTTGGATGCCTTTGATTCCTTTTTGTTGTCTGATTGCTGTGGCTAGGACTTCTAATACTATGTTGAATAGCAGTGGTGAGTGAGCACATCCCTGCTGCGTTCCTGACCTTAGGGGAAAAGCTCTCAGCTTTTCCCCATTGAGAATGATATTTGCTGTGGGGTTTTCATAGATGGCTTTTATGATATTGAGGTATGTACCCTCTATCCCTATACTCTGAAGAGTTTTGATCAAGAAAGGATGCTGTACTTTGTCAAATGCTTTTTCTGCATCTATTGAGAGGATCATATGATTCTTGTTCTTTCTTATGTTAATGTATTGTATCACGTTGATTGATTTGCGGATGTTGAACCAACCTTGCAGCCCAGGGATAAATCCCACTTGGTCATGGTGAATAATCCTTTTAATGTACTATTGGATCCTATTGGCTAGTATTTTGGTGAGAATTTTTGCAACAATTTTAACACAGTTTTCTTGTTGATCGTTCTACTCTGCCTAGCCATCTGTAACCCTTTGGAACTAATATCTGAAATAAGATCTGTGATATTTCCTCCATCCATTCCTTTGTGGGAGAACCTGTTTGAGTCTGTCTCCTTCCCTGGGCTGTGGCCTCTCTGGACATCGTGCCCTTAAGAATCTGGAGCCTAACACAGGTGCTGGGTGGACTGTGTTCATTGCAATGAGGGACCTGTGTGTCATGGGTCCTTAAATGGGGCAGCAGATGTGCAAGGATGGGCCCCAGGATGCTCAGATGCAGAGGGCGTGAGCACAGCCTTGCTGTCCAGTAGCACTCAGCCCCCACCACTTGAATCCACTTCCCCAGAGATGCCTGGAGTGCAGAACTTGGTGGGGACAAGGCGCTAAGGCCAAATGGCTCTTGGAACCAATATCCAAAGAAAAGAAGCCAGACCTCACATCCAAGGACAGCCAAAATTGAGGCAAGCCAGCAACCCAACTGCAGTAAAGGAATCTGGCAAACACAGGGCCAACTCTCCAAAGGACAAACTTCCAGCTTATATGGATGAATTTCTTCCTGGCAGTGTGCCCACTAAAAATTTTACCGATATGCAGTTCAAAGAGGAAAAAAAAAAGTGTGCTCGACAGTCCAGAGTGTTTATATTACTGAAAATTCTTTTCTTAAAAAAAAAAATAAGGCTCTTTCACAAAGACCTAAATTCACAGGGTTGGAAGGGACCCCAGAAAGCACCTTGTCTACTCTGAACCTCTAGGCAGAGCAGCTCTTAAGCCATGCCAAAACCAACTGTCCGCTGTCCCCTGATCTTTTCACCCAGTTTCCAGAGCAGATCCTACCAAAATCTCCTGCTTCTTTCCCTTCACTGTTAGCACCTTCTTGTTAATGCTCAACCGTGAATTGAGACAGACCTAGATTCAAATGGCGATGTGAGAGGAAGCAAGCTACCTTGCCTCTCAGATCTGTGCTTTCTACGTTTGTAACATGAGCATTAGAATACACACCCATTAGAAGTGTTACAAGGCTTGCATGAAATATATGTAAACAATTACATATGTTGCTTGGCCATTACAGCTAATCAATAAATATCTGCTTCCTTCCTCCTGGTGGGGGAGTGGCTGGGTTACCATAATCACTGGGGACGTACTACTGAAATTTAATGGTCTGGGTGTCACCAACTTGGCGTCCCTCTGTCAGTCCACATTGCAGGGGTTCATTCCTGGTGATTCCAAGCAGAGGGCTGTGCAGTCCGCCCATCCATTAGGTCACAGTTGCACCATTATGGGGATTTAAAAATACACTTTGGGGGGTGCCTGGGTGGCTCAGTCCATTAGGCAGCTGACTCTTGATTTCGTCTCAGGTCATGACCTCAGGGTCGTGGGATCAAGCCCGCAATAGGTTCCACTCTCGGTGGGGAGTCTGCTTGAGGATTCTCTCTCCCTCTGCCCCCCCAGATAAATTCATAAATCTTAAAAAAATAAACTTTGTGTGAAGAAGGTCATAGTATCCATTCATTTGGGGAGTTAAAACAAGGTACTACATTTATTTTCAAGCAGGCATTGGGTCTGATAGGCAGAAACAAACCTGCAAAACCACAACAGCTGCAAAAGCTCGGTGCAGGGCTCCCCTCAGCCACCTCCCGTGTGCACGGATCTGCAGGAGCAGCCCCCTTCACTTGGAGGGTCCCAGCAGCTGCAGGAACACTCTCAACGCACCCATGGTGTCAGGCCTGGGTTCTTAGCAGCAACCAGCTTTGAGTGAGGTCCAGATGTATGGTGTTCCCCACTGGGCCCCAGGGGAACCCCTTGGCGTACCCCACTCACCTGAACTTCCTTTCCCTCCAGCTGCAGGCCCTGAGGGAAGCCAATCCTCTGTCTCTTACTGCCTCTACTAGCAAGGGAAAGACCACTGGGCAGCCCGGGGCTGAGTTCCAGGCTGCCCAGGGACAGTCCCAGCGGGGTGCTCACTTCCCCATTCACCCCCTCCCATTTCCCTACCCACTACAGCTGTCAGACTTAGCAGATTCTTATACTGAACCACACAGTGTTTGGGACATACTTATACTGAAAAAAGGATATGCTATTTATTTGAAACTCCAATTTCATTAGACCCTGTTTCTTCTGGCCGCCCTAGTCCTGATGCCTCCCCAGGTGAGGCATGCCCCACCCCAGGTGAGAGGTGAGAGGAAAGTCGGGGAGGCCATGGAGAAGGAAGGGTGGTGGGAAAACCTGGCTCAGAGTGTGGCCCGGACAGGAAAGGGCTGCCCTCCGGGGCTGGCTACTCTTTCATCCCCAGAACAAAGCTTGCCCCTCCCTCTGAGAGTTAGGAGTTAAGAAAATATTTAGAGTTAAGAAAATGTAAATATGTCTTTCTGTGCTGATGGTCTCCAGAGTCATGCCATTTTAAAGTGAAAGAAACAGAGAGAAGAACACAACCTTTCTGACTTCAAGATAATGCTTGCATCAAGCCTCTGGGCTCCCCGCTAACCATAGCCAGTCACAGAATCAGAGTTAACAGGAGCTTAGAGGTCACCTGTGGGGCCATCTCATGTTCCAGGTGGGCAAACCCAGGCCAGAGAAGCAAGGAACTTGCGCTTGACTCCCAGAGCTTGTTGTCTCCAGGCTGCTGTATGAGTAAGAGAGCAGGGGACAAGGGTCTGGATTATAGCCACAGTGAGTGGGATAGTCAGCCCCTACATCTCCTGAGAACTCAGAGCCACTCTGAGAAGTTAGGAGTTGATGTACCACTGAGAAAACTCTGTGTACTGGGCAGTAATGTTATCGGCAAATCTTGATCTCTTGAAGGTAGAAACCCGGGGTTGTGAGAATAGACGAAAGTCTTTGACTCTCAGGTTTTCTCAAAGCCAAGGGTCTTGTGACCTAAAGGTATAAGGCTTGTGTGCAATATTTATGACAACGCATGTATACCCTCTCGTGAAATAATAGAAAATAGAAAATATTGGCCTCTGCCCACCTCCCACCCCCCGGTCCTGGCACAGGGCTACTAAAACCCTTATAATTTCCTAAGTGATGAGAATACCCGGAACCATCTTAAATTCTACTATTTTGTCTTTGACCCCGATTCCTGACACAGGACTTCTAAATCCCTTATGAGTCCCTGGGTGGTAGCGGTGCCTTTTGTTCTAACGAGGTGACTCTTGATGGGCCCCTGGATGGGAGCTGGTCACCAGAAAGACCAAGCCATGATTAGAAGCTTAGAACTTTCAGCACCACCACCCCCCATTTTCCAGAAAGGGGAGAGGGGCTGGAAATGGAGCGAATGATCAATCATGCCTATGGGATGAAGTCTCCATAAAATCCCCAAAGTACAGGGTTCAGAGAGCTTCTGGAAGCTGGAAGAACAATGTGTCTGGCCAGGACATGGAAGCTCTGCACCCCTTCCCACACGCCTTTCCCTATGCATCTCTTCCATCTGGATGTTTATCCATATCGTTTACTGTATCCTTTCATAATAAAAAGGTAAATAGTCAGTAAACTGCTTCCCTGAGTTCTGTGAGCCATTCTAGCAAATTCATCAAACCCAAGGAAGGGTCTGTGGGAACCTCCAAACCATAGCTGGTCAGTCGGCAGCACAGGTGACCACCTGGATTTGCGACGGGCGTCTGAAGTGGGAAGACAGGAGAGTCTTATGGGACTGAGCCCTCACCCTGCGGGATCTAACCCTGTGTCTAGGTAGATAAGTGTCAGAACCGATTTAAATTGTGGGACACTCAGGTCGTGTTTCAGAATGGTTTGATGTGGGGGGGGGGATCTCATGCAGTGTCAGAAGTATTGAAGTGTAACCGTAGCGTGAGAGTTAAGGAAAAATGCAGGAGGAAGAAGGAGGTTTTTTCTACTCACCTCTGCTAGCAATAGTTAGGGTCCCCTCAACCTTGAACTAGTCCCTAGAGGGGCTAAGTACTCTCCTGGGGGCAAACTTAGGACATTGCATTTTCTAGAACCTAAGCAGGTATCTCAACATTCTTTGTTCACGGGCGGGGGATGGGGCAGGACCGTCCTGCGCATTTTAGGATGTTCGAGAGCATCTCTACCTATTTAAAGCCAGTGGCAAACCCTTCCCACGTTGTGACAATGAAAAATATCTCCAGATATTTCCAGATGTCCCCTGGGGACCAAATCGCCTCCCCACACCCCTGAGGAGCCCAGATCTATAGCACCAGACCCTGTCCTCTGTGGGCTGGTGGCCGCACCATTCCTGCCTCGTGTCCTTTAATCATCAACTACACACACTTGGTTGAATCCCACCAGGGAGTGTGACAGTGATAGTCTTCATCCAACACTCAAGCCCAAATACTCCAGTTGTCAGGACCAACACCCAGATGTGACCGATGAGACAAGATTATCTCAGTGGATATGTCTGCATACACCCCCAAAACCTTTAAATCAGGCAAACCCACACACTCACACCACTGGCCCTTGAAAGCAAGTGTGAGCTGAAGGTGCTGTTTGAAGTGGTCGTCTTTGACCTCCTGGAGCATTTCGATCTCCTTGGACCTGGGACACCTGCTCAGCACCCCACCTGTGTAACTGCTCCTGGCCTTTCATTTGGGTAACTCTCTGAACAATCCTTCTAGCTTCTAGACTCCTGCATCCCTTTAACTCAGGTGACAGAGTCCTTGCTCCAGTCTGACCCAGCCTCTTACTGCTCCCCAGGGAGGCAGGGGTCCCTGGGGATTCAGATAGTTTCCTGAGCTATCACGACTACCCTGGTTTGCCCAGAAGTTTCCATTTCTGATCACCGGGTGAATAAATCCAGAACCTTCCAAACCTCTTTCTTAGCCTCTTCTCACTCAGAGCCAAAGGAAGGGGAAAGCAGCTAGCAGAGGAAGAATGGGGGTAGAGCATGAAAGGAAGCTTTGTTTTGTGTTATGTTCCACCAAGACCCATTAGGGTGAGCAGTAACCCATGCTAATGGGCCTTAGTCAGGAAAGCAGTACTTGCCCGAGGACAGGGAAACTAAAAGAAAAACAAGCAGAGGTTTCGTGGAAAGCCCATGGTGCAAACTGTCTCCCAGGCCCGGTTTCTTTTCTCTTGGGTGGCAGTGGGAAGTCACACATTCGCAGAAGCCAGCCACATCCCCATGGCCAGGGATCTTTGAAAGCTGCAGGGCGGAGGCAGATGGCAGGAAGGGGAAGGCAGCAGCCCCCAGCTGGGAGAGGGGGGGCAAATCCGAACCTTGGAGTTGATGAGATGGAATCTCTGCAGCCAGAAACATTTTGAAGATGTTTTTGCAAAGCTGGTGTACTTCATTAGTGGTGAGAGACAAAGGGCCTTTCTGACTCACAAATTCTACTGGGGTTGGGTGACCTGATTGTTAAAAGAGATCTCAGCTAAGACAATCGAGAAGGTTCCAACGGTTAACACTCATGAGGCTCCCCAAGTGCCAGGCTGCCAGAGGAGAGCACACACTGTCTTGCCCTGATGGCATAATTTGTCATCAAGCCCTGGAGCAAGAACCACGACAATTTGATTTTACAGATACTTCTGTCCATTGACGTGAGCTAGGAACAGGGAAGGAGCTTCCTGCATCAACTGCCACCACCTCAGGCCTTCAGAAATGCGGTCGTGCTGTGGCCTGGGGTATGCAGTCTGTCTTAGTCTGTTTGGGCTGCCATAACAAGAGGACCGTAATCCGGGTGGTCTAAACAATAAACATTTATTTCTCACAATCCTGCAGCCTAGGAAGTTCGAGACCAGAGCACAGACAGACTCTGCCTGGGGAGAACCGGCTTCCTGGGTCACAGATAATGTCTTCTCTCTGTGTCCTCTGTGTCCTCACATGGCGGACCAGGGAAAAGAGCTCTCTGGGGTCTCTTTGATAAGGGCGCTGGTCCCATTCATGAGGGCTCCCCCCTCCTGACCCAATCACCTCACAAAGGCCCCATATCTCAACATCACCACATTGGGGGTGAGGATTTTAACACTGAATTTGGAGGGATCATAAATATTCAGTCTTTTGTACAATCCTACCTTTATTCCTGCACATTCTCTGGAGTAGGGTCGGTCATACTTGGGTACAAGGAAATGTCCGTTTAGTTTGGTGAGGCAACTGGATGTATCCTGAAGGTTCAGATGCTTCTGATTTCTAAGCTCACACTTGCACTGTGATGCAGACTCTAGGTGGTAGGCCTCCCTTCTTTCTGTCTTCATAAATCCTACATGGTTAGCCCCTGGCTATCCCTCCCCTACCCCTAGCGCATTCTTCTGTCCACACTGGATGCTGCCCCTGTTCCTGCCTAAAAGCCTTTGCTTGCTGGAACATTCCTCCTCCATATAGCCCCAGGGCCACTCCCATAAATCCTTCTGATTTTGTTTAATGAGGCTTCCTCTGGACATTCTTTCATTAGTCTCTCTCCCCTACTAGAACGCAAGTTCTATAAGGGAAGAGGTTTTCGTCTCTTTCATTCACTAAGTAGGACCATGCCTGGTACATAGTAGTGTTAATAAACATTTGTTGTTGTACGACTAAATGTCCTCCTGTCACTCAGTCATTGTTCCTTTGGATGACGGGATTCTGATAAAATTTCCTCCACCTACTTTCCCAAGGACACTGCTGTTTCTCAAGAAAGGAAACTGAGTTACTGATATGCAGGTGGAATTTTCTCTAATTTCCTGTATGGCTATGGAGTCTTTTCTGTTTTTCATATTTCCTCATCCATTCATTAGAGAACCAGAAAGTCAGTGCCTGAGGATATCATTTTACTCAGAAAAAGGGTCTTTAATCCTTGACCAAAATTCCTCTCCTGACTGTTCACATCTACGCAAAACTCAAACACAGCATTTATATGATTACTAAGATGCCAGGTATATGACAAATCTACTAGATGATTGATTCTGAGCTTAAATCATGGCTGGTTAGAAAAGGGAAATCTCCTACTTGCCTCAATATTTGGTATCAGACTCAGTAGGAGGAAGACAGCATGTAGGCACCAAACACTGATAGAAAACTGAAACAAATTCATCATTAATGTTCATCACATGATATCTGAAACCATCGTTTTCTTACTAGGAAACATGAAATGTAAATAGTCGAAGAAGTCTTCAGAGTGAGATAGTTCTAAAACTCCACATGTTAGTAAAGGGGAGTGTTTGAAAAATGATTATTGTGTTGCATTGAATCGTTCTTTTTCTTTTTGTCAAGAAAACCACCTACCCAACTTCTTTTTTACCAGAACAAAAGGGAACATGCAGAGGGACAGCTAAAAGCAGCAAAGTCACTTGACTAGGTCTCCAGTGTCCTTGAGTAAAAAAATCTGCTCTCCAGTAACTGGCTGTGTCCCTGCAAAAATCTGTAGGCCTCAGGGGAACACTCTTATACTGTTGGTGGGAATGCAAACTGGTTCAGCCACTCTGGAAAACAATATGGAAGTTTCTCAAGAAGTTAAAAATAGAGATACCCTACGACCCAGCAGCTGCACTCCTAGGTATTTACCCCCAAGATACAAATGTAGTGATCCGAATTGGCACCTGCACCCCAATGTTTATAGCAGCAATGTCTGCAATAGCTAAACTATGGAAAGGGCCCAGATGTCCAACAACAAATGAATGGATAAAGATGTGGTATATATATATATATACAATGGAATATAACTCAGCCATCAGAAAGGATGAAATCTTACCATTTACGTAGACGTGGATGGAACTGGAGGGTTAATACTTATTTTGCTGAGCAAAATAAGTCAAGCAGAGAAAGGCAATTATCATATGGTTTCACTCATATGTGGAATATAAGAAACAGTGCAAAGGATCATAGGGGATGGGAGGGAAAACTGAATGGGAAGAAATCAGAGAGGGAGACAAACCATGAGAGACTCTTAACTCTAGGAAACAAACTGAGGGTTGTTGGAGGGGACATGGGTGGGTGAATGGGGTAATTGGATGATGGGCATGAAGGAGGACACGTGATGTGATGAGCACTGGGTGTTATATGCAACTAATGAAGTATTGCACTCTACATCTGAAACTAATGATGTACTATATGTTGGCTAACTGAATTTAAATTTATTTATTTTTTTAAAAGATTTTATTTATTTATTTGACAGAGAGAGACAGAGCAAGAGAGGTAACACAAGCAGGGGGAGTGGGAGAGGGAGAAGCAGACTCCCCGCTGAGCAGGGAGCCCGATGTGGGGCTCGATCCCAGGCCCCTAGGATCATGACCTGAGCCGAAGGCAGATGCTTAACAACTGAGCCACCCAGGTGCCCCTGAATTTAAATTTATTTATTTTTTAAACACTTTTTTCTAAGATTTTTATTTATTCATTTGAGACACAGAGAGAGAGAGAGAGAGAGAGAGAGAGAGCATGAGCAGGGAGAAAGGCAGAGGGAGAAGCAGGCTCCCCGCTCAGCCAGGAGCCCGATGTGGGGCTCGATGCCCAGACCCTGGGATCATGACCTGAGCGGAAGGCAGATGCTTAACCACCTGAGCCACCCAGGCGCCCCCTGAATTTAAATTTAAAAAAAATCTGTGGGCCTCAGTTTCCTCATTTGTAAAATTTGGGGATTGGATCTCTAAGGTCCTCTTGTCTACAAGTTTTTATTCTGAATTTCTCTCTATCACTGATACTAGAACAACTCCCCCCAGCGCATGCACACACACACACACACACACACACACACACACACACACACCCCAAATGTTCGGCCTCCCACCCCACTCCTCCCTGGGCTCCAACAGAATTTGCGGACCTCACTGGCTCTGACTTGTTTACTGCACATTGGTGTCCCAGACATGAATGCTGCAAGATTTCCAGCTCTACCTCACAGGACTAAGTCTGTCACTACAGTGTATACAGTTTAAGTCCTTCTTCATATTAGCACATCATTCACAGTTCCCTCCCCCCGCCCCGAGTTTGGCTTTATTGCGAATAGCCCTCCCCGTCTGGATAGGCAGAGAAGTGTATGCAGTGAAACTCTAATGCTCATCCTGGGAGGAGGATCATCTGGTTGCGCTTTCTGAGGGCCCAGAAGAGAGTGACATGTACACTGGCCAATCAGCATCTGCAGCTCTCAGCATCTTGACAGGGATTCTGCTGGAGCCTCTTTGAGGGTATCAATGTTTCAGGAGAAGGGGCCAAACTAAGCTCCTAGGGAACCTGCCTTGGAAACATGGCAGGTAAGATTTGTACTCCTAATCACAGAAGTGGGTGTCATAAGTTCAAAGATGCAAAGAAAAGAACGCCATCACGTCGGCCAAACTGGTGAGGCAGATCAGAGATAGCCAATGGAGACCTCCACTCCAAAGCTGAAGGAAGCTCATCTGAGAATCTCCTTTGCACTTCCCTTTTTGCCCATTCCCAAATCCAATCTCAATGCTATAGAGGCCAAGGGCAGGCAGCCCCAAGAAGGGCATGGACATTATTTTGTGTTAAAAGCAATCAAGACCCATCAGATTCAGGAAAAGCTCTTTACCTCCCCCTCAACTGCCTGCTTATACCACCAGGAAGAGAGCTATTAACACAGGTTCCTCTTTACCTAGGAAACTTATCTGTATAATAGGGCAAACTTTGTTTCCCAAACATCTCCTCTCACCTTCTTGCTAATGGTCTGTCTCCCCTTTGTATCCTCAGACCCTACCCCTCTCCTTAGCTCATATAAACATCATGTTGCCTCACTGTCTTTGGAATTTCCACGTCTGTGTGGATTCCCTGTACATTCGCTATTAAATTTGATTTTCTCCTGTTAATCTGTCTCAGGTCAATTTGATTCTTAGTCCAGCTAAAAGGACCTTGCAGAGTAGAGGAAATTGTTCCTCCCCAACACCACTAAAAATGCTCGGAAACCTAAAGTCATTTCTATACCAACATATCAACACTAATGACTAAACTCACATACATTAGATACATAAATACTCTGTTGTATTTTCCAGGACGACTTATATTCACGGAACGCTGAGGCAATTTCAGGAAAGGATACATTTTTCTCCTGTAGTAATTATATGTAATCCTAATCCCACATGCTTTCATGAGCAAGATTTTATTTGGTTCAGTAGAAATTTATTTCAAGAAAATAAAACACCCAGGACCTTGTACACACTCAAGCCATGTTCATTCCCCTTTCACATTACAACTGGGTTTCTCAGACTTTAACATAACTAGCTAACACCCGAGATCATGTTAAAATGTGGATTCTGATTCCACAGGTCTGGGGTAGGGCCCAGATGATGCTGATGCTCTTGGTCCATGCACTGCACATAGAAGAGCAAAGAGTCAGGTTGTGCCTATGTAATTTGATGTGATTTTAGGTGTTCAAAAGAAAACCACAGGCCCAACATGGAATCACATAGATCAAGTCACTAAACAGGGGTTTAATATTTAACAAAATAGCAGTTTCAACCTCTCTCAGACATGTTGTCTTACTAGTCTGTCAGCAATTCTCTGCTCATCACCAATAAGGCCATCTGCCACAGGGCCCCACCATCCCTCATAGGAAGATGGAAGATGAGGTGATCTGTATGACAAGACCCCCCAAAGGAAAGTGACCTTACCTGAAACAATCTTTTCTTTCCTTTGCTAGTAACTTCTTTGCCCCATCCTCCCTCCTATAAAACCTTTTATTTTGTACAACTCTGCAGAGCTTCTTTGCTTGCTAGATGGGATGCTACCTGATTCCTGAATCACTTAATAAAGCCAATTAGATCTTTAAATGTACTCGGTTGAATTATGTTTTTTAACACAGACCTTGCCCAGCTGCTGTCAGTTTGGCTTAAGATCTCAGCATTCAGTTTTCTGGCTTTGTGTGCTCCCCACTAACTGGTCTAACTGGCCAATTAGCTAGAAATTGCTAATAGAGTCCTGTCAGGGAGGTCTACACTTCTGGACCTAAATGTGACTTTATCTAAACTCCCAAGAGGAGAATGGTTTCAGCCCCAGCTCAATGAGACCTCTTTGTTCACAGAGATGCTCTGCTGTTGAAAGTGGTGAAGGAGGAATTATAGGATGGTACAGATTTAACCTTCCCATAATTCATCCCAGATCTTCTTTCCAGCCTCTGATTTTTGCTGAGACCCACAATCCCCAAGGAACACAAACTCTCTTACCCCCAACCCACAGTAACCAGAATTCAGAAATCCTTAGGGAGCCTAAGATGGATGGGTTTATTTGATTCATTATGGGTTTTGAAAATTAAAATAATTCCAAGTGCATATGCCAGACAAAAGGGATCATTAGATATAAACAAGGGCAAACTTCTTGTGCCAGGAAGTAAGGAAAACTCAAAGAATGATGGGAATATATCAAAAGGATACAGGAGCTAGTTTGGGGCTCCTGATAGTAACCCCATTTTCTAGTTTCTATATCTGATGATTTGACATCTGGGGCCTTGCTGACCCTGGAGGGACTGTCCCTCTGGGGGTTAGCTAATCCCTAAACATAGTCCTTGACTCATCTTTTCACATGCAAACCAAGCATTCCAGAGCCTATACCCCAACCTCTTCCTCTATTTGGCTTCCATGCTCAAGGCCATTCTTCCCCTGCCCTAATCACCCCAGGACCAAGTATTAGACAATTAGGGACTGCCTCTTTGCCCTGGGACCTGCTGAAATTATTCAAACTAGCCAGTCTTAAGCCTGCCTACCCTGCCTTGCCCATTCTATCCCATGGAAACTACAATAAAGGCCCCACATTTTCCCCTCACTTCCTCTGCCTCCTGACTGACCCTGGTGCTTTCCCCTGTGTCCCTGTGTAGCATGTTATGCCTCCTGTTTCTAGGCATCTGTGCGTATAAAAAGTGTATCCCTGCATGACAGTCATTTTTGTGTGTGATGTTTTCATACTTGACTAAAACCATCCTGGGTATCCTTAAAACATTCCCACTGGCCAAAGTGGGGACAATTTGAACATCAAAGTAAGGAATGATAGTAATGGATTATAATCCATTACCTACACCCCATTAGTTCATATTGATAATAATGAATAAATGAACAAAGAAGTTAATGGGGAAAAGGGAAAGCTCTTCCTTACAGTAGAGTGCCAGCCAATGAATGTAGAAGGGATGAGGGAATCAGAAATGCACTAATACTAAATGCTGAAGCTAGCGGGTGAAGGTCTGATAGGAACAGGGTATGGATATGGTCTCAAAGTATCTCCCTGTAAGTTACTTTTTAATTAGTAACTTAATAGAAGAGAAACTGGCAGACACCACCTTAACTCAGAAGGAAGCCCACCAAATCGTGGATACTGATGAAGCAAGCAAGAGGCCATGAGAAGCTTAAGAAAATCTATAAGAAAGGTCACATCAATAAGGACTTTAAAAGAAAAAAATATTTATTTATTTATTTCAGAGAGAGAATGTAAGAGCGAAACTCAAGCAGACTCCATGCTGAGCGTGGGGTTCAATCCCATGACCTGAGCCGAAATCAAGAGTGGGACACTCAACCACCTGAGCCACCCAGGTGGCCTTCCATAAGGACTTTTAACTACACTTTTGAAAATAGCAGAAAATCAAATTAAACAGAGGATCTTTTCCCCTGAAACTCCTGCTGGTTGAATATTGATGCCCGAGCAGGTTGCAACAGGGTGGGATGAGCTAAAATTACTTGTCATTTGGTTAATTCTGCCATTTCCAAAGTACTTGCCCAAGTATGATTTCACCTGATGCTATTTTTCATAGCAATTCTGTGATCAAGATATTGTTATCTCCTATTTTACATATGAGCAAACTAAACCCAGAGGCAAGTGACTTGCCCAAGGTCATAAAACAGAGCCACGACCTGGCCCATGCTGTTGGCCTCCCTCCCACCCTGCACTGTCACCTGTACCCACTAGCACCATCTGTGTCCTTGGAAAACTGCAGGTGAGTCCACATTACAAAGGGAAGTGTCCTTGGGATAAGAAAAACATTTTCGTATTTATTTTCATATTTTCTTTTGAATCGCATTTCATAAGTACACTTAAACTGGATCACTGTGCTCCTTTTGGTAAAATTCCTGAAAATAAAAACAAATTTCAAAAAAGTAAATTAACAGAGGGTTGTGTGTGTGTGTGTGTGTGTGTGTTTTAATGCTTGTCAAGTGAAATGTGAAAGACTAGAACACCAAAGAGATGAATTTCCATCCATCTGGAAAAGCCAAGGAGACAAATACCATCATCCCCCCCCACCACCACTTCTGTCCTCATGAGCACACAGGCCTTCATCAATGCTGTTTTCCACGTCTTCTGCTCCATGTACATGACAAGAGTCGGTAGAAAATCAATACTCCTAGAGTGCTATCTTTGTCTCTTCAGATTGCTATAACAGAATATCAGAAATTAGGTTTACAACAACAGAAACTTACTTCTCCTGTTATGGAGGTTGGCAAATCCAAGATCAAGGCACCAGCAGATTTGGAAGGAGAGTGACTTGCTCATAAATGGCCTTCTTCTCTCTGTCCTTACATGATAGAAGGGGCAAAAAAGCTCTCTGAGGTCTCTTAAGGTCACCAATCCCACTCAAGACAGTTTCCCCTCACAACTTAATCACCTTCCAGAGACCCACATCCAGATACCATCACCCTGGGGATTAGGTTTCAACATGTGAATTTTGGTGGGACTCCCAACTTTCAGTCCATAGCACATACTTTTCCTGGTTGTCCTCATGGTTCCTATCGATCACTGAGCAATCACTTGTTTTCCAGAATTAATGCCTTGGTTTCTTTTGTTTCTTTTAAACACTCTGTATTTGTAATTTTGAGAAATCCAGAAAATACCAGAAAAGTCAAAATCATTTAATAAACATCATTTATATCGTTTAATATAAAAATAAAAATATCATTTAATATAAAAATCATTTCAGAAAAATCCTTAAGCCTATTTACCCTGAACTGACTACTGTTAAATTGTTGATATTCCTTTCAATCTTTCTTTTTTATAAAAAAAGTAAAATAAAATAACAATACCATAGATAAAACAGAAGTTCCTTTTGTTGTTGTCCAGCTAAATTTCTTCCCCTTCACCTACAAAAAGCAAATCTTACAAGAATTAATTTCTAAAATATTGTACATGCATATTTATGTGCTTAAATAGCATATATTATTGTTTATTATCCACTACTTTATCGAGAAAAGATAAAGACGAATACATCTTTGCAGTTCTGAAATCTTTCTGGCTAAAACTGAATTCTCTTATTTCTTCCCAACATAAATAAAACTCCATTAGGTGAGTAATAATGATAATCACGTGTGTGTGTGTTTATAGACATTGTATATATATTTACAATGTGTGTATATATTTATTTATATATAACATCTTATATGTTATAATCTTATATTGTATTATATATTATATATTGTATATTATGCTTATAAATTCAATACCTTTGTTGGCTACCCATCTCTCTTGCCCCTGGGAACACCATTTTCTCTTACCGTCTCCATAGATCTCTGTAATTCAGGACTCCCTGGCTACCTTTTTGAACTTTCTGCCCATTAAAGTGACTAGACTCACCTGCTTCTGATGGTTAAGTGCAGCACCTGGCCTCTGCTACTGTAGCCTTTGTCCCCATTATTACTGTAGACTCTAGTTCTACGATAGCATCTCCTACCATCAGCTCTGGCCCACATCCCCCTCTGAGCATGTCAATAGTACTGGGGCTCCCCTGGAAGTTATCCTTTGTTGCCTTGGTAAATTAGTCTCCTGGTCCTGCTGAGGGACACGTCTGACAGACCCATCTAACGTGCTCAGTTCTCTGGGTCTTCCTTCACAGTCTGCCTTGAGGACTTCAGATATCTGTGCTTACCTAAAGAGGGCCGTCACTTTTTCCAAGCTACCAACAGTCACATGAGAACTGGACCCAAGGAACATAGAAAAGATCTTTAAAAGGTTTCAGAGAGAAAAAAACAAAAAAACAAAAACAGGTCATATGCAGAACACAAATCTGAATGGCATCAGATTTTTTAACAGCCAAACTGGAAGTTAGATTCTAAGCAATGCCTTCAAACTTCTGAGAGAAAAAAAAAAAAATACTCTTTCAATTTAGAATTCGAAACTCAGCAAAACTACAAATTAAATGTGAAGACATTTTCAGACATTTAAAATTTCAAAATTTGCCCTTTTTAAAGAAGCTACCTATTATGAATTGGACGTTTGTGTCCAACATCCAAAATTCATATTTGAAGCCCTAAATCCCCAATGTACTAGTGCTTAGAGGTGAGACCTTTGGGAGGTGATTAGGTTTAGTTGAGGTCCTGAGGGTGGAGCGCCCACAACGGGATTAGTGTAATAAGAAGAGGAAGACCAGAATGCCCTCTCTCCTTTGCTCTCTCTCTCTGTCCCTCTCTCTACCTCCTATGTGAGGACATAGTAAGAAGGCAGCCATAGGCAAAACAAAAAGAGGGCCCTCACCAAGAACCAAATCTGCCAACACCTTGATCTTGGATTTCCAACTTCCGGAATTATGAGAAATGAATGTTTGTTGTTTAAGCCACCCCGTCTACAGTATTTTATTACAGCAGCCCAAAGTAAAACATTACCCCAATACGTGCTCTACTGTGATGAGAGAACTACACCAAGAAAGAGGAAGACGGTGGCATTCAGGAAATAAGAAATCCATCCCAGGAAATAAGGCAGGGAATTCCCAAAGAGCTTTGGAGGGCTCCAGGAGGGATGTGTACAGAGGAACAGAGGATTTGAGAGGACTGACTATTTGAGAGGATTGACCGGGTAGAAACTGTTTTTGAGAAGCATTTTGTAGAGTTGCTCAAGTGTACAGCAAGATTTAACCAAGGAGTCAAAGAAACACATGCAATTTTTTTTAAATTGAGTCAATTATTAACTCCAAGAAAAACAAAAATTACATAAAAGGTTAGCTTGACTCATGTGAAATTGCCATTTTCATAGGTCAAAATGAACAGTTACTGAATGGTGTAACCTGACATAATCAGAGGGAATTACTCAGCTATCCAGTGATCAGCTTTTACTTATTTAAAATTTTGAAAAAAAATCAGCATGTTGATTTAAACAAAAATCGTAACATAACTATGTGGGGGATAGAAGGGGACAGAAAAAAATGACTCAAATCCCCAACTACCATGACTGGGAGTCAGAACAATGCATGACGTCTAAAATGTATGAATCAGTAAAGAAAGAGCAGAAAATAAATTCAGAGGATTCAACGTTTGAATACGAGTTGACTTTTCAATTATGTGCATGTACTGCTGTGATCAAAATCGACTTTTTAAAAAGAAATGACCATCTCATAGTTGGGCTAAGATAAACACATCAGTGCTTCCCACCACAGGACGGAAGAGGTTGTGTCTCATACACCAAGGGCCTCATGCTGGGAAGTTCAGAGGCGGGAGAGCGCCCGCCATATCCCCACCCTACCTAGGGTCAATTCCACAGCCAGATTCAAGCCTCAGCAGCTCTGCTCCCCATCACAGCTTGGCCTTAATCCAGCAAAGCAGTTTTTCTATTGAATTGGGAGGGTTCTCTGACGGATGAGAAGGTTCTCATAAGACCAACACCTAACGGCTGAGGTCAAGTGATAGTTCACCTTAACTCCATCTCTGAACGACAGAGGCTTCCAATCTTTGGGGGAGATGGTTTGCTGCCATTCTGAAGATTGAAGAAGTTCATCAATACAGTGGGTGGTTCTCCCTTATTCATGGTTTCCCCTTCCACTGTTTCAGTTCTCCGTGGTCAACTCTGGTCTGGAAGCAAATGATCCTCTTCCTGAGGTATGGTGGGAAGGTCAGTAGTAGCCTCACTCTCTGCCATTCGCCTCACTTCGTCTCATCACGTAGGCATTTTATCAGCTCACTTCACCCTGAGGAGAGTGAGTATAAGACAATAAGATATTTTGAAAGAGAGAGACTACGATCACATAACTTTTATTTCAGGATATTTTTACAATTGTTCTATTCTGTTATTAGTTATTGTTAATATCTTACTGTGACAAATTTATAAATTAAACATTATTACACGTATGTATGTAGAGGAAAGAACATGTATATATGAGGTTTGATATTATCCTCGGTTGCAGGCATCTACTGGGGTCTTGGAATGTAACCTGCACAGATAACGAGGGACTACTGCAATGAATGATCTTCCTTTAAATAATTCATGCAACATCCACCAGAGGAGGCAGGCTTTTTTCCCCTTGTACAGGAAACTAAGTTTCTGATATTTCTGGTGTAAGTTATGGAGATGGTAGATCAGTTTCCTTTGAGGTATTGGAAGGTGAGCTAGATGCATGTTGACCCAGATCAGTGTGCAAACCCTTTGCTCCAGCCAGCAAGGTCTGCTTTCTGTCCCTGAGAACAGCACAGTGGTCTTGCCACTCACTTCCCTATTATGTCCGTGTTGTTTGCCGTTCCTGGAGTGCCTTCCCCTTCTGTTTCCTTATCTAAATGTTCACTGTCCTGAGGAGATTTTGTAACACCGTGGCTTAAGGTTTTAGATTTTTATCAGACCTGGGTTTAGACATACAAAGACAAATACCTTAATCTCCTGGAGCCTCAATTTCCTCCTTCATAAAATGGCAATAATAACTGGAGCTACATCGTTTGGTTATTCTGTTGAGTAATATATGTGCTGTATCCAGGAAGTGCTCAATAAACAGCAGCTACTTTTAAGTAAATCTTACTTTGTAGAAATTGAGGATGAGAACAAACATTGGGGAGGCCATCCTTCCTTTGTAGATTAAGAAACTGAAGCCCAGAGGTTTAAGGATCACCCAGCACAACTGGCCCTAGAGTCAGGTCCATTGGCACTCAGTGCAGCCTCTACTTCTCCCCATGCAGTGCTGCTCCTTCTCCGTGAAGAAGCCTCCATTCCCTTCATGTCGCAGAAACATCCCTCCTCTGAAATCTGAGCATACCAATCACACCACTCTGAGTAACTGAATTATTCTTTGTCCTCCCAGATGGATCCAAAGGTCCTCAAGAGTATGATATGACATTAAGTCCACGTCTGATGTATCTTTGCATTCTCCTACAGTGCCTAGGTAAGGCTAGCAGTGGAAAGAACATCAATAAGTTCTTCCTGTTCCTGAGAAAGTAAAGCTGTAAAATCACTCTGAGAGCAGAATCTGGTTTCTCCATTTCCTCGGGGTCAAGTCTAGGCTAACTTCTCTGTAACAGCAGAATGTGCCATTTTGAAAGGTCTCTATTCACTCAACACATTGAAACAACGTGGAGATAGTTTCCTTCCTGGGAAACCAACCTTGGTGGTCCTCTTCATCTTTTTGTATTTACATTTCATGGAAGGTACCTCCACCACTATGGCTCCTGTGTCCTTCTTCTGGCCATCACAGTGACGATTATAATACTAAATCTTTCAGAACTCCATTTTTAGAAACATTATTTCCAGTGCTACTTGCATGAACTTTCTGCATAGTCTTATGTCCACATCTTAAACTAAAAGAAGGAAGCTTAGAAGCCTACCAGAAAATGGCATTTCCACATCTGTGCAGAGAGATAGCATAAGAAAGACAAAAGTTCAAATGTAGGTTTGTGCCAAACATGCGGAGGCCCCATGAACAGAAAAGCTGACTCAGTAGCCACAGTGGGCCACTGGCCAGACCTGGCCAGTCTCCATAAAACTTATTTGGATAATGAATTATTTTACCTGCTGGTGCAAAGCTATTTATCTGGGAAGAAAACATCTTATTACAGTGCTATGATTTCTCCACAGCCATTTTTCAGCTGGAGTAAATAATTTACCATTTTGGTGTTTCTTTAAAACTATTATCTCAGCAAACTGCAATGTGTTAGTTCCTCATATATGTAATGATGAGGCAGTCGAGTGGAGTGCTTTAGTGCATGGACTCTGGGCACACAAACCTGCATTCAACTCTTAGCTACAATCCCTACTCCTGGAGAGGGCTTGACCAGTTATTTAATCTCTCAAAGATTCAGCTAATTCATCTATAAAATAGAAATACTAATACCACCTATCTCATAAAGTTGTGAGAACTAAAGGTGATATTAAGGCCATAACACAGTTTCTTGCACATAGTGAGCATGGGATCAATGGCACCTGTGGTGGTGGTGATGGTGATGATGATGATGATGATGATTTTCTTTGCATAAACAGAATGATGCAACCTACCATCAGTAGGGCATGTGCTCCAAGTTGTGTTTCTAGCTATGGTAGTAGCAGTGGTGATTCGCACTGAGTTATTTCCACCTTCTTTACCAAGTAACTACCCTTGTGTGCCTTCACAAGAGAATCACTGGCAGGAGTTGAAGAGTCAGAGTGACCCAACACAAAACACCATGCCATCATGCCTAATTGCCATCCATTCTTTTTAACTTAACTCCTATTTTGCTTACCTCACAAAGCAACTTCACTGTGGTAGACTGTATAAACTATCACGGGATAATAGAGAAGCTGTGGGTAATTAGTACATGTATGCATCAGCTCCAGGCTTTATCCACTCCATTAAAAGACAATTTTTTCAATAGAAATACTGACCCATACAAAATATTCATTCCCTTTGACCCATACCTGTAAATTTAGTCTAAAAAAATCATTACAAAGGAAATAGTTGAATGCATGAAATATTTCCAGCAGGAGCATTTATAATCATGAAGAACTTGTAAACAACATATAAACTTAACAACTGGAGAAGATTAAGGAAATTATGAAATATTGTTTGATGGAATTGTATGCAACCACTAAAATACTGCATATAAAATGGAATAGTCAGGATGCAAAATTAAGATGCAGAAATCAATTGTATTTCTATACACTTGCAATGAACAATCTAAAAAAATGAAACTTAAAAAATTAACTCCATCAGAAACAAAGAAAGGATGTCCCTTACCACTCCTTTTCAACATCAAACTGGAAGTCCAAGGTAATGCAATAAGATAAAAAAGAAAAATAAAAGATATACAGGTTAGGCAGGAGGAAATAAAACTGTCTTTGTTTGTAGATGACATGATAGTCTATGTAGAAAATACAGAAGAATCAATAAGAAAAAAACTGCTGAAACTAATAAATAATTATAGCAAGGTGGTAAGGTACATGATTAATATATAAAAGTCAGTTGCTTTCCTTTATACCAGCAATGAACAAATGGAATTTGAAAATAAAAATAATACCATTCACATTAGCATCATAAAAATAAAATAATTAGATATAACTAACAATACATACAAGATCTATATGAGAAAAACTAGAAAACTCTGATTAAAGATGTCAAAGAATAAATAAATGGAGAGATATTCTATGTTCATGAACAAGAAAACTCAATATTGTCAAGATGCCTAGTCTTCCCAACTTGATCGATAGAGTCAATGCCATCTCAGTCAAAATCTCAGTGAGTTATGTTGTGGATATTGATGAACTTACTCTAAACTTTATATAGACAGGCAAAAGATTAAGAATAGCCAACACAATATTGAAGGAGAACAAAGTTCGAAGACTGTCACTACCTGACTTCAAGATTTAGTATAAAGCTACAATAATCAAGACAGTCTAGTATTGGTGAAAGAATAAAAAAAATAGATCAGTGGAACAGAAGAAAGAACCCAGAAATAGACCCATATAGATAGAGTCAACTGTTCTTTGACAAAGGAGTAAAGGCAATACAATGGAGCAAGGATAGTCTTTTCAACAAATGATGCTGGAACAATTGGACATTCAGTGCAAAAAAAAAAAATCTAGAATCTAGATCTGTGTCACGTCTTTACACCTTTCACAAAAATTAACTCAAAATGGATCATAGTCCTAAATGTAAAAGGCACAATTACAACACTAGGAAAAAATTATAACATTAGGAAAAAAAAGCCTTGGGTATGGTAATGACTTTTCAGTTACAACAGGAAAAGGCCCAGTCCATGAAAGAAATAATTCATAAGATGGACCTCACCAAAGTTAAAAACCTCTTCTCTAAGAAAGACAAAAGAATAAAAAGGCGATCCACAGACTGGGAGAAAAATATCTGCAAAAAACATGAAAAAGTATATAAAAAGATGCCAAACCATATGCCATCAGGAAATTGTAAATTACGGTAACAATGAGATACTAAAACTACTCTAAAAATTGAGAACACAAGATGTTGACAAAGATACAGAACAACAGTAAGTAGCATTTATTGCTGGTAGGAATGCAAAATGGTACAGATGCTTTGGAAGACAGATGATTTCTTACAAAATTAAACATACTCTTACCACACAATCCAGCAATTGCACTTCTTGGTATTTATCTAGAGGAGCTGAAAACTTAGGTCCACACAAAAATCTTCACATGGATATTTATATCACCTTTATTCATAATTTCCAAAACTTGGAAGAAATTAAGAAGTCCTTCAGTTGCTGAATGAATAAACAAACTGTGATATATCCAGACAATAGAATATTATTTAGCAGTAAAAAGAAGTAAATTATCAAGCCCTGAAAAGACATAGAGGAAACCTAAACGCATATTACTAAGTGAAAGAAGCTAATCTGTAAAAGCTACATACTGTATGATCTCAACTCTATGACATTCTGGAAAAGGAAAAACTGTGAGGACAGTAAAAATATCTGTGCTTGCCAGGAGTTGGGGTTGGGGAGTGGGGGAATGCATAAGCAGAACACAGAGGATTTGCAAGGCAGTGAAAATACTCTGCATGATACTATAATAATGAATATATATCATTAAATATCTGTACAAACCTACAGAATGTGCAAGAGCGAACCCTAATGTAAACTGGACTTGGGGTGATTATGATGTGTTGATGTAGGTTCATGGATTGTAACAAATATACCATTCTGATGTAAAATGTTGTTGGTGGGGGATGCTGTGCATGTGGAGGAGTGGGAAGTATATTAGAACTCTCTCTACTTTCTGCTCAATTTTTCTGTGAACCTAAAACTACTCAAAAATATAAACTCTATTAAAAACAATTTCTATTTACAATAGCATCAGAAAAAATAAAATAGGAATAAATCTAACAAAAGAAGTTTAAAAACTTACACTCTGAAAAGTACAAAATATCACCAAAAGAAATTAAAGACAGCCTAAATAAGTGGAAAGACATTTCGTGTTCATGGATTGGAAGACAATATCAGTAAGATGGCAATACTACCCAAATTCAGGTATACATTCAATGCAATCCCCAGATGCCTTTTTTTTTTGGCAGAAAGTAACAAAATAATTATAATATGGAAATGGAAGGAACTCAAAATAGCCAAAACAATTTTGAAAAGGCAGAACAAACTTGGAAGACTCATACTCACACTACCCAATTTCAAAATTTACCACAAAGGTACAGTAATCAAGACAGTGCAGTACTGGAATAAGGACAGATATATAGATCAATGGAATAAAATGGAAAGTCCAGAAATAAACCCATACATCTATGGTCAACTGGTTTTCAAAAAAAGCACCAACACAATTCAATGGGGAAGAAACAGTCTTTTAACAAATAGTGCTTAGACAACTGGTAATTCACACACACAAATGAAATCACACTCCTTCCTTATACCATACCCAAAATTAACTCAAACTGAATCATAGGCCTAGATATAAGAGCTAGAACTATAAGACTCTTAGGAGAAAACATAGCAGTGAGTCTTCATGACCTTGTGTTAAACAAGGATTTCTAAGATACGACACCAAAGAAAAAAATAAACTAGACTTCGTCAAAATTAAAAACTTTTGTGCTTCAAGGAACACCATCAAGAAAGTGCTAGGATAACCCAGAGAATGGAAGAAAATATTTGCAAATCCTACATCTGCTAGAGGACTTGTATCCAGAGCACACCAAGAACTCTTAGGACTCAACTACAAAAAAAAAAGATAACCCAAACAAAAAACGAACAAAGGCCCTGAACAGACATTTCTCCAAAGAAGATAAACAAGTGGCCAACAAGCACATAAAGAGATACTTGACATCGGTAGCCATCAGGAAAATGCAAATCAAAACCACAGGGAAGTACCATTTTCACACCACTGGCATGACGAAAATCAAAAGATAAATGCCAAATGTTGGCAAAGATGTGGAGAGAGTGGGCCCCTCATCTGCTGCTGATAGGAATGAGAATGGTGCAGCTGCTTTGGAAAACAGGTTAAACAGAGTACCTGTGTGACCCAGAAACTACTCTGCAAGGTAGAGTACCCAAGAGGAATGAAAACACATGTTCATATAAAAATGTGTGCACAAATATTCAGAAAGGCATTATTCACATTAGCCAAAAAGTGTGACGAACCCACATGTCCGTCAACTGATGAATGGATGATAAAATGTGGTCTATCCACGCAATGGAATATCACTCAACAATAAATAGGAATGAAGTACCCACCCCATGCTCCAACACGGATGAGGCTTACACATTTATACCAAGTAAAAGAAGCCGGGCATGAAAAGCCACATAGTGTATGACGCCATTGCATGAAATGCCCAGAATAGGCACATCTAGAGAGACAGAAAGTAGACTATGGTCGCCTGGATCTGGGGGAGCCAGGGGAACGTGGGAGTGACCGCTAATGTGTCCAGGGTTTCTTGTGGAGCCGTGAAAAAGTTCTAAAATTGATTGTGGTGACAGGGGCACAACTCCATGAAGATACTAAAAACCATTAAAGTGCACATTTAAAACCATGTAAAGTGGAAATATGTCGATAAAGCTGTTATTAAACAAATGAGATGTGTCCTAAATCTTAAAAATATATAAATTACACCTACGATACAATTAATGTAAAAATTACAATTTGTACAATTAATTTTTACAATTAATGTAAAAATTAATGTGAGATAGATGAAGAATGGAACACGTGGTGAAATCTGAACGCTTTATAGCATTCAAGGGGAGGATTGTGGGTGGAGTTACTTTCAAGATGGTTTTTTTTTTTAATAATTACTATTTTCAGATGGTCGGGGGTGGGGGAAGAAGGGATAATATTTTCTTTTCTTTTTTTTTTAAAGATGTTTTATTTATTCGAGAGAAGCAAGAGAGAGAGCACAAGAAGCCAGAGCGGCAGGCAGAGGGAAAAGCAGACTCCACTGAGCAAGGAGCCTGACACGGGGCTTGATCCCAGGACCCCGGGATCACGACCTGAGGCGAAGGCAGCCGTTTAACCAACTGAGCCACCCAGGCGCCCCTCTTGTTTTCTTTTTATTTTTCCAATAAAAAATGGGAAGCACCAGGCTGAAAAACAGAAAAGGGGCTATTGCTGGTCCACTTTGTGATTTACTTCCTCTTGGTACTCATCAGCCACATTGGGCATCTACTTACCAAACCTTGCCCAAATGGGCCTTCTTTGCTTCCTTCATTTCTTCCAGCCTTCATTCTTTCTTCATTCTTTTCTTTCTGCCTACCTACCTGCCTTCCCTCAAATAAGTGGATATTGAGCCTCTGCCACGGGGCAGTCCTTGTGCTTTGTCCTGACCCATAAAAATGGAGTTGGACATTCCCAGACCCACACCATCTACATGAATCCACAGCCCTATGCTCCAACCACACAGGATCATGACATGATCACATTTTTTGTGATTCTGGTATGCCAGTGTCTTAGTTTGCGATACACTTCTTTCCCTTTTTCCACCTACCAAAGTCCTACTTGTCTTTCAAGGCATGACTTTTAAAACCACCTCTTCCGTGAAGTCCTCCCTGATTTCCCTGATCAAAATTACTTCTTCCTGAATTTACATTCTTTAGTAAATTTGCTGTTATCATTTGCTCTATCATTTTATTTTTTATGAGTATGTGTTAATAAAGCTTTATTGAATCATATATATTTAGATCCTAATTTTTCTGGTTTTAATTTTACCACTGTATTCATACCAAATTTCTTAAGTGATGTAAAATCTTTTGAGATTTAGTTATCCCTTTGTTGTGACATATCCAAGCTTATTTTTTCAATTTGAGTGCAGCGTTTCTATGACCCAGAATATTGTCTATCTTGGCGAATATTCCATGTGGACCTTTATCTTATTGTTTATCGATTATTTTATTCTATTTGGTATCATAATTTGTCGTGCAACTGTCTTTGACTCTCATTAGGTATTAAGTTCCTTGAAAGCAGTGACCTCATCTTATTGATTTCTTATTTCCCAAAACCTACCATAGTGTGGACACACAGGAGCTGCCCAATAAATGTTTGTAGAATTGTCCTGCTATTTTATCTTTAATACTTTTTGCATGATTACTAAACGTGCCCCAGTGTCAGAATATTTATTCTTGTTAAAAGGCACATGAACTGTGTTCTTACTTTTGAATTAAAAGAAAATAGAAATTGAAAAATTAAAATCCCAAAAGGATATTTCAGTTTCTCAAAATTGTCTGCCACATGAGAAAAAGTTACTTCCTTTAGCTCAGCAAACAACCGACACAGAGGTGTTTGGGAATTAAGGGGAGGAGGAGATATTCAAATAATTACAATGAAGAAACGACCTAAGATAAATGAAAGTACCGCCAAGGATTTCTTGCAGGTGATTTCAGTGTGTGCTTAACCAGGTATCAGGGTCTATGGTGAAGACTTAAGGCCAATTTGTTGACTCCCGCAGGGGGTGAGAAAAAAAAGAGAGAGAATATGGCTTTTCGTTTAATCAGTTCAGGACTAGAGTGACAGAGAATTCTTTCTGTCCTTAGCAGCGGGGGCAGTCCTAGGCTAGGTCAGGGGACCATAGCTCACCTAGGTCACTTGATACCGTACCCTAGGCCTGCAGGGTGAATCAGGGAAACCCAACTCACCAGCTCCAGCCGAGTGAGCACACTGCCACCTCCTGGTAGAAAGAGATAATGCAACTATCCGGCCCTGACCGCAGTCCCCTGGAAGAGATGGGGGATCCCCAGGGGGCCGCCTGTGGGTTAGGCCCGTCTCTAAGGCACACAGGCAGCAAACAACCCGGAAGCCTGGGTATGCAGCTCTGACGGGAGTCTTACCAGCCACCCTTCGTGTACTCTGAGGCACCATCTAGGCCCTGAGACATAGAGGGAACAAAACAGACCAAAATTCCTGCCCCCCAGGGGCTTAAATTGTAAGGGGGAGACAGACAACAAAAAAAATAAAAATGCAAATTATGTATAGGGAAGAAGGTACTAGTACTTTGGGCAAAACAAGACCCGGGAAGGGGGGGACTGGAGAGCGCTGGGGGTGGAGCGAGGGGTGCTGCAATTTTAGCCAGGGGTCCGAGAATGCCTCCGTGCAGCCTGGCGGGCGCTGGCCCCATCCAGAGGCGTGATGAGGAAGAGGCCCTGAGGAACAGCGAGGCCCGTGGGGAGCGTCCTCAGAGAGCAGCCGGGAGCTGCTGGGGCGGGGGCAGACCGGGGGTCGGGGGAGATCCTAGGAGGTGAGATCCGCCTGGCATCACTTAAGGATGTTTGACTTGCCCAGTGAGTTGGGCCCTTGCAGTCTCCTAGGGAGGGGCATGATCTGACTTGCATTCCAAAGCTTCCCTCTGCTTGTGCCTCCAAAAGAAACTCTAGAGAGAATCGGGAGGCCAGGAGGAGGGGAGGCTACTATATAAGGCAGAAGAGAACCAGCCCCGTCCTGGCGGCTTGGGTTGGGGGCAGCAGCAGGTCCAGAGGAAGCCTGCAGGGTCAGGGAGCTGGTCCTCCAAGAAGATCCCAGATGTGTCATGGGGGGCTAGCAGGGCAGAGGCATTCCAGGAAGCCCCGCTGTGGGCTGTGAGCAGGGGGATCAGTGCCCACTTGGGCCCAGAAGGCCCCGGGACTGAGATGCGAAGCTCTGCTCAGGTTCTGACCAGCCACGTAATCTAGACAACCACTAGGCCTCTCTAAGCCTCATTTTCTTTATCTAGAAAAAGGGGATCAGAGTTCATATCATCATGGTGTTTGGGGGATAAGTACATTAAATAAGATAAAAGCACATTGTCAGTGCCCAGGAAACCATAGCATTCTTGAAAATGAACTCTCTCTTCAGCAGAGATGTCATCATCACCCTCTCTCCTTCTTGCGGGGCAGGCAAAGGAAGCCCGCCTTTGGGATGCAGGGTGGCAGATTGCTGAGGACTCCAGAAACATAGGTTCATAGCCCTCCAGCTGCACGAGTTCTGAAAAGCCAGTTCCCCACCCTGGGGAAACTCTTGCTAAGGAAAAAGGCCACTAACCCGAAACTCCCTGCCAACCAGAAGCTGAGGGGATGCCAAGCTTTGGCTGGTGGGTGCCCGTGCCAGATGCTGCGTGTGACTCACGCCTTGGGCCAACTTGTGCTCGGCCTACCTGACTCCCACTTGGGGCCCAAGCTTGTCGCATGGCAGTCGGCTAGACTTTTCCCAGACTTACTTTGAGTCAAATTTCACCAGCTTGAGTATATTTTCCATTACACGTTGTATACACTCTGACATAATATCTTACTTAAAAGAGATTTGACAGAGCTGGTAGCAACTCTGGACTTTTTCGCTTCTGCGGTCCCTTGCCCACACTGAGCCGTATTGTGGCAAGTCACCGTGCCACCTTCGGCAGGCTACTCAAATCCAGTTAACGAGCCTCTTCTCGAGCAAGGGGTACTTTGGGTCTAACGTCTGCATTAGTAAGAGGTACATTCTGATGTCTCTTTCCTAAACGAAAAGACAGCTGCATGGATTTTGCTCCTGTTCTCTTCATCAAAAGGGATGGTGAGTTCACATACTAAAATCAGAGGCACTGTCTCCCCATTCAGATGCTTCATTATATGAATAGCATCAGATGCTGCATTATCTGATAATCTGGGGTGGGGGGGTAAGTCCATTCCACGTGAGTCCACTTAAAATTGAGATTAAAATGTCCTAGTAAAAAGTGGACTAAAGCATGACAGGAGATCACTTAAAAAGGAAAAAGAAAATCCCAGTAGTCACTTCTTGAGGATTCTAGGAAACCAACTCAGTTTTATTTAACTATGAATGAATGGAAATAATTGAGTATTTATTCTGTATTCCTTACATAAACTGTCCCTTGAGGTAACCAGATAGGGATGATGAGGGAAGTTTCTAGAAGTACTGTGTCTCAGACATGAAGAAACAATGACCGCACACCATCATGTTGCAAATCCATAAGGACTTTGATGGATCTAAGCGATGACTGTCTATGGCTCACGAAAGCCAACCAGGAAGATACGCTTCGAAGGGTCTCACTCCTGTGAAGCATTCTTGCCAAAATATCAAACCTGAATCTGATTAGACTTCTGGACCTAACCACCAATTTACAGAATACACACGAGACAAATGAAGACATTATAAATATCACTGCAGCGAGCAGGGAGGAAAATCAGCCCGTGAGGGATTCTGCAGAACAAATGTCCAGTTTCTTCAACAATGGTGCAGATTGTCCTGAGGGAGAGAGAAGGATGACGTGGTAGGATGGGGAGGGGGACAGAGAGAGAGAGAGAGAGAGAGAGGGAACCTACGGAATAAAAGAAGTTTAAGGAACCTTTCATTTAGATCATGATTCAAACAACCTGCAAAATTTTAAACTTACGAGACAGAGAAATGTACACATTCAGGATATTTGCTGACATTCGGCTATTATAGCTAAATTTAAAAATGTGATTATGGGATTATTGTTATTTTATTTTGTTTATTTATTTTGGAGAAGACAGACTGTGTGCAGCTGGTCTATGGTGTTAAAAGTCAGGATGGTCACTACTTTGGGGAGGAGTGGGCTGGAAGGGAGCCTCCTGGGGCCTGGTGACATTGTATCTTTGATCTCCACGCTGACTAAATTGAATTTTAAGTTTGAGAGAATTTACAAGCTGTACTTTGAATGACTTTGCATTCTTCTATATCTATGTATCTTTGTTTTTATTCAATAAAAGCTTTTTTAAAAAAATTGGCCATGAGTAAATAATTGTTCAAACTTGGTAACAGGTACATAGGAGTTTATTATAGAATTATCTATGTTTCTGTTTTAGATTTTCTATCATAAACTAGAATTGTTATAGTAAATAGACCAAAACTAAGAACTCAAGCTTTATCTGAAAAGCCAGACTAACCAAGCCAAAACCAAGTTTGTCTGACGTTTAACATGATGCAAGTTAAAATTGTATCCGTACACTAATTCTTAGAAGGAACAAAGTGAACCTGAGTAGATCAATGACATATTTGGTGGCACTGAGTTTCACAATGATTCTATAAAGTGGGTCATGTTTTGTTCCATTATAGTCTTCATCCGCTTCCCCAGGGGCCTCCCCTAATCCTTCGATAGTAAAATCACACTCTCCCCCAGCGTGGGCCATCATTCTTGCTGAGTGTCTCTCCTATTGTTGACTGTTCCAGTTCGGCCAGATCCTCATTTTGTCAGTGACTTTGCAGATGTTCTGAGCTGTTCTCCAGTATCTATTTCAACACTGTCCTGAAATCCCACCTCTTTTGCAAGATTTGAAATTTACTATGCAGTAATATGCAGTCTGTTCGGGTTGTTGCCATTCAGAAGCTTACCACATCAGTCAACACAGAAAGGGTGACAAACAATACAATGGCCGGAGGCCAATTCTGCTTCTTCATTCTAGATAAAAAACACAATATATAACATACTATATATATTATACTGTATACACTATATACAACATACAATATACTACATACAGCATACAATATGCTATATACTATATACAATATACTATAATTTAGGAGGAAGAAATGGGGAGAGATGATTTAGTACTGACTGACTGCCACTATGTAGCCGGTCCATTAGTGAACGTTTTTGTGCTAGTTAGCTTGGGTTTCCCTCAATAAACTGGCAAGTGGGGCTTTTCAGTTAGTGAATAGTCCAGTAGCAAGGACTCCTGTGTCTAGAGAGTAAGAATTTATCACTCCTGGCACAAGGAAGTGTTGAAGAATTTCCTGACATTTTTTGAAGCATACCGGAAGAGGCTTACATATCTCCCATACCCCGTATTAAACGAGTTCAGACGTTCTTCTTAGACCCTGCAGCCCCAAGAGTTACTCTTATCTCCCTGTTCCTCCTGTCATGTCCACCTCTCTCTTGATCCCTTTTTCCTCCCTCTAGCTTAGCATCTTCCCCCCCCCTCCAAAAAGGAAACTCAAAATCCTTCCGCCTCTATTATGTAGAAAGGTTCAGGTTGGCCCCAGCCCTGATCCTCAACCTGTGTTCCCCACTCATCACAGCTCAAAGTGCAAGATGACCCCACAGCCACCCACATGTGTCTCCTTAGAGGGGCACTCAGGAGACCAGACTTTTTATTTGAGTTTCTCTTCTGTGGCCTCCACAGACCAAAACATCAGGATGTTCCTTTCAGACCCAGGCAGTGCTCTTCCCAGGACAGACTGTGGCCAATACGGATCTCTTCACCCTGGGTTTAAGGAAAGAAAACTGAAAGGCTACTTTAACATAAGTTATCTCAGAATGGTGTAATTGTGAGAGCCTTGTGTTTTCTTCTTTTTTGTTTACTTGTGTTGTTTAAATGATATAGAATATAAACCTCTACTTAAAACATTTTACCTTTTTTTAAAAGATTGCATTGAGCACCAGAAGTTAACATGTGTATAATAATGTCCGTGAAGTTGACTTTTTACCTAACCATTATATTTTAGAAAGAAAGGTGTATACTTTTTTTTTCTTTATCTCAAAGTGAACAGGCATGAGATATTTTATATTTATTTTGTTTTTCCCTATCTATTAACAATTGTATGCTCCATTGTTTGATTTTTCTCACATCATTTTTGGGAAGATGTTATTTAACAAGAATTCTGGTAACTGTAGTAGCATTGGCCAAGGGGCAGTTTGTAATCAGCACACTGCTCATGTATTCAGCAGGGTTGTAACGATTCAGGAAGGAACTTCCTGCCCTTTGTTTAATTAAAACAGCTTCTCTTGAAAAAAAAAAAAAAAGAAAGAAAGAAAAATCTCTTTCCTGACCAGTATTTACACGAGGAACTGCCTGTGTTAAAAGAGGCAGCAATCCATGCAGCTCCATCATTCAGCCAGCTATGCATTGCATCGTGCCAATGACCACTGTTAATGGGGAGATGAGAGCTATCTTAACCTTGAAAAGATAGAAAAGCCTGCCTTGCACGGTGATCAGGAAGTGAGGTTTAGATCTCCCGACAGTGTGATAACAGCTTCTGGGAAATTTACTCTGGGCTGTGTATCTATCACTTGCCCTAAATCAACAAATTTGCCATCGATTGTGTCATATTGCCACTGCACCTAGCAAAGCTTGACTCTCTTTGTCATCTTCCAGCTAAAATCCTCTCCCGGCACAAAGGATTAAGAGTATGGGGCAAAGAAGGCAAGTTCCAATTGGATTAACTTAACCAGTTTTCTGTCCAGCAAACCGAGCCAATGACTAATGGTTCTACTCTGGCAGGGAGTGTCCCGCAGAAGGTTGGAGAGGTCCCTTTCCTTGCTGATGGTGACCTGGACCTCTTCCTGTGCCCCAGTGTCAGGGCTCTACCATCTGGCTCCAAACCAGATGTCCAAAAGTCACCCTTAACTCTTTCTCCCTGACCTCCCACACCCAATTAATTGTAAGTTCTGCCAGCTTAGGCTTCTAAAGTTTTCCTAGTTTATCTCTTCTTTTCATTCTTGCCCCTTGGACATGACAACTCTTTTTAGTTCTTACTTACAGATAATTCTTTGCAGCTAATTAAGCTGAAGAAATCTGGGGGGGAAGTTTGAAACAAAGGTTACCCAAGTTTTGTCTAGTAACAAAACCAAAAAACTGGCACTACTCTCTTCCAGGTCCTCATTCTCTATTAGGTATAGTCTCCAGGGGTCTTGCCCTTTCAAATCCATCAGATCTTCAGCATCACTCCTTTAATGAAAACTTCCAGTGACTCACTGTGTGTGACAAGCTGAAGTCTGCTCCTCAACATGGGGCTCTTGAGCCTCCTGCTCTGGCTAGGCTCTCTAGCCACCCTCTCCTCACCTCTGCCTCACACTGCGTGCTCCCTGTGTGCACCTGCTCTGCATAGTTGTGTCTCAGCCCATGTGCCTGCTTCCAACACCCATTCAATCCGATGCTTCTCATGACAAACTCCTATTTGTAATTTACATCTGAACTCCAGTATCTCTTCCTTCCAGGCCTTTCTTTATTCACGCACACCCCCAAACACACCCACAGTCCTCTGAACCCCTGTAATGCCTGTGTGTGTCTACTATTACACTTAGCATATTGAATTAATATTATTCTTCAATAATCATGCTTTTTCTTGCTGAATATTTAGTGATTAAATGCATAAGCATCAAAGAAGAGCCACAGTGACGTTAAAGTTTTGGCCAAAAGATACAAGATTTTTTAGATAGAAAAGATGAATCAAAGAGACACTTCAAGATGACAGCTTAGAAATATCCCGAACTTACCTCCTCCCACAGACACCACAAATCTACAGCTATATATGGAATAATTTCCTCTGAAGAAGTCCTGCACACTAGATGAACAGTTCCTCTGCAACAAGGAATAAAGAGCCACACTGAGACGAGTAATGAGGCAAAACACCACCCGACTCACAGTGATCCACAATTGGGAAGGATCGCAAAAATATGAAGCTTTTCCCTGAGGTGCAAGGAGTTTGTGCCCATAACAGGCACCCTAGCCTTTGGGTCCTAAACTGGTGAGATGAGACTCCAGACTGTAAAATCAATGGAGATTATGTCCAAGGGAACCATAGAATTGTAGGGAACGGTGAACCTATCCTTAAAGGGCTGGAGTAGAGATTCATAGGTCCTGGGACCCGGCAGTTTGAAAAGCACTTAGACCATATGTGAGGAAGGCTCACTTACTAATTAAAGTGACTGCCAGAGAGGCAGGAACCCACTAGGACTCCTGTCAGAGAAGGAAGTGTTGCCAGGCACCACTTTTGTGATCTCACTCTACCTTGCTAATGCTGGGGCTGGTAGGTGCCATCTTGGCCATCTTCCTCTAACCTGCTAGTGCAGGTGGGTATGCCCCACTTCCTCCACACCACAGCCGCACCACAGCCAGCCAGGCACGCACCTCACCTCCAACACACTACAGCTGAACCACAGCCAGGCAATTGCCTGTCCCTGCACACACATCACGGAAGTGGGCCCGCCACAGCGAGCAGGCGTGTTCAGCCTACACCAGGACACCCTTGCAGTGCCTGGTGGCCAGGGGATTGAGTTTCTGATCCCCATGGGTCATGTTCTATACAAGACCACTCCTTCAATACTGGGAGAGGTAGCTGTTTCCCTTGGTACAGACAAACACAGAGAATCAGGCAAAATGAGGAGACAGAGGAATATGTTCCTAGTTAAAGAATAAGACAAAACCTAAAGACAAAACAAAAACAAAAACCCTTAATGAAATTGAGGTAAATAATCTACTTGAGAAAGAATTCAAAGTAATGGTCATAATGATGCTCACTGAACTAAGGAGAAGAATGGAGGAAAACACAGTAAGAACTCCATCAAAAGGTCAGAATATAAAAGAAAGTACCAAGCAGAAGTCACAGAGCTGAAGAATACAATCACTGAACTAAAAAATATAGTAGAGGGTTTCAACAGCTGACTGGATGAAGGAGAAGAACAGATCAATGAGCTGGAAGACAAAGCAAGGGAACTCACCCAAATAGAGCAGGAAAAAAACAAAAGATTTTAAAGTGAAGCTATTTTAAGGTACTTGTAGGGCAACATCAAGCTGAATAACATCTGCATTATAGGGGTTGCAGAAAGAGAAGAAAGAGGGAGAGGGCCAGAAAACTTATTTGAAGAAATAATGGTTGAAGACTTCCCTAATCTAACAAGGAAAGAGATGACTAGGTCCAGGAAGCCCAAAAAACTCCAAAGAAGATGAACCCAAAGAGATCCACACCAACACACACTATAATTAAAATGTCAAAAGTTAAAGATATAATCTTAAAAGCAGCAAGAAAAAAACTCGGTATGTACAGAGAAAGCCCCATAAGGCTATCAGAAGATTTTTTTTGGCAGAAACTTTGTAGGCCAGAAGTGGCATGATATATTCAAAGTGCTGAAAGGAAAAAAACTTCCAACTAAGAGCATTTTCCCCAGCAAGGTTATCACTCAACATAGGAGAAATAGAGTTCTTTGGGTAAGCAAAAGCTAAAGGAGTTTATTACAACACTGACCTTACAAGAAATGTTAAAGGGACTCCTTTAAGCTGAGAAGAAATGGCTCTAAATTAATGATGAGAAAATATGCAAAAGTAAAAATCGCACTGGAAGGGGTGCCTGGGTGGCTCAGTCATTTAGTGTCTGCCTTCAGCTCAGGTCATGATCCCAGGGTCCTGGGATCGAACGCCACATCAATCTCCCTGTTTGGCGGGAGGCCTGCTTCTCCTTCTCCCACTCCCCCTGCTTGTGTTCCCTCTCTTGCTGTCTCTCTCTCTCTCTCTGTGTCAAAAAGTAAATAAAAATCTTAAAAAAAAAATACAGGAAGCCCAGTTACATTTGACTCTCCAATACACAGTGAATAAATTAAAAAGAAAAAACTCACTGGAAAAGGTAAATATATAGTAAAAGTAGTGGATGAATCATTTATAAAGCTAGTGTGAAGGTTAAAAGACAAAAGTAATAAAATTAAAACTGAAATAATTCGTTAAGGGATAAATAAAATGAAAAAAGATGTAAAATGTAACATCAAAAACCTAAAACATGGCAGGGGAATAAAATTTTTTAAAAAAAGAAAAAAATGGATCTTCAATGAGGGATACATTCTTATGATGATATTTAAAGGATGACTTATGAGCAAGTGGTTTATAGCTAGCAATTTTCCTATCATGCAATTCTGATTTTTTTTCATATGGCCAATTATATAAATACCTTTATATAATGGTATTTATAATTTCAGATGATTATTATAGAATCATATATTTAATTCTTGGGAGGAAATCAAAATAAATATTAAGAAATCTAGAGAAGGTTCTTCTTTCCTAATTAAGGGACATCTTTAAGAAATTGAAAAGAAGAAGTAATAGAGCTACATATGGAAGAACTACAAGAGTGCCCACAAAGCAAAAGAAATTTCAACATTCTGGTATTACCCCAAGTGGAGAGAGGAATTTGTGCAGTTAAAATATCTAAAAAGTAGAAGTCCCTGAAAGAGAAACTAAAATGAAGAAAAGGGACAAAATAGAAGGACAGGAAATGTCAGAAACAAAGCTGCAGTCACTAATGTCACTAAAGTTTCATCCAGTTTCAAAAAAAATTCTATGTATTCAAATAGGATATTGGCAGCTGCTCTGTTGAGTCTTTGAAAGTTCTGAGTGGATGGGGGTTTCTTCTGATTCTCTTGCTGATTTCTTCCACACTTGCATCAACTGTGATCTTCTCAACAGCAAGATGTCCCATTAGGTGTGTTATTTAGCTATAGCTGTGTAACAAAATACCCCAGAACTTAATGGGTTATTATTCAAGATTCCCTGGTTGGCAACCTGGGCGGGGCTCAGCTAGGCAGGTCGTCTGCTGGTCCCACCTCAGGTCACTCATGGAGTCCCCAGTCATCTGACAGACTGCTTGAGATGACTGATCCAAGATGGCTTCATATGTCTGGAAGTTGGTGCTGGCTGTCCCTCTCAATACATTCTTTTATTCTTAAGGAGACCAGCCCGGATTTCTTTACATGGAAGTCTCAGGCAGCAAGAGAGACCAAACTCCAATGCACAAGTGCTGTTTGAACCAGCCAATGTCAGGTGTGCTAATGTTCCATGAGCCAAAGCAAGTCGCATTGCCATGCCCCTATTTAAAGGGGGGGAGCCAACATACTCCATCTCTTGAGGGAAGGAGCAGAAAAGTCACATTGCACACGGCATAAACAAAGGAAGAGGAGGAATTTGTGACAATAAACAACTTACCTCAAACATCATCTAATTTATTTCTGAGGGTTCTGCAAATATTCAAGATTCCAGTAGAATTTATATCTGGTGCTTCCAGAAGTCAATGCAATCTACTGGAGGCCAGTAAGGAAATCAAACAAGCAAAAATCTGGGACCAAGATTTTTTGTCTGTGGTTTGAAACCTGTCTCCTATTCATTCCATGCTTGCACTCATCATGTCACTTTCTGTTTAAAAATGACCCTCTGGATCCCTATTTCTGCAGTAGTAAGCCCAAATTCCTTGCTGTGGCATTCGAAGCCCTTCACTATTTTCCCTCCTTGACTGTGGTTTATTATTTATTAGTTGATTTATATTTAGTAAATATACAGTAAGCTATTAGATTTAATATATAATGAGTCAAAGACAATAGAATCGATTCCTTGCTCACTTAAAAATATTTGTGGTGAAATATTGGTAGGGCAGCCCTTTCCACAAAATCATTAAGGTTGCCAGGGTGATGGAGTCTCTGCTGTCTTCAAATATGTCTTTTATAGCCACCTGACAGGTATCCTCATTCCAGCTACCTGGAAGGAGATAGAGCATGGGAGAGCATGCATGGAAAGTTTTAATGGGCCAAGCTTGGAGTGATGCACATCACTTTTGTTTAATTCCTTTAGAACTTAGTCACATGGCTACTAAAATAAAGCCTTATTACCCTACTTCCAAATCATTCATAGCTTCCCCACATCTTAGTGTCTAATGCTCTTCTGTCCTTTCTCCAACTGATAAACTCACACTTATTATTTAAGATCTTGCTTTAATGTCACTTTCCCAACCCCAGAAAGTTTATTCACTCTTTATACTTATCCCCACCAAAGCACCAAATATACTGATTAACTAGATGTATTATTAAAAGTTCTGATTAACTACACTTAAATAGATTATAAGGTCTTCTCAGTAGGTAGAAGCAATATTCACCATTGTCTAGGGATTGCACAGCTTAGTGTCTAGATAAAGTACAAAATTGTTGAGTGAATGAATGCAGTTGTAGTTTCCAATTCAGGTCTTCAGGTAAATCACAAAAACTCCTCCTTTTGTTATGTGCTCATTCAGTACTATTCCAGGCTATCCCAAGTCATACTATGTAGTGATCATGGAAGGCATGAAACTCCCATTTCTTCATTGTGATAAAATTATACCCCACACTTTTTCTTCATGTTCTTTAATATCTGGGAGACCCTACAGATCCAGAAGAAAAGAGGAGCTCCGTAATAGCCAAAGCAAAGTTCAGTAGTGAGCCTGACACCAGAGAACCATTTTAATTGCACTAATTCCCTCATCAAAAATTTGCAACAATATGTACCCTCACGGATGATAAAACACAAATTAAAATATCTACACTTTATTTTCTATCATCTTAGCAAATATTTTTAAAATTTAATGCTACTCATTGCTGGAAAGGGTGAGACATTTTTCCTCTTAATTTAACAAAGCTTTAAACAAGTTTTAAGGCTTAACACATGGGAAGATGTATTGAGACAGGCATTGCCATAGTCTTCAGAGAGAAGCAGAACCTTAGTACATGGAGGAAACAGCTTGGCACTACACAGCAAAATAAATAAATAAATAAATAAATAAATAAATAAATAAATAAATAAAATGTTCATATCTTCTGCTTTGAGATTCTAATTTTAGAAATATATACTAAATAAATTAGCAAAGATATCAGCAAAAACTAAACGCACATTTGTTCATTATAATATTCTTTATAATACAACAAAAGAAACAACCTAATGTGTAGGTTTAAAAACACATAAACTTTTAAAAGATTAAAAAATACACAGAATGTCTAAATAATATGAGTCAATACTGATATAAACAACGGAATAGCAAATAACTGGGGGAAGAAGAGGCAAATTTATGCAGAAGAAGTCCAAATAATTTTATGTAAATACTCCATTTCCAAGGAGGTGAAGCATAACTCCCGACTCCTGAAGTGTGGGCTTGGCAGAGTGGCTTCCTCCCAAACAGGACCATATGGAGAGGAGGGTAACTTTACAGGGAAGAAACCTGACCAAGGCTACTTCAGCCAGATGATGCAAGTGAGCATCAACAGTGATCGATTACGTTGATAGCATGTGCCCTTGATATGATGTGATGAGAAGAGTACTCCACTTACGTGGTTTCCTCCCCCAAAACCCATAGTCCCAGTCCAGCCATGAGAAAAAAAACATCAGAAAAGTCTCAACGGAGGAACACTTTACAAGGAAACTGACCAGTACTCCTCAAAATTGCCAATGTCATCCAAAGCAAGGAAAGTCTGGGATTGCCATAGCCAAGAGGAGCCTAAGGAGACACGACAAATAAACATAATGTGGTATCTTGGATGGGATCTTGAAACAGAGAAGAGACGTCTGACAAAAACTAAGAAAGTACGAAAAAAGGACAAACTTTAATAATAATAAAAAAAGGACAAACTTTAATAAGCTCTTCATTCATTAATTGTAACAAACGTGCCGTATTAATGTAAGAAGTTCATAACAGGGAAAATTTGGTGTAGGGTATATGGGAACTCTCTGGACTATCTTTTCAACTTTTCTGTAAATTCAAGATTGTTCTAAAAAATAGTCTAAATCTAAAAAAAATAGTCTAAAATCTAAAAAATTAAAACTGTATTAAAAACCCACAGACTGGACTATAATCTGTAGCCTAAGATGTAGATTACAAATTAAGGTCACATCTCTTTTAATTATTCAAATTCAGTGATTCCTAGTGTCCATGTGATTACCACGAAATTATTTTTCCTTCCTTATCTTCCCCCCTTAGAAACAAAAAAAAGTTGTGCTTGGGCTTAATGACATTGGTGATAACAGTAATGATAACTGCTAACATTTATTGAGTGCCAGGCACTGTTTTAAGCGCTTTGTGTATATTAACATATTATATTAATGTGTGAGTCCTCACACCATCCTGAGAAAGTCCTATTTTATTGCATGCCCATGATGATGTTTGGCAGTTTCTTATAAAATTAAACATATGCCATTTAAGCCCAGCAATCCTGCTCTTATTTATTTATCCAAGGCAAATGAAAATTTACATTTATACCAAAACATGTACACTTATAACAGCATCATTCATACTAGTGAGAAACTGGAAACAACCCAAACTTCCTTCAATGGGAGAATGGATAGACAAATGGAAGTACATCCATACAATGGAATACACTCAGCAATGTAGAAAAACCAACTATTGATCTCCATGCAATATGATTTCATTCTCTGCATGATCATGATACTGTTTAACGTGCTCCTCTGTGCCCTGGGTTTCCCATAAACAGAAACTTAGATTAGTTGTTGAGATGTTGAAGAGATTCAGGTTCACTTTTTTAACAAGACTACTTTGTAAGTTCTTCTATTAGGAAAAACATAATTTCTGATGGTCTCTCTTTTGTGAGGTTAACACCATTGATGATCATTGCTTAGATGTATTAATTCACCAAGGATTTGCAAAATGAGGAGATTCTAATTCCGTCACCCATTCTGGAATACTTCTGCAAAGAGAAATTTCCCTTCACTGACTATCTGGTCAACCACAGGCACAAGATAAATGTTTAATAGGGATTGCACAGCTCAGTGCAAAGAGATTGGTGAGTTTTCCAAATGTCCATGCTGGTAAGAGCAGGCTTGCACCAGCCGGAGTCCTTAAATTCTGGTGCTTGTTCTGGGAGCTGGGACGTGCTGCTTCCTGCCCAGGCAGAGCTGGTGACAAATTCAAAAAAGAGCACAAACTCATGAAGCATCATAAAACCCCCAATTTAGGGTTTTATGGTGTGATGTATTTTCCCAAACAGTCCATGAAAGATACACAAAGGTAGAGAGAAAATGCAATCCCTAGGAGGGACTACAAAGAGTTTCATTCTGAGATCCAGTTGGAAAAGTAAAAAGGCAGTGAAGTCACCTGTGAAACTCCTGGGATTTTCTAGAATTGGAGAAAAAGATGTTTCACCTGAAACTGTCTGTGTGTTTTCTCTAGTTCACAATTTCAAAATGCTTTGGAGAACTTAAAGGGGAACTTCCTGTAGCCCTTTCGGTCAGAAATGGGGGAATATGCTAGGGGTGACTAATAACTCTCAGTGTCCTGACCTCTGAGATACTAAAATGTCTAAAGATTGTGGAAAGACAGCAACAGGGCAAGCGTCAGTATTCTGACTGCAATCCAGAGCAAGGCCACAGCTTGCTCCAAAGCTGCACTAAGTGAAAATTCATGTTAGCTTACCAGAGAGAAGGCAGTGACTCACCAGCTTTTCAGATGAGCACAGTCACTTCTTCAGCCAACATAGTTCTAACTTACTCATCAGGCTAAACCTAGAAGTCAATGTCATGGCATCCGATGTAACACTAAAGAAATGGAGAAATGCAGAATTGCAGAGAGCTGATAGAGCATTTCCTCCTGTCCAGGGCTGTTTGCTCAGCTGACAATGGGCACACACAATGATTGATGTCATGGGTAGATCACGTAGCGAGCAACCAAGAGCATTTAAATGACCGTGGTATAACACAAAGATGTTGTGTAGAGCTAGGCACGGTAAACTAACACTCAAACACACCAAAAGCTGGGAATGGAGAGGAAAAGTGTATCCATCTTGTGGTTTGGACCTGAACAGGTCCTATGGCGTCCAGAACTAAATTGTTTTTGTGTCCAAAGAAAAATGAACAGTAGGGCAGGGCTTGAAATGCCAAGAAGGATGTGACAATGTTTACTCTGGAGAAAAGAAGACTGAGGCAAGACAGAAGTCTTCAAATGTTTGAAGAGCTATCACGTGAAAGAGAATTTGACTGTGCTCAGACAGGGGGCAGGGGCCAAGTGTGAAATGGAACAGGGAGGCTTTAACTCCCTAAATTCCGTAACAACTAGACCTCTCTGAAATGGAAGGAGCTGCCTGGAGAATAGAGCTTTTCTGTTGGTGGGTGTGTGTGAGCAGACGCTGGACACACATCATGCTGACTGCAAAGGCCCCATTCAGCCCCAACTGAGGCCAGGATTGAGAATTCAATCTCGTGCCCTCCCGGATGGCAGGTACCAGACCAAGACCTTTGGTTATATAAGTAGAACCCTCACAGGTCTGGGTTTCATCATTCCTTCCATATTGCAGATGAAGAAACTGAGGCTCAGAGAGGCTAAATAGTCTGCCTGAAGTTGCCCCACTATTACAGACCTGTACTCAAATATCACATGCTTTCCGTCACACTAAAAAGGCATTCGCCTCTAAGCTTCTTAAGGAAGCAAAGGTATTATTTTTAAATGTTATCAAAATCCTACGTTCTTAGAGCCATAAATAAAATTCTCTCAAGTACAAAACCTAATGACTCCCATTGGGGTGTCTAGATGGCTCAATAGGTTAAGTGTCCAACTATTGGTTTCAACTCAGGTCATGGTCTCAGGGTCATGAGATCAAGCCCCACACTTGGCATGGAGTCTGCTTGAAGATTCTCCCCATCTCCCTCTGCCCCTCCTCACCCCTGCTTGTATGTCCTCTCTCTCTCAAATAAATAAGTAAATAAAATCTTTAAAAAACCAAACCAAACAAAAAAAAACCTAACGGTTCCCCAAGGATCTGATGGCATGCCAATGGCTCTCTCTGCTGGAAGTCCAGTGGTTTCATAATTAACAAAAGGAAATAGAATGAACAGGCTCTTTCTGAAACTTCTATTAAGGATCTCAGAAACTAAAATTTGTGTCATTCATACCATAAAATCACGGCAATGCTATTTCTTAAACCAGTGGTTTCTATGTTTTTGTGGCTACCATACTTGTTTTATCTTGTGGCCATGCTGGCTCTACATCAGTCATTCTCAAAGTATAGTCTGGGGATCCTTGGGGGTCCTCAAGATCCTTTAAGCTGGATCAAGCTCAAAGCTAATTTCAAAAAAACATGAGTACATTGTTCGCCCTTTTGGACTCTCATTCTTTTCTCTCTGTGGTGGTTTTTTGCAGAGGTTACATGACCTAAGATACCACAACAGATTGAATAAAGAAGCAGATGTGAGAATCCACATGTCTTCTATGAAGCCAGGCATAGAGAGATTTTCAAAAGTCATAAAATAATGCCACTTTTGCAGTCATTTTTTTGTTTTGCAAATTAGTTATTTTCCTAGAAGTTACTTATGCTAACATGTAGTTGTTTTATCATTTTAAATAAATTAATGAATAAATATTTTTAGATTTCTCAGTTTTATGTTCTAATACCATAAATATCAATAGACACAATGACCATAAACAGGAGCTTTCTGGGATCCTCAATAAATTTTTAAGAGCATAAATGTGTGTGTGACATGTGTTTACAGAATAAGACTCAGTTTAATTAATAGCAATTTAACTTACTTTACTTTGAATTTCACACACCATAAAAAGTGTTTACCTGGCTTCTATTTCTAACTCTTGATATCCACCTTATAGGCATCCCTCTAATGGCTCCCAGGAATGTGAATCCTCCCTGTCTCCTGCCAGACTGGGCTCAGCCAACGCACCCCAACCGAATGGCAACTCAAAGGCCTGGCTGTCTAGTAACTGTACTCATCTTTCTCAGTTTTATAGATGATGCTAACACTTGAAGGTTGTAAGTTTGTTTATTGAGCATTTATCCATCTCATCTCATTGGTGCCTCCCGGTGACTTAGACTTCTTGGCCATCTGAAAAATATGTCATTGGAATCACCATGTCACTGAGTCACTGATGTTTCTTGTTATTCTATGTTATATTCAAGAACTTGAACAGTTTGAGATTTTGCCCTACTTGCAAGCTAACAATTTAGCATGACACAATTTCCTGGATACTGACAGAAGACAAGAGACTCCTGGATCAGAAACAAAGGACTTTATTACTCACAGTAATAGCAATAGCCTGAATGTCAGCATTTGGGCCACTTCTCCCCATCTCAATTCCCACAAAGGCAATGAAAAGTGGGCCAGGTGATGCCTGCACACACAATGAGTTGAGTTACAGGAGAGGAGCATTGAGCGTAAGGAACCTAAATCTTTTATAACGGGCAGTAAACCTGCCTGGTTTTTGTCCCAGAAGAAGACATTATCTTTATTATGCTGGACAGTAAATAAAACTGTCCTTTGCTCCAGGAGACACTATCTTAATCTTATGAGGCTGTTTACTGCATAAACATCCTTGAATAGATGGTATAAAACAAAAGCAGTTAGTGCCTCTGCAGATAAGACAGAGAGGAAATGGAGAATTGTCTCTCAACAACCTCTCTTCCATTTATACACAGTCATCAATCTTGGGCCCAAATTTGCACCATTTTCTTCTTTTTTTTTTTTTCCCCAGTCTTACGAACAGGCCATAAGCTCTTCCCCTTCACTTATTCAGGTATGATTATCCTTCCAAAGAGTTTTCTGGGTTTTTGTTTTTGTTTTATTTCCTTTCCACCCAATCCAAGGTAGATATTTGGACACACTCTCCATGCCCATAACAAAATTCAGAAATAAATTTTTTTAAAAGATTTTATTTATTTATTTATTTATTTTAGAGAGAGATAGCATGAGTGGGGAGAGGGGCAGAGGGAGAGGGAGAGGCAGAATCTCTGCTGAACAGGGAGCCCAATGCGGGGCTCGATCCCAGAACACCAGGATCATGACCTGAGCCGAAGGCAGACGCTTAACAGACTGAGCCACCCAGGCGCCTGCAGAAACAAATTTATAGGGATATCAAAGTAAGAACTAAAAAGTAAAAGAGGAGAGGGGAGATTGCAAAGTAAACACCAAATAAAAAACTCATTCTAGAGGAGCCTGGAAAGATATGAACAAAATGGCTCCCTGTCCTTTTCAGAAGGGGCATTCTTAATTTTCTGTAAAGAAACTTTTTCCTAGACCAAATAAATACGATGTCCAATCCAACATTCACCTTTTAAAATCTACTAAAATGTCTGGAAGCATACCCAAGGAACTGTCAATAACAATGTCTTCTGGAAAGAACAACTCAGGTAAGAGGAGGGAAGAGCACTTTCACTTTATTGCATTCTATTCTGTTGACTTCTATGATAATAATTTAACACTATTATTTGGTGTTTGCTTTATTGTCCCCATTGTGTAGGTTATCTGGCCACGGGTTTCCCAAACTGAAGCTGTCCCTTCTCTGCATCTTGACCCACCAACCTCTCCACATCTTACACAGATATCAAGAATGTCTAATGTAAAGAACCCTAACACAACAAATCCACTGGAGCAAGCCTGCCACTCAAAGTAGGCTGAGAAATGTTTCTTTGTCCTGGATACTCTTCCTAAACAGTCTCACAAATGCAGACAGACCTCACCAAAGCAGGGGAATGGAAAGTGAAAATACTGGACAAAAGTCTTTGTATTTGAGACAGAAATACCATGAATTTCAAATTACTTCATAGTAAAGACAACATGTACTCTAACAATCTTTGAAAGTTGAAGGGCACACGTCTCATGAAAGTCAAGGCTTGTCTACCTTTATTTTCTCCTGTAAATTAACAGCACATTATAATGGAAAGAAGCTAAGGTGAGGAGTCATTAATTTGGGTTTGCAACCCAAATTCACCATTAATCAGCTGTGTGACTGTGAGCAAGTTACTTGACCTCCCTGAGTTTCAATTTCTCATCTGAAGAAATGGAAATAAGAACATCTACCTCTGTTTGATTGCTTTAAGTAAGTAAAGAGTTTGTTGCAGAGTCTTGTACACAGTGGGTGTTCAGTAAGGTGTTGCAGTGTTGACAGGCAGGGATTACAGTTGATTTGTTCTCCACAGTGTCAGTGACACTGTGAGTCATCAGCTCTTGTTTGCTGATGAAATTTTGTGCCCCGACTCAGAGCTCAATGTCCACTTAGAACGGGATGTGAAGTTGGATGTTAAGAATGTGGATTCTGGAGTCACACTGCCTAGGTTCAAATCCCACGTCCACCATTTCCTAGTTGATAATTTTGGACACACTCATAACTTCTCACTGCTTTAGTTTCTTTGTCTGTGAAGTAGGGGAAAACCAGCCTCATACAGCAAAATGTTAGCTTGCTTGCCACTTAGGCAACACTAAATAATAATATAAATAACACTATTAATTTGTATTATTAGAAGCGCAAGTCCAGGAGTCAAGCAGAATCATTCCCCAAACCTGAAATTCAAAATGAAACAAGAAACGCAGATGTCATTTTTAGAAACAGAAGGGTCTCAGTGATTCGGCTGTTTGGAAGAACTTTCTGAGAAGAGACAGCTGCCAGAACGGAAGGGCTGAACTCCAAAATTTCCTGTGCTCTTTTTTGTGTGTGGAAAAATAAACTAGTTGTCTTTTTTTTTTTTTAAGATTTTATTTATTTATTTGACAGAGAGAGACACAGCGAGAGAGGGAACACAAGCAGGGGGAGTGGGAGAGGGAGAAGCAGGCCTCCCGCGGGGCAGGGAGCCCGATGTGGGGTTCAATCCCAGGACCCTGGGATCATGACCTGAGCTAAAGGCAGGTGCTTAATGACTGAGCCACCCAGGCGCCCCTAAACTAGTTGTCTTCACAGCTAGTTTTTAATAGTCCTGCGTACGAGCCTCACATTTACATAGCAAATACTAATCAATCAAATTTGTTGTACAAAATACAGCAGATGAAGAGTTGAAACCCTTACCTGGTAATGGGAGGAAGCCCTTGGGAGACATCACTAATTTATTTATTTATTTATTTATTTATTTATTTATTTATTTAAATTTTATTATGTTATGTTAGTCACCATACAATACATCATTAGTTTTTGATGTGGTGATCCACGATTCATTGTTTTCGTGTAACACCCAGTGCTCCATGCAGTACGTGCCCTCCTTAATACCCATCACCGGGCTAACCCATCCCCCACCCCCCTCCCCTCTAGAACCTTCAGTTTGTTTCTCGGAGTCCATAGTCTCTCATGGATCATCTCCCCTCCGATTCCCCCCGCCTCATTTTTCCCTTCCTTCTCCTAATGTCCTCCCTGCTATTCCTTATGTTCCACAAATAATTTAAATAGAATCTTTCATAGTAATAATACAGTAGACCCTTGCCATTCAGGAGTAATATAATTGTTAGACCCACAGATCCCCAAACTGATGACAACCACAAACAACATTAGAGCAGATGATGAGCTTTTTCATGCATCACATTTCTTTGAGGGACATGTTTTCTTTGCAGATCCTCCAACCACTTGTTAACTGTCATTTAAATTTAAATAAGTTTTGTCCCATTCAGTGGAGATTTTTCACAAAGAAACACACCCTTTTTCAATTCATAGAGCTACTGAATGCACTGTGGACCTGCAGCCAGGCTGCCTGGATTCAATCCCGGCTCATACTTCTGGCAGAGGGACTGTGGGCACATCACCCAGAGTCTCAGGACCTCAGGTCCCCACACCCCACCATAAAATAATAGCCCCTACTTTTCAGGCTTGTTGTGGGGCCAAAGCACATAGATATGTGGTCAGAGCCCCACCTGTGTAAAATCTGTGCCTCAGTGAGACTTCGTTTACCATATGATGTCATCTTCTGCCAGCTCATAAAAATAAAAAGAGATTGTAAATCTGCAAATGTCAAAGTCTAACTAATATCATCTCTCGGAGTATCGCAGATGTTCCAGGTGTTACGTTATTAGCTCTAATCTCTGCAGCGCTGCTCTAAGGTTATTATCTTCATTTCACAGAAAAGGCAATTGAGGCGCAGAAAGATTCATTACCTGCTAAAGGTCACCCAACCAGAAACAGCGGAGGCTGGGCAGCCCCACTTCTACAGCCCCCACGCCCTTGTGTTAGGCCACGTGGTCTTTCCATAAACCTTTATCCAACACCCTGCATGGAACACCTGCTTTGTAGCAGGCCCCAGAGCCACACAGAGGCACAGTCCCAGGACCCTGACCAGAAGGAGTCCCATCCCTTTGGTCACCATTTACTTTTCTTTCCCAACAATTCCACCGATGATGACGTAGGTGATAGAGCTTTTCACCCCCTGATGCATATGCTTGAAAATGTGTTTGCCTCGTTAGCTGTTGTCACGCAAGTTATGTCACCACCTGCCAGGATGAATTCATAATGTCTTACAGTACTGGATAAGGAAAAGGCTTTATCAGGGAAAGGCAAAATTAAGTAAGTCAAGGGTCAGCAAGAGAGAAGGCATGAGGCTTTACTTCAGGAAATAGGTACCAAAAATAAAAATAAAACAGACACAAGCAGATTTCATAGAGAATATAAGAAAGCCAAAGGTTTTGGAGTTCGGGATTTCCAAGAGCTTATTAAGCAATACAAGTTATTAAATCCAGTGCACCCCCACATCAACTCTACTCCCCAGAAGTGCTCCAAGTTAGTGATTTTTACCAATGGGACCAAGAATAAAGAATTCACTCTACTTATACAAGGGTGGTTTAATACTTGCAAAACAACAAACATGATACATCACACTGAAGAGAAAGCATAAAAGCCATATGATCATTTCAATAGATGCAGAAAAGGCATTTGGCAAAGCACAGCATCCTGCAGAGTAGGTCTAGAGGGAACATATCTCAGCACAATAAAGACCTTATATGAAAAACCCATAACTAACATAACCCTTAGTGGTAAAAAACTGAGAGCTTTTCCCCTGAGGTCAGGAACAAGACAGGCATGTCCACTCCCACCACTTTTATTCAACATAGCACTGGAAATCCTAGCCACAGCAATCAGACAACAAAAAGAAATAAAAGGCATCCAAATCAGTAAGGAAGAAGTAAAACTTTCACTATTTGTAGATGACATGAAATTTTATATAGAAAACCTGAAAAATTCCACCAAAAAAACTACTAGAATTGATACACGAATTCAGTAAAGTCACAGGATACAAAAATCAATGTACAGCAATCTGTTGCATTCCTATACAGTAAGAATGAAGCAGAAGAAAGTGAAATTAAGAAAATAATCCCCTTTACAATTGTAATAAAAACAATAAAATATCTAGGAATAAACTTAACCAAAGTAGTGAAAGACCTGGAGTCTGAAAATTATGAAACACTGATAGAAGAAATTTAAGATTACACAAAGAAATGGAAAAACTTTCCATGCTCATGGGTTGGAAAAACAAATATTGTTAAAATGTCTATACTACCCAAAACATCTACAGATTTAATGCAGTCCCTATCAAAATACCAACAGCATTTTTCACAGAACTAGAACAAACAATCCTAAAATTTGTATTGTATGGAACCACAAAAGACTCAAATAGCCAAAGCAATCTTGAAAAAGAAAAACAAAACTGGAGGTATCACAATTCCAGATTTCAAGTTATATTACAAAACAGTAGTAATTACAATAGCATTGTACCGGCATAAAAATAGACACATAGATCAATGGAATAGAACAGAAAACCCAGAAATAAACCCACAATTACATGGTCAATTAATCTTCCACAAAGCAGGAAGGAACATTCAATAGGGAAAAGACAGTCTTTTCAACAAATGGCTCTGGGAAAACTAGACAGCTAGATGCAAATGAATAAATCTGGACCACTTCCTTACACCATACATAAAAATAAACTCAAAATGGATTAAAGACCTAACTATGACTCTTGAAACCATAAAAATCCTTGAAGAGAGCACAGACAGTAATCTCTCTGACATTGGCTGTACCGACATTTTTCTAGATGTTTCCTGAGGCAAGGGAAATAAAAGCAAAAATAAACTATTGGGACTATATCAAGATAAAAAGCTTCTGCACAGTGAAGGAAACAATCAACAAAACTAAAAGACAACCTACTGAATGAGAGAAGATATTTGCAAATGCAAATATCCAAAATATATAAAGAACTGATACAACTCAATACCCCAAAAGCCACTGATCCAATTAAAAAGTGGGCAGAAGACATGAACAGACATTTCTTCAAAGAAGACATCCAGATGGCCAACAGACACATGAAAAGATGCTCAACATCACTCATCATCAGGGAAATGCAAATCAAAACTACAATGAGCTATCACCTCACACCCGTCAGAATGGCTAAAATCAACAACACAAGAAACAACAGGTGTTGGTGAGGATGTGGAGAAAGAGGAACCCTCACGCACTGTAGGTGGGAATGCAGACTGGTGCTGCCACCGTAGAAGACAGTATGGAGGTTCCTCAAAAGTTTAAAATGAACTATCCTATGATCCAGTAATTGTACTCCTGGGTATTTACCCCCCAAATACAAAAACACTAACTCAAAGGAATACATGCACCCCCAATATTTACTGCAGCATTATTTACAATAGCCAAACTATGAAAGCAGCCCAAGTACCCATCGATAGATGAATGGCTAAAGATGTGAGGTATGGAGATACACACACAATGGGATATTATTCAGCCATAAAAAAGAATGAAATCTTGCCATTTGCAATGACATGAATGGAGCTAGAGAATATAATGCTAGGCAAAATCCATCAGTCAGAGAAAGACAAATACCATATGATTTCACTCATATGTGGAATTTAAGAAACAAAATGGATGAGCAAAGGAAAAAAGAGAGAGACAAACCAAGAAATAGACTCTTTTATTTTATTTATTTATTTGAGAGAGAGAGAGCACAAGAGGAATGAGAGGGAGAAACGCTCCCCACTGAGCAGGGAGCCCAACACAGGTCTCGATCCCAGGGCCCTGGGATCATGACCTGAGCCAAAGGCAGACGCTTAACGACTGAGCCACCCAGGCGCCCTGAGAAATGGACTACTAACTATAGAGAACAAACTGATGGTTACCAGAGGGGAAGTGGGTGGGGCATGGGGGAAATAGGGAATGGGATTAAAGAGTACACTTATCATGATGAAATAAAATAAAATACATTGATTAAAAAAAAAAGAATTCACTCCACTTTGAGTGCAAGATCTCTGGGAACCACCTCACCCCCTGCTGATGAGACCTGCTTCACTCTGAGTTCTAACCCTCTTGTGTGACTCAGAACAGTGAGGTTCTCTCCTAAGCCCATTCTCCTCACCAAAAGTAAATCTATTTTATTATTTTCTATTGGCCTCACTTTCGTGGGATTAACAATTATGCTTTTGCTTTTTCCCCACATCCCTGTGCAAGACTATGCTTTTGTATTCTGTTCTACTTCATTTTTTCTGACGTCCCTCACCACCACCACATGGTTTCACAACCCACTCTGAAAAAATGCATCGATGGCAAAAGCCTCACTAGAGCAGAGGTTACGTCCTTCTCATTCTCCGTCACATGTCCAGCATTGAGGGGTATGTGGGTGTTGAATAAATGAATGAAGAATCAAATGAGTGAAAACCACACAAGGTCCTCTTAAACTTCAAAAGTCAAAGAGAAGGCAAATTTCACCAATGTGTGGATCAGAGTTGGGCTTTGGGGGCTAATTTTTTTTCATCTCTTGCATTAAAAATGAAGAAATAAAACCTGATTTTGGTTTCCCACTCTCTAATATCTTCCCATTCACCCACTTCCCTAAAAGAGTTTTTGGTGGAGGATAATAATCACAACCTTAGGGGTGCCTGGGTGGCTCAGCTGGTTCTTGATTTGGGCTCAGGTCATGATCTCAGGGTCGTGAGATTGAGCCCTGCATCAGGCTCTGTCTACGGGCGTGGAGCCTGCTTAGGATTCTCTCTCTCCCTCTCCCTCTCTAAAAAAAAATAAATAATAATGATAATAATCACAGCCTTAACCCATCTCAGAAGTATGTCAATCAACTTTTTAAGGTACCAAGTGAAACAAAACAAATCAAGACTTTCACGTAAAACTCCCGTGGATACTCGTGTGCACAGGTCAGGCCATAAAACAGAAGAATGTGCCACATGACTTCTCCAGGGGCTTCTGGTTCTATGATGTTCTTTAGCACAGGCATGGCGTTGGCTGAGGTGGCTCCTTAGATTCCTAGGCTTTCCAGGACAGTGTTGGAGAGAGAGACTGCGAAAGTGTGAGCGCAAGCCTGAATTTTGAAAACTCAGCACTAGATGGCATCACATATTTGTCAAGTCACTCAAAGAACTGGTTTTTCTACGTTCAGAACTCATCTCTAACAAAATGCCATCGAAACTTTTGGTGCAATATTTTTTTTTAACTCGTTGATATCCTGTTGTGACTATTTTTTTCATGATCATTCTATAATCAGCAACATGTGAGCCTGAAACAGATGCATGAGAAGCCTGTGAGAGCCTGGTGGGGAAATACGATCTCCAGGTATGTGGCCTGGCCAAAAAGTAGCTCTCTGTAAACCATGGTTATCAAATTTCTACCCAACCCACTCTCCTATGCAGACTTCAAAGGCTGAGAGCAGAAGGATGTATACAAACAAAAGATGAAACAAAATTCAGTTCCGAATAACACCATTCAGTGTTCAGAGCTTGTGACATTTCCAAGGTTGAGTCTGTGCCTTTCTGACAATAGAAGAACGTCAGGTTTTAATTGGGTCACGATATGATACATAGATTATTGCTCCTGTTGTGTTTTCTGGCCTCCCTTCTCCTCCCCCACAGACCTTTCCTGAGTGGCGAATTTCAAGTGCATGAGTCAAGTCTAAAGACATGAGTCTCTGGAGGCCAACCAGACTTGGCCCCTGTCATTGACTTTGGGTGCTAAGAATGATACTCACCAAATAAGTGTGTAGCCAAAACTATCTATAAGTCTTCAAGTCTCTTGCATGAGCCCAAATGCTCTCCAAGCTAAAAACAGTAATAGCTAACATTTACTGAACACCTACTGCATGCCTGGCAATGTGTTAAGTCCTCTGAATGCATGTTTCACCCGCCAAGAAGCCTTTGAAGAAAGTACTATTAATATCACACCCATTTTATGGTAAATGAAGAGAGGCTTATTTACATAACCTTCCCAAGGTCACACAGCTAGGAAGTAGTAGATCTGGGTTCAAACCAGGTTTAATTAACCGCTATGTTATGCCACCCCCCGAGACCAATAAACTGCCAAGAAATTTTTTAAAAATTCTTCATGGAATTTTCCTGTTATACAACAAGGGAGGTTTACTGGGGTTGAAGGGCAGGGCTGATCCTGGAGTGTTTCTACAGTTGGTCTGCTGTGTGGCCTCTGAGGGGCCTAATCAAGTGGCCCTTTATAAAGACTGTTACTGCGCCTTAAGTAAGCTGTTTCCCTGGAGCTGGGAAATGGCATATTTACCACTAGAACGTGGGGCGCCTTATGCATGCACGTGCGACACATGAAGCCAATATGAGAGCAGAAGTGAGAGGCCAGACTTACGTAATGGAGGGCATGATGTCTCTTTATATACCTAGACAGAGAGCACCTTACACTTTCCAACACACTTCCTCTCACTCCTCATTGGGTTCTCACAACCTAGCTGTGAGGTAGAGAGAGAGGTATTGTTATCATTTCCACGCGCTATACCAGGGAACAGCTTTGTGCAGGGCCGGCTTGATTTGTGAGCCGTCAGTGTGGTCACCCAGGGCTCCACACTCCGAGGGCCCAGAGCTTGGGGTTTCATTAATTCCCAACTGAAACTGTGGCTAATGTGATCTCTGAATCTGTGCTCTATAAAGGAAGTCCAGCAGGACAGTGACACGTGAGCCGGGGTTGGAGTCTCGGCTCACCCAGAGTCCTGCCCTCCCCTGGCCCCTGGCCTCCCAGTCCTTGGCCGTGAAGTCTCACTCGCTGTACCTTTCTACCTGACAGCTGCCAAGGGCCCCAGAGAGCACCGGGAGCATGGTCCACATGCTCACTGATGAATGGCCACGGAATAAGTGGCCGGGGGTGGCAGGGGGTGGGTAAGAGGGGGGAAACCTCCTCAAGAAGGAACATGAATTGCTGGCTCTTCCCTCAGCGTCTGTCTGGCCAAGTTCCTATTTGCCTTGGGTGGAGGACTCGGGGGCCAGGCGCACCCAGCCACGTGAGGCCTCCGAGCAGAGCGGCCCTGGGGCAGGAAGGCAGGAAGTTGCAGTGGTGAGCCACGGTAGTTCCAGTCTGCAGCGTTTCACAGATTTCACAGAACGTGGACGCAGCCTCTCGTAAAGGGCTGACCACAGAGCCATCGAGGCTTGCGTGCTTTGCCCGGCTTACCTGAAATCGTGTGCCCCAAGGCCAGTGACGCACAGAGGAGTTTCAGCAAGAGTCGTCTGGCGGGCAAGCCACCTGGCCATGTAATCCATTTCCACTGGAATACATTCAGTTACACAGAACTGTCAGAATAAAGCCGTCGTGATGCCACGCCCAAACTCACACGGAAATCTACTTCCCCACCACTGGGGAAAAGAGACAGCACTTACTTACTCTTGGAAAAGAGACCTTAAAGAGCCATGCAAATGGCATTTAGGTGTCTAAAGACTTAACCGTTTTCAAAATGAGAACATTGCCATCAATTGTCCTGCATATTCACAAAGGGCAAAACAGAAGGAAATAGATAAACGTTTTGGAAAAGAGACTTTGAGGAGCTTTTTAACATAAAGATGACTAATCTATGAAACAGGCTTCCAAGAAAATTATAAAACCTCCCTCACCTTTAGACAGAGAAGGCAAGGTACTTGCATATTCATTCAACACACATTTTAACAAGCCCCTGACAAGGGCACAGCACTGAGCTAGGTGCCAGGGCAGACATAAAAGACATGCAGAATAGGGACAAAAGGAGAGATGGAACTCAGTGTGACACAGTGGCACAGCAATCATGCCTTCATCCAGCATACATGTAAGTGCCTGCCAAGCAAAAAAATGTATGCGAGACTCTAGAGCAGCTTATGAAATCGAGTAAGAGTCCCGCTTCTGGGAATAAGGTAGACTAGAAATCCTGAAACCCTCCTGCTACAAAACCTAAACATTTTAGGTAAAATACAGAGTTCAAAAATTTCAATGACTGGAGAAGCTTGTAAGAAACTAAGGGAGGGAGGCTAGCCAACCGTGCCTCTGGCTGATCCAGCCTAACCTCTACACAGCCTCATTTAGGGATGCAGGAGACAAGCCTTATGCGCCACTAAAAAGGAGTCAGCTCAGTGAATACTCCCCCATAACCTGAATACACACACACACACACACACACACACACACACCCCAGACCCAATGGTGACAGATGGTGTCTACACTTACCACGATGAGGACTGAGTAATGAATAGAATCATCAAAAGCATTTTGTGCACCCAAAACTGGTACAACATTGCATGTCAACTCTACTTCAATTTAAAAAAGTCTCCACTTGTGGCTTTTGCAGGCTGTGCACACCCTACTCACATGAAGGCTGATCAGTGGCTCTGAATACTCAGGGAGGATTTTAAAACCTTATCCTAGCGCCAATGCAGAGATAGACCTAGTCTCCCTCTTCCTCTGCCCCTTTCCACTGCGTGCTGTCTTGCACTCGCTCTCGCTCTCTAAAACAAACAAATAAATCTATCTATCTCGAAAAACAAACAAACAAAAAAAACTAAAAGACCTTAAAGGAAGCCAGAGAGAAAAGACAGATTATGTACAAGGGAATGAAAATAAAATGAACAGCTGTTTCTCAACAGCAAAAGGAGAAGTCAGGAAACTGACTGAGGATATCCTCAGTATTAAGGTGGCAAGAGACTGAATATCAACTCAGAATTGCCTGCCGGTGAAACCATCTTTCAGGAAAAAGAGTAAAATGGAGACATTTTCAGAAAAAAAAAAAAAATGAGCATGATTACCATGAACAGATCCTCCAAAAGAAACTCTTCAATAGACTTTAAGACAAAAGCTATCATCATAGAGAGAAGGTCTGAGATACAAGAGTTTTGCAAGTAAAGTGTAGGAAAATTATGTGGGGAAATCTAAATAATATGAGTCAATATAATTTTTAATATGTGAAATTCAAAATGACTGAATGGCAATAGCGCGTGAAGTAGGACTAAATAGATTGGTGCTAAAGCATTGTAAGATTCTTTGATTTGGGAGGAGAATAAAGTTTATTAACTAACTTGGGGTTTTGTAAAGTATTCATGTTAAATCATCAAAGGCACCCAATAAAAGAACAGGTAACCTACAAATGCAGGAGAGAAATGAATGAAAAAAGGCCCTACTCCACGTGGATGAGTCTCAAAAACAATTTTGTGCCAAACCAAGTTCACACAGTAGAAGTTGATTTATATAAAGTTAAGAAATAAACAAAACTAAGTAATACACTATTGTTTAGCGATACATAAACATTGGTAAAATTACAAAGAAAGACAAAGGAGTGATTAACAAAATCAGGATTACTTAGCTCTGGGAGGGGAATGTGAAAAGATACTTAGTAATGTTTATTTCTTAACTTGGGGTAATACATGTATGTGCTTTTCTTAGTTTTAGTGTATTAGTATTATTATTTAAAATGTACTTTGGCTTTATAGAGCTGGTTCCCAAATTTGAAATGTGTTCATACTTAAATTAGCTCACCATTGCTGAGAAACACACCACACCAAAACTTAGTGGTTTTAAACAAGAATCTTTTATAACTGCTCATGCATCTGCAGATTCTCTGGGGCTCAGCTAATCTAGGCTGGGTTTGACAAGGGAAGAGAAATAAATATGCTCTGTTGCTTGGGAGGAACTGTAAAGTCAGATGGCAAAAGTTATTAATAAAGAGAGAAGTGAAAACTTGAGGTCAATAATGTACCATATCACAGCTCTTAAGAAATTAAGAAGTTCATTAACTCAACACATTTCTTTCCTTCTTTATTGCGGTAAAACACACATAACACCTACCATCCTAACCATGGTTAAGTATACAATTCAGCAGTATTAAGCACACCTACATTGTGTGCAGCCATCGCCACCATCCATCTCCAGGACTGCTTTCATCTTGAAAAATTGAAACTCTCTACCCATTGAGCAATAATTCCTCAGGGCGCCTGGGTGGCTCAGTCAGTTAAGCATCTGCCTTTGGCTCAGGTCATGATCCCAGCATCCTGGGATCGAGCCCCACGTCGGTCTCCCTGCTCAGTGGGGAGTCTGCTTCTCCCTCTCCCTCTGCCCATCCCAATGCTTGTGCGCGCGCTCTCTCTCTCTCTCTCTCAAGTAAATTAAAAAAAAAAAATCTTAAAAAAAAACAATCATTCCTCCATTCCTCCAGTCCCTGGACACCACCATTCTACTTTCTGTCTTAACGAATTTGATGCTCTAGGTCTCTCATATAAGTGGAATCATACACCTGGGTTTTTGTTTGTTTCCTTTTTGTGACTGGCTCATTTCACTTAGCATAATGTCCTCAAGACTCATCTTGTTGTCAGAATTTACCCAGAAGTGGAATGGTTGGATCAGATAGTAATTCTATTTTTAATTTTTGGAGGAATCACTATTTTGTTTCACATTGTAGCCATACCACATTACATTGCTCCCAGGGGTGCACAAAGTATCCAATTTCCCCCCATGGTCTCCGCACTTGTTACTTTTCTGGTTGTTCTTGTTGTTTCTTTATAGTTGCCATCATAATGAGTGTTAGGGGGTATCTCACAGTGGTTTTAATTTGCCTTTATTCTATGATTAATGATTTTGAGCATTTTTTCATGTGTTTATTGACGATTTGTATATATTCTTTGGAGAAATGTCTACTCAAATCCTTTGTGCATTTTTAAATCAGGTTTAGGGGGTTGTTGTTGAATGGTAAGAGTTCTTTATATACTAGGCATATTAATCTCTTGGCAGGTAAGTGATTTCCAAATATTTTCTCCCATTCTGTGGGTTGCCTTTTCATTGTGTTGATTATGTTCTTTGATGCACAAAAGTTTTTACTTATAATGCAGTTAACTTATCTATTTTTTTCTTTTGTTGCCTGTGCTTTTGGTGTCGTATCAAAAAATTATTGCCGAAAAAAAGGGGGGGCCGGTGTGGCTCAGTGATTAAGTGTCTGCCTTCGGCTCAGGTCATAATCCCAGGGTCCTGGGATCGAGCCCCGCATCGGGCTCCCTGCTCCGCAGGAAGCCTGCTTCTCCCTCTCCCATTCCCCCTGCTTGTGTTCCCTCTCTCACTGTGTCTCTCTCTGTCAAATAAATAAAATCTACAAAAAAGAAAATTATTGCCGTATCTAAAGCTGGGATTTGGTAATACTTTGGTTTTGACCTAAGCTTTTCCACTGGTTTCTCCTGAGAGTTTTATAGTTTTAATTCTCATGTTTAGGTCTCACATTTAGGTCTTTAATTTTTCTATATGGTACAATGGTCCAATTTTATTCTTTTGAATGTAGATATCCAGTTTTCCCAACATCATTTGCTGAAAAGACTGTTCTTTCATCCACTGAATGGTCTTGGTATCCCTGTCAAAAGTAATTTGATGACACATGAGGGCTTATTTCTAAGATCTCTATTCTAGTCCATTGATCTATATACCTTTCCATAAGCCAACACCAAACTATTCTGATTACTGTATTTTTGTAGTAAATATTGAAATCCAATCCAACTCTGCTCTTCTTTTCAAAACTGTTTTGGCTATTCTTGAGATTACATATGAAGTCTAGGATAGATTTTTCTATTTCTGCAAAAATGTCATTAGGATTTTGATAGGGATTGCACTGAATATGTAGAGTGCTTTGGGTAATATTGACATCTTAACAATATTTAGTCTTCTCATTCATGAAGATAGGATGTCTTTCTATACACTGGTATCTTTAATTTCTTTCAGCAATATTTTGTAGTTTTTAGTATACAAGCATTTTGCCTCCTTGGTTAAGTTAATTCCTAGGTATTTTATTCTTTTTGATGCTGTAGTAAATGAAATTGTTTTCTTAATTTCCTTTTCGGTGTGTTCATTGATACTTGATACACTTACTTCCTTTTTTAAACATGGTGACTTAAACATATGCCCAAGTGGGTCATTCATTAATTTACCAATCATTTCTTGAGTACAAAAAAGTTAATATTGGAAGTAGATATGCTGTATAGTCATAGTGCCCTTAAAGAAAAGTAATCAATAATTAGGTATCTTACCACAAAGAAAATTCAGGCCCCAACATTTTACAGGTAACTTTTACCAATTATCCAATTATTCAAGGATTCAAAAAGTTGAATAAACCAATTCTGTAAGAGGATATAAAACAAGGAAAATTCCCCAACATATTCTATGAGGTTAGGAGAACCTCATCATTACCGAATCACACAAAGAGAGCATGAGAGGGAAAATATGACTCCTGAACACAGATGCAAATTTGTATACAAAATATGTGCAAAATGAATCCAAGAACATATTTTAAAAGCACACTGTGACCACTTAATTTATTCCAGGAATGCAGCAAGATGGCTTAATTTTAGAAACATTCACATATTTCACCACTAAATACATCAAAGGAGAAAGTTTATGTTTATCTCACAAAACGTGTTTGATCTTATAAAAGCATTTGATAAAATTCACCAGCAACGCATTAAAAAAGAGTCTTAGCAAATATATTAGGACCCTGCACACTCAAATGGGGTAATTTGGGAAGAATTTAATGATTTGCAATGGCAAAGGCACAATGAAGGAAAACCAGTTGAGATACTGTATCTTCTAGGTCAAGTTCCCTTAAAAGGCTTGAGACAAGAGTCCGGGTGCATGTATTTACTGAGAGTGCTCTCAGGAGAGAGGCAGTGAGGGAAACAGGATATGGCAAGGACAGAAGCTAGAAAAGATGTGATTTCCCCGAGTCTAGCTTCAGTCTGATCCCATAGGAAGTTCTGCAGCATCATATGCACCAGTGTTGATCCCAACTTTAGGCAACCTAGGGAACCAGCCTTTCGTACCCCTGTTTTACTCAGTTCTTAGTTATGAGCTACCCTAACAGGGGGAGGTGGGAGTGAGAGTTTATTAATCTCTGGCGAGGCAGCTTTTCTTAGGCCAAAAGTAATCCTACCCATTGAGGACGCAGCATCACATAATGGTCATTGGTTGAAGGTGTATAATGAGTCCTGAAGCATAGTAATCTAGCCCCACAGAGCGTCCACTCCAAGTTGGCACCCTAGCTGCCCCTTCAAGAGGCCATTCCATCATCCTTCCAGGCTAGCCACTTCTGAATGACACAGAATACGGTAGGACCTAAAGTCCTACCTATCATCTGTGCCCATGATCACACCGACTTGGCTATAAAATGAATCCCTTAGTCCAACACAATGTCAAAAAGAATCCCGTATCAATAGATCAGACAGTCTGTGAAATCTTGCATAGTGGTTCTGGCCAAAGCTCTACAGGCATGAAAGGCAACACCACGCCCCAAACACATGAGAGTCTCAGTCATGGTGAATTATTGTCCTTTCTGGGATTAAAGGAGGTTGATTAAGCAACTTGCCGCCAGTGGCTGGTGGCCTCTTCAAAGGCTGGTCATATATTAGAAGCTCAGCACTGGTCTCTGTGAATGGCAGGTCAGTGCTAGTGGCTGGCTCAGCCTTGGTATTGTACTAACACGTGGCCTGCATCTCTCCACCATCTCCGCTCTGAGCCCATTGCACCACACCATTATGTCGAGGGCAGGAACTAGTTGGCATGTCTTGGCCAAGTCATCCTGTCCACGCGGTAGTTTAGTGCCCCTTCTATGGTGCATGCTCTTTTGAGAGGATTAACAAGTGATAGAGAAATTCTCACACTTGGTGTCCCCTCCCATACAGTCATCCACATGCCTCCTCTCCAGACCTGCATTTCTTCAATCTTTCACCATGCTTCTTCAAAGCCCCTGACCAATCAGCAAAGCCATTTGGTCCACATATACCCTTTCCTCTTCATTTTTCTCTCCTCACAAAATAGATGCCCAGGTGGACTGTTTGAAGCTCTGTCTATTCAGAGGATTTTTCCTCACGACTCTTCAGCTCCACTCCTGAGTGGTACTCAGGAAAAGCAGCCGCGCATTCTCCAGTGCCTCATCTTACTTACCATCGCTCTGTGAACTGAGCCTAGGCGTTTTACTATAAGCCGAGCCCTGGAAACATTCACCCTGTCCCCCACCCACCAATGTATGCCGCGGGTGTGATCTGAGGAGACGTTTGGACAAGTCCTTGAAAGAACGAGTATTTTTGAATTGCAGTGATCAATAATAAACATATTTCTTATAAAAAATGTTAATTGGTAGAGGACATGAAACTTACCTGTGCCTCTGGACTTTCTCTATTTCAATCCTAGAGGTACCATGTCAATTTTACAAAGGATTTCTGCTGGCCTATCTGATCTTGAGACTTGATGGGTCTGACTGCGCCCAACTCAGAAAGGAAAATTTTGGCTTCAGGATCATTTGGTGTCACGTTGTTGGACCCTGTCTTTACCAGGACCCAGAAGCACATCAGAACCTGCTTTTCAAATGAGTATAATGTCCTCTGCTCTAGATAGCCTGTTCTTGCTCCAGAATCCTAGGAACTTTTGACCTCCTACTAATACTTGCTAGAGGCTCCAAAAGATGTTTTTAACAATGACAGATTTCTAGTATGCCAAAGATTTGAGTCATATGTCCTAAACTTCAGGGCTGCTCATAATGCATCCTAGACCTGCCACAGATTATTTTCTGTATCTGGCCTTTATTCAAAACCAGCATCATTCGACATCATGTGGGTCAGAACAGTATTCTCAAGCATGGAAGATGTTGACTCTGAATTTGAAGAGAGCTACCAAGCACTGTGCTTCGTCTGAGTGGTAGAAAGTGCAAGGCACATTACTTGTCCTTAACTTTAGAATGAATGCCCTGCCCTGTTCTGGACCATGAACCACTGCAAACTGCACCAATGTGTAGGTCCTTAATTTTTGTAGGGCTTTTCTTTTACCCTTTGGAGCACATATGCCTCACCGAAACATTCAGAACATCTGCCACTTCTTGCTCATCTGAAAAACATGACATCATCAAGATAATTAGCCAATGAGATTTTCTGTGGGATGTCCAAATGGTCCAGGTCCCTTATGACGGAAAGCAGAGGAATTCATGTAGGCCTCAGGTGAGACTGTGAATGAATGTATCCCGTTGTCCATTCTTAAGTGAAAGCAAAGTATTTCTGATCCTATTTTCCAATAAATACCAGGAAGGATGCATTTGCCAGATCAATAACTGCATACCAGAATCTGTTAATCTGCTTTAATAAAGATACCCCCTCTGGCCCAATAAGCACAGTTGGGACTTAAACTTGGTAAAGTTTGCTGTAGGTCACTGTCATCTGTCAAAATCCATCAATTTTTTGTGGGGACTAGACTGGCAACGTAAAGGTTATGATGAGGACCACTATGCCTGCATTCTCTGTCTCTGAGGACGGCACTGATCTCCATCCCCTTCATGATTTTAGGGGATACTAATTGGCTTTTTCTGCTATAATAGCTCTCACTCTAAAAATCAAGATAGAAGTGTGAGAGTTCCAAATACTACTAGGTACATTCATTCCTATCATGCATTCAGGAATCCAGGAAGTAGCCATTGGGTGAGTCTGTGCACTTCTTGGGCCCACTGCGAGATGGACCTGGACTAGGACTCCATTGATCACCTAATCTCAATGTGCCCCTCCTTTAACACAGGTCCAGGATGGCAGGAACCAGCTCAACTTGGCCCTCTATCCAGTAGTCTTCAAAAGATGTGAGTCTACCACTTTCCTTGGTATATAATTAGCCAAGTAGATGCTTTGGGGAAAGGACTGGGGAAATCACTACTGTATGCAGTTACCGTGATGCTTCAGGATCCTTTAGGGTGAGGTGGCCTCTCCATCAGCTGATGAATTTTAAGCCTAAGGGCATTTCAAGTCCAGAAACAGAGCAAGAGGCCCTGACTTTCCATTGTGGTGACTGATCTCAGCCTTCTGTCTACCTATTTTTGAGGTCTGTCAATTTTACATATTGAATAACACCCATCTCTCTTGTCCTAGGACAGACATACTCTATTAGCCCTCTTGATAGGCCTCTGGGGATGAGGGCCATTCCAACTCTGCTGTCCATTCTGGTCATTACACTCCCCTGTCTTCTGAGAGTTAAATGCTGCCAGCTGGCATCACCTTGGCTCCAAGAAATCCCAATTCTGGAACAATATCTCCTCCCATCCACCCTGGCCCAAGGAGATAACCTCCATTGAGCTTCTCCGCAATGTCCGTGCTCCCCTAAAGAGCACATTCCTTATTATCTTGGTTAACAAAGAGTCTTCCAGGGCCTCCCAAGTAACAGTATCAGCTGGTGGTTTCCCTGTCTTAAACAGTAAATCCAGAGTTGCAGGCCTGCCTCTCCAGGCCTTTTTTGCCCGTTCTTTCACAGTCTCTATATCAGTTAGCATGACCCAACACTTTTCCTGAGCAAAGCCATCCCGCCAAGTGTTTGCTCTTGGGCCCTCACCAGCGTTTTCATTCCTCCATAACAGGAGAGTTTCTTTGTATTGACAGACACTCCCTTTTCCAGACTTACATGGATCCACCTTGATCCTGCACCTGCAAGAACTCTTGCCAGTTGCACCAACAAACATGAAAAGAATGTTCATAACAACATTGTTAAAAAATCAGAAAGACCAGAGACAGCCCAGTTGTCCCTTAATGGGAAGATAGATAAAGAAATAACAGTATTTTCTTATAATAAAATACTATCTGTTACCGGACCAATAATGAAAATGAACAAACTACAGGTACATCAATATGAACGAGTCCCCCAAATTTTAAAAACAAATTGTTGAAGGATACACTCAGTATGGTATTGTTTTTATAAAGTTCAAAATTAAGCAAAAGAAACAATGCTTAGGAACTCACACAAGCATGATAAAAACTAGAAGCAAAGCAAGGAAATTCAGGAAGGCAGTTAGGTCTGGGTGGAGGGAAGGATATGGGGTCAGAGAGGAGCACACAGGATGTTTAATAAGATCAACTCCATTAATAACATGTGTGCTCGATTGTTCTCTATGTCTATAATAGTTCATAATTTTTAAATAAAAAATAAAACTTATTAGCCACAATCCTTTGCCTCAAGCTACTCACAGTCTAGGAAGATAAGTCAGACATATAAAAACAAACCCTAATACAAAATGTATGAGAAAATTGCATCAGGGAAAAAATACCTAATTATAACAGGGAAGATCAGGAGAAGCTGGTGACATTTGAGATGAGCTTTGAGGAGATTTCTAAGGAGGAGAGAGGGAGAGAAGAAAGTTCCATCCAGGGCTGGAGCATATTAACATATTCCCTGCAGAGGATGCTGGGAAATGAGGGAGATGGTCCATGATTCCATCTCTTTGCTATTCCTCCCGCCCCCACACCTTAGAACAACTTCTACCACATGCAGGGCATACTCATTTTCTCCGGTGAAATAGAAACAGCACAGCTTTTGAGCATAAAGAATGGTGGTTTGAATTAGAGTTCCACCATCCACCAACTCTCAGCTGTATCCCATTCTCCTGTGTAAAATGGAGACGTCATAGGTACCAAAGAGTTATTTCAAGGGATGAAAAACGTAGGTAGATGTTAGCTCCTTATTCTCAGGACACATGTCTGTCAGTGGTTTGATTTTTTGTCTTTGGCTTGACTTTATCTTTAAATTCCAGGTAGAACAGATATTGTTTCCTTGGCCTCAGAGAGCCGGTGGCCTCAAAGCCAACCCAGCCATGACACGTAGCACTGGAGGAAAGTTTTTGACCTCCCTGTGCCTCAGTCTCCTCACTTGAGAAGCAAGAGGAAGACTGAATCCGGGGTAGGTACATAGATTTCATCTCACTTGCCATCCATGAGTTGTGGCTACCTTGCCTGAGCAAGGAAGGTTTCTGAATCTGTCTTTAGCTTCTGTGGGAGAGAAAAGTCCTGGCCAGTTCCTGTCTGGTCAATGGGCCAGGAGCAAGGGTGGCGGTCTGTCCTCTTTTAAATGCCCATGAGGTCAGAGGCAAAGTAAAACAGCTCGTCAGCTAGCTGGGCAGACAGTCTAAATAATGAAGGTTATGATGAATTCCCTGCTCACCCAGCATTTCTTTCATTTAAGTAAACAAGTCAATTTATGGTTCAGGCTGATTTCATCCCTAAAATGAATGTTACAAAAAAGCTGAGTGTACTTTTAGGAAACGTCCCCTTTTAAAGGGTTCGTATCTACGGTGACATCATGCAGAGGCTTTCAGATGGAGAGGAATCTTTTCTGGAGGAAAGTTCTGACCTTTAAAGAAGGGTATTCAATAGCCTATCCTCACTGCAACCAGGCCTTTGAGTTCCAACTTTGATAATCAATGCCCATAACACTCAGATGTGAAACTCTGATTTGGTGTATGAGTCACTGTAGGCCAGCATGGGACAGGGGAATACCCTGTCCACGGGAGAGAAACCTCACTATGGCATGGGGGTGGGGGAGGGGCAGTGAGTCAGACCACAGCTACTCCTGAGGCTCTCCAGCTGATGTCTCCCCCACTAATCTCAAGTAACCGAGGGGCTTTTTCCTTTAAAACAAAAAAAGTCACTGACACACCAGGCGGGATTTCAGAAGCTAATTTCCAAATTGTTCCAGTCCAAATTACTTTGAAGGAATCTTTTGTTTCTTTGTATTAACTTTTTTATTATGGGACATTTTTAAATTATATAGAATCGGAGAAAATAATAAAACAAACTGCCATGTACTGATCACTCAGCTTCAGCAGTTAATGAATTCACAGCCAATCTTGTTTTATCCCACCTGCTGCCCCACTCCATCCTCTGGGTTATTTCGAAGTAAATCCCACATATATCATTTTATCATTTTATCAGCAAATTCCATGGGGTTCTTATACTTGCGCTTCACAAGTTGAAAAAGTTATGGCAGGGGCACCTGGGTGGCTCAGCAGTTAAGCGTCTGCCTTCGGCTCAGGTCATGATCCCAGGGTCCTGGGATCGAGCCCCGCATCGGGCTTCCTGCTCAGCGGGGACCCTGCTTCTCCTTCCCCCTCTGCCTGCCGCTCCCCCTGCATGTGCTCTCCCTCTCTCTATGTCAAATAAATAAATAAAATCTTAAAAAAAAGGAAAAGAAAAATTCTGGCCAAGCAAGTCAGCTCCGTCAACATTAGTATCATATCTGTTACTACTCCCTCTTATAGACCAGACTGCAACTGGCCCTGAGTCCCAGGGATAGTAAGTGACAGAGCCAGAGGTTAAAACCAGGCAGTCCAGCTCAAACCAGAAGATAAATTATTTAAACTCAGGGCCCTTATCTGATGGCAAGTGACTCCCTAATAAGAAATACTGAACGCGGAAGGTAACTGCTCGCTTGCATAATACACTCAACCAATACTTATTCAAGCACCTAGTCTGTTCACGATAAGCATTTATACATAAATAGTGCCCTGCAATGTACAAAGCTATTTAAACTTCCAGATGGCCCTTGACTAACTATGACTCTGCAGATGTTATGAAGTAACAAACTGAAGTTCTGAGCAGCCAGCTCAAACATTTGCTGGTAAGAGATCTCCAACTCTGACTTCAAGGACAAGTCTCCTTCCAGTACAGGGTCTGTGTTGCTCTCAGCAAAAGGAAAGCCTGGAAAAGTAAAAACCATTGTACAAATGTAAGTTACATGTCTCCCTCTCTACCCAAAAATGATGTTCCAAAGAAAACACATGAACAGTGAGCAGTGTTTCTGGAAGGAGAGTAAACAGTATCAACTCCTGAACTCCCTGCAAATGACTTGTGAGTATCTAGAGGACTCATCTTGTGAATGACTGTACCGGCAATTCATACTATGGTAATCAACTTCAGTCTGAGCAGATGAGATGTGCTCTAGAGAAAATGAGAGCCCCGATAGGAAATTCTGAATTCCTGAAAACTACTCCTCTCCAGCTCGGCCCTACCCCACCCCAAGCCTCGTGGCCTGACCCATCCCGTGGGAGGAATGGGTTTGTTTGGAGATGCTAGACATGACACAATGCAACATGGGAAACATCCGTCTGAAAGCAGCCTCAAGAGGGAAGAAAAAAATGCAATAGATAAAGGAATCTCAAGAGGCTACAGAAAAAAAAAATATGAGTACTGAAATTACATTTCCTTCAGTTCAGGGAAAACATGCGTTGTCATCATTCGGTGAAACATTGTCCACTATTCTGCTTGTGGGCAGGGAATGCGAGAAGGCTGTGGTGTTTCCTGCTATCTTCACTCCTGCGAACTCACAGAACCACCCATCTGAGTCCAAGACTTCAGTGAAGCCTCTCGACCAGAATATTTAAGTCACCCTCTGCACAAAGTGTTCCTTCTGCACACTGGAAAAAAAAATGCGTGTATTAATTTTTTCAGTGTACCCAAGGAAAACATGTTTACTTCACTTATGCTCCTTAAGAGCATATGTGCTTCCTTGAATTACTTTTGCATGAAATACTTAAAACATATTTCTAAACAATCAAACATCTACTACGAGCGCATTTCAAGGCAATTTAAGGGTTAGTATGTTCTAGTGAATTATTTCCTGTATTGCAGATTTAACTAAAAAGAGTCTTTTGAAAAGTCATGGTTATTTTTTAAAATAAGAGCTAAATATTCAGTCAGCTTGCTGAGTGTTTTTGGCTATGATTTTTAACATTTTTTTTTTTTTTTACTTTGGCCTAGCTTTTCCCCGGATGTAAGTCAGAAAAATCTGCTGTATCTGGAGATACTTTTAAAGCTACAGTAAGATTACCAACTCCAATGAGGCAGATGAAACGTGGTTTCCCCTACGAGAAGGGTCTAAGGCAAGGTGTTTATCTTCCAGGAAGAGACAACAGGGTGGGTGGGGGAATCAAAGCAAAGACATTGCTGGAAAGTCTACAATGATAACGAATCTTGTGTGTGAGTGGCATGAGCTTGCTTGCATCATTGACTTTCGCTTCCAATCCTACAGGGTCACGCCCTGCTGGTTTCCTTAAAATGAAATGTCCAAGCTATCCTTACCTCATTCCTACCCCCAAAAAACTAATAGCCTACATTTCAGTTTCATTGTCACTGTTATTCCATAGGCTCAAATCAGACATTTTTTCTCACTTGAGCTTAGCAAACATTTGCTTGCTGTTGTGTTCTGGTTCTCCTGGGCTGTGGAACCAGCTGGGAACCTTTTGTCTGGTGGAGGTATGAAGGGTCAATAAACATTTAATGAGGATTTGGAGTTGAAGTTTATTTTTTTATGGTGAAAAAATTTGTATTTAGATTTAGCCAACTGGACTCAGTTTACATGATCCCAATTTGGTTGGCAACATCTGAAGTATCATAGTCAGGAGCCAGTTGAACTTCTTCTGTCTACTAGGCCTGCTCAGGGTATTGACCTTGACCATGGCAATGTCACAAAACTTCTTCACAGCCTGTTTGATCTGGTGCTTGTTGGCCTTGACATCCACAATGAACACAAGTGTGTTGCTGTCTTCTATTTTCTTCAGGGCTGACTAGGTAGTCTGGGGGAACTTGATGATGGTTTCGTGGTCAAGTTTCTTTACCCTGGGGGTGTTTGTTCAAGGATATTTGGGCTGCCTTCGCAGATGCAGTGTCTTGGGTCATCAGAGTGTAGGTGATGTGCGGATCTTGTTTTGGGGACTATGGACGCCTTTGAGCACTGTTTTCCTGGCCTTCAAAGCCTTTGCTTTGGCTTCAGCTTGGGAGGGTGTAGTGGTGTGGGGGTGGGAGGGACAGGGGCTTCCTTCTTCACCTTCAGCACCATCTGCATGAAAGGTATCTTGATGTTTAGATGCTGCAGACCACGAATTTATTTTTTAAATACACTCTTAAGTAACAATCTAGATCTTGTTTGTTTTGAAGAACAGAGCACTAATGATGAAACAAAAACACATATATCAGATGTATCTCTGCTCCGAAGGAACCAAAATGAATTTTCCAACCACATCTCCTTAAATCTCCAAACAAGGGATTGAATGAGTGACCTGGTATCCTCATTTTCCATGTGAGAGTCTGATGATCCAAGTTCCTCAGAGAGTGAAGTCAACTTCTAAAGCCATATCTCTCCCATTATAAAACCTGGTTTTTAACCAAAGTGTAGACCACTACACACTCTACACACTGAGTCTTGTGTACTTTATGTATCTGGGCAATCTAACACCATGCCTATAGAATATTAGACGGACATTTGTCTGGTCTTACAAATACAAACAAGAACACATAGCATATGACAAAGAAGGAATATGGAACTTTTACTTTTTCAGAGCCATAAAGAAGGATTCCAGGCTGAGGAGCAAATTGTCATGAATGGTTGTTTGCTGAATTATCTGTGTGTTCAGCTAATGCTTAACATAAGGAGTCATCATTTAGCGGCAGAGCATAGATAATAAATACAGTGTATTCTACACACTATATTTCAGTAGTTCTCCACCTTACACCAAATGCTTCCTTTACTATTGTGAAATGACTTGGTAGAAAATAAAACCTACACACATATCAAAGAAGATTTAATGTATAAAGATTTGGGGGGACTTAAGAGAAGTTATAGAGTGATGTTGTTATAACAAAGGAGAGACTAATTGCGCTGGAAGAGTACCTTAATGACTTCCATTTAAAGAAGGTGAGCTGAGCACACGTTTCAATCTCCATGTTCTCCTGAAGCTCCACTAATATATAGCAAAGGATTTTTTAAAAGCATAAACCATAAAGACCAAAACAAATGGGGGGAATTGGAAAGTTATATGGCAACAGACTTTGCAGAACCAAGAAATTGAACACTAACCCGGTGTTGGGAAAAGTCAAGAAAGAACCTGATACAAATGGTAGACCTCCAGAATGCTGAAGAAACGGCGTCATCTGATACTTCCAGAAAGACTGAACACCAGAGAGTTGGTTAAAAGTCTGTTTAAGTAGCAGTAAAATCTCCACATCTAATCCCTTACTTCTGAGACTGTCCCTCCCTTCCTGGTGTAAGCCTAGAGGTGTATTCTCTGGAAAGGGTAGAACAGAGGGCGTCTGGGCTGGGGGAAACCAGCATTATTGAAGGTGATACTTAGGTTCCAAGGAAAGAAGGATTCAGTGAAGACGTGCGAAATGTTGAGACCCTGACCACACTCAGCTCCCAGAGGCTGACAGCCAGACTTAAACCACCCGGACAGCAGACCAGATAATCCAAAATCCACTTCAAAAGGAAAGACCTAGAGATACAAACAATGGTACAAAGAGTGAGTTTTTCCCAATGAAACAGCATATCTTGATCATGCTAAAGTGCACCCCACAGTTCAAAACCAGGCCCAGATGCCCAGCACAGCCAGTCAGCTCTGAACGCCCAACTGCTAACTATGAGTGGACAGCCAAGGAGTGGCAGACATTTGAAGAAGACTTTTAATAGGAAAAATAGAGGTCAAAGCAAATGAATCGGCAAGAAAACATAAAGGAAAAAGAGAAGAAAACTTAAAGAAACTACCATCAATTTCTTCTGAATAAAATAAGACAAGATATTCTCTCCATGAAATAAGAACAATGTTTTCAAAGAGGTTTTTCTAAGAACAAGGTGGTTTAAAATAAAAATATAATCAGAGAAAAAAAATTTAATCTCTGCAAAGTTTTAAAGTTAAAATTGAGGAAATATCCCAGAAATTAAAAAGTAAAAGTAGAAGGAAACACACACACACACACACACACACACAAAAATTGTAGAATCTAATAAAGAGTCCAGAAGAAGCTCACTGAAAAAATGAATAGGAGAATAACATTAAAGAACTTATGCATAGGGCGCCTGGGTGGCTCAGTCGTTAAGCGTCTGCCTTCAGCTCAGGTCATGATCCCAGGGTCCTGGGATGGAGCTCCGATTCGGGCTCCCTGCTCTGCGGGAAGCCTGCTTCTCCCTCTCCCATTCCCCCTCCTTGTGTTCCCTCTCTTGCTATCTCTCTCTCTCTCTGTCAAATAAATAAAATCTTAAAAAAAAGAACTTATGCATATACATCTCCCAAATCTGAAAACTTGTTTCCAATTAAGAGTCTAGAAGTCCAGAATCATGTACTAAGACACATGGCCATGAAGTTTCAGAATACTGCAGTCAAGGATCAAGAATCTGTAGGATTTGAAGTTTGTCAAGAACCACACGAGAAGGTAGGATAAAATAGAACAAAATGCCTGCAAAATGTTGAAGGGAAATCATTTCTTATCTAGACTTCTATACTCAGCCAACTATCAATCAAGCATGGGAGTAGAATCAAGATATTTTCCAAAATACAGGTTCCTACAACTTTACCTCCCATGCACTGTCTCTCAGGAAGCTATGAGGAAAGTACTCTCATGAAATCAGTAGGTAAGAAACGTACCGATGGTAGGAAACCTCTTGATGGTGAAAGGTACTCTCAAGATCTCTAGCCTCTTCTCGTGGTTCTGTGGAGCAGAAGGCACAACGTTGAGCAGAGGACCTAGAGATCAACCAGTCTGGGATGATGTGGGTGAGCCCCTCCGCGCTTCCTTCAGGAGGGCACCTGCTGGAAAGGGAACGGTCAGGGACAGCCTCCAGCTGCCATGCTGGGCTGTGCTCACCCCACGCTGCTCCCACCAACACCTGAGCACTTTTGCCCAACGTGGGATTCCTCCAGGAAGGCTCTCAACCAGCCATGCCAGGATTTCCTCAGAGCTGCCCTGAAGCCTGAGGCTTTTCCTTCCCTCTTTCCTTTCCCAGATGTCAGAACTGCATCCTGCTCTGAAGGCTCTCCCTGCCTCCCCCTGCCTTCACCCTCTATCTTTCCACAGGTATTTCTCCCCCAAAATCTCTCACTCTTCAAATACTATCTTCATGTCTACTTCCTCAAGGACCCAAACTAACACAAATCCAAAACACAGGTTCGGAAGCTCCTGGGAAAGCTCCATCAAGAAGACAAAATAATTCAAATACCCAATATGTTTGATTTTATTGAACAATGTTAACACAAATGGAGGCGAGCTGGGGATAATCAGTGATAAATACATAGACAATTAGCCCCCCTCTGTTGGAAAAACAGAGAGATGGGAAGTGTCCAAGAATGTGGTAGGTGGTTGGGTGTGAAAGAGAATTAAATCTTCACCTTTGGGCACCTGGATGACTCGGTCGGTTAAACGTCTGCCTTCAGCTCCAGTCATGATCTCAGGGTCCTGGGACTGAGCCCCGTGTGGGGCTTCATGCTCATCGGGGAGTCTGCTTCTCCCTCTCCCTCTGCCCCTGCCCCCTGCTTGTGCGCACTCTCTCTCTCTCTCTCTCAAATAAATAAATAAATAAAATCTTTAAAAAAATAAATCTTCACCTTTAATATTGAGAAAATCATAGATTATGCCTACAGCAGGAAAATAAAGAAGCAGCAAGTATGTTACATAGTGAAATAAGGTGAATGTTACCAAAAGAATCAGAATCGTTGAAAGGAGTTGCCCTTGGAGAGCAAATAATGGAAGGGGGTAGTTCAGGGAACTGGGTTTTTTTGGGGGGGGGTGGGTTAAAAACCATAAGGAACAATTTAACTCTTAAACTATGCACAACTATAACTTTCATCAAAAAAGACATTGCAAAACAAAAGAAGACAGTGCAAGGAAACTAAGTGTGAAGCAAGGGGAAGGACCTAAGCAGACGGTGAAAGAGAGGAAAGAGTGAGCCATGGGAGGTGGGTGGGAAAGTCCTGGGGGCTAGAACCAGCAGCCTATGCTGTGCCTGAAATAGAGGGACTAGAGGTCAGCGTGGCTGGAGTGCGCTGAGCAGTGAGGAGAAAGGCATGCGAGGAGCCTGGACACACAGATGGGGACACACGGGGCCTTGTCAGCAGCATTATCTCAGGACCTTATCTTAGGAGCCATGGGAAGACTCTGAAAGGTTTTCCGTGGGAGGATGTCTCACATTCATGTTTAAGATCACAGTCGAGGGTGCGGAGAATGTGTTGGAGGGAGATGGGGAGAGCAGCAAAGTGAGGAAGAGAGTGCAGTCCCGAATGACGGCCGGTTGTCTTCCTTGAGGCCTTGGGGGGTTGGCTGTGAATTGCTAGGAAAGCACATGAAGCATATACTGAGGAGAGGCAGAGGTGGGACCAGAGAGAATTTCAGTTTTGGTGACGATGGGTTTAAGTTGCCTGAATCTAAGTCAAGACGTCAAGTAAGCAATTAGAATCACAGGTCGTGGGTTTAACAGAAAGATCTGGCCTAGGGGCACCTGGGTGGCTCAGTCAGTTAAGCGGCTGCCTTTGGCTCAGGTGATGATCTCAGGGTCCTAGGATCGAGCCCCACATCGGGCTCCCTGCTCAGTGGGGAGTCTGCTTCTCCCTCTTCCTCTGTACACACTCTCTCCCTCTCTCTCTCTCTCTCGTGACTCTCACTCTCTCTTTCAAGCGTGATGCTGGTCACAAAGCCTGGGGCACAAGAAGAAGGTTGAAATGATGCAGGAAAAGAAAAAAAAATACAAGAGAAAAAAAAGACATTGTGACAAACTGGAAATTAGCTCAACTTCTGAGAGTTTGACACCCGACTTCATAGGTGAAAAACTGTTGTAACCAATGGGCTTGTTTTTTGATGCATGAAAACTAACCTGTGTGATTTCTTTGGCTTTTTGTCATCTATTTGGTCAGATTGATGCAAATGCTCACATTGCTTTACCCTAGCCACTGACATGTGTCATTTCTGGATGGTTCCTCCCATCAGTGGGAAGCCTGGGGTGTATATTGTCAGAACCTCCCATTCTGCCATCTGCACTTACCACCGTCTGTGACTGAGGTCTTTCCAGCTGCTGAAACCACTTCCTAAGTATGAGAAATGAGATGTTTTTCTACTCAGGTAAAACATAAAATAGAAACAAAAGCCCTCTTGAAAGGGTAACTGAATAACAGTATGCCAAATTGGAATACCTACCTGAAAAGTGTGAAAATAATAAGTCTTTTGCAGAAAAAGTATTATCGATTGCTGTTTTCTCTACACACTGTCTTAATAAAACAACATTTAAAAAAACCTGATTGGAAGGCGTTATAACATTTTCCTTCAGAAAAAAAAAAATCAACACAGCTGAGTGTGCACAAGCTTCTGGTCTTTGGAAGGGGCACCTGGGTATATTCTGCATAGATTCTGCATATTGTCTTGATTGTTGTGGATAGTAACTAAATAGTAAATGCCTCAGGAGAAGACTGCTTCATACTAATAAGTGCTAACTCGTAGGAGTAAAAATAGGGTATCAGAAAAATCACAGAAAAGTGGTTTTGACCACATAGGCCGCATTTGTATGGTCATATGCTGTAATTAAAAGGAAATGCTTACTTCTTTTATTTTGTTTTCCCAAAACAATGCTTGTTAAATAATGCTTTGGAAAAAAAATAAAGGAATATATATATTTTTCTCTTCTCATTTATTTCTTTACTTCTTCATTTGCATTCCATTATTTCTGTGGCTTGAAAATGTAGGCGAAGGGGATGGGTGAATCACATCCAAAGTTCAGCTACCTGGAAAAATCTGTGTATTTTGATCACAGTCCTTGATGGCAAATGATAAAAATTGTCTCCGGTAAATTTATGCCAAACTTATTGGAAACATAGTGAATGGCTCGGGCATCAGGAAACAGGTAGCAGCCAAAGGAGGCCAGGTGGCTGAGCATACCGCAGGTCAGGCTGCTTAGAATGCTGCCATTGGCCTTCACTACCAGATCCCAGTCACTTTCCATCTTTGACTGGCCATCCTTCTGCCACTCAACCCCATCCTGCCACCGTAGTAATCTCTACCTGCCCTGAGTCTCCGCTTCAACCCTTCAAGATTCAAGGTTTTAGGTAAGAACATCCAGTTGTGCTAGCTTGCTAATGAGATCTTACTCTGGACTCCAGGGAGAGAGGCTACAGACTATGCTTTTCCATTTGCATTCTGTAGGGTCTTGACTTCCTCGAGTCATAAAGTTGGGCATTCCTCAATACCAGAAAGGGTGTTCCAATGCTGGACAACCAAAACATGACTTGACCACCATAACAAGTTTCAAACTTTTTTGACTACGATTCCTAATAAGAAACACACTTACAGCACACACCAGCACACACACACACACACACACTCATACCCATGCATACAAAGCAAAGTTTCATATGATACTTATCATTACTTATCAGACCCACCACCTTATGACCTGTGGGTGGTGCACAAAATACACTAGGGGTGTCATCCACATAAACTAAAATGCAAGTGACATTCTTAAAGTGTGCAGTGCACAACCTGACAACCATACCTAGCAGCTTTGTGTGCATGCACTTTGTTCTCTTTTTTTCTATTTAAGTTTTTATAAATGTTCATTGCAAACCACTAAATTGACTTCATAACCCATGCAATGGACTGATTGTGTCCCCCCACCACCACACACACACACACACACCAAAATTCAGTTGTTGCAGCCCTAACCCCCAATGCAATTGTATTTCGAGATAGGGTATTTACATGGTAATTAAGGTTAAATGAGGTCATCAGAGTGGAGCTCCAATTCAATAGGACTGGTGGCCTTACAAGAAGAGATCTCTCTCCCATCTCTCACCCAACAAACACACACATAGGAAAGCCATGTGACCACACGCCTAGAAGGTGAGAACACACCCCTCTGCAAGCCAGGAAGAAAGCTTTCACTACACACCAACTGTGCTGGCGCCCTGATCTCAGCCTTCCCAGCCTCCAAAACAATGAAAAATAGGTTTCTGCTGTTTAAGCCACTCAGTCTACGGTATATTGTTCTGGTCACCCTAGCAGACTAAGACAACCCCGAAGTGTGAAAAATACTACATGACACCGTGCTTAGGGCGATGCATCAGAAACATGGGGACCCATTTCTAGCTGCAGAGGTTCCTTGATCATTCCGGCTGCAGCTGTTTCCTGAGCAAAGCCTACCTATTCTTCATTTCCACCTCCCATTTCTCTCCCCAGGGCTTTTTTCTCCCATTTCTTTCCCATTGAACCACTACATTAATTCCACATGGACAAATTAAACAGGCCATCTTCCTTCTTTCCTGGCTTGCCTGCTTGATGTTTTTCCCTCCTTCCTTCTTTTCTTTGCTCCCTCTTCCTTCTTTACCTCCTTTGATAAATGGATTCTTTAAGATCTCAACATTTCCTTGAGCTACAATATCTGTTGGGAGCCTGTTCATTAACTCACGGTGGATCTCAAGTGCATAGGGATCAAAACTGGATATCTGGCTTTGAATGCTTTGTTAAGCTTCTCTTACCATGAGCATTCTCTTATGAGCAAAATTGGAGCTGTTACAAATAAAGACTAGAAAGGCCAAATTTTTTTCTCATTTTGAAAGCAAGCCTAGCCCCGCCCACTGTGTAAAATCAAATCTAATGTCGTCTAGATTAGAACATCGCCGAGACTGGTCTCTATCAAAGGGAATAATAAATTAAGGGAAATTACCTTAAAAATTATGTTGTCTCCCCTGTACTCTGTTCCTGCTTGTCTTATTCGTCTCCTCTCAGCACTGAGTCCTGGCTTGCAGTCCAGATAAGAATGCATTTTCAATTGCCTGTTTTCATTCAATCTCTCCTTTGCCTTCTTCTACTCCTTAAAATGCTGAAAGGCTGGAGAATTATCTTGCATTGACATTTACTATATTCCACTTACTTTGTATGTATTATCTCACCTTATCTTCACACCCGTGGGGTAAATACTCTGAATCCCACATTACAGGTGAGGACTTGGACATTCAGACAGTTCAACCCACTGGAGTGAGTTATGGATTCATGTTTGTCCAATTCCAAAGATTGCAATTCTTTGTTCTATACAACATTGTCTTCCAACTGCATACTTGTGTTCAAATCCAACCAGAGTACTGTCTTGCAAAAATTCTGGATTAGGACATCAGCGTGTCGTAGACATTGGACACCATAGCCTACTGCTCGGCAAGAGCTCAAGAGTCCATGTTCTGACGTTGGGAACTGCACACAGCGCCCTTGGATGACGGTGTTCCTCCCAGAAGAATTTATATTCTCCAGCCAAATGGGCTTCCATTGAAGATTCTGGTAAATTTTGAAGATAAATTCACCAGGCTGAAAGCTTCATGGTTTTCCTATTACTGACCACCTTAAACTTCTTACATCTCACTTTGAAAAATCTCCAATTTGAATCCATCCAGCCTCAGCCTCGCACTATAAACTATGATATGATGGGCCTCTCTCTTCCGTCTTTTGGACCCTGTCGTCATAGAAGTAGAACAGGGTCCGTAGTCAGAAAACCTGAGACTTTCCTTTTGGTTTTGACTCCTGGCAGCTCTGGGTCTTTTAGACCATCAGCTTCCCTTCTTGCAAGATTGTCTCAGCAGCTCTGCATTAACAGAATTCTGCTACATCCTTTCTAAAGTTCTCTTTTTGCTCTGGAATTCAGTGATCTTTTCATGATATTTACTTTTCAGGGTTTTGTTGCCATAAGACTTTTTAAAAAGGTGCTAAACTGTTCTCTTGAGTTCGAAATACCTCTAATTCTAATTCTAAATGCACTCGTTTCGAATCGACACTGTTTTCTGGATTGGGAAAACTCATTTCTCCAAAGACTTAGGTACGAATACTGTAATGTTTCTAGATTGGCAGGAAAGGCAAGGGAAGGTGTGGGAAGGAAGTGGTGAAGGTGAGGTGCCTGTAGTGTGCTCAAGGAGGTAAACAGTGGTCAGTGAGGTCCGGGGAAATTTCTCTCTCTGGCCCTGCAAACAGAACTGCACGCTAGAGTGATTCCCCTAGATGCCTCTTCAGGAAGTGCCCCGGGGTGCCCTCCGCTGACACCTGGCTGTGGGCCTTGACTGACCAACTGGTTTACATCAGGCGGCCAGGGAGATCTGCTCTCACCCTGTCCCTTCGGTACCTAGAGGCCCTAGAGGTGCCTGAGAGATCTGAGGTACAACAAGACCGCACAGCACCTCCTTTGCCATGGATCGACCTTGCCTGTGGGTGGGGATCTGACTGCCTACACCGTGTGCTTTGAAGGGCCTGGGAAAGATAACTCTTCCCCCGTCCTTCCTACAGAACAGTCTTCTTTACAATGCCTGAAATTTCGCCACCTGTCATTTGTTCTCTTAGTCAAGCGCTGCCCTCTCTCCAGTTTTCATTCAAATTATAAATACCCGGGAAATAGACCATGCTCACTCGCTGGTACTTTACCATGAATAAGTCTACTACATGGTGCTGTGAAGCACGGAAGGCCAGTGGGGACAGAGGTGAGATAGGAGGGAGAGGTGGTGTCTCACTAGGGGAAAACCTCCTAACCTCACAGATGTGCCTGGAACCAGCCCCATCTCTACGCCACACACTTTCCTCCCACTGCAAGGGAAAATCTGATATCGTGGGTGTGTTTTCTTGAATCATTAAAGCATCTTCCAAAGATGGCCTAGATTTGAAAACAATATGGCAAAGGAAAGACACCAGATGAGAAAAACAGTAGAGCCTCTCGCGTGGTTCCTGTCACTTCCTAGGTGTTCAGCCAATAAACGTTCCTTCCTTCTTTCCCTAGTGCTTCAATGTTTCTACTGAATTAATTCATTCCCACACAGTTAGATTTCCTCACAGTGTAGCTTTCATGTCCAAATGACCAGAAATTCCAAATAAAGTTAATAAGAAATCAGCACCTGTTCAACACAGGCTGGGCTGCTTCCGGCTTCCAGTTTAACTCGAGGTGGGAGTTAAAGAAAGTCAGCAAAACAAGCAGGTTAAAACGTATCTTATAGGGAAGGCACTGGGATGGAGCTCACTTCTCTCTAGATCACTTACTGTTGCAGATATTTCTGTTGCCATTTCATTCATAAGTAGAGGCTCTAACCGTCCATGGCTGATTACATAACACCCTAGGATCACAGCTCCTTGGTCTTCCATAGCAGTTTGGGCGTCTCAAGGAAACAGACCTTTCCTGTTCCCTTTTATACATGTAGAATGAAGATGCCATCTTCACTAACCCCACTGAAGTCTTCACTGACTGATTTATTCGAATTCCCACTGCTCAGTAAGCGACAGTGTTTCCCGTACCGTTTCTCCCACCTCAATCCCTGCAGCCCATGCCTCTAGCCTTCATGGTACATTCACGGTCCTCTTTCCACTTCCCCTCCCTCTTTGCCTAGGACCTTGTTTGACGTTTCTGTCCTTTCTTCTCTCCTCTGCGTCCGCACCACGTCCCGCGTGTCTATTTCTCACTGTCGTTTTCCTCCCTTCCTACGGAGACCTTCATTTCTTTATGAATTCACTGAACACACAGCATGTACTTGGCGCGGTAATAAATTCAGGGGAAACAGAAATGAAAGGTGCAGTCTTTCTTCAAGGGACTCACAGAGGAGGGTGACAGAGGAATCAACCAGTCTTTGTCACATAGCACAAGGAATAATATGGCCTGGAGGAGAGACTGAAGGTGGCAGGGACCCTTCCTGGAGAAGTTGACACTTGAGCTGATTCCCGAGAACCTAAATTCCCACTGGTTAAGCAGGCAGAGATGGGGCTGGAAGGTGGGAAGGACATTTGTCAGAGTGGGATGTGTGCTCGGCGCCCAGGGTGACCAGGAGTAGGGCCGGAATGTGTCGGGCATGGGGGGGGAGGAGGCTAGGAAACGGGCCTGGAGAAGTGCCAAGGCAAGGTGATTGTGCATGACATGCAGGGTTAAGGAATTTTAATTTTATGTGAAAAGGATGTAGAGCCTTTATGCTTAAGTAGTAGAGTGACGAGGCATGTCCGGAGTCCCCAGACAGGAGGAGCAGGGAAGCAGAGGGGAGTGTGAGGCAGGGTGCAAAGGCTGCAATGTGGGAGTGGGGGACACAACTCAGACATAGAAGATACAGGATTCAGTGAGCAAGTGGAAGGTGCAAAGAGGGGACAATGCAGAACGGCTCTCAGAATTCCAGCAAAGGCAACGAACGGGGGGCATAGTAATGAGAGTCCCAAAGATGTGGGAAAAGGAGTGGGCCTAGGAGAAGAGGAGAAAAGTTCCCTCCTGACCCAGCCCTGCCTTGCATGATGACCCAGATGGGGGTGAATGGAGCTTGGGTGGGGGGAGTCTGGGCTGGAGGCACCCATTGAGGTCTCCAGGATGGGGCGGAGGCAGGTGGGCACAGAGAAGGTAAACCAAGGGCTCGTCTCCCTGGAGCTGGTAGCCATGTGTGACCTGGTCCCTACCCACTCTGACTCCTCCTGACGGGACCACCACTGGGGCCCCTGCCATTTCTTGCCAGCCCGGCGTGACCGGCAGTAGCAGCCCCTGACGTGCTCCAGCTCACCCAGCACATCAGACGCCAGGAGTCCCATGGCTGCCGCCTGCCCGTGGCCCCCGTGTCAGGCGCCACATGCACGTGAAGGAGGTGGATGAGCAGATGCTTGATGTCCACAGCAAGGACAGCAGCTCTTTTGTTGGGTGAGCCCCCAATAAAGTGAGAACAGCGGTCTGTGACATCCTACCCGTGGGAGGGAGCTAAAAATGACCCCCCACCTTCATCAGCAAGAGCGCAGCCATCCAGGGGCGATTCTCGCATCTGGAGCAGGTCCAGGTCATGTTCTGGTGCAAGGCCTGCGGGCACTGGCCCATGGTGGCGGGGGTGGGGGGGACCACATGGAGTTCATGAGGCTGAGAGCGACATGGACCCCTGGTGGCCAAGTCCCCGCAGGACAGGACGGCTTGCGGAGGAGGGCAGAGGGGAAGGTGGTCTAGAGCTGTGTGGTCCCCGATAAAGCATGGCAGCCACGTGAAGGCTTCACCCCTCACGACCCGTTCGCTGCCCGCCATGTCACGCTGGCTCCTTTTCCTTCCAGGCAGCGTGCTGTAGAGATGCCACCATGACAGATTTTTCATGGTGGAAAACAGAGCAAAACAACATGCCCAACACGTCAAACTCTCTCCCACCTGAGGGACCCGGTGCTTGTTACGTCCTCTGCCTGGCAAATTTTCCTTTGGTTTTCCACCACTTTGTTCCTCAGGTCTCTTCAGAAAAGGACTTCCCTGGCCTTCCGGGCGGGATAGGTGTATCCGTATTCTAATAGCGCTGTGCTTATTTCTTCCTAGGACTCCAACCTGTGGTCGGTCATGTACTGATGTCATTGTCTTTCCCTCACCCAGCTTCATGCTGGCAGGGCTCTGCTCCGTCTTGTTCACCGTTGTTCCTTGTGCCCAGGGCAGTGCCTGGCTCCCTGCAGGCCTCCATCAGCCCTTGCCAGATAAATGAATGAATAATGAATCCAAAGTCTCCGCAAAAGAGGACTGTATCGGCAAGGCCCCCACGGGAAACAATGACAAACTTAAGTTGAGGAGAATTTAATAAAGGGACTGCTTGTCAGATGTGGGAGAGTGTGGAGAAACCAGAAGGTATAGTGCAGTCCACTGGGCGAGGAGGCGTGGGGGCTCCATTACCGTCCCAAGCCCAAGGAGCATGGAGGAAGGGGTCACAAGAGCCAGGAAAGAGAGAAAGCGAGGGCCATACGGCAGCACTTGGGATCTTGTTACAAAGAGGAGAACCAAGGAACGAAGTGCCTAACCTCATGCTTCTCCTCCTATCCTACTGGCTCGTCTCATCCAGATACAACTAGTAGTCAGGAGGGAGGGTGACAAGGGATCCCCAGCACCCTAATGTGGTTGTACAGGTCAACCCTCTCAGTGGAGGGCAGGTGGAGAAGGTGGGAGCAGACCTGGAGTGGTGGATGGAGAATGCACAACATAAGGACCATAGAACCCAACAAAACACACACACACACACACACACACACACACACACAAACACACACACACACCGGCATTTCCCACTTGAAACTCCTATCAACCAAAAGAGCATGGCTGTTTGTTCACACCCATATTGTAAAGCCTCCTGGAGGCAAAGGCAAAGAGACGCCCTCAGCCCCGGGTCTCTTCTGAGCAGTCAAAGCCTAGATGGGTCTCATTTCCAAAGCATTTTCTTAGATATGCATCTCAAAAAGAAGCTCTGTGTTACATTAAAAAAAAAAAAAATGGGTACCAGTGTCAAATAAGTTCCAAAAGTCCTGGGTTAAATTGATGTTTCACTTCAAGGTTTGCGAAGCCCTTTACTATTCTAGTGTACATGGTTAATTTCCAAAAGAGGGGGCTTCTTGGTAGCATCGCATGGGCCGGTGAGTTCTTCAAAATACACCTAAGCCCTGCCCTGAGAATCAGGCCACCGCAGCTTTACCTCCTGAATTCAATTCTGTGTGGACACTGCAAGATGCTTAACTCCCCGGGATCTCCTTTTCATTGCCTGCCCGAGTTAAGGGGTGGATCTTAGATGTTCGTCTTTTTAGGATTCAATGTCTATCCCAGAGCCGGCATTGCCCAGTCACCCTGGATTCCTCAGAGTAAAAAGCTTGAATCCTCCTGAGAAAGAGCAACAGCCTGCTCGGAGGGTTCACGGTGTCTGTTTTCTGCCCTTGACCTTAGTTAGTCCCGAACTTGTTTGTCATCAGCTCTGCGCCGCTCTGGTCCCTGGCGGTGACACACGCCGACCCGACTGCCTGCAGCAAATTACTCATCCCCGGGATTCTGCCCCGTCTGGTTCTACCCCCATGACTCATTCATCTCCATCTGTGACACTTCAGTATTCTCTAAGGTCATCCATGCTGTGCCCAGGATCACGTGTCCTTGTGGTTCTGAACTCATCAGAGCTCCTCAGCGGCTCCACCTGTTCTGTCCTCAACAATTTTCTTCTGGCTGCTGATTTTGTCCCATACCATTTTGTTTATTCTATCTTCCTCTTTTTTCTGACCAACAGTGGGCAGCAGCTTCATTTTTTTCCCCCTTTCTTCCCAAAGCTGCTCCTTCCCTCCTCCCCTGCCCTCTCGCTGTTCCCTGTGGCTTCCCTGCGTTCCTTTGGGCAGAAGTTACCATTAACTGCCACGCTGGGACCTTGAAACCCAACCCTCACTTCCATCATAACACACTGGCAAGTTAGCTGTTCTCTGGGGCCACTACAGAATTTATCATTCAAACCAGGATACTTTGAGTGCGAAAGAAGGTGCTGTCAGCCAGCACACCAAAACAAGAGGTGTAAACCAGGACTGTCCCAAATGGGGTTTTATGGTCACCCCAGTGTTTGTAGACATATGACCTGCCTACTATACTGCTGAGATGTCATAGGATTTTCTTTTTGAGATGCATGTATGTCCCAATCCTGCAGATTTGAGTCACTACTCCTGACCGTATGGTTTCTTGAGTCACGTCTTGCACATCTCAGACTGTCCCCCAGATCAGCCAGATTCCTCCTCTGAATAAGCTCCCCAAATGGTGGGCTAAACCTGCTGTCGTATTCACGGTCATAGTCACTGAAGTTGTAGTTGCAATAACAGGGGCATCTGTTGCCTGGTCTTCCCCCCTCCCCTTTCCCCTTCCCCTCCCCCAAGTTTTTGTGCTACTTCCCTTATCCACCCTGCCCCAGCTTTCCAGGCACCTGCAGCAACATCCAGCAGGACATTTCCAAAGGCACGAGCAAGAACTTGTGGCTCACGAATCCCCAGACCGTAACCAGCCTGCTTCTGCTGTGAGGTCTGTGCCCTTCTTCCTCGGCAGCCAGATACCTTCTGGCAAGTGCCACGCTGATTTCACTAACCTCACCGTGTCAACGGTAAGGGATAGACCCTCAAGGCAAGCTAGTTTAGCCCCAAAGGGGAATTTATTGATTCAAAGATCTAAGTAGGAAGGACAGGGATGTAGCGGGGCTGGAGGAAAGCCTAGAACCAGAGATCTGAGTGCCACCTGGACTCCATCTGTAGCTCCGGTCCTATTTGGGGGCATCAGCTTGAGTGTCTCTCCTTGATGGCTAGCATTACCATATGCCAGGAAATGTGGTTTCTGAGCTCCCAAGTTTTGCACCTTGGTGGGGTGTGTGTGTGTGTGTGTTGTGTGTGTGTGTGTGTGTGTGTGTGTACGGCCATGGGAATATTTTCATCAATTCCTATGTGTGAACTTGGGGCAAGACAACCAGGAACCCCTGAGGTCACACGTGACTGAGAGGACCCAGCAGGAGTAGGCATATCTCCTCTCAGTCTCCTCTCAGGAGGATCGATGAGATCTCTGCTTGGACACAGGGGAGAGATTTCCTAACTGCTTGGTTATTAAGGCCTCTGCAAGAAATAGGTTTATTGGTGGTGTATGGTGATGTCGCTTACATTCTCAGATTCTTCTGCCAAGTTTTGTTGATACCTGGGGAAGGAAGAACTAATTTTGTTTAACTGATGTCCTTGGTGAATGTTTGACACACCTTAGTGCTTTTGACCCAGAGGTCAACATTAAGATCACGGCATTGGGTCTCCAGTCCCAAGATCCGGCTTTGCATACCTAAGCGAATCAGCCAGAGCTGGAGCGAGAAGGGGGGGGGCATTTCCAGGAGGATGGATTTGCCAGGCAGAGAGGTCCAGAGGCTCCTGGACGCTGAGTCTCCTGGACCCCTGGCACTGCCCACCTCAGCTGGGGAAGTCCCGCTTCTCATGGCCCCACTTCTCACACCCCCACCCCCGAGGGCGTGCCTTCTCCCGCCCAGCGAGAAGCACACCCTCAGAAAAACTCAAGCAAGCTTCCTTTTGTGTTGTTGTTTTACTTTATTTGTTGTTGTTAGCTGCTGCCGAGGTTGTTATTTTAGGAAGGTCCCCATAAGCTGTCATTACATGATTGCCCCGGCCTGCCACCAAACAAGCCAGAAATCATGCCCGACACTCCCCTCCACCCAGACTCCTCCAGCACAACAAACAAGCCCTGACTTCCTCGCCCTGGCGCACCCCTCCAGTTCCTGCCCTCGCCTGCTGGGCTCCTCGGCTGAGTGTCACCTCATGGTGACTTACTCATCTTCGCTCCAGCCCCAAGTGTTCTTCACCTTTGACACCTTTCCTTCTGGCACCTTGCACTTTTTTTGGTAGGTGGAATCTGGTGTTCCCTTTTGTCAAGCTGCATGTACCCTTCTTTGAATTTTTCCAGGGGTCTTTTCTGAGGGCCCTGTTGCCCATGTGCCTTGTGATACACACACACACACTCCCCACCACACACACACACACACACACACACACACACACACACACACACACACCACCGCCACTCAACTCACTCAGATTCCCCTCTGTCCCTCCCCCTCTTCATCTTTAGGGATCTAAACCAAGCAAGGCCATCCTTGTGCCAGTGGGGCTGATCGGCTCCAGGCAGTGTCCTGTGGCTTGTCCAGGTCATTCTCCAGCTTCCCTTCGCCTTTCTCCAGCATCCTCTGGGACATCCCTCATTCCTGCCTAAAACCTTTCTGGCAGGCTCTGCTCTCTGGCATCTGGCCTGCCCTCTGGGCACGTGCTACCAGCCCCGTGTTTTATTTCCCTTCTCACTCTGGGCCCACTTCTGCTGTAGCCAGCACATGGGTAGTTTATACAAATGTAAACTTCCCTCCACCCCAAGGTTACCCCAGGTGTTTTTTTTTTTTAAAGTCAAATCGCCGTTGTTGGCACTATGCTTGAAACACTACTCTCAACTGCATGGTTGAATTCAGTTTCCTCTTTTTTGTTGCATTTTAAAAATCACAAAGTGTGATTCTTTGTCATTGTAAAAATAACACATAGTTGCAATCAAAATGTAGCAATTAAAATATTAACATTTTAAGGGCACCTGGGTGGCTCAGTCGATAGGCGTTAAGCCTCTGCTTTCCACTCAGGTCATGATCCCAGGGTCCTGGGATCGAGCCCCACCTCGGGGTGGGCTCCCTGCTCGGCGGGAAGCCTGCTTCTCCCTCTCCCACTCCCCCTGCTTGTGTTCCCTCTCTCACTGTGTCTCTCTCTGTGTCAAATAAATAAATAAAATCTTTAAAAATAAATAAATAAAATATTAACATTTTGTTATGTGGTATGTCCTTCCTGTTGTTTAGAAAATATAGTTGTTTTCTTTTTAAGATTTTACTTATTTGTCAGAGAGAGAGAGAGCCGAAGCAGGAGGAGTGGCAGGCAGCGGGAGAAGCAGGCTCCCCGCCGAGCTGGTCATGGGGCTCGATCCCAGGACCCTGAGATCATGACCTGAGCCAAAGGTAGATGCCTAACCAACTGAGCCACCCAAGCGCCCCTGCATGTGCTTTTGAAAGGAGTTGGGAGTTGGAGTAGGGAGAAAGCATAGTGTTAAGTTGACAGTGTACACACTGACCGAAAATGTACTAAAAATTCACACCAACCCTTTTCACACCCTTCCTCTTTTTTTTTTTTTTTTTGGACCTTTTTTTAGTTATCCCAGTTTGGTTCTTAATTACCATCAGTGAGAGTAGAAGGGGAAGGAAGCAAATACCACCCTTCTTGAGTAGTTGGGCTATTTTAGGTCAAACGTGAGGAATCCACAACTGAAGCTTTGAACTAAAAGTCTTATTAAGCTTCATGCCAGCCTTGTAAATTACTAAACCTCACTTCTCCAGTTTGGGTGTCAAAGAGCCAAAACATGTGTTGGCTATAACCGTTTAGGTACAGCGGGACCCCTCCCCTCCATGTTATTCCCTACTCATGCAAACTTGGTTATTTTGCCCTCTTTCCTGACCACTTAGCTTCCTCTCAAGTTAAATTTTAATTCATTAAGGAAATGGTTCATAATTTTTTGGTTTTTATGGTTCATAATTTTTTGGGTTTTTTATGGTTCATAATTTTTTGCTAACTAGGCTGTGTACAACCGAGATATTAAAAGCCATGCCAAAGTTTATAAAACTTCTAGAGCCCCCTCACTCATAAACTATTTCATCCTTGGTATCTTTGGAGGGTGTTTTCAAATCCCTTCCAAGTCCTATTAAGATTCCACATGTTCCTTTGTGCAGAACAGGGATTGCCAGATAGAAGGGTCCTTCGTTCACTTTTCCATTCACTCATTTGTTCAAGAGATGATTATTAAAGCACCTACTATGTGTGAACTTTGGGATACACCCTCTCATCTACCACAATCTGGCTATAGTGAAACAGGATCCAAGTCCCAGCCCTAGTCTCAAAATTCAATCAAGGGGGGTGTCTGCGTGGCTCAGTCGGTTGATCGTCCCACTCTTGATTTTGACTCGGTTCGTGATCTCAGGGCTGTGAGAGCAGGCCCCGTATCAGGCTCCGTGCTCATCAGGGAGTCCGCTCGAGGATTCTCTCTCTCCATCTCCCTCTGCCCCTCCCCTTGCTCATGCTCTCTCTCTTTCATTCTCTAAGATAAATAAATAAAATCTTTTAAAAAAAAACTAAAGAGTTAAGAAGTTATTCTCTGTTCTGAATACCTTAGCAAAAAAGGACCTCTTTGTATAATTTGCAAAGATGACCCTATCACAGTGGCAGACCTACCATAACCCCTGGAGCAGATCACTTTTTAATACTCACCTCCTCTATAGGACAAAATCACTTTCGATCATAATCATAAAATGAAGTAAATTATAGTTGTGACCAGAAAAGAAGCCCAGACAATGAAAATAGTTTCTTACTGAACTTCAACTGTATAACCATGCCAGCAAAAATAAATAAACAGAAATACTACATTTAAAAGGTAAAGGGCTAGTATCGAAAGTCTATAAGGAACTTAATCAAACTCTACACCAAAAAACAAAAAATCCAGTCAAGAAGTGGGCAGAAGACTGAACAGATATTTCTCCAAAGAAAGCATACAAGTGGCCAACAGACATAAAAAATGCTCCATATAACTTGTCATCAGGGAAATACAAATCAAAACCACAATGAGATACCACCTCACACCCGTCAGAATGGCTAAAATTAACAAGTCAGGAAACAACAGATGTTGGTGAGGATGCAGAGAAAGGGGAACCCTCCTACACTGGTGGTGGGGATGCAAGCTGGTGCAGCCACTCTGGAAAAGAGTATGGAGGTTCCTCAAAAAGTTAGAAATAGAACTACCCTATGACCCAGCAATTGCACTACTGGGTATTTGATCTGAAGGGCCACCTACACCCCAATGTTTATAGCAGCAATGTTAACAATAGCCAAACTGGAAAGGGCCCAAATGTCCATCGACAGAGGAATGCATAAAGAAGATGTGGTGTATATGTACAATGGAATATTACTCAACCATCAAAAAGAATGAAACGTTGCCATTTGCAACAACATGGATGGAACTAAAGGATATTGTGCTGAGTGAAATAAGTCAGTCAGAGAACGACAAACACCATATGATTTCACTCATATGTGGAATTTAAGAAACAAACCAATGAACATAGGGGAAGGGAAAGAAAACTAAAATAAGATAAAAACAGAGAGGGAGGCAAACCATAAGAGACTCTTGGCTCTAAGTAACAGAGGGTTGCTGAGGGGCGGTGGGAGGGCGGATAGGGTAACTGGGTGATGGGCATTAAGGAGGGTGCTTGATGTAATGAGCACTGGGTGGTATATGCAGCTGATGAATCACTAAATCCTACCTCTGAAACTAATATTTAAAAAAGAGAGAAAAATGTAAAAGATTAATATTTTTAATTGCGTGAATGTGTTTTTGAGAGAAGAAAAAACTATTTCTTTTCTGTTGTAGTAAAGAATAATAAATTATAGTTTCTGGTTTCCAGCTGTAACTCATGCAAATCTGTCGATGACAGACTGATTTTTAGTCGATCTTCTCTGCATATGCATGTGCAGTACACTCTATAGCAAGGTCAGATTTGTACATCTTTCTTCACTTACAGTTGATTGAAGAGCAATGTTTATGAATTTTAATTACAAAGCGTTTCTTCCACATGAGACAACAGATATACACAGAGTTACCAAAAGAATATAGTTTAACAGAGATTCATATAAATGGCATTTCACAATAAGAAATTGGAATACTGTCAGTGTTTTCATTTCTTGGGGGTTGATCCCAGTGGCTTAAAAGTCTTCACATTAAAAAAATTTCCAGGGACGCCTGGGTGGCTCAGTCGGTTAAGCATCTTCCTTCAGCTCAGGTCATGATCCTGGGGTCCTGGGATCAAGTCCCGCATCAGGCTCCTTGCTCAGCAGGGAGCCTGCTTCTCCCTCTGCTTGTGCTCTCTCTCTCTCTGACAAATGAATACATAAAAAATCTTTTAAAAAAATAAATAAATAATAAAAAATTTCCATTATCTTGTAAATATTTTCTCCAGAAAATTCACTGTAGAGTGTTCTCTATACTCACTAAAAACTTCCACAGTTTTCCTTCTTCTGCAAAAATCAGTGCATGAACACTGACATTGTTTGACCTATTCCTTTATTTTTAAATTTTCTTAAAAAGATTTTATTTATTTATTTGACGAACAGAGAGAGAGAGCAGAAACAGGGCAGTGGCAGGCAGAGGGAGAGGGAGAAGCAGACACCCTCGCTGATCAGGGAGCTCGACGCAGGCCTCAGTCCCAAGACCCCGGGATCATGACCTGAGCTGAAGGCAGACGCTTAACCAACAGAGCCACCCAGGCGCCCCGACCTATTACTTTAGTGTCTAGTTCTTGGGGACAAAAACTGGGGCATTCAAACATTGCACTTTGGGTTTCTTCTGGCAACGGAAGGCCAGCATCTTTTGTCATTTCTCCATACTCTTCTTCAAAATTTAATTCTATTTTCTATGTCAACAGCCCTTGTTCGATATTTTGTGGTTGCAGAGTCAAAGGCCTTCTCCATAAAATCTAAGCTGATCCTCCCAACTTCAGAGTTGGGATTACTTCTTCATAATTAGTCTTTGTGGTCTGCACAGCTTCATACTGAACACTCCATTTCTCTGGGAAAGGCTTTGGGTTTGTTACCTACAATCTATGGTCATTTTTAATTGATGAGGTGAGATGACAAAGAATGAATACAATTTCCCATAATTCCAAAAAAGATCACATGTGAAATAAACATGTCCAAAAGTGTAAACTATAAAGGTGCAGAGAATGATTTGCAGAAGATACAAATAAAAACGTGATCTATCTCTTTGGTCTTTGTTGGACACTGGCACCAAATTGGGTACGTCCACCCATATCCAATTGTTCCAAGATTTCTCTGATGCATTCGGTAGCAATCTTTCCTGAAATACAAAGATGCCTAAAACTGATTATTTTAATTGACCATCTTCCATGAGGACACACCTAATCACTTCAAATATTAAATAACTGTGAGAAATATCAGGAGTGCAAGAAAAAGAATGCCAGTGTATTCTTTTTTAAACCTCTACCACTATTTTCAATTTGATGTAATTTCTCAGTTGAATAAATGAATTTTGAATATTTTGGAAATGTGCATGAAATAAAACTCTCCTCTAAGAGAATAGTATGCTTAATTTTTACAAAATGTTCCTTCAAAACTGGACTGCAGTTTGAGACTGGAAATATCTGCCAGTGCCAACAAATTTCTTTTGATTCAGAATAATGTATCTGCTCCTTAACCACAGAGAAGTTCAGTTGGGCTAAAAACACAATTGGGTTCAAATGATGATATAAGATTTCTCATGCTTTCTCTTTCCTCGTCTATTTTCTCTTGATAGATCTGATCCATAATTTTTAAGAGTTTGCATTCCATTGCCAGGGTTTTCTGTAGCAAGAGAGAGTTGTGATGCAGCTATCTCACATTCACGGACTTGAAGATCAAATTTCTTCAGTTTTTAAAGCCAGCCGCAAAATTGAATGTTCCATTTTTTAATCTCATCAGCAAGCAGTCTTCAACAGAAACAAAACACATTTTTTAAAAATTGTAGTAAACCATCTATACTCTCTGCATTTTAAGTACTTGGGAGATACTTATAAAACCATGAAGTTGTCCTATGTCAACTCCCTGTTTCATACTTTTCTCCTTTCTGTGGAACAACAGAGAAAGAGCCATCTTTATTGTGAGAGGCTCATTTTTCCTCTGCACCAGGTTATTCTTCACATGGTATTGCCCTCCCCCCAAAAAGGTTTTGATCTATTTTTTAGCTTTAAAACCAACAATTACTAATGTAACACTGTGTGTCAATGACACTTCAATAAAAAAATGAAACCAACAATTAGGAACTACACAATGATTTTAATTTTAAAGATGTTATTTAAATTTAAAATATGTCCTGTATGAACCAAATTTTACACTTACCAACCAAAAATACTTCGCCTCACAGTGTGCACTCTACTTTACCATTTTAAATTTTAAAACACAAATAAGAATTCCAAATGGTCACATAGAGTGACTGAATTAAAGTGATATAAATTCTGTTGCTTCTTCTCTAAAACCACTGGGCTATCAATCATTGTTCATTGTGAATCTCCTGTTTAAACATAGGGATCTGTGAGATCACAGGGGTAGAGACCCCAACCACAGCGGGGTGAACTTCATTCTGTGACATTAAAAACTTAACTCTTGAAACTCGTACATGTGGCTGAGTTCTCTGTGGGGGTAACTTTATAACTAGTTCCCCAAAGTAGCTACCACCTGATGTTTAGTGAAAGATAAGTAATGATTCCACTCTTGGGAGGCACTTAGGGTAGTAAAAGTCATAGAGACAGAAAGCAGAAAGGTGGTCACCAGGGGCTGGAGAGGAGGGGCAACGGGAAGTTTGTTTAATGTCACTGTTTAATGGGGTCAGAGTTTCAGTTTTACAAGATGAAAAAAGTTCTGCAGATGGCTGGTGGTAAAGGTCACACAACCTTGAAATGTTTAATGCCACTGAACTGTACTCTTAAAAGTGGTTAAAATGGTAGATTTTATATTTAATGTGGTATAGTTTATCATAGTTTTTTTAAAAAAAATAACTAGTTTAAAAAAAAAGGAACAGGTAATTAAAATGTGCTAACTTTAAGCCTGTATGTATCGTTAAAAGTCAATTGTTTAGAATTTAGAGCAACAAAAGAGTTCTTTCAGGAAGGAGCATTGTATCACTGACCAGGCCATAGTAATAATCAAAAGCACATTGACTTCTAGTTGGTTGCATGATTGTCTGTGAGTTCCCTATAGACAACCCATCTCCTTGTCCCCTGGGCTCTGGAGGACAGCTCCCACTGCCCCAGGCTTGGTGCATGCACCACTGCTCTGTCCTTTCCTTGATGATAACCTTGGCTGCACGTCAGGATGAAGAGATGATTAAGTAGTGGGTTTCCCAGTCTCAACACGTCCCGGCCGAGCCGGTCATCACCTCAGTCCCCACCTTTGCCCTAGAGGACCGCCCGTCTCACTTTGCTCTCTCGGTCAAGCGCCATGTCATTTCAGTCCCCCAGACTTGAACATTTCTGTTCACTGGCTCGTTCCTTTCCTTCACCTCCACATCCAGCAATACGCAACTCCGACCCATTTTCCCTTTGAAGCACATCTTATGATTATATCCTCTACCATATTCAGATCCAGGCTTCCATCAGTCCATTCTGTATTTACTTAACAGTTTCCCAGCTAGACTCCCTGGACCCAATTCCCCTTTCTTTTGAAATGGATTTATTGTTTCTGCCTCGGCTGATCCTACTGAGTGCTGCTTTCATCTCAAAACCTTCAATAGCAACCTCTTTTCCGGCCACACCAAGGGGAAATGGACCTGCCTATTCTCAATGCCCTTCAAAGGATGATCCCACCCATTTACCAGTATTTCTCACAATCTTTCAACTTCCGTTGAGTCAGGATGACCCCACTGGTGCTCCACAAATTTGTCTTGCTCATTCCTGCCCCTGGGCATTTGTTCACTCCGCTTTCCTTGCCCGTGGTAAGCTTCCCTATGCCCAGCCATATCCTACTCACAGGTCTCTCCCAGGGTTATAGCCTCAAGCAAGCTATATCATCTCTCCTCTAACTAAAAAAAAAAAAAAATGGCCGGAGTGAGAAAGACCTAAACTAGGTGCTCTCTGAGACCCTGTGCCAGAGATCTGCCAAATGCCCCTCCAGATCGGACCTCCTCATTCTCCACCAGCTTTTAGCCCAAGGGGGGGTGAACCCCCCATGTTTACTTCAGTAAACTCTTACTCTCTGGTTTCTGATGGGAGCAGATACCTTCTAACTCCTTTGTGCTATTGCCCTGTGGTTGGCCATGTCCATTGACCAAAGGTCACTGTGCCTTTCAAGGTGACTTCTTCTACATGACTGTCTTTCTGAGTTCAGTAACTGCTCTCTCCCTTAATTCCCTCCAGCCTGGCGTTGGTAACAGTTCTGCTGCTACTAGCCCGGAGCTATCGAATATCCCCCTGAGCTTCCCCTCCTACATTGCTATCTCTGGAAGAGTGTCACTGTGAATAGTTTTCTCAGATTACCTTATCTCTTGAATAGGATACTCCAGAATATCCTCTTGAATGCCCCATCTTTCTTCTCAGGGAACTCTGTATCAGATGCAATTTACACACCTCCTCAGATGTGCTTGAAACCGCTTGTCTCCAGTGCCCTTGGTTTGCTTACTCATGGAGACTCCCCCAACCACTGCCCATTGCCACAGCTGCCAACACTGACCGTCTCCAAGTCTCCACCAAAGTGCCAACATGGTCTCTGTTGCTCATGCTCCGGTGGGAGCCCCAGCAGTTTGGATGCCCAGGCCTGACAGGCCCTCCCCTTACTTATGGATTTGGATGAAGTGATAAGCTAAGGCACATGGAACCGGGCTTCCCAGGGACTGCGCCAAGGTGTCTGAAGACACAACCCAGATTGTAGGGAGGCTAACACTCATGCAGGAAGCTCAACCAATGAGAGAGGAGATAGGAGGGGGAGAGAATGAGTCTCTTTCCCTTCATCCCGTCAGGAGGCTGTTCTGGGACATGGTGTTCTTTTATACGGCCCCTCTGAAGATACTTGGTGTGATGAAGCAACAGCTGTCTGTCTTTTCCTTTTTTTTTAATAGATTTTATTTATTTATTTGAGAGAGAGAATGAGATAGAGAGAGAGCACGAGAGGGAAGAGGGTCAGAGGGAGAAGCAGACTCCCTGCTGAGCAGGGAGCCCGATGCGGGACTCGATCCCGGGACTCCAGGATCATGACCTGAGCCGAAGGTAGTCGCTTAACCAACTGAGCCACCCAGGCGCCCTGTCTGTCTTTTCCTAAAGCTGTGGCCAGTTCAGTAATATTATTGTTCATTTGCTTCCCGTCCTTTCCTGTCTCACTTCCTTCTTCCTTCTCTTCCCTCCTCCCTCCCTCTCACGGCTCTAGGATTGTACATCTTATAAAACATCAGCATATAAACTCGGGCTTATGCTCTCTCTTCTGGAGAGCCCTGTCTAAGAAAGACCCTAACTGAAGCAGACCCCTCCCTGCTCTCATCACAGCTCTTCCTCCTTCAACTTTATATTCTCTATGTACTCTACACAACACTGTGCCATACCGTTATGTCCTGAATTACACAGAGTGACCTGGTTGCTTCGTTTATGGGTTTTGGTCTAGTTGGACAGCCAGACTGTAAAGTTTTTAGGAGCTAAGACCACATTCTATACAGTTCTGTTTGTACTGGAGAAGAGGTTGTGTCGGGCGCCTGGGTGGCTCAGATGGTTAAGCGTCTGCCTTCGGCTCAGGTCATGATCCCAGAGTCCTGGGATCGAGTCCCGCATCGGGCTCCCTGCTCCTTGGGAGCTTGCTTCTCCCTCTGCTTCTCTCTCCCTCTGTCTCTCTCATGAATAAATGAATAAAATCTTAAAAAAAAAAAAGGAAGAGGTTGTATCCCAGTAACAAATACTATAATAATTCAAGTAAATATTTCTAGAGGTAGGCGTAAGGTCAGAGGATTTGGATTCTCACCTTAATGAGGTTTGGTAGGTAATTTCTTTCCCCAGTGACACAGGGCAGCAGTTGAGTGTAGTGAGAAGGGCATGAACTTTGGAATCACATGGACCTGGGTTCAAATCTCAGGTCTGCCATGTACTGGGAATATATCCTCACATGACTCACTCAACCTCCCAGAGTCTCGGTTCCCTGGTTTACTAATATACATAATGTCCCAAATGTCAGCCACAATACCTGCACTCAGTAAATGTCAGACTCATTTCTTCTGGGGCTCTTCCCTTGCTTGACAGTATGAAACCTCACATAACAATGGCTCAGTGACAGGTTGGCCATGTCTAAGGGAACAGACTTTGTAAATCCTGAACGCAGCCTTCCCCTGCCCAGGCCAGGGCTCTGGCTCACAGGAGGCAAACAGGATCCACTGTGGCCTCTGCCTTCTGAGTCTCAGCCATCGAGCTACATGACAAAAGAGACTAGCACTCCCCACCATACCTGCCAGCTCTAAGGTTAAGGTTAGTTTGGAAGAGCTTTGTTTTTAGGACATTTAGCATCACTTGCTGAGTTCACAATTGATTGATTGATTCTGTGATTCTATTGATTCTAAACAGAAATAATAATGCTGTGATATTGTGATTTATATATAATAAGAAATATATATTTTGTCTTTGTCCCCATATCCCATCGTAAAATCCTTGGAATTTATAAAAGTGATAAAGGGGTCTTGATCTTTATAACAAACTCTTCTCGATCGCACCTGAGTTTATGTTAATGAGGTCACTTTTGGAAAGCACCTAAGGATGGAGACCAGATGCCAAGAAATCGACCATGTGGCCAGAGGGTTGGAAGTTTCAGTCCCACCCCCTCAACCTCCAGGAGGGGAGAGGGGCTGAAGGCTGAATCAATCACCAATGGCCAATGATTTAACCAATTGAACTTCTGTAATAAAGCCTCTATAAAACCCCAAAAGGATGGGTTTTGGAGAGTTTCCAGGTAGGTGACCCAGGACACGTGATGTACCACCACGCCAGGCCCCAAACTCCATGAGGATTAAAGCTCCTTTGTTCAGAATCTCACCATATGTATCTCTTCCTCTGGCTGTGGATTCCTGTCCTTTAATATCCTTTGTAATACACTGGCAATCTAGTAAATAAAATGTTTCTCTGAGTTTTTTGAGCCACTCTATCAATCAAACCCAAGGAGGAAGTCATGGGGACCTCTGATGGATAGCCAGTGAGTTAGCAGTCTGGGTGACAACTCGAACTTGTGATTGGCATCTGAAGTGTGTTTGTGGGGGTGGGGGGCAGTTTCGTGGGACTGAACCCTTGGCCTGTGGGATCTGATGCTGTCTCCAGGAAGGCGGTGTCAGAATCGAGTTGAATTATAGGACACACAGCAGGTATCTCAGAATTGGTGGTGGTATGGGGAAACCACCCTCTACGTCGGAATTGGTGACTAGAATCTGGTTAAATGCCAAAACGACAGTGTAATTTACATGGAAGGAGTTTGATTCCCACAGAAGTAGTTCATTGGAATATGACTAAAGCCACACCTACTCCCCCAGATCTTGAGCACACAGCTCGCACTTAGCAACATCCTTCGTCATCGTTAACTTTAATGAGCAGCTCTTGGCTTTGTTTTCTATACCAAACACCATCAGTTCTTCCCCCATCACCATCACCTTGAATCTGCCTCCATGTGTAGAACCTTTCCTCCCCTGCCTCCTTTACCCCAGAACCTATTCTCATCCACATAGATCACATCCCATGACATCAACCAGAGATAAGATCCAGCCTCTTGGTATCAGGACAAAGGAAACTTGATCAGTCTAGGCACGTAGTTCCTATCAATTCCCCACACCCCAAAGCTTACATGAGTATAAACTGCTGTCTTGCTTCGGCTCTAGGATTCCCTGGGCCTTCGATAGCCTGAAGGCAGCCGTGAATGGCACACAGCTGTGTGCTCTTGTGTCAAGGTCCTGATGTAGAAGAGAAGGGCTTTGATCCCCATCCCTGCTCTGTGCACAATCAGATTCAGACCTTAGATCCGTAAACTTGTTACCATTCCATTTCCTTTCCTATAAAGTAAAAAAAAAAAAATAGAGAGAGAGAGAGAGTATGGGGCTAGGGGGTGGAGGGAGGCAGGGGGAGGCAGAGGGAGAGAGAAAATCCCAAGCAGGCTCCACACCTGACGCAGGGCTCGACTTCACCACCCAGCGATCATGACCTGGGCTGAAATCAAGAGTCAGATGCTTAACAGGTTGAGCCACCCAGGTGTCCCTAAACTAAATTTTAAAGATTTTAATGGCTGGAAGCAAACTGAGAGGTCATCTAGTTCCATGCCTCATCCCCAGAAGAGGAAAGAAAAGCAGAAGGAGAGCCAGATTTGAGCCTCCCGCCTTACGGAAGAAGTGGTTGGTAAAAGGCTTTGTGTAAGACAGATGTTAAGACTTATGTTAAGTAAGATTACTCTTATTATAAAACACTTCCTTCCATAATGGGAAATAGTCTGTCAAAAAAACAAGACATAAAGTTATGTATAAATCATGCTAGCAGGTGTACATTTTATTGTTGTTTTACAAAGAACGGTGTTGCAGAATCACATGTTTGTATATGCATAGAGTATCTTTGCTAGCAGCAATTTCTTCTGGAGAGCTGGCCTGGGGAATTGGGAGGGGAGTGGGTCAGGCTGAAATGGTGAGTGACAAAGGCACTTGCCAAATCTTTTCTGTTTGCTCTTGCCTGATGGCCAGACGAGAAAAAGAAACTTTGGGTTTCAGTGAAAAAATCTGAATTAATTACCTCGTTCATTCTCTTCCTTTTCTATGCAACTTAATTAAGATAGAAACAACTGGACCTTTTTGGCTCGCTGGCCCTGGCAAGGACTCGCGTGTTCCACACAGGGAAGCTGCGAGCGGTACAGAGCGTCCCTGTGGTCCCGAGTCGCCACCCAGTCCTCTGTCTTCCTGCGGACCCAAACTTTGGCAAGACCGGAATTTCCGATCAGAAGAAACACCTGGGCAGGAAGGTGGCGGGGGGGCAGGGGGGAGAGAGTTGTACAAAAGGGGGTAATGCTTTTTCACACCAGCCCGCAAGTTGGCAGACCTTTTTGGCCCAGCTCTTCTGTAACCTCTCCATTATCCGCACTGCCTGGGGGCTCCCAGCCACCAGCCCCCTTGGGCGCTTTTGGGAAAAGAGATACTCAACCAGAACTCAACTCCATTCCTAGCTCCATGACTTCAGTAGCATCCATTAACCCTTTCTCCTGAGAATATTCTTCTTCCCCTTCGTCTCCTTGATGTCCTGGGAGAATGTTCATTAGACTCAGAAGAGTCCATCTAGTGGAATTTATAAACGGACCGCCACCTGTTTCCAGTGCCAGTGACACAAGCAAGACCGTTCCTGCTCTGTGGAGTTCTGCACGTGTGTGGGAAAGATAGACCTGAGGACGTTCAGCTTCCTAGAGAGAAAATCTAGCATGAGTTAAAGAAAATAATAAGAGCCAACATGTGTACAGCAATGCTGTAACTCCCGTAATCGTTAGTGGTATTCGTGCGATGATACAGTGATAGGCGGGCTCAGGGCACCTCCCCGTGGAGCTGTGATGAGAGGATGCTGTGCTCTCTAGCTGACGCCTCTCTGATCCGCACTTCCAGTGGGCTTTCCTTTCTGCTCACCAGAATGAATGGGATCTCCTGAAACCCAACTACTGCGCGCTGGGCACCCCCATAACCAGCTTTTATCTCGCGCATTCTGGATGCAACAGATATCTCTGAATTTCCTAAGTACCCAGAACTTTCAACTAACCCTGAAAATAAATGAAGCATGCGCTCTGTTCTCAGATGGGATCGCTCCGAGCGGTCGCGTCTAACTGATTCTGGAGGGAGACAAAACAGATTCCCCACATCTAGGTTAACTATGGGTAACATGGGGGGAGATTGTAGTCTGTGTAGAGGGATGAGCCAAGCTCCAGCTGTTGAGGGCCCTGGAGCAGCAGAGTAGGGAGCAGGATTGCTCGCTGTCCCATGCTCTCTCCCTCTTCGCTCTGTCCTGCATGCCCTCCTGAGAGCCCAGCAAAAATCCCGCTGAGGGTGCATACAGATGAGTACAAAAGTGCTTTGTCCATAGCTACTTTGTATCTCTCCTCTCTCTGGCCCCAGGTGCGCTTTGAAACCATGTTATTATAATCATGGTTTTCTTGTGCATTTGAGATTAGATCGACATTTAAAAATCTAGCTCACAGGCAGAAGGTAAAACTGCAAGTAAATGCTTGGCCAAAGAAGTCTTTGTTGAAACAGTGGGGACCTGCGTCAAAATAGTCTTCTAACAATTGCAACATAGAAGGCGTGTCCTTTCAGCGGGCACTGGATATTTGAGGGGCTTGGGTCCTCTCCTACTTCTCTACCCCGCAGGGGCCAGCACAGTTCTTGGCACAAAGTAGGTCCCCAATAAAGCTTCAGCTCTCCACCAGAGCTGGCCTGCTCTCCACTAACTAGGTCTGCTCTCCCCTGGGTGCATTCCCTCCTGGCTGCCCTTGAGGGGTTGGCCATGGACCTGTGGCATCAAGCAATCTTTACTCCCAATCACGCTGCAGACCTACAAAAAAAAAAAAAAAAAAATCCCCCCAGGTCCTTCAGAAAACACTGGTGTTTTGTTCAGGGCAAATTAAGCTCAGAGACTGAGATTCTTTGCCAATAATTTATTTGACACAGACTCATTACGGGAATTAAAATTCATAATAGTAATATTTCACAAGCCAATAGCATACAAGATAATGCCTCTTAATAAGCCAATAAAGGAATAACATACTCCAAACCAATGACAGATAAATTACACTATTGTTCCAGGCAACGGGAAGGTGAAAGAAATACAGTCCAAATTTCGTTGAGGGGTACCTTTGTACAAGTTGGTTCTCAGTGGAGTAGTCAGGCCTTCCAATTAAAAGCCGGTTATCAGCTGCCCGCGTAGGTCCCTCACTGCTGCGGCCTGGAGCTGGCGGGCGATGGGGCCGTTGTTGGAAGGCAAGGTGGGCTGCTCCGAAGGTTATTGGTCCAGAGACTGTTCCATGGTTTGCACCACGGGCTACAAGGAGTGGGCTCACCAAGGTAGGAGTAGATGTCCCCTCTTCTTCCTGAGACTGTCAGCCCTACTGACCGAGACTATCCCAGCCACGGCAGAAGCAGGTGTCTCAAGATCTCTGGAGAGCTCTTTAGATCAGCAAAGAGTAGTCTTATCTAGCCGGATCCCTCTCGAATTGCTGGTCAAACCTCTTGGTTTTCCAACGAGTGAGGACACCGCAGCCGTTACTGTGGTGTCAGTAACACAATGGTCCTTTCCGCTCCAGGTGTGAGAGTTCGAGAACTAAGTCCTAATATCCGATTTCAAAACCATTTGATCAAAATAAGTTACTCAAAGCAAGTTCAAACACAAACAACATTGTCCATAAGGAGCTTTCAAAACATGGATTTGAAATCACAGCAAGTCTGTACACAGCCACCGGTTTCCGTATTGAGGTATACGACTGACATTTGCTATCAAGAAAAGATTTGAGTGGCGGGGCGCCTGGGTGGCTCAGTCGTTAAGCGTCTACCTTAAGGTAGCCTGGGTGGCTCAGGTCGTGATCCCAGGGTCCTGGGATCAAGCCCCGTGTCAGGCTCCCTGCTCCGTGGGAAGCCTGCTTCTCCCTCTCCCACTCCCCCGCTTGTGTTCCCTCTCTCGCTGTGTCTCTCTCTGTCAAATAAATAAATAAAATCTTTAAAAAAAAGAAAAGAAAAGATTGATTGGCTCAGACGGTCTGATAACAGGCATGCACTAGGGAGGAACACGGGGGCTGACAGGAATCCATGCCTCGGACTTCAAGTTCGACTGCAGCACTCGGCACCAGGGCAGACACCTGGTGGAACCTTCGCTCCAGAGGTGTGGATGCGCTGGCTGACCCCCGATGAGAGCTGTCTGTCCAAGGCTGGGCAAATCCCCACTAGGGCCAGCAAATTCCTGGTAGGCATTCTTCCTGACCTGTTTCAGGTTATTATACAGACCCCAAGGCAAGCACAAGGTGGGGAGTGATAATCAGAAGGCATGGCTCCAGCATGTGCCACGTGACGACCAGCAAGTTTATCTAGAGACCACCCTATCCAACAAGGGGCTTAGACATGATGACCTCCAGACCCAAGCCAGAAACGTCCAGTCTGTCTTCCATGAAGCATTTCAATGTCCGCACATAATCAGAAGCCTTGTTGCCTGAAGCAGGAATTATCAGGGGGGCAAGAAGCAGGTTTCAGGATGTGATCATTCTGTCCCAGCTACACTCAAAAGCCTGAGAGCCCCCACTGCTTGCCTTCTCAGGAAGCAAATGACGGATTCCCTCAGGGCCAGCTCAGGGCCTCCTTCTTCTCTTAATCTGACTCTATCTGCTGGCCCATCCCAGGCTGCAGCTCTTGGCTTCCTAGGTCAACAGCTCTGCAGGTGCCCCGCACACAGAGCCCAGCCCCAAACGTGCCCTGCGAGCCCTCAAGACCGCTTTCTCGGCCCCCACCGCCCCTGATCATCTTTTGGCAAACATTCCCAGATCTTTCCATGAGAGCTCCAATTTATTTAAAAGGCATGTTTTTTCTCCCAATGGAATTTGTTAACTAAACAATTCATATTGACTGTTTCGGTTTTTCATGAAAATCATCAAAGGTTGTACACCTTGGCCCAGGGACAGGTCCAGGTTTTGTTGGAGCCGATGTAGGATAATATAGATGCAGGCACAGGGCCATGGGGGCGCCCAGGCAAGCGAGGGGCCCTGAGGCTGAAGCTTCATTAGGTTGGTGATGAAGCCACCTCTGCCCTTATTTGGAGATCTGAATCCCAGCGAGAGCACAGGGCTCTCTGCAGCAAGACAATCCACCACCTATGATGGTCTATCACCTGCCAGGAGCACAATGAGGAAGAAAAGGGGGACTAGAGGTAGAAAGTCCTAGCTTCCATGACCAGCTCTGTCTCTTTACCTGCTCTGTGATCTGAAGCATAAAGTGACCTACTTCACTGTGCTTCAGCTCCCCCTCTGAAAAAACCCGGAGACAACGGTCCATCTTTCATGCGTGTGCTGTGAGGATTCCAAGGATGGCTTTAGGTAACACACATAGAAGCGCGTCATACGGTTTGCTCAGAGAACGACTGAATCCAACTCCCATCCAACAATTTTCATCAGGATTTGTGTTCGGGATTAAAATTTACCTTCTGCAAGGCAAGTTAGTTATTTTATTTATTTCATTTCGTTTTTTTAGGGAGAGAGTGCACAAACAGCCAGGGTGGCAGTCAGAGGAAGAGGGAGAGAGAGAAACTTAGCCAGGCTCTGCGCTGAGTGCAGAGCCCAATGAGGGGCTCCATTTCACAACCCATGAGATCAGGACCTAAGCCATAAACCACTGTCCTGACACTTAACCAACTGAATCACCCAGGCGCCCCCAAGACAAGTTAGTTATTAACTTGACAAACAACAGACACAGAACCGACAAGCATATATTCAAAGGTAGTATAAATGTATAAAAACAAGATGCAAAACAGAACCACACTTAGCCTAAACCGGTGGCTGACAATTCTTTTTCTGCGCCCACGCGCCAGAGGGACATGGCGTAATCCAGACAACAATGGCTTAAGGCTGCAGCAACAGAAGAGGGGCTTATGAACAATTTGCAAACCTCTCAGGTGTTCTTTGCTTCCTCATGATACACGTTCTCCTCCAACCTATATCCCAACCCCCATAAGCCACCCCCAGTCCCAGTTGAGAATCACATTCTTTCCAAGAATTAAGATAAAATACTGAGTTTATTCGGTTGATTTGACCAATTATGCTGGATAAAAGTGTTGGTTTCATTTGCATGATGTAAAAACATACTTTAAGTGGGACTACTCACATATTCACAACAGTAAAAATATATGTATAGGTAAGAAAAATTCATGGAGGCATTTGATATAAAACATACACAGTATGCTATTTTAATACACAAATGCTTAGAAGAAAGTAGTCAGAAGAGTTACAAAAGTAGCATCATTAAGAATTTAGAAATGTTTCCATTTTTCTTAAAGGTCACGTTCTCATCCTTTGGGATGTACAGAAATTATGTGGTTTACACAGTTTTATCCACATTCAAAACATCATGTTTTAAATGTTTTAAGCATAGCATATACAGTACAAAATGTTTCCATAGGAACATAACAGAACCTGTCACTAGTGGTCTGCTGTCAGATGGCTCCTAAATAATCAGCCATTTTTAAGACACTAGTCCAGCTTATTGCTATAATATTCAAATTATTCTATTCACCCAAAATATAATGACTTTAATTTATACTAGAACCTACCTACAAAGGCTCAAGGAGTTATCATATAATATACACCAATATATACAAAACAATTATCTGAGTTAAATGAAGTTCTCAACCTTAAATTAGAACCAAGAATAGTAATTTCAGGCTAAGACATTATCCTTGTGATATTCTCAGTATTTACAACATTTTGAGCAAAGTGCACAGTGAATGGAATCAGTCACCAGAAATGATCCTTCTATGAACTCTCAACTTCCTTTGAGTTACACCACCTGAGACATGAGAACCTTTAGACTGGGGGCTACCAAGGCAGCTTCACGAATCAAACCCATGGGAGCCACGTGGAGTCACATTCATGAGTCACGGGAGCCCTTATCTGTTTCCCTATACAGAGGCCGATTCCCTATACAGAGCCCCGGTGTAGAGTCAGCAGAACCAGCTTCCAGGAGCCCAGTGCTGAGTCTTATTTAGAGCAAATGATGCCACCGATCAACCATATTCTAGTGTTGGTGGACCCCGTACAAGGTTGAAATAGCCAGCCAGGGCCCCAAGGTCTATGTAGAGAGAACGTTGCCTCTTTAGCATCTCAGATTCCTCAGTGCTTCCTGTGCATGATGAATCTGGAAAGGGAAACATTGAAAAAACTAAAATTAATGACCAGGTGACATGCTCAACAATAAATACCTGTTTTTTTCTGGGGAAAAAAAAAAACAACGAACACTTGGCCCTAATCAAACAGCATTCAAGCTATGGTTTAATTAAAAACCTACAGATTTAGAGTAATAGACTGTGGGCTAGTTTATGTAATATGACATAGACGAAAGGGTTCGAAAAAGAGTCAATGAGGACAAGAAATTAGCTAGAAATTCTGGCATGTTTTCTAACACCCCAGATGGTTCTCTTTAAATACAGAAAAGTCAGACAAGAGGATGAAATGCAAATAAACATTCCAGGCTTGACATCTGGGTTTGGACCTAAATGGATTAAGAATGCCACAGATTTCAGTAATAAAAATAGAAACCCTCTCCGTGCATATTCAATGTTCCTGGAATGTGTACTGACTTTGCTAAGTGGGAAAGATTCATAGCTGGCAAGGAGATTTTAAGCAGAGGAAGACAAAAATCCAAGTTGACTTCAAATTCAATATTTTATCTGTGCAGGAGCAGTGCCCTGATGTCTCCAACCAAGGACTGGCGTGACTTACTGTAATTGCATGAAATAGAACCCTGTGCAGAACCAACAAGCAAGACTGCCAGGCTTGATTTGTTTTTAAAGGCAAATGATACTCCCCAGTGCAAAAAAGCAAGTCAGAGGCGATCCTCAAGGACTGTTGTTACCTACATTTGTGTTGAAACATGTTATGATTTGCTGGTCACTTAGCCAATTTTTTTTTAATGCTTTTGCTAAATAACATTCTTGCTGAGACTTCTTAGACAATTTATGGCACTCAAGAAGTCACGGCATTCTTTTTCCACCCCTTTCGTGACCAGCGTCGGCAGTCTGAGGTAGACAGAGAAAGAAGGGAAGCAAGGGGCACTGCACATAGCAGGTGTCCATACCCGCAATGTTCTCAGGAAGCTCCAACTCCTTCCTACTCAGCAGCCTCTTCCGCTCAAAGAGGGCAGAGTCCAGACTCTGACAGCGTGGCTGATCCTCTCTGGGGGGGTTCAGGGCGTCGTGTTTGAGTAGGTCTGCTGCCCTCGGGCGGTGATTGGGGTTCCTCTCCAAGGCGGCCTCTATCAGCAATCTCATGCCAGGGCCGCAATCATCCGCAATATCTTCCAACGGGGGCGCCTGCTTGTGGATCTAGCAACACACCAGCTCTCTTACCACCAACGGTATGAAAATACACCCTCAACAGTTCAAGTGTTCTGGTGAACAAGACCTGGAAAGTTACTTGTTTCCCACTACACGCCCTGCAGCGAATACAGTCATGCCCTTACACGAGTTTCCCTTTAATTCCATAATCACCCCGAGTTAAACCCATCCTTTGGGTGAATGAAGTTCAAGGGTCACTGTGCTGTAAAGGGGAAGGATCTGCTCTGTGATCTCCCAGTGGTAAAATGGAAGTGGCATGTTTCATTACATCCAAGCTGGCTTGGGGATCTATAATCTCATATCTCTTCTATGAAAGTGTTCAAAGAACATATACACAGTTTCTTTGGCTCAGAGATTTATGCTACTCAGACTCTACTAAGTGGCATTTTATGAGGCACGAATAACAGAATAGCATATATGCCCAATGCACATTTTAGCCAATTCCCATTGCAAGAGCAATGCCTTCTTTGCAGGAATGGGACTTTCCTCCATGTAGGAAGAACTTTCAGCTTCGCCTCCTGAGTCACTAGTTCACATCATCCCACTCGGGTATGTTACAGGAGGGACAGCAGCTCTCCTGAGCAGGTGAACCTCCCCTGCGCCCTCAGCCCCGGCTGAGCCCCACTTACTATGTAGAGGTAGGAGGGATAGGCTGAGCGAGGGTAGCGCTTCACCCAAGGCGGGGTGCCTGTCTGCATGTGGATGAGTGTGGCTCCCAGGCTGTAGATGTCTGCTTTGGTTGAATGGCCTCTGCATAGGATCACCTCTGGGCTCATGTAAATCTAAAAAAGAAGGAGAAAACATCAGTCTGACTCTCCCCCATTTCCTGGGGTGTCCATTTCCCTCATCCATTTCTGGAAGCTGGCTCATCCACCTTTACCATATTACTGCACGTTTTAGCCCTTCAGAAGAGCATGTCACGGCTATGCTCCCTGAAGCTGGGGAGAGGGACACCCTTGGGGGGCAGAGGAGGTGGTCAGGCAGCTTTGGCCTGAGGTGTATCTGCAGCCTAATAAAGAACACTCTTTTTCCACATACTGAACACATAGGTAGACCGGGCAGCCACGGGCCTGCAGCCAAGAACCCATCTGAGTTGATGGGTGGATGATGAGTAGAACACCCACTCATCACGGTTCTGGAAGGCACTGACCGAGGCTTAACTTCTCTATTAAAACACCAATTCTGGGCACGTGGGTGGCTCAGTCGGTTAAGCGTCTGCCTTCAGCTCAGGTCATGATCCCAGGATCCTGGGATCAAGTTCTGCATCAGGCTCCCTGCTCAGCGGGGAGCCTGCTTCTCCCTCTGCCCGCTCCCACTCATACACCCACACACGCATGCTCTCTCATGCACAAGCACAAAAGTAAATAAATAAAATCTTAAAAAAAAAACAATTCCTTTCAATATTTAAATGAATACTACAAATACGCATCTTCACTTCACATTTCTCATTAAATTGCCAAACCTCTACTTATCTGCCATGATAAAATGTGGCAGAGATCCACTGGGTATTAACACCAATCACATGGGAGAGAAGCACTTCGAGTGTAATGTTGTAAAAGTGGTCCTAATTGGTCATTTATACAAACTACTTCTTATTTCTACCTACCACGTAGCCCGGTGACTAAATATTAAACGCATGCCATTTTAAAATTGGTTTCAGGCTGGAAAAGCAGGGCTAGTTTCAGAAATAGTTCTCCTAAGAAGTCTCTGCTTATAAACTTAAAAAAGAAAGAAAAAGCAAGCAAATGCTGGTGACCCATGATCTGTATTTATGGCTGGTACAGATACAGTAGTTAAAATCTTAATTATCAATATTTTACATTAAGAAATGTTTATGCTGCCCACCGTCTGAATATGGAGAAAGGGGTAAGTGTTCCGGGAATATATTTCAGAGTCAGTAAGTAAAAAAAAAAAAAAAAAAAAAAAAAAAAATTTGCTTACAAAAACTGGGAAAATTTCCCAGTTTCCCCGTCCTAACCATATTCAACACCATCCTACAACACACTTCCTGGCTGGCTTGCTTTTGTTCCCTTGCTCATTCTGTCTGTCTGTCTGAACGAACAGGCTAAACTGAGCTCCTTGTTCTCAAACATTTCCTGAAGTGAAGGCAGAGCATTTGGATCCCCACAGACTTTCTTACTAAATATAATCACAAAGTTAAACACATGCAGTGGGAAAGATTAGTTGTCCATAGAGGATAGTGTACCTCCTCTCCCCTTGTTTGCCCTCCTAAGCAAAGAGCAGGCAAAGTATTTACTGTTGGTGTAACCCACAGCAGCTCTGTATACAGGGCTCTGGAGGCCCCCAGGGATGGCACATTTAGGGATGCAGCATTCTCTCCACTTGGTGGCGTAGCTGCTCCTCCCCCACCCCCTACCACGGAACGCAGATCCCCCAGTGTTCCATGGCTCAGAGCTCCTGCTTCTGTAGGCTCTACCCGAGCCAGAGCAACGGGGCATGGTGTTCAAGAACTCTTCAGGCTGGCTGACTGCAAGCATGAAATAGGCCCGGTGGGAACCATGCAAGGCAACCTGTATGTCCGGGGGTCAAGGCCTTCACCTCTCAACACATTTATTAGAAATGTGTCACGTGTGTGTGTGTGCATGAGCGTGCACGTGCATGTGATGATGACATGTTAACTTACATCAAGTAAGCCCAATCACAGGCTCAGAGGAAAATAAGAACTTTTAAAAAAGAATCACGCTATAAAAGTAATCCTAAGGGCGCATGGGTGGCTCAGTCGATTAAGCAACCGACTCTTGATTTCAGCTCAGGTCATGATCTCAGGGTCGTGAGATCGAGCCCCACATTAGGCTCCGTGCTGGGTGTGGAGCCTACTTAAGATTCTCTCTCCCTCTCCCTCTCCATCTCCCCCCCATCCCCACTCCCTCTCTCTCTTAAAAAAAAAAAAAGGTAATTCTAATTAGCTATTTACATTCATTATTCTTTCTCTGTATGATGTAATTAAAAAACAGTAAGTTAAGTATATGCCAGATTAACACTGTGCTTATATTTTATGGTTACAGTATAATGTTCTGAATATGAATGCTGGGAGAGATCAAACACAGGAGACCAGCTACACTGCAAGGATCAGCAATCATCTACAGCTATTCAGCAGTCAAGTGATCAAGTTCCAAAGGAAAGTAAGTCTACATGGTTGACTTTAACTAGCAACATCTTATTGGCTCTTTAACTAGGAAGAGTTAAAATAAGCTCACTGAAAGCTTTCAATGGTGATTTCACACCAATATCAAACTTCGACTGGTGAGCACCATACGGATAGTAAATGCAGGCTGATTTGAAGAAAGTTTATAACGCTCAACATCAAAGCCAGTTTAGTGCTTTGTAAAAAGCAATTTACATTTGCTGAAAATAACTCAATCCAAAATACTATTTAGGAGTAAACACTATGTTATTATCTCATGCTCAAGCACACATTCTCTTTCTGTTAGAGAATCCCAAGGAAGACAATTCTTTGTCCAGCCATTGCAAAATGTTCAATTTGATCACACTGCCGGGAAGAGAAAGGTATTTTCTATCTTTAATACCATAAATAGTTTGTTTCTCAAACTGGCTCCAGGAAAAAGGGTAGAATGTCACATATCTGAACTTCTGACTAATGCCAAAATATGCTGAAACATTTTCCAAAAAAAACATGTCATAAGCATTAAGTCTTATTAGATTTTGTGCTTCGGTGAAGTATTCTTAAGATCTGGGGACTAAAACATTCTTTTAAAGAAGTCTAGAGTTTTCTCTTCTAAATATCATTCTGCTCAAAGACAACTATCGAGGATCCTTCCTCAAGTCTTTTACAGAATAACTTCAGTAATACTAGCAATTTCTTCTGCTTCCCAGGAGAGTTTTTGCTTTGAGAGAGTTAAGAAAAAACTAATACAATTTTAGTTTCAGACGATGATTATTTGTTTGCTTGTTTTTGCACTGCAATCGGGTTCAGTGCAATATATCTACGAGCTAGACTAAGGGCTGTCATTTGGTTAAATACTAAGACTGACCTAGTAATCTTTTTTTTTTTTTTTAAGATTTTATTTAATTGGGGGGGGTAGAGGCAGAGGGAGACAAGCAGACTCCTCACTGAACGCAGAGCCCAACTTGGGACTCGATCCCAGGACCCTGAGGTCATAAGCCAAGCCGAAGTCAGATGCTTAACCGACTGAGCCAACCGGGTGCCCCCTGACCTGGTAATCTTAAGGAAAAGGCACAGCCAGTGCCCTCCCTCCATTTGCTGGGGGCACTTAGAGCAGAGAGAGGGCACGGGGCTGGGAGGGTCTGATAGTTAAGCATGGGCCGGGGAGGCAGCTTCCACTCACATTTACCTTCCCAGTTGCATCCAACCCCATGCCCATCATAATCTACCATGAACTAAACTGTTGCTTTTTTAATAATTCAGGTAAATTTAAAATAGGTCCTCTCACCAAAGAGTGGGGGTTGCTGAAGTACCACCAAGTCCACAGTCCTTGTTGACCCCTGGCCAGTGCTCCCGATACGCACAACAGCCTGACACATAGCGATGTTCAATAGATGCTTCTACATGAATCCACTCTTCAGCCCAATCATGTATATGTTAAATTAAATATATTATTTGAAAACCCATGAATGCATTCCTCACAAACTCATTTACATTCAGAAAAGTTTGTGGTTTGGTTTTGCTTTTGCTTCACAAATGAAATAAATATTAGAGCTAGTTTGTATCTCTAAATACAATTTATTTGTGCTATAATAAATTTTAAGTTTATTATAGGCTCTCTAGAATTAAAGATAAGCCTAAAATATTGTTGTTCCTCAATATATATTATTAACGACTATGACAATTATGACTTTAATTGAACCAAAACAATAATATATATATATATGTTATACTAAGAATATACATACTAGTTATATTAAAAAGTTACATAGTAGTTAGAATTTAGTCTCCAAAAAAAATTGGTTTAAGTCCCAGATCTGTCACTAGCTGAGTAACTTTGGGCAATTTATTTTAACTTCTTCAAGCTTATTCCCTTATTGTAAATAATAGTATTTGCCTACAATAACAGTATTTACTAATAACAGCATGATAACAAGGATTAAATAATATAATTAATTTAAAATGCTAAAATTAGGGGCGCCTGGGTGGCTCAGTCGTTAAGCGTCTGCCTTCGGCTGAGGTCATGATCCCGGGGCCCTGGGATCGAGCCCCACATCGGGCTCCCCGCTCAGCAGGAAGCCTGCTTCTCCCTCTCCCACTCTCCCTGCTTGTGTTCCCTCTCTCACTGTCTCTCTGTCAAATATATAAATAAAATCTTTTAAAAAAATAAGATAAAATAAAAAATAAATAAAATGCTAAAATTAGTACTTGGCACAGAACAACTGCTCATTAAATATGTTTCAATGAATAGTAACATTTGATGCAATGGTTTTCCTCCCCTTTTTTGTCCTTTCTGCAACAACACCAGAACATTTTTAAATTTTACTCTTAAAAAGCTATTGACCTTTCCTATGGGAATAGAATTACCTCTGTTCCACGAAGGTCCTTAGGAAAATAGATATCTTCAGTCATTTGAACGCTTAGGCCAAAATCCACCAAAACAGCTTTTGTAGACATGAAGACAATGTTGCTAGCTATAAAAAGAGGACATTTTTTAGGATAAAATTGTCTGTATACCCATAAATAAAATAAAAACATCACCTGAAATGATGAGTCCCAAATCAGAACAGACTGAAATGTGCTCCCTACCGAGATGACTATATTATATCCAAAAGAGGAGGATAAATACGGGTGAGAATTCCAGTGAAAATCACTTCATATGTGCCAAGAGCGCAGCCAGCGCGGGGGTAAATGCTTGCACACACTAAGAACGCTCAGGATACAATGGCCAAGCCATGGAAGCAACCTAAGGGTCCACGACAGATGAGTGGATAAAGAAAATACGATGTGTGTGTATGTGCACGTATAAGACAATATTATTCAGCCACAAAAAAGGATGGAATTCTGCCTTTTGCAACAACATGGATGAAACCTTGAAGATCTAAGCGAAATCACTGAGAGAAGTCAGACAAAGACGAATACTGTACGAATCTCACTAGTCCATGCGATCTAAAACAAACGAACTCATAAAAAGAGAGAACAGATCGCAGTTGCCGGGGGGGGGGGGGGGGGGGGGCGGGCGGGGCAGAAATGGGTGAAGGCGGTCAAAGCATACAAACTGCCAGTGATAAGATGAACAAGTTTGGGGGGGCTGTAATACACAGCATGGTGACTATTGTTAATAATGCTGTATTATATATTTGAAAGTAGCTGGGAGAGTAGATTTTAAAAGTTCTCACCACACCCACACGATTTTAACTATGTGAGGTGATGGATGTGTTAACTAAGCCTATTGGGGTAATCTTTTTGCAATACATACGTATAGCAAATCATTACATCATATACCCTAGGCTTACACAATGTTATGCCAGCTATATCTCAATAAAGCTGGAAAAATATAATAATGCTCGGGAGCTGGACTTTCAAATCCTAAGATATAAGCATATTATTATCATGCCACTTTCCAAAAATGAAAAAGTAAAATACCCATTTTTTTTAAAGTAAAAGTTTTGTTAGTTCAATGTAGCATTAAATAGTAAGGTTGATAGTGGGTCTTTGGCATTTGGTGCTAAAACACGTTGCATGAGCACAGGGGAGGAAGGTGAAAAGCCCTCGAGGGCAGCTCTCCTCTCCACCACCGAGGATCTTCAGACTGAAGAGAGGAGCCCATCTGCCTCCTGTCCAACTCGTCTCTAAGCCAAAGGGGTTACACATCCAAACGTAACTCACGTTTAATATCATGATGAATCACTTTCTTTGAGTGTAGAAAATCGAGTCCCTTGAGAACATGCTTTGTCACCCAAATAATTTCAAATTCTCTCATTGGTCCACAGCTCTCCAGTTTCTCGAGAACAGACCCTCCCTCGCCTGCTTCCATAAAGAGGTGCACAGTTTCACCCCAGAGCACAGCGCCATATAACTCAGCGATGTTCTCGTGCCGGAAGCAGGCCTGGATTTCCACATCAGATGGCTTAAATTGATCTACTGGGATCTAGAACACAAAAATACCAGTAAGATTCTAGACAAAAATATATATGAGATAGGTCAACTCACAAACCAGAGGGCAAATAAATGCCTTCAAGGAGATCATGATCTGCATGAAATTATACTGCCAAGTTAAAATAATGTTCAAACCTGCTTTTACATTACATCAGCTTTAGGTAAACAGTTCAAAATAAGAAAATAAGGACAAAATGTAAAATATTATTTTCACTTAGAATGTAGCAATCCAACCAAAGAATTATTTGTAATTGAATCAAAAGAGAGATAATTTCCCATCTATTTTGCATGTACTTTCTATGGCACCTAGATTTTAGGTTGTCTTTTCAATATTTCCACTTGTTATGAAGTAATATAATGTCTTTGGACATTATATTGCTCATGCTCTGGCAATGCATTTAAAATCTATCCTAAGGAAAATCAAAAGTCATTAATAAAGAAAAAAGTAGATCTTTCAGTGCAGATAGATATGTAATGTCTCCAAAATACAGAGTCGGATGAAGAAAGCAAGATGCACAAGTACATGCATTATGCTCCCATCTGTAAAAATCTCTTTAAGCTATACATGACCCATGTCCATAGAAATTTTCTGGAAAGATGTATAAGAACTCATTCACAGTAGTTGCCTCAAGGAAAGAGATCTCATTCTTCAACCTACATTCTTTTGAATCTGCTAAGTGTTGTTAATCATCTTACATGGTTTTCTTTTTAAGAAAAAAATACAGCTTAAAAATTAAATGTAAGTACTCTAGAGAAAACAAACCTGCAAAGTTCTTTTTTCATGCCTTTTGTGATGAAACTGTAAAACAGGACATTTTGGTTCTAAGACCTTTCTAAAATGTCACTAGAGTCTCTTAAAAGAGTTGGAACGTGTCTCTTCTAAATGCAAGCTTCAAATGGCTTATTATAATATCTCCTTGTTTTCTTTTGAGAACAGATACTCTAGCAAATCTTTATGAAGGAACAAATGAGGCCAATCTATTGTTGGTCTTTTTTTTTTTTTTAATTACAATAAGATACACTATGGCCAGATTCAGCAAATCAAAAGGGAGTTTATTTTATTGAACTCTTAAAAACTTTACTTTTTATTTTTTGATGGATATGGATCACTTTTTTATTTTATTATGTTATCTTAGTCACCATACAGTACATCATTAGTTTTTGAGCACTCTTAAAAACTTTTAAAGTGAAACAGACGTACCAAAATGCATAAAACTGGTTATGTATCCAACTCAATGAATTTTCAACTGAACACACCCATGTCACCACCATGTAGATCAAGAAATGGAACTCCACCAGCCCCCCCCAGAAACCCTTTCCTGACCTCTGCCAGTCACTGCCCCTCAAGGGCACCCACTATCCTGACTTCCAACAGCACGGATTTGTTTAGCCTATTTTTGGCCTGTATAGAAGTGGAATCTCATAGAGTAGAACTTACTTTGTATCTGGCTGTTCGGGCTTAACATATGGTGATGAGATTCATCCACACTATTACAGTTGTAAACCATTTGGTCTCTTCACTGTACAGTATCCCACTGTGTAAATATACCACACTGTGACATCTGGAGAATTTCCAGTTTGGGACTATTACAAAGAGTGCTATGATGAACAGTCATGCATAGCTTTTGGTGAGCACGTGCACATGCCTCTTGGGTGTGTGCCTATAGGAGTAGAATTGCTGGGTCACAGGGTGTGTACGTGTCCAGCTTCGGCAGCCTTCCAAAGCAGGGACGCCTCAGCAATGGCTACTTAAGAAGAGACAGGGTCTTTGCAATAATTGGTCTATTTATATTCAATCCTTTAATCTACAGTCTTGTGAAGCCTTGCAGCTTTCCCAGCTTGGCTTCCCTGCCTGGTTCCCTCCCCTGTGGGTGGGAATAAAAGAGCAGCACACAGATTTGCTCCTGCAGGAGAGCTCCCCTCCACTCCACCCTACCGCAAGAGGGATGATGTTATCCAAGGTCCTGCTGTAGAAGCCAGCAGCGTTTTCTGCTTTATCAACGCAAACTAGATTAAAACCAACTATGCACTTAAACAGACTTAGGGGCTGAACCCCAGGGAGCAAGCAAGTCCAAAAAAAAAAAAGAAGGATGTTTTCGGACAGGGCGCCCTTACCTAAGATCCAATCAAATGGCAACAAACAAGAGCCACGGTGCTAAACACACATACATACGGCGCAGGATGTCTGGTTATAAAGTACATACCAATTTACACGCCATTCTTTTCTTAGTCTTTATATCTTGTGCTAAGTACACTTTTCCAAAGGCCCCCCGAGGTATGAAATCAGAGCCAATATTCCTATAAGTCAGCTTCCAAGGGATGAGGAGAACATCAGAGTCTATTTGATAGCGTCCATTCTGGGGAGTGATTACCTACAACAAAACAAACAGGCAGGAGGATGAGAATTCCAGCAGACTCCTTTTCTAAGACACACCCTTCAGAAACTGGCTACTTTAGATCAAAAAGACACACCTTTAGAAACTGGTTACTTTAGATCCCATTCCTCAGCGCAGTGTTTGAAATTAATGTCACTGTTATGTAATTCCTAACAGTGTAGGGAGACTATATTTAGAGCTTCAGCAAGCCAGAGAAAGCATGTAACAGAAACACGTCCCTGGTCAGACCTGATCGTATTCCACCTCCTGGTGAGTAATTAATTGTCAAAATTTTTAAAATTATTTATCTAAGGGAACATGACTACTGTGACCAAAAGGCTGAAAATAAAGATTGCATAAATACAAACTGTGCCTGCAAGTTGACTCGTTTCCAATTATAATGTGCTAACCTGTTAGTCCGCATAGCTATTACTCACACATGACGCATACGGAGAGAGAGCGTGGAAATAAACTGATGATCGTAGAGGATTCTGGAAAATAAGGTGTTATGCCAGAGCTATGAGTTGAAAGTGCTGCATAAATCAAGTAAGGGGCAGAATTATTTCTCATCTACTTGCTCACTTAGTATATACTGAGTACATAAAAAGCACCAGGCACTGTGTTTGGTGCCGAGGAGGGCAGCTATGAACAAGAGAGAGAGATGACCCTTAACCTCCAAGAGCTCCTGAATAGGCCAACACTGGGAACAAGTGGTTTCAAAACCAGTTGACTCAAAAATTAAGACATATATCCTGGGAGCAGTGTGGATGCTTTTGTCAAAACTCAACAAACCGGACATTTAAGGTCTGTGTATTTCACTGCATATAAAGTATATCTCAATTTTAAGAGTAAAAAGAAAGAAAGAAAGAAAGAATTATAATGATAAATATGAGAATAAATTAATAAGATGTGTTATTTTGAGTTATGACCTGGAGCACATGCCTACAATATGTTTACCATGTTCTCTCTCAAGGGGAACAGGGTCTCAACAATACAAGGTTTGCCTCCGTGTAATTAGCAACTTTACGACTTCAGATTATGAATTCGGGAAGTGTGAAACTATCCAAGTGACATTAAGTTATTTCAAGCGCAGAAAAGGCTGAAGGGGAATGCAGACCACATGGGAAAAGAATGACCACCTGATTCATTGGCAGATGTGCGGGCCCCTCAGCAGGCCACTGCCAAGAGAATAGTTGTAATAACCCCAGGGTTATTCATTCAGGCTCCATTACTGCTCACAAATGGATGCACGTGCTCTTAGTCAGGGAATGAAGAGGAGGAGACTCCAATCCTTCGAGATGTGAAGTCACTACATTTAAAATGAAGTATTTCCTGCGCACTCCCCTGAGCCAGCCCCCGAGTGGAGCCCTAGCAGGAAAATGAAGAAGCACCACAGCCCAGGGTCTTGCCTTGTTTGAAATATGACCTCCTTTCAAGAAGTGTGTCACCTCAAGTTACTGAAGTCCTCTTTTTACAACACACTAAGGACATGATAAATGCAGTCCCTTGCCACATGTAGACAGAACCATACCCACAGCACTCAACCATACTTGCTCATTGCCTCGTTCTCGTTATTAAGTATTTACATCTCCTGTTTCACCTCGGCTCCAGCTATCCACTCAGGGTTTCATTCGTGTACGTTTTACTCTTGTCCAACTCAATCTGCCATAGCCCAATTTGACCCAAGGGATGAAGAAGAGTCACTGCAGCCATACAATGAGTGTTAATTATAAGGAAGGCACTGTGCTCAGCTCTCATCTAGATCTCCCAGCCATCCTGGGAGGTAAGAACTATTTTTATCTCCACTTTACAGAAGAGGAAACTGGTTTCAGGAGGTTAAGTAACTCACTAGGCCATGACAAAGTCAGGATTCGAACTCAGGTCTGTCTGACCCCCAAAGCCATCTCCTGTGTGCCTTCTATCTTCCAGAAGACAGGAATTAAAGCTTAGCCAGGATCAAAAGCCAGTTCCTAAAAGCCTACATTTACAAGTCACTGAGCACCTCAGCCTTCGCCTCTTTAGATGGAATACTGCAAGTTCCTTCATTCCTGTCTTACGAGCTCCCATGTTCTGGGGACACGCCTCCAAAGGCAGGTTCTCCTTTGATGATAGGCCCCGACACATTCAGTGTGATAGGCGACCACAGACTAGTAGGCACTTCTGCAAAGTCCCCGGTTCTTCCCCTGGCCCTAGACCTTCCCTCTTTGGGTTTGCAATGGTTTTCCCCACCCCCCTTCTTTTCCTATTTTTAGGGACCCTACCAAATAATCCTATGGAACTCTATGCTGCTCGTGTCTGCCAATTCTTCGGCTTAACCAAAGCCACCATCAAGTGCAGACATTATAAGCAGGCTTTTGAGTTCCTTCTCCAGACTAGTGACACTAAACAATGCTGGGCCCAGCAGCAGGCCTTGAGAAAAATTCTTAAGTACTTTAATAGGAATAAATTCCATAAAGAACCTGTAGGATATGTATGGCTGCTAGGACACAAATAGAACCTTGGGCTATTATCTAGAGGCATGTTATCGAGAACGAAGGCAAAGGTGGCTCTTTCCTACTCAATGGACTGCCATGCTTCAAGTTCGGGGCTGTAAGGCAGACACTGACCCGGGCTTGAGTTCCAAGGGTGCAACCCAGGTTGAGGATGAAAGCAACCCTCCGGTGACAAGTAGCAGACACAATGAGAAGTGTTTGTGACAGAGGCGAGAAGACGTGGGGAGCATGCAAGTTTTAAAGTATTGGAAAGACCGTCCTCAAGGAGAGTAACAATTATTTGCAACAGCAACTACCACAATGGCTTGCACTCTTTCAACACTCACTCTGTGTAAACAGGTCCCATGCATTCCTTATTTGTCCCACACAATAGCCCCACAGAGTGAGTGCTATGATGTGACCCATTTTACAGATGAGTAAACTGAGCCATGGAGGGGTTACTAGCCCAAAGTCACACAGCTAATCCATCTCAGAGCTGAAATACATACCCAGGCACTGTAATTCATGGGCCTTCATCCTCACACTACTCAACATCTATACCCTTTTTATGGCCAAAAAGTAGGACTAGGGCTAAGGAGAGTCAGAGACAGACTTTAGTGCATTACGAGGGAGGACTTTCCTACAATGAGAATTAGCTAAATATGAAATTAAATGCCCCAGTATGTGATAAACTTTGTCAAAGGAGATTTTCAGGCACAGACCAAAATGTTCCAACAATTATCGAATATGATGATCAGGGTGACGTAAGCATCAGACAGAGGGCTTGACTCAAGTATCTTTAAGGTTTTTCCAACCCTGAGAAGCCAGGACTCCATGACTAACCCCTGAGGAACAGCATTCCCACATCTCACACCCGTATCTATGAGCGAGCCCTTTGGGGCCCTCCAGCTCCCCATCTAATCACCAATGAGTTCAGTCTTTGCAACCCATTTTCAGTTATTCATTCCCCACTCAGGTTATGAATTGGTCTAGAGTATAAATAACCCATAGCACTCTCATACCAAGCAACACCTAGGTTGGTCTCCTAAAGTTTCTTCCCCAGGTCCTGCTGGATGTTGGTAGAATCTTTATCAAATATTTTTAGAAAGAGAGCACACATTTGCATACACGTGCAGACCAACATTTTACGAGCCAATGTTGCAGAATATTTTTGTAATTCCTGATCCTCCACCCTGTCTAATTAACTCCATGGGCTTTATGGTTGTTGGCTGCCAGGAACACACCATGTGTCTATGCGCCCCTGGGCCTTTGGACATGCTATTCTCATCTGGAACACTCTCCACTCTCCATCCCCTTTATCTGGCGGACTCCAACTCAACAGCTTAGGCATCAGTTCCTTTTAGAAGCCTCTCTGGCAGTCTCTCTTCCCTTGTGGCCACGTGAGGTGCCCTGTCTGAGCATCCCCATAGCAATCAGGGTGTAGTTGTTATCGGGAAGTAGCACACGGCATTATAATCACCTGTTTACTTGCCTCAGGCCTTCACCAGGCAGTAAGCTACCAGAGAGCCCAGACTCTTCCATACTGGATCTGTTGCGCCTGGAAAAGTACCTGATACATTGTTGATATCTGACCTATGTCTGGCAAGTGAATGGATGAATACTTGAATGAAGACATTTGGTCCATATGCAGATACACTTTATAGATGAACTTTACCTTGGAACCAGCCTGTCTGTCTGTTAGATAATGAGTGATCATTTATTAAAGCAGAGAAACAGATAGCAGCAAATGAAGCCCAGAATGGAAAAGTTTTGATAGGGTCTTAGGGGGAGGGCCTCAAGAAGACAAAGATCTCGAACACAGGATGGTTCCAGGGAGAGCACCATGTGAGGATGAGTGGGAGCCAAAAGCAAACCATGGCTTGTCTCGAACTGCCAAAGGTCAAGCATGGCAAGTCACGATTCCTATGCCATTATTTATAAAGCATGGACCTGGCATTGGTTACTAGCAGTCATAGGATGTATCCGATTCTTAAGCTTAGCGACAGAAAAGTCAACCACAGCCCCGAGAGTCATCGACCACTGGGATGATTTTCCCAGTGAGGCATGGTCTGCATTCCTGCAGATTTTGAGGTTCTCCTGTTATTCCACTCTGGTTTTAAAACTTCTTGCTTTATATTCTTGATCATTTTTAAATTAAAATCTTTTTAAAGTTTTAAAGATCCCTGCTTTTATGATATGTATTCTTAAATTTTCTCCTGAATACGCATTTGTTCACTTATTGAGCATAGACTCCACAGCTGGGACTGACAACATTTTACTCCTAGCCTTTGCTGATAAAATTTGCACTTCCTGGGCGCCTGGGTGGCTCAGTTGGTTAAGCGACTGCCTTCGGCTCAGGTCATGATCCTGGAGTCCCGGGATCGAGTCCCACATCGGGCTCCCTGCTCAGCAGGGAGTCTGCTTCTCCCTCTGACCCTCTTCCCTCTCGTGCTCTCTCTCTATCTCATTCTCTCTCTCAAATAAATAAATAAAATCTATAAAAAAAATTTGCGCTTCCTTGTAATGTCTTTGTTTCTCTCCTTTTTTGCATTGGCTTTTTTGTTTTCCTCCACTCCAAAACCTTTAGGAAAGCTATTTCTTTGTATTCCTTATAATTTTCCTGCTCTATTCTGTACATTCCCAATAAAGTTCCATGGCCCACCTCTCTTCAGTCTGATGGGCCAGGAGAAATGAATGCAAGTTTCTACATATTTATAAGCAAAAATATTTTGTTTAGGACAATGTTAAAAAAATTAGGTAGTCCTAATGTTAAGAAAATTAGGTAGTGCTCCTAGTTCAATATTACTTCCATGTATAAGAAGAAGTAATATTCTCAAGGTAAAGTACTTAGTCAACTATTAAACACAGTTTGGTATATCCAGACCAAAGCAAGTCATGCAACTATGCAAAAAGTAATCTTGCTCCAAATTGAGCTGGAGCTAAACACAACTGGTTTCTAACAAAACAATTTACTACATAGCTGACCTAAATTACTGTGTTGTTTTCAACTGAATGAATGTACTACTTAAAAAAAAAAAAAAAAAAAAGGTGAAGTAGTTTGTCCAGACTCCAATCGTTCAACACTGACCCTCCCCCTACATTAGCCATTTTGCCACATAAAACTAGCACCTAAAGAAAAGGAGTCACTTCCATCAATATGCACATTTTGCAAGCTACTACTTACTCTTTTGCAAAATGTCCTTTTTAAAAGATTAGATGACCTCTAGCCAACATTTACATTCACCTCTGACACACTAAGACTGCCAGAATCCCAGGCACACCCAAACACATCATCTGATCAACTATTGTGACAACGTGTTGTCACAATATTTTGGATTATCTGCATACTTGGTATGACTAAAGAAATATCTCATTTGTCATTCATACTTTGCCAATTAAAGAGAGTGAATCTGTGCATTGCTATTTATTGCCTGCAAACCATATTTCTGCAAGAACTGAAGTTAGCCAGTATTAATATTGTGACATTCCAAGACGTGACAAGAGAGGAGCAAAAAAAAATCCAGTTTTCAAAAATATTAATTAAAGATAAAGTATTGATTCCCCTCAGATGAAGTCTTCTTCTGCCTACCTGATGAATGAGCTTTCTAATGAATTGTTAAGTTAAAAGACATTCTTCTTAATGACCTATTCGTACGACTGTCAGTGACACATGGAAAAGATTCTTTAAGTGGAACTTTGACTGAAGACCTTTTTTGCATCTTTAACATGGAGATGATTCTTACAGATACTATGTTTTTAAAAGTCGCATATGGTAGCCAGTCTAAACGAAGTTTAACTGGCCCTCTGCTTACATGAAGCTGCAGGAGTAAAGCTGAACACACAGCACTCAACTGATCAGGAAAAAAACATACCATATTTAATAAAATTCCAGATTCCTGAGGCCGGTGTCCATAAAAACGCTTTGCAGTGTTGGATATGTGGTTTGCAAAGGCAAGCAAATCCTCCACAGTTCCATATCTGACCGATGACAACCAAGGCACCTCTTGGCCACTGAGCAGCAGAGATTCTGAACGCTCCTCATTTTGATTACTGTTTTGACACATGGTCATGAGACTGGGTTCATAAACTGCTGGCTCTTCACTTGTGTAAAGATTTTCCATAATGTCTATTACATCGGACACGTTCAAGTGTTTAATTAATAAATCGATCTCTTCTTTATTGTCACTTCCAGTGCTCATGTACTCCATCACTGTTATGCTTTCTAGAGAGTCTGCAAAAGAAAAGACAAACAGTTAGCTACCATATTTGTATTTGCCTTTAAGACCAATGGGAAAATGACAGCAAAGGATTGGGAACAGGCTTCCATATGCCTCGGTTTATAAAATGAGGGTTCTGTGTCAAGAGTGTGTAAATTCAAGTTGACAGATGGTGAAAAAAGGGACCTTTGATAACCTTTAGTCCGGCCATTCACTTTGCAGAAGGGAAACTTGAGATCCAGAGAGCTTACTCCTTACTCACTCACTCACTGAGCTGGTGGCATCAGCTATAGCCACTGAAAACAAACTTTCACTAAACATAAACATGAATAAGAGCAGCTCAGAAATCTGAGGAGCTGAGGCTCCTGGCCCTTGACAGCTTCCAACCCTACTGCTCCTCCAAGGGAGCAACCCTCCCCACACAGACTTCTGTGGCCTCCATGCCCTGGGTGACTTTAAAGAAAAAGAACTGGGGCGCCTGGGTGGCTCAGATGGTTAAGCGTCTGCCTTCGGCTCAGGTCATGATCCCAGGGTCCTGGGATCGAGTCCCGCATCGGGCTCCCTGCTCAGCGGGAAGCCTGCTTCTCCCTCAGCCAAAAGCCTGTAAAATGGATTCGAATCTAAGCAAACTGATGATGATAGGTCAAGTTTCAGGAATAATTCCAATGCAAATAAATTAAACAGCTTATTTAGACTGGGGACCACAAGCCTCAAATCCTCCTGCCAGCGACCTATGAGAAAGGGGAAGATTCTTTTAGCTGCGAATCAGCTGTCTCCTCTTGAGACCAGAATTCTTTAATTGTACAATGTATCTCAATGACCCAAGAAAGTTAATGTAATATTTAGATCAATCACCCTCTAGAAGTTGTGGTATTACAAAGAGGCCAGGACAGCCGAATCTATCCTAAGCAAGACACGGGTAAGGCTAGCTAAGCTAACTACATTAACCAGTGCTGTATTTTAGTTCTTCTATGCAAATCAGGCGCTACATCTGGGATCTGTAAATGAGAAAAAGAAGGTAAACCCAGGATTAAAAAAAAAATGATGCTGTTGCTGAGGATTTTAGAACAATTCCATTCCAGAGGATTAAAGATAAAAGGATTTAAGACAAAAGAGAATTTAGAGGCATGAACTTCTACTTAAACTATTGTGCTCCTGAAATCCTCTCTGAAAGATGCTTCTGGTTCCTGAAAGCACAAACCTTTAACGCATTCAATACTCAGTGCTAAAAGCCACAGGCCTCCATCTGAGGAGCTCAAGTACAAAGCTCCAGGAAATGTTCCACCTGGGGGGTGAGGGGGGGCACCTATAGCGCTGGTGACTACCACTCCACCTTTGGCCTCTGAGCCAAATTCATTTGAGAAAAGACCAAGGCAATCCAGGGACACTATTCACTTACTTGATAACCATTTTCTGATATGCAAGCTGTCTCTGCAGAAAGCATGCTATCTCTCGCATCCTGCAGTCTGGTATTCCACCTGGACTCAGGCTGCTTGGGCTGGACTGCCAGCCCTTCCTTCATGGCCTACAGGTTCCTGGGCAGGCACCTTACCCACTCTGCACCTCTACTTCCCCTGTCTGTGAAATGGAGGCATAACAGCACCTACCTCATAGGGCAGTTGTGAGGTTTAAAGAAGTTCAGGTGTGTAAGGTGTCTGGTGCAGAGTCAAAAAGCTCTGCCTTCCGTAGTTGCTGGTATGTGCACAACACAGAGAAGTCCTGGCTTTGCAGATACTGCTTAGGCCTCCTTTCTTATCTGCAAATGGGATGCGGCTACCTGTTCCCTGGGTTTCTTCACAGTAAGGTTTTAAATGCTGTATCTAGAACAAGAGACAAAGACAAAAAAGCAAAAACCTCTGAAGTGCTTTGATAGCTGTTAACCAGTCACATCTAGAGAGCGATGGAAGCTCCCCTCACAGATCTCCTGTGCCTTTGAGGAAGACTGATTCAGGCTCCTAGAGTCTTGAGTTAGGAAAGGAATTGCTTAGGTTCACAGAGGAACATTCGACTCTGATTTCCCTGGGCCATTCAGTTGCAGTTTCTGCTTGCAAAATTTACTGAGAAAAGGAAGTTAAAACAAAACCAGCCAGATGGAGGACCCCAGTGGCTGAAAAGCTCCAAGGCTCCAGGACTTAGCTAATGGCTCACCAGAGAGAAAATAAAGTTCCCAGGAGTAACATGACTCAAGAAAGAAAGAAAAAAAGTCCACACAGTTTACAAGTCAGTCAGCTGATCCAGTGAGTAAAGACAGGTTTTGATTTTTAAGTTCTGCAGAAAGTCTGGAGCATTTATGTGTGAAGCCTAAGCGGTCTGAACACACACACCCCTAAGTTATGTGCTGAGGGAGAGGCGGAGGAGGGGGGAGAGGGGAGAGGGGAGGGAGGGCAGTGTAGGACACTGATGCCAGGGATAATTCCTTAGCAACAGCAGGGCTCCTGTCACGCAAATCAGTACACCCCAGCAACCCTGATGACCAGTCAGCCTGCTAAATGTCCCTGCAAAAAGCCTCAGCACTTTCAGACCTTCATTAAGCAGACAACATGCTAGTGATTTCTGAGTTATACAGATCAGTAGCCATCTAGAAAAACTGTGGATTGTGAAGGTATTCTACTTTACCAATAAAGACTCTTCCCCACGGAGTTTACAATAAAAAATCCTCATAAAATCCCCACTTGACAATGGAGTAGACAACTACAACCATCTTAGAAATGGAGAAATGGGCAGCTGTTGTCAAAATGATTTGCTTCGAGTTATTTCAGAAATCAGCAATAACACCAAGAGGAAACCCTATTCTTATTCATTAATGTTACACTCTTGGCTACTTCCATTTACATAAACAGAAGTGGAGAAATTCCTAGCAAGTGTGAACGAAAAAAGGCCAAGATTATAGATATAAACCTCTGCCTAACAAAGGATAATTATACCTTTGGTTACTTCCCATTTAAAAGATTTTTCTGCCAAAATAGTACGTTGCCCCTCAGGGCATATCTCTTATTATATTTTTTCTCCAAAAGCCCCAGAATTACACATTCTAGCTATATAGGAGCACAGCCACTCTGCTTCAAAACCTCTAGACACCTCAACTATCCAATTTTCCTTGTAAGAAAAAGGCCTTAAGGGCCAGCTGTCGCAAGTACTGCATACAAACCTCAACGCCTCAGAGAGTTGGGGGCATCTGCTGGATTCAGATTATATTCTACTTGGCAAATACATGAGACATAGGCCACAGATACCTAATGCAACTGTAGTTGTGTTTCTTTCCCTGTTTTTAGTAGGGGTTCTTTATTCCGTGCCAAAATGTCTTTCCAAAAGTGAAATAGCCGTTTCTCTTAAAGGCAGTTCCTGGCCTTCCTTATTAACTTTTGGGGAAATCTCTGTGCACGCCGTTCTTCTGTCTAATCGTCGTTCTCCTCCCAGAACTAGAAGAATTTTGGAGTCCTGATATCACATTACGACCGGGAAACATCCGTGAAATAATCTCTCCCCTCCCCCAACATTTCTTCTTAGACCGAAAGCCCACCATTCACGTTCTGCTATAACGACCCTTTAGCCACAGAATAGCGTCCGGGTTACATAAGCGTGAAATTAAGTTTCAGCTATTCAAAAAGTTCTCTGCTCCGTCAACCGCCGCCCCCACTCCCCTCCTCCTATTCTTTAAAGCCGGGGAAGCCTACCAAGGGCTTATAAATTATAAAAAGCCCCCACGACTTGGGCGGGCGGCAGCCGGGTCCCCAGCCTCCGAGGCGCACTCACCGGCGTCGGCGGGGAGAGTGCAGCAGGCCGGTCGGTGTATGCGGCGGGAGGCACGGTGACAGAGGGTCTCTGTGTCCCCGCGCACTGCCCGGACCGGCACTGCTCGCGCGTTAGGGATCCGGGAAGGAGGAGGAAGGGGGAGGAGTCGGAGTCTGCACCGCGTGAGACCCTTGCGCAAGGTGCTTTCCAGCTGTGCCTGCGGCAGCCGCGACGCGCGCGAACCGCGGAAGCGCAGTAGCGCGCAAGGCGGACACGCCCCCACCTCCGGGAGCCCGGGAGTTCGCCCCTCGGCCCGGGGCAGCCGCGCTTCAGGGTGGGGACCCTCGGGGCACCCTGGAGGGCTGCCACCACAAAGACACCCAGAAGCCCCCGAACGGAGGGTTACCTGGCGGGCGGAGCGCTGCAGCCGCGGCCCCCAGACGGCTCAGTGCACCGCTGGTGGCCCACCCTCCCCGGAGTCGAGGGCGCCGGGACGGCGAGGTCTGGCGACAGCGGAAGCTGGAGCCAGGGCGACCGATCCCGGAGCGGGGCGCGTCGTCCCGACCCGAGGGCACCAGTGAGCGCGGTGCCTCCAGCCGAGGCTGTCCTCCCAGGCCGCCCTCGTCCGCCCCTGACTCACGGCGTCTGAGCCGGCCGAGGGGCGGCGCAGCGGACGCCAGCCGCCGCCTCCCCGCCTTTTCCATTTCCCCTTTCACTCCGTAAACAGAAACAGACTGCCGCGTTGCGGGGAAGCCGGAGCCCCCTCTCTGGGAAATTCCGTCCTCCTCCCCCCCCCCGCCCCGCCGCCGCGTGTCCTCGGGGCGCCCGGGCGGAGCGGAAGGCGGGACTAGGGACGAGCGGAGCGCGGCGCCGGGTGGGGCGCCGGCCGAGCGCGGGAGTGGCTATTCGCCACGCCACCCGAGGGGCCCCGGGACAGCAGCCGCGGCTCTAGTCCAGGGCATGGGACACCTAGGGATTTTCCCTCCAACCGGGGGACCCGACAACCTGGTCGCCCCGCGACCGCGCCTCTGCACCCCTTCCTAGTCCCGGAAAGAAGATCGTGTTCCCTAATGTGCTGGCGCCCTCCGCGCTACTCCGGTGTCCCGGACCGCGGCGGGGAGGGCGAGCGGCCCTGGCCCTTTCCTGCGCCCACCCGCACGCTCCGGAGGACCGAGGCGCAGTGGGCTTCTGGCCTTCTCTCAGAACCGCGTCCGAGCACCCGACGGCCGGTAGCGCGGGTTCGCCCTGCCACTTTTCGGTTCACGTCCACACACAGCGAGTGCCAGGATCCGTGGTCCGCACGCACGGCCCCCAGTATAAAGGTTTGGCAGAGGTTACCGCAAGGGGGGCCAGAACCTGGTAGTGTAGCACCTGGAGAGGGGCCGGTGTCCTCCGACAGCAAAAACCTAGTTTTGTTCTCTGCAGCCTTTCTTGGAACGGGTTATTTGGCGGCACCGTCCCATTACGAAATGTACCCGTACTGATCGCCCCCTCCTAACCCCGGCTGCGAGTCTGGGGTTTTCTGTACAGCTTGGGAAGATCAAAGTGTGTTCATAGTATTCTTCCTTGTTGAGTGGAAATTGTTTCCTCCAGGTGACGCAGGAAGCGAGTTTTAGGGAAAATAGCGCCTCTGTCCACAAAATCACTCTGCAGGGCATTCCCAATACCTGAGTCGCAACTCACTACCCCCTCGCCTCTCAGTACTTCCCTAGTATCAAGCACCTACTATAAACCAGACATTTTGCAAGACGGCCCGGAGAAAGAGAGAATGTAAGGTGGATATTCTCTGGCTCTTACCGACCAGGACGTTGGGCGTCCCAGGCAGAGGGCCCAGATTCAAAAGCCCCTCGACTCAATCCACGCCCGGTCTTTTCCAGTACCCACTCTCATTCTACCCCGCGCTTTCAAAACGGCGTCGGACCCGCTCTAGAGCTTTCCACGCTTCTTCTGTGGAAAGTGAGTTGCTGTTCCGATCCAGAGGAGTCCTATGAAAATTGCTGACGGACCTAATCTAGCTTAGGTGAGAAGCAAGGCCCTCGTAGGACCTTAACTCCTATCATTTCTTTGTGCTTCCGGTCAGGCAGGGATGAGGCTGAAAAAGTGATTGACAAGTAGCTGAGCCCATCAGTAAAAGTGAGCCGAACTAGCAAATAAACGGCCAGGGCTGACGGACTATGTCGGCACTAAATCCCTACACCCCCCCTCCCCCGGCCAATTATTTTAGTTCCCGGAGTGCTGTGACATGAATAACGCGGGATGCGTGCCAACCCCTGGAACCGTCCAGGTGGTCTCGGGCGGTGGAAGGGGTCCCCAGAGGCCAGTGGAGAAGCCCTTCTGGGCGCCGGGGCTTTTCTGGTCGTGGAGGGAGGGACTAACTTTGCCTTTGCCGCTCTGACTGGGGAGAGGCAACGTGTGCAGAAAACTGAAGTCTAAAGGACTGTAGCTTTTTTTCTGGGAACCAGGTTGTCGCCCTTGTTATCTCTAATGGTAACGTGAGAGACTTCTCTCCCTCCTCTGTTGTCTTTGAGCAACAAGGGATGATCTTTATAAGTATTTTAAAAATAGAAACATGGAACCACTCCCGCTTCCACCCGGTTGAATGAGCTCATTAAAACCACACCTCATCTTCTGGGAACTAAGTATTAGCCTTACTTCCTACAGAGAGGGCTCCCAAATACAGCTGCATTTTAGGGAGCTGGTGAGATGGCTTGCCCCAGCAGGGTGCTCTGGCTCTTCGGGACGTATAGGAGAGCAGATTTCATCTGGGGGCGGGGGGTGAATCAAGAGGAAGTTTGACTTAAAAGCATTTTTGAAAGTCTAACAAAGATTGGATCTGGTGTCCTGGAAGAGGCTGGACATGGAGAACGAGTGAACGGGCATGAAAAAGTTTGCAGACTGCTTGCCTTTTTCTTGGTCAGGACTTTGTTGCAACAGACTTGCAAAAGCAATCCTGCTATTTTAGGAGCTTGCTGGGAAAGTGAGGTTTCAGCTTGCCAAGGAGAAACCACCTGAGACAGCGCCGGTGCACAACCATAGGGGAGTTACTCAAGAAGCCATTATGATGTACATTACAAAACAGCTCTTTGGAAGCTGTTGGCAGCCAACAAAATGCGCTTTAAAGTTGAGTTGCAACTGGTTGCAGTTTACTTGAGGTTTTCTCCACCTACAGCTTGGCACAATAGTGGGTTTGTAAACCGTAGTTTGCAAATCAGAACTCATTTACTCATGGAAACAAAATAATTAACAATGGGTAGGTCAGGGGGCAGAACATTGAACTTATGTAACCCCAAATGGGGCTCTACACTAATGAACAGAATATGAGACGCTGCTTTCCAGTTTTTTTGTGTGTGTTCATAAAATACGATGCTTAGGGGCGCCTGGGTGGCTCAGTCCTTAAGCGTCTGCCTTCGGCTCAGGTCATGATCCCAGGGTCCTGGGATAGAGCCCCGCATCGGGTTCCCTGATCTGCGGGAAGGGGGCTTCTCCTTCTCCCACTCCCCCTGCTTGTGTTCCTTCTCTCGCTGTCTCTGTCAAATAAATAAATAAAATCTTTAAAAAAAATATGATGCTTAGAGAATACTGGAATAAACTGGAATAAGCTGGGAGATACCTGTATGTAGCTTGGTGAAAAATGTGTTTTGTTTTCTTAACAGTAAAATATGAAGTATTTGAAGATGATAATTAAATACTGAATTTGAATAAAGCTTTAAAGTTTCGGGGTTTTTTTGTTTGTTTGTTTGTTTAGAGAGAGAGCATGCACAATGGGGAGCTTGCAAAGGGAAAGTCTTAAGCAGGGGCTCAATCTCACAACCCAGAGATCATGACCTGAGCGGAAATCAAGAGTTAGACACCTAACTGACTGAGCCACCCAGGCGCCCCTAAATAAAATATTTTTAAAGTTAAGAGGAACTTGAGGCTGATTTCATGAGCATAACTTTTTTCTGCAGGTGTTTGTTGTAACAACTATACATATTTACCAAATAACATATTTGAATAATGATCTGTCCAAACTTCTGATAATAACCTTCAGATGAGACACTGTACGGGTAGACATGTGGGTAATGAATTTAGAATCATTATTATAATCTTTAAAATTTTTTAAAGTTGAAATGCTGTTTAGAAAATCCAGTAGCTCTTTTCTTTCGGGCACACAAGTTTCTTATGCTAATGTACCTGAGTTTCAATTACAATCGGACTTTTTCATATTTAAGTCTTTCAAAATGACAAAGCTTTATTTTGCAGAACATGCATGCGCTGTTATAGCAGTTAGCTTGGACAACACTAAAAAGACACATTAGTCCAGAGGATGGAAGTATCCAGTGGAGGAGGAGATTCAGGGCGGACTCCCCCTGCTCAAGGACCACCAGGCCTCCCTCGTGCCCCACCCCCACTGCTAACTCTCCGTGGCCTTGGGCCATGCTTCTCTGGTACCTTTCCTCCAGCAGGGCCTGGGTCATGGCAGCTGCTGGCTGATGGACTTGCTTGGCCTCACTCACCATCTGGAGGTGGATTAGGGATGTCCCTTAGATCTGTAGAGACCACATGGTATATCATTAAATTCTTCTCTGCCCCAGCGGCACCCATCCCAGATGAGATTGCAGAGGGGCAGGCCCTAGAGCCCCTGGCCCCACCTGATTTCCTTAAGGAATAGGGGTGAGTCTCTATAATGCCCTCCTAGGACATCTGTGTGCAAGACTATGCCCTCTGCTCCTACAGCCCTCACTTCAGATGCTCCCTAGGACTGTTGTCTGAGGGGTGCAGCCAAGGATGAAAGGGACAATTTCTCTGTCCTCCTTCCTTTTGGGACACTGTACTCATAAACTTTTGTCAGCACTATGCAAAGTGGGAACAGCAACTGAACAAGGGAAATGGGGCCTGAGGCAGAGATGGAGTCCTCACATGGGGGGAAGGGGAGAAAAATCCCCTGGAAGCCTTGGGAAGGGAGGGGAAGTTCCGGAATGCTCTCAACTGTGGCCACTGTTTATCTAGGAGGGCTGTGTGTCAATTGGGCCTGTATGCAAATCAGAGATCTCCTGTTCTCATGTGCAGAGAGCTAAAACGTAGGTCTTTCAAAGTGCCTAAATTGCACTGCTCTGTGTGATCTCTATGATGTTTTTATTAATTGCTCTGTGCTATGACTTCCTCAAATTTGAGGTCCTTGAGCCACCCTCTGAAAAGAGAAACTACTCTATGCTTCTCTCTTCTACCTCCTAAATAGAAAGTCCTGCCTGGTACAGCATTTCTTAATCTCGGGCTTCCAAAATTGCCACACGGCTCAGGCTGCCCCCCAGAAACTGTGCAAGGCTCTGGCCTGGGGCCTGGGCAAGTGCTTTCATTTTTCACATTTTTAGAGGAGGAGAAAGGCCCAGCCGTGGGGCTCTCCCACATTGCCCAGAGCAGTCCCACATGGACTGTGGAGCTTATCCATGTGCAACCTCAGGTACCTCCTGTCACTCCTGATTAACCTCAGGCCCCCACCCCAATACTATGCAATCACTTGCCAGTGGTGCATGGAAAAGGGACTGCCCAGGATGGGAGGGAAGTAAGTATTGGCAAGGTATTGTTTGCTGAGGGGAGGCATTGCTGCAAAAAGTTAAGTACAGTGACGGGCACTGAGTAATGCACAGAATTGCTGAGTCACTGCCTTGTACGCTTGACGCTAATGTAACACTGTACGCTAGTTATACTGCAATTAAATTTTTTTTTTAAATATGCTGGAATTGGGTGCCTGAGTGGCTCAGTCGTTAAGCTTCTGCCTTCGGCTCAGGTCATGGTCCTGGGGTCCTGGGATGGAGCCGCATGGGGCTCCCTGCTCAGCGGGAAGCCTGCTTCTCCCTCTCCCACTCCCCCTGCTTGTGTTCCTGCTCTCCCTGTCTCTCTCTCTCTGTCAAATAAATAAATAAACTCTTTAAAAAAATATGCTGGAATTAAAAAATAAAAAATAGATAACTGCAAATGTAAATGGATAGTAGGGGGGAAAAAAATCACACTAGAATAGCACACCCTCCCCAAATAATGAACTTAACTCTCCTCCTTTGAGATGGTATTCTTCACACACAACATGTGGGGCAACAGGTCGCATTACTTCAGCAGCCTATAAAAGTCGTGGTGTGCTTATCTTCACGTGAGTTGTTTTAAGTCAAGTGAGTCAAGCACATTTTGTGGTTTGCCCTTGCAGTTATGTTACAGTGCTAGAAACAATTGCCAACAGATTCCATCTTTTAATTTTTTTTTTTATTTTTTACAGACTGTATTTATTTGTTTGAGAGAGAGAGAGAGAGAGAGCAGAGTGAGAGAAAGCCTGGGGCGGGGGAGGGGTGCAGGTGGGACAGTGGCAGAGGGAGAAGCAGGCTCCCAGCTGAACAGGGAGCCCGACACAGGGCTCCGTCCCAGAATCAGGACCTGAGCCAAACGCAGACGCTTAACCCACTGAGCCACCCAGGTGCCCCCAGACTCCAACTTTTTAGTGTGTGTGTGTTGGGGGAGGGGGTCAACTCTTTCCTTTCTTAATTAAAGCCATGGATTACTGTTCATCACAACTTTTTTTCTTAGTATCAAGATGCCCTGATGGATGCATTTCATAATAACCAAGCATCACTGTACACTTTGACCATATTAAAATAACAGTGATAGCTACTATGTTTTAAGGATTTACCATGACCCAGGCACTCCCTTTAGCCAGATTACTTCACGATAGTCCCGAGGTGGGTTCTAATGTCTCCTTTGGGGGGGGGGTGGGGGCGGGGGCGGATTTACTTGTGTTTAAAGAGCTTAAGTAGTGTGTCCAAGGAAACTGGATTCTAATCCATGCCTGTCTGACCCCAAGCCCAAATAATAACTTCCTGCATCACCCCACACGCGGGTGCCTCCCACGGCAAAAGCAGCTCAGTGCATGTCCGGCATTGGAGGAAAACAGGACTGACCATAGGCCAGTTGTGAAATGCCCTGGATTGCTTTCCCATCCTGGCCTCTCCTTTCCTCTCACCTCTGGCACCCTTCCTCATGACGTGAGTGGATTTCAGGCGTACCTCAGCCAGGTGTTTATATTTTTAATCTTTGATCTCTCATTGGGAGAGGAGAGGTTCGAAGGAATTTCAGTGATATTCCAGGAGTCGAGATGAGGGGGAGAGCTGAGCCCCAGGAAGCCTCCAAAGTAGAACACCAGTTTTGCTTGTCCTTATGGTAAACTGGCTTTAATTCCTCTTGGGGTCTGCAGGAACCCAGAGGGACTTTCTGCGCCTCTCACCCCGGTGCTGGGGTGGAACATAGGCTTGTGTAGGTGCTGCTGGGGTCTAAGATGTTCTTATGGCGGGTGAGCACTGTTCCCACTCGCCCACCCACCTCTGGCACAGATACACAGTCCCCAGGCCAGCACTGTCCCCCAAAACAAGAGTCCTTTGCCCAGACCCCTACAGGCACTAACATGATAGATGGAGCCCATTTTTACCAGCTCCCAGAGCCAGTGTTGAACTTTGCAGGATCTGTGAGAGCTGCTTGCTAAACAGTCATTATGAAAAATAAAATTATATGGGATCACAAGTAAAATAGATATTAAAGACGAAGGTAATAAATACTAAGATAAATACTGAAAACTTACCTCTGATTATTTTGTTGCATTTTATCATTTCCCGGGCTCCCGAGGTTACTCACGTCTATTACGTGTATGTGTGGTGGAAATACTACACTTTGCAACTCTGCAGTCAGTGGCCTCACACTGGTAGCTTAAAATAGGCCACGGTGGGAGTAGTCACACCACAGAAAAGTGCAAATGCTACGAACCGGGGCAGGGTTTTGAGAAGGCTGGTTTTTAGATAGTTAGCAGCGCACCATGGCCTACAGATAAATTTTATGTTTTCAGGTACTTTCGACACGTTTGAGGTTATTGACTTTGTTTTTGCACCCTACCCTCACCTTCCTAATATTCCATGATACATCTAAATACCTCATTTCCACCCAAGTAGCAAAATTCTTCAATGATGTAGGCTGACGGTGGGCCTCCTGCTATGAGTGGAGGCTTTCCTGTCCAGCTCCATCCCTATTCTAACAGCAGAGCCAGGAAGGGGAGAAGGGCATCAGTGGCCATCAGGCCCCTGGGGCACGGGGCACAGTGAGTCTGGCCACCCAGCAGTGAGCAGTGGGAGGAGACACTGTCACTCCTAATCTGAACTCCTCTGCTGACCCTGGCTGGGTTTGGAATCCGGACTCCATATTGGCCTATTGGAATTACCTGGGGAAGTCTCATTCAGTAGATGATGGCCCTAAGATCTGAATTTCAGAAAACTCCAGGAGAATGTTACTGGGAAATACTGGGCAAGTAGATAGAAAGAGTACTTTTGAGATTCAAACCTCTGCTTTGTCACTTTCTGTCCATGTGACCCAGTGCTAATCACTTGAATTCATCCAGCTTTGGTTTTTTGTTTTGTTTTGTTTTGTTTTATGGAAAGGAAAACAAAAGCTACTTTGTTTTCATTTTACTTTTTAATGACTGACTTTTTACAATTTCAAAAGCTGATAACAACACACAGCTTTGACATTAGGAGAAAAGTTAAATCAATTATTATGTGAATTTATACCATTTTATAATACTTTAGAAAAACCTAATAATTTCGTCTACTTATTAGCTTTTACTAATATAGTAACCCTGAAAGTTGCTGTAATTAGCCCAGTTTTACATGTAGGCTCTGAAATCTGGAAAAAAGTGACTTAGATCACTCAGACAATATACAGAGCCCACATTCTGACCCAGATATGTGGCTTTCAGAATTACGTAGCCATTAGATTATTATATTCTTGGCCTTAGCAGGGGCTAAGTCACTCATTCAAGAGAACTTATGGGAATCACTGAGCTCCAGGGACAACTCACCCTGTCCAGCTGCTGCTATTTATTGTCCATGGAGCCACAGACCAGTACTCTCTACTTCGGCTACAGCCCTGCTCTGAGTCCACCCCCACTTGCTCCCACCTCCTTGCTTGCTTACGACCTACTAACAATGACGACGAGGGGTCCTAGCTAAGTGAATTGCTGTCAGGTCAGCTTCCCCACCTCACCCATCAGATCCAGGATTCATGAGCATAGTCTGGGACACAGGCCTTTAAGGGGGGGCTGGCATAATGAGATGCATCCTTTTGCCCCCAGTGATTTAAAGATGGGGAAGCTCCAGGGGTACCACATGGTTCCCCGGAAATCCCCCGTCCCAATGCACAGGTTACAGCATTACCTGCTCCCAGAAGAACACCAAACTAGAGCGCACACCAAGAGTTTGTACTTTCTTAAAACTTCAATCTGATTGCAAAACAATTTATGTTCGGTCAAAACATTGTCGAAAAATAGAGATAGTGAAATTTATACCTCCTTTCCCCTCATCCTGGATCAGAGATAAGGACAGTCAACGTTTGGGTGAACATCATTCTGCTTTTCTTTGTCATTCACAGAAATGAAGATTTTGTTGCCTTTATCTTGCGTAACTGCTCCTAAGATTAACTTGACAAGTGAGAAACAAAGAATAACCACCACACTATTTTACAGGCAATTTGCTCACTCATTCATTCATTCAACACATCCTTGAGTGTGTGTTTATGCAGTTCTGGCTTCTGGGAAATAGCAGTGGACAAACTCAGTGGCCTTCAGGGAGCCTACAGCTAGGTGAGAAAGAGGCACATACAGGAGCACAGTTTGTGACAAGTGCCCTGTAGGAAACAAACAGAGTGGAGGAAGTTAGGGGGTGTGAGAGACGCTTATTGGACTAGACCTTGCGTAGGTCAGAGAGGACTTTTCTGAGAATGTAGCCCTCACATAAAGAGAATGATGTCTGATGCAACCTGGTACACATCAAAGTTGCTGTGTAGGAATAGCTGTTTGTCACTTAAATCCATGCTTCAGTTGTATTATTAGTTGATGTGCATAGATTCTCAAAGTAAGCAAAGATCCTAGAGGTGATTTCACCCAACACCTTCAACTTATAAATGATGAAAATGAGGTCAAGGGAGTGACTTAGCCAAAGTCATGTTACTGACAAATAACAGAACCATGTTCAGAGGCTAGCTTTTTTGACCCACAGATCCTGTCTCTTACCATTGTAACACACAGCTCCTTTTAGAGGAGAGTAATATAAAGAAATATTGCTTATGGGAACTCCCATAAATACACTGTAATCAAATATAATCACCTGCATGATCTTTTTTTTTTCCTGATGCAAGTCTAGGGCGAAATAAAGAACATGTTTTAGTGTTATGTGATGTCCAGATGTCTTTTTTTTTTCTCCTTTCACTTGCTGTGTAATTTGGAAAAGCCGCTTAATCCTTCTGAGCTGTAGTTGCCTTATTTAGGAAATGAGGATGCTTAGTAAATATGGCTATTATTCCAATGTTTGAATGGAGAAAGTAGTAAGAGAGTACAGGGGGAAAATGGCACATCCAGTGATAAAATTTCACATCTTGTAGGCATGGGGCGTAGAGTAGTATTTGGTGGTGGTTGGGTTTTTCTTTCACCTGAAGAGGGCTCTGGTTAGAAACAGAAACCCCGGGTCAGTGCGTGGAGAAACCTGGAGAACCATGTCAGCGGGTCAAAGCCATCTTGCTGTGGTTTTTCTTTTAAAGATACCAAACCTTCCGGTTTTCTTCAGTGCTTCTTCTACTATACTTTATTTGTTGCATCATAAGCTACGTGGTTGTGGTTTCATTTTTACCGTGGAAACTGGATTATCCCACTGCAAATCTCCCTGGGGTTCTTGGAAAAATATCTAAAACTGATAAGAAGCAGGACATTTTTAAAGAAAAACCCAACTAAGAAATTACTGAAAGTTTTCCATAGCTTGTAGAGGTTTTAGGAAGGTCTTAACTGTCTCTTTGGAAAGGTCAATTTAAAGGCTTATTCCATGTCTCAGGGAACTGCATGAAGTACTTATTTTTTAGAACACTGGAACAGACTGGAATAAGCCTATTTTTTTAAAGATTTTATTTATTTATTTATTTATTTATTTATTTGAGAGAGAGAGAGAGAGAGAGAGAGCATGAGTAGGGGGCAGAGCAGAGGGAGAGGGAGAAGCAGGCTTCCTGCTGAGCAGAGAGCCTGATGTGGGGCTCGATCCCAAAACTCCCAGGACCATGACCTGAGTCAAAGGCTGATGCTTAACCTACTGAGCCACATGGGCGCCCCTGGAATAAGCTTAATTTTTGATGTCTTGGAGCCTTTAGCTATGAAGCTCATCAGGCAGACTTCTCTTTTTCTAACCCAGCTGGGTTGCCACAGACCAAGCAGAAGTGGCTTGATCTGGGGAGAAAATGCTGGCTCCATCCAGAGGGGTAAGATCATACTGTTCCCAGATACCACTCTTCCACTAGAAGCTGGTTTCTTCTGTCTTGCAGCCCTGGGGAAGGCATTTCTGCCCATAAGAAGACAGTCTTCCTATAGCTTGGTAGTAGCGGCATTTCCAGAGGGATGGGCAAAGGGACCAGTGACACAGGCTCTGAAAGGGAGCAACACTCAGAGGAAAGAAACATGGCAAAGCCATCTCCCTTCCCTCTTGCCTCTTCAAGGGATCTTTTCTTTCTTCTTTCTTCCTTTCCTTTTTTAAGGAAAAGAAGATATGAGTTAGTATTAAATGTGGCAAGAAGGGAAATGAGTATCTCTACACCGGTGACTATGAGTCTGAGTATGTGGGCCTGTTAGGGTCTAAGGTCATAGAACTCAATATTAAAGTTGGCTCCACAATCAAAATTCACATTTATGTGAATCCATAGAACTCTTTGTAACCTAAGTAAAAAAAAAATAGTATAAGCAAATTTAGCAAACAGTTATTATTATTATTATTATTATTATTATTCTGAATATGGCAAAAAAAAGTACTAACCTGTTCTCCGGGGAGAAAAGTAACTCTAGCAATAACTAGATCACGTGAGGTGTTTTTCATGGGGTAAAACAACTTCTTCAGAAAAGTGTAGACTTCCATGGCATCACACACACGTGGTGATGGTCTTCGGGGGAGGTTCTCCAGTTATAGCACACCTAAGAGCTTGTAAAAGAGGCGGATTTCTGAATCCCACCCCTACATAGTCCAATTCAATAAGTCGGCAGGTAAAGCCCAGAACTCTTGTATTGTAATAATCTCGCCAAATGCTTCTCAGGAAAGAATCAGGTCCCTGGACCAACTTTAGAAAGCCTAGCCTCCCAAAAAGAGAAAAAACACTCAGGCTAGAATATATGAAGTCAAACTGCAGCCACAAAAGCTGGTGTTCACACATTTTCAAAACATTTATTTGCAAGCCCTTGTGCATGAGGTTAAATCTAATTGACCATTCAAGTTCCCAAAAGAGCAGCAATCGCTTAGGGAAAAAAACAAATCTTACAGGAAAGAGAAAAGTTGTCAATGCTACTCATTTACATAAAACATTTCAGAGAGTGGTGAAGAAGATACAGAGCTCTTTCCCTGAATTGCAACTCTGTAGCTCAGAGCTCTAGGTAATTCACCAAATAGAAGGTGTTCTTATAGCCCTGATGGAAATGTTTCCTATGATTTCAGGCTTGACCAAAAGTCCTCTGTGTAGTCTAAGGCGCCTGAATTACTCTCTTTGAGGATCTTTGATAGTTTTTTTTTGGGGGGGGGAGATTATTTTTTATTTTTTAAAGATTTTATTTATTTGTCAGAGAGAGAGCACAGGCAGGGGGAGTGGCAGGCAGAGGGAGAAGCAGATGCCTGCTTAGCAAGGAGCCTCACGCAGGACTTGATGCCAGGACCCTGGGATCATGACCTGAGCCGAAGGCAGACACTTGAGCAACTCAGCCACCCAGGCGTCCCTGGGTTTTTTTTTAATATTGTTAAAATATTATATTTTTCCTTCAGACCGAGGAGGAGACAGACACACAGAGATCGACCAAACTGGGACCGTGGGTCACCCCGATCACTATTCTACCTATCTACCTTTACTTACAGCCTTTTTTTTTTTTTTAACCTCGGACAAATTATTTAATTTTGCTCTGCCTCAGTTTCCTCACCCATAAAATGAGACATGATAATAGCTTATTTTATCGAATTTAAGATAAACATTTTCCCCAAATTTTAAAATCTCTGAAATCAAAGTGTACTTCACCGTGACGATGAGAAAGCATTGTATCCTAGATTAATTGGCAGCATTTTTGTTAGTGGTGCATAAAATAAGGGGGTGTTTTATAACAATGGTATCTTAGACTGGATGAAATATGATAATAATAGCTCTATCCTAGGGTTTTGTGGGGGGTTAACTGAGTCAAGAAACAAAATGTTTAAAACCATGACTAGCTTAATCCACTTAATAAATTAATCTATTAGCATTATAATCTGTGGATGGATTATAAATTAACTAGTGTCTCCTTGTTGAACCTTTAGATTGTCTCCAATAATATCCCTACATTATATACTGCATTGAACGTAAACTTTTATGTGCCTCTCTAATCCTAGAAGTGGAATGATGAGGTCAACAAGCATGAACATATTGAAGGGATGGACTTATAATCACGGTGACTAGAAAGTCAGTCAAACTTGGGTTAGAAGAAAAAAAAGGAAAGCCAAAACCAAACAAAAGCCTGGGTTAGAGTTACTACTTTGTGATCTTGGTCATTTTACTTAATCTTTCTACATCTGTTTTTGCATCTATAAAATAAGGATAATAATAACACTCACAGGCATATTGTGAGGTTTAAATAAGATGATGTGATTAGACATAATACAGCATAGGCTCATAGTGAGTTCCAATTCAGTGCAAGCAATTTTTATTAAGACATTGAGATACCAGTAGCATTACATGGTGGCATTCTAGCTTTGGATGAATAGGACCACCAGTTCTCAACAGTGTCCCCCTGTGGCCATAATGGAAATAGCAGCAGCAGAAAATTGTGTGTAGTCAGAAATGATCAGATTCATCAGTTCTTCTGGTGGTGTTGACAGGACTGTCTATTTGGAAGGCAGAAGCCTGAGCCTAGGATTCGTGAGTGATCCAAGATAGACAGACTCAGGAAACAGTGAATGTTGCCAATCTGAATATGAGGGCCTAAGCGATTGCTTTAAATATTGAAAGACGATCTCATATATGAACTGATGAAGAGTTCAGCATCATTTCTACGGATACATCATAGGAACAGCTTATCTCTCTGAATAATATAACCATGAAAAAATCACTTTGGCAATTTTATTTGGGCCATATAAATCCTGGCGAACTCTAAGACTGAATTTTAGTGAATGGTTGGGATTGGCATACTGATATCCAAGCTATTATTCGTGAAAGGCCTCTGGGCTTGAACTTCTGGATAAATGGGATGCTTAGAGCTTAGAAAGACAATTAGAAGTGATCATATAATGATCACGTTGAATATATTCAACAACTGGCTTGTCAGGTAATAGATTTACATATTTCATTAATTTTATTTCAGAGAACATCATGTCAATCTTAATTCTGTGGCTTCTACAACTTACTCCTAAAGGTCAAATAAGAGAAATATGATTTTAAAATAAGCTTTTACTATCTTAAGTATATGAATATCTAGAAGTATAGAGCTATAAGTGACAGTTTTGAAAAATTACTATCAGTAGCAAAACCATAAAACCCCAAAGATATAGATGTAGATGGTCAGTTTGAATTATAATAAATTTAGAATTTATAATTATAAAGGTTTATATGATTTTTAAGTTTAGTTTGACTGTATTTAGGAATTTATATAATCACTTAATTAACAAAGTGATATGGAAGGTCTAACATGTTCAAAGGTACTTCCTTTTTCTCCCCTAAATATGCATGATACAAAATCTAAAAGTGACAAAAATGTAAACGATGAAAAGTAATTCTCCCTGGCTCCCCTGATAATTAGATATTCAATTTCTCTCTTTTGAAGCAAATGGTAGATCTGAAAGCATTTTACATTTTTAATTAAGAAGTGTTTTAAATCTTTAAAATAAAATTCAGAATTACAACATTTTTTAAATATAAAAATTTAAAGGAACAAAAGGTATAAGTAATCCCCTTCTCACAGTTGGTTCCATCTCCAAAGTCAATCAAAGCCACCAGTTTTTTGTGTATCTTTCCACAAATAGTTTGTACACATACAAGCCAAGTGTGTGTGTGTGCATACTGTGTCCTACCCTTTGTTTGTTTTAGTTAGCATTTACACAATGTATCTTGAAGATAGTTTCAGATCAGTAAATAAAGATGCTCCTCATTCATTTAGGTTATTTTGTTATCTCTTGCTGTAAGAAAGCAGCTGCAAGATCAAGCAAGTATATACAATACATTTATAAAAGTAGAATTGTTGGATCAAAGGTTTCATGCATTTGCAATTCTGGTAAGTATTGCCAAACTATCTGAAGGACGCTTTAAAAAGTTGTTCTTTAAGTACCTGAAAGAAACTCAAGAGTTGCATTTTAATTTTCACTGCAAATCCTGGTTTCGTATAACAGAAAGGTAACTGTAGTCTCAATCTCTGTCCAAACTATCTTAACTCCAAATTGGTAGAATATTTATAAATTCTTTAAGTTTTAAAGCACGTAAAATTATAATAAAAAGTCTGCTTTCTTTAAGGGGGCAAATGGAAGAAAAGGATGATCAGACTGGTTGAAATGCGAAGCGACAAGCAAGCTTATGAATATACATCCTTTGTCAGAACAAGTATGTTTAAAATTTTCTTGTTCATAATTCAACGAATTGTGAACCTACTCTGTTCTTACTGCTGGAGAAACAGGATGAATAAGTCACAGTCCCTAATGTCAAAAATTGCTCACAACCAGGGGCGACTGGGTGGCTCAGTTGGTCAAAGCGACTGCCTTCGGCTCAGGTCATGATCCTGGAGTCCCGGGATCGAGTCCCGCGTCAGGCTTCCCGCTCAGCAGGGAGTCTGCTTCTCCCTCTGACCCTCCTCCCTCTCGTGCCTTCTATCTCTCATTCTCTCTCTCTCTCAAATAAATAAATAAAATCTTTAAAAAAAATTGCTCACAACCTTGAGTGGGTGTGCCTGTGTGTTTACCACTCTTGTCAGTTACACTGGCTCCCTCCTTCCCTCTTCACTGCAGCATACCTTTTGGGGAACATCTGCTTTCTACTTCTTTATCCCTTTTAGCATTTTACCTCTAGACCAAAGTAATCTACTGACTAGTCTATTTTCCTCAGCAGAGAATGGACTCCATGAGGGCAGAAACACTTGCTTTAAGAAACTCTTTGTTTTTTTTATTTTTATTTTTGTTTGTTTGTTTTGAGAGAGAGAGTGCACAAGCAGAGGGAGGGGCAGAGGGAGAGGAAGAGAGTGAATCTCAAGCAGGCTCCACACTCAGCACAGAGCTGGATGTGGGGCTCGATCTCAGGACTCCGAGATCATGACCTGAGCTGGAATCAAGAGTCCGACGCTTAAGCTACTGAGCCCGCCCAGGCACCCCAAGAAACTCTTGATGTAAGTCTTGTATAACCTTATAGTACTGGCACATAATTTTAAGGGAATAGGTCTGAATTCTAAGTCTTTGTGTTATGATGAAACAGAAGATCCTATGTTCCTGGTAGAGGTAGGACTAGAATCCAGCCTCCTGACTCCCAGGTCAGTGCTCTTTGTCTCTCTTGACACTTGTGCCTGATCAGCCTCTAGCAGGTTCCTGGTAGAGGTAGGACTAGAATCCAGCCTCCTGACTCCCAGGTCAGTGCTCTTTGTCTCTCTTGACACTTGTGCCTGATCTTCAGTTCACATTCAGGGACTGCCCTTGTGCCAGGTGCTAGGCTGAGCCTGGAGGTGCAGAGCTATGAGATGTGCTCTTTGGACTGACTGACTAACTGAATGAATGAATAAAAATATATATCTCTGTTTACCTGATAACTAAGTCAGTTTTTCTACATGTATTTGTCTAAAGCAAGTGAAAGGGGTTTCTGAGTTTTCCTCGCTCATGTGAAATAAAAGGTTGGGCAAAGTCAACCACTTCATTTACCAAGAGCCATTTATCCAGAGGGGTCTCCCCTTATTAGATGATGTGATTGCACTAGAAAGCAGTGAAAACGTTCAGTTAAGTCTTCTACTGAACACCCAGGCATTTAATAAAGGAGCTCAAGAAGTCTCCGGGGGATGAGAGCTGTATCTCTCAGATGAGAAGGCAGGAATCTCGGGCATCTGGGAACGAGGGGAGAGCATAAGATTCATGGACTGCCAATCCAATTTTACTTAAAGATGATTTGAAAGGAAAAATAAAGTAATTCAACTGTATGGTGAGAAAAGCATTATTTTTCTACTGTTCCAAATATATAAATATTTAGAGAATGCAAAATTTCCTTGATCTTAAAGATAAAAGATACGATTTCACAGAAATTGAAAAATTGCATTGGTGCATATCTTTCTAAAGTCCCAGTGTTTGCTTTCCTGAGTTTGCTTTTCTCTGCTAGTAAAATTTTCCCTGGCACCTCTGTTTGCTGAGCTGTTCTTAGCTGATATATTTGGCTTTGAACATGAAAATCCTTCTTGGTGACTCGAACAGGAAACTAGGATCTGAAAAGAGGTAAGGTAACCATATAATTTATTGTCCAACTGGAACACTTTTGAGAGTGAAAGACAGTGTTTCTTTTTCTTTTTTTTTTAAGATTTTATTTATGTATTTGACAGAGAGAGACACAGTGAGAGAGGGAACACAAGCAGGGGGTGGGCAGAGGGAGAAACAGGCTTCCCGCTGAGCAGGGAGCCCGATGCGGGGCTTGATCCCAGGATCCTGGGATCATGACCTGAGCCAAAGGCAGACGCTTAACGACGGAACCACCCAGGTGCCCCAAGACAGTGTTTCAATAATTACATGGTCACAAACAATGTATATGGTCTCTGAGCCCTAAATCACACATGTTCACTTTTTATCAAAGACTAGCTTAACTTACAGTAAGTATTTTAGTAGCATGTGAAATGTACACACAATATTTTGCTCCTTTCTTATTGGCTTCCCAATCTGCGTAGGAATCTTTTTTCTTTTTAATAATGCAACAAATATATTTGTTTTTTAAGATGGCAATATGTTAAAAGTCCCTCATTTCTGTGCACCTAAGCCTCTGATTTGCCTCCTCATAGGGAGCTGTCACTGCTGACAGTTTGGAGAGTGTCCTTCCAGACATTTCCAACGCTATATTTCACGGGATCTCTCAAACAAGAGATGGGCCTGTTGGCTTCATGATGTGAAATGCATTGAATCTGATTGATGACTATGGTCTGATGTCACAATAATATTGATAATAACTATCAGTATAGGGCAGGCTTATTAGTTTGCTAGTCCTGCTCTTAGCAAAATGGCACCATCGAGGTGGCTTGAAATAACAGAAATGTATTGTCCCACAGTCTGGAAGGCTAGAAATCCAAACTCAAGTGTTGGCTCTGAGTTCCCTCTGAAACCTATAGGGGAATCCTTCCTTGTCTCTCCCTAGCTTCTGTGGTTCGCTGGAAACCTTTGGCATTGTTTGGCTTGGAGCCACACAACTACAGTCTCTGCCTTGTCAACATATGGCATTCTTTCTATGTCTCTATCTTCACATGTCCATATTCTTATAAGGACACCAGTGGCATTGGATTAGGGGCCCACAGGACTCCAGTATGACTTCATCTTTAACTAATTACATCTACAACAACCCTATTTCCAAATAAGGTCATATTCTGAGCTACAGGGGCTAGGACTTGAACATATCTTTTTTGAAGGACACAATTCAGTCCTTAGCAGTCAATAAACTTTGTAAATGAAAAAATTAAGGCTACCGTCTGTAACAAATATTCAGTGATATCCAGAAGTCTGATTTCTTTCTTCCCATGTTCAAGAGACTCTATGTGGGCAATTCTTGATAGACATAGAGAAAGCTGAATGAACTGACCTCAGCTAGTAGAACCTCCAACTCTTTGACAAAGATTTATTTGCGCTAGCCTTTTCAAAAGAGAAATCATTAACAAGAAAATAATCAGATATCATGGGTATAACGTTTTATTAAATATTGAATGGATACAAAATGGTATTTACAAATATGTGTATGGTAAGAAGAATTCTAATACAATGAACACCTGTGGCCCGACCACACAGTTTAAAAAATAAAACATTACCATATCTTTGAAATGTCCTATATGGGATTTTTTAATGGTAAAGTTAATATATTGACACATGCTTATTGTAAACAAAAATTGTATATAATTAGAATTCTATGATGTAAAAATTTGAAGTCTTTTCAAGCCAGAGGTACCCTCTAGACAAAGTAACTCACTCTTTGTAATAAAGGAAGAGAGTTTCATGGTATGTCTGTACCCTAGTTGATGTAACCAATGATTGATGTTGGAGTTATTTCCATTTTTTTGCCTTAACAATTAATGCTGCAGTGAACTTCCTTGTATATATAACCTTGCACACTTGTGCAAGTATATTTATAAGGTAAATTCCTAGAAGTGGAAATGTTGGTAAAAGTCATGAATGTGTTTTTTAAATTTACATAATTTGAGTTAGTTTTTGATACATCACATTAAAATGCTTCCAAGTAAAAGAATTGTTGCACCAGTCTTCAGAAAATGAGAACAAGTCAGCACTTGAACCCAGATTTAATATTGTGGACTGTAACCTAGTTGACTATATCACATACAAAGATGATCTCAGTTCACAAAGGAGATCAGGGAAAGCCCCATGATGCGAGGCCACTTGCTGGAATTTCCTGGGGCAAGTACTTTACTATTATGATCAACAGTGATCATTTAACAAAGTTAAATTTAACAAGTTCATTTAACAAACATACCACCTACCTGTATCATCTCCATATAGTCCATATTCCTAGTCCAGTCCCTTCAGTAGGGAACTAGACTACATCCTCTCTCAAGAACTACTAAAGGACATAGCTCAGCAATTTTCTCTTCTGTCTCCCATAATACCTATTTTCTATCTCTACTGGGATTGTTTGGATCAATGTACAAATATGTTATTTCTTCTTCCTACCCCATTTCTCTATTCACCTTAGTAGTAAGATCCCTAAAATAAATTTTCTGTACTATCTGTTTTAATTTTTCTCCTCTCATTCATACTTGAACCAATTCCAGTTGTGTTTTCATACCCATCTTCCATTAAAACTGCTTTTACCAAGAATATTAGTGACCTCCATATTTCTTGCAAAATCTTTCTCTATGTACTCATCACTACTGACATACTCCATATTTTAGTTACTGAATGTCTCTCCCTACTAAAAGATAAGCTCCATAGAGCAGGGATTTTATCTGGATTTTTTTTTTCATTTTATCTCCAGCACTTAGAACATTGCCCATAGTAATAAATCAATAATACCTGCCCAATAAATATACTTACTTGAGCTTATGCTGTACTTGAGGAAAGACAGATACATATATAATGTCAGATGGTAAAATATGCTATCAAGAAAGAGCAGGTAAGGAGAATGGGGAATACTATGCCATACTTGGGGGTAAAAGCATTGTTATTTTATAACGTGATCCAAAAATGTTTCTCTAGTGAGGCAACATTTGAACAGAGACCTGAAGGAAGAAGGGAATAAGCCATATGGGAGAAAAACAACCAAGGAAGAGAATACAGCAAGGGCTAATGCCCTGAGGTGCAAATTTTCTTGGATTTCTGAGAAATATCAAGGAGACTGGTATAGGAAGAACAGAGTAGATGAGGCACAGAGTGCCAGGAAATGTGACCTAGAAGAATTGGGAGGCTCATTTATATCAGATCTTGTAAGATTTTAGCTTTTACTATGGAGTGGGAAAGAAGTCCCTGGAGCATTTTGAAAAGAATGACATAATCACAACACTGTAGCCAGAGGGCTGAGAACAGACTATATGGAGTACAGTAGAAAGAGGCAAACAGTTAAGAGGTTAGAGCAAAAATATAGGTAAGCTGAATACAGCAACATGTAAAAAGGATTATACACCATGACCAGTGGGATTATTGCAGGAATGCAAGATTGGTTTAACACCTGAAGATTAATTAATGTAATATACCATATTAAAAGAATGCAAGACAAAAGCATAAGATCATCTTGATAGATGCAGGAAAAAAACAAAACAAAATAAAAAAACAATCCAACACCCTTTCATTGATAAAAATGCTTAACAAACAGTAAGGGAAGGGAACTTCTTCAACCTGGTAAAAGGATCTACAAAACACCCACAACTAATATCATAAACTATAAGAAAAGACTGGATGCTTTTCCACTAAGAACAGGAACAATACAGGATGTGCATTCTTACCACCTCTATTCAACATTGTACTGGAGGTTCTAGCCAGAGTAATTAGGTAAGTAAATGAAATAAAAGCTTCCAAACTGTAAAGGAAGAAGTAAAACTATCTCTTTGCCGATGGCATGAAGTTATATATAGAAAAATCTAATGCAGCTACCAAAAAACTATTAGAACTAAAACTGAGTTATCAAGGTTACTGGATACACTGTTAACATACAAAAATCAATTGTGTTTCTATTGCAATGAACATTCTATTGAATGTTCTATCTACTTGCAATGAATAATCCATAAACAAAATTAAGAAAACAATTTCATTTATAGTAGCATCATAAAGAATACTTAGAAATAAATTTAATAAGATTCATACACTGAAAACTGGAAAACATTGTTGAAAGAAATTAAAGAACTAAATAAATAGAAGGGCCTTCCATGTTCATGTTTTAGGTTTAACGTTGTTAAGATGACAATACTCCTGAAATTGATCTACAGATTCCACACAATTCCTATCAAAATCTCATTTGCCTTTTGGGCAGCAACTGAGAAGCTGATCATGAATTCATATGGAAATCTAGGGACCTGATATAACCAAAACAATCTTGGAAAAGAAGAACAAGTTTGGAAAACTCATACTTTCTGATTTTAAAACTTACTACAAAGCTACATTGATCAAGTAGTGTGGTACTGGTGTAAGGACAGACATATAGATCAATGAAATAGAATTTAGAATCCAGAAATAAGTCCGGGTATCTATAATCAACTGACTTAAACAAATATGCCAATACCATTTAATGGCAAAGGAGAGTCTTTTAAACAAATAGTACTGGGACAATTTGAATATCCACAAGCAAAACCATGAAATTGGAGGCCTACCTCATACCATATATAAAAATTTACTCAAAATTGATCAAAGACCTAAATGTAAGAACTAAAAATATTAACATCTTAGAAGCAAACATAGGGGTAAATCTTCACAACCTCAGGTTAGGCAATGTTTCTTAGATATGACACTAAAACACAAGCAACAAAAGAAAAAAAAATAAAGAAATTAGATTTCATCAAAATTAACTTGTATGTTTCAAAGGACACCATCAAAAAAGTGAAGTTCAACCCACAATATAGGATCAACTGTTTGCAAATAGTATATCTGATAAGGACTTATATCCCGAATATATAAAGAACTCTTAAAACAGTAGTAAAAATCCAATTAAAAATGGGCAAAGGATCCGAATAGATATTTCTTCAAATACACAAATAACCAATAACCACATGAAAAGAGCTCATCATTCATCAAATACAAATCAAAAGTGAGATACTACTCATACCCATTAGTGTGGCTATTAAAAAAAAACACAGGTGCTCGCTTCGGCAGCACATATATTAAAAAAAAACACAGAAGGAGCACCTGGGTGGCTCAGTTGGTTAAGCGACTGCCTTCGGCTCAGGTCATGATCCTGGAGTCCCGGGATCGAGTCCCACATTGGGCTCCCTGCTTGGCGGGGGGGGGGGGGGGGGGGGGGGGGAGTCTGCTTCTCCCTCTGACCCTCCCCCCTCTCATGCTGTCTCTCTCTCTCTCTCATTCTCTCTCTAATAAATAAATAAAATCTTTAAAAAAAACCAGAAAATAACAAATATTGGCAAGAATGTGCAGAAATTGGAAACTTCTTACCCTACTAGTGGGAATGAAAATGGTGCAGCTGTTTTGGAAAAGAGGCTGAGATTTCCTCCAAAGATTAAACATTGAGTTGCCATGTGGCCCAGCACTTCCACTCATAGGTATATGCCCAAGAGAAGTGAAAGCATATGTTCACACAAAAACTGTTACATGAATGTTCATAATAGCATTATTTATAATAGCCAAAAGGTAGAAACAGCAGAAATGGACAACCATATGCAGCATATCCATGGTTAAAAATAAGACAACAGGCCCCAGTCACTTGTTTAAACCCCATGTAACCAAACCAAGACTTAATTTGTTTCAACTCTCCCAGAAATGGAATCTTAAGCCAGTCAATCAGGAATCACCGGATCAGCACTAGCTAATTAATTTGCCTGATAGGACTGGGACATCCCCTAAAGGAAAGTAACTTTGCAATAACCAACAGGCTTTTTGCTTAGTTTAACTTCCTTGTTCCTGCTCTCGTCTGCCTATAAAAGTCTTTTGTTTTTACTTTCAAGTCTTCAGGCTATAAGAGTCCTTTCTATCTGCTGGATTGGACGTTGCCTGATTTGAATTGTTTTTTTCCTCAAATAATCTCTTAAAATTTTTAATATGCCTCAATTTATCTTTTAACACCATGTAATGGAATGTTATTTTTGGTCACAGGAAACAATGAAGTACTGGGGCGCCTGGGTGGCTCAGTCATTAAGCTTCTGCCTTCGGCTCAGGTCATGATCCCAGGGTCCTGGGATCGAGCCCCGCATCGGGCTCCCTGCTCCGCGGGAAGCCTGCTTCTCCCTCTCCCACTCCCCCTGCTTGTGTTCCCTGTCTCGCTATGTCTCTCTGTCAAATAAATAAAATAAAATCTTAAAAAAAAAAAAAAAGAATGAAGTACTAATAGATACCGCAACATGGAAGAACCTTGAAAGTATTACATCAAGTGAATGAAGCCAGTCCCAAAAACCACATGTTGCATGATTCTATTTATACGAAATGACTAGAATAGGCAACAGCATGGAGACAAAAAGGAGATAAATGGTTATTTAGGGCTGGGGGGAGTGAGGGGATTGGGGGAGTGATAGCTAATGGGCAGGAGGTTTCTTTTGGAGGTGATGAAAAGCTTCTAAAAATGGTTATGGTGATTGTTGTGCAACTTTGTAAATATACCAGCAACCACTGAATGGTACACCAAAAGGGATGAGCTGTGTAGCATGTGAACTAAATCTCAATAAACTTGTTACAAGAAAAAAAGAAAAACTTTGTACCCGATAATCTAGGTTTAACTCCCATCTCTGCTCCCGACTGGCTATGTAACTTGAGAAATGTTACTTAACTGCCGTATGTCCTAATCTCCCCCATAAATAAATGGAGATAATAATGGTTCCTATCTCACAGGGTTGTTGTAGGGATTAAGAGTCAATACAAATAGAGCACTCAACAGTGTCTGTTAAAGACAAAGTGTTGTCATTTATTATACTCTAAGTATAGATTCCGAAGTCAGTGCTCCTTCCTCATGACCTTGCTCTCTGGTTCTATTTTCAGGACTATTTTAAAGAGCAGGTGGTGGGCTCGTTCTATTGGGGGAGTCTTTTAGAGAACTGCGGGAGAGCGGAAAAGAAACAGGTCCAAAAAAGCAAAGGCATCTTTAGTCGGCAGCTTTCGCCTAGTTTGACCCTCTAGGCTTCCCATTCCTTTCGCTCCAGCGCGCATGCGCGGGAGCCCGCGCCCTTTCGCCTTCCTGCTTCTGTTAGTTTGACAATGGCGGCTCGCGGCGTGGGGATGTTGGCCCGTTTACCCCTATGTGCTCAGAGAAGTCAAGTCCTGCGTCCTACTCACAGGCTTTTCAGTTGCCCAGGAACTGTGGCCGCAGACGTTAAGAGAGAAGAGCAGTCCTCGAGGAACGTGGAGACAGGTGATGGCGCCGTGTTCTCGGTTTGCTCTGTATCGGCGACCCACCGCGGGCGAGGGAAGGGGAGAGAGACTGGGATCGTGGGCGAGCGCGTGGTTTGTGCATGGAGCCTTTGGCAATAGGGTGAGGCTGTGTCCCGTCCTCCTCTAATCTCATCAGGGGAACGCAGGGCCGCTCCTTGCTCATGGTGGTAGTGGGGTGGGTGGTGTTTCTTTGAGGACGCCTGTGTACAGTAATGAAAGTATTTAAATATTTGTGAAGTTCAGGCTAAGAGAACGGCTTGCTAATATTTTATAATTTGGCAGAACAACGTTCCCAATGAAAACAGTGATGCCACACATCGGTCAGTTGCTAAATTTACAAACGTATCTGATTTTACAAGTTATTGATGGAGGACGAGTAGTGAAGCATTAATGAATAACAGTATTCGCGGCTCCCAAATGTGGACATTACTGCCGTTTGCTTTATTCTTTTGGCCATTTTGGTAACCAGGTAACAGATGTGCATTCACCGGAACAGGCTGCTGCCCCGTAAACGTTCTAAATGTATATGCTTCTTTGTGTATTGAGAAGCCCACTATTACTGAACCCCTCTTGTGACCCAAAAGCTGCATGTATCTTATTTACAAATTTTAAAACAATCTAGCAAAGACTGTATCACCTGTCTCCACTTAACAGGTGTACAGAGAGGCTCAAAGAACTAAGTAACTTGTGCAAGGTTACATAGCTGAGTTCATTTAGACTTGGAATCAAAGTATTAAGAAATATGTTGATTTCTGCCATTTATTGGGGCTATAGTTTTAAGAGATGAAATTATTTCTGGGAATATTTTTGTAGGAAGCTAGTCAAGTATAATGTTTCCCCCTAAAATAAATAGTAGGGTTGCTCTTCTTATCAGACTGTATAAATAAAGGTTCATATTGACAGGGAGTGAGAATTGTCACTTAATATGACATTTCACTGACATACTGATTGGATTGTATTTGGTAGAAACTGCTTCTGTTAAAAATGCTCAAGGGCGCCTGGGTGGCTCAGTCGTTAAGCGTCTGCCTTTGGCTCAGGTCATGATCCCAGGGTCCTGGGATCGAGTCCCACATCGGGCTCCCTGCTCAGCGGGAAGCCTGCTTCTCCCTCTCCCACTCCCCCTGCTTGTGTTCCTGCTCTCACTGTCTCTCTCTGTCAAAGAAATAAATAAAATCTAAAAAAAAAATGCTCAAGTAACTGAAAATTTAAGTAAGGATTCTGTCAAAGAAGCTATTGTAATTTGACATCTGTACAGTGGTTTAGATTTGGGAGTTCTTTCTTACACTCTTTGAGAAATAAAACTGTAAAGTTGGTATGGAAGGAGTTATTACTGCAGTTTATAGATGAGGAAAAAGGCTAGTCCAAGTGGCGAGTTGAAACTTACCCATCTATGAAGTAGCAAAGATAAGGAAAAAACGTGATTCCAAGACTATACTCTTCGTTTCGTATGGCTTTGTTGTTTTTCTTAGGAAATGTGCTTCATTTTGTATCATAATTGGCTAAATATTCAGGGACTTTTGTGGTGCCTAACAAAATCTTCGTCTGAATTTATTTTCCATTTTTTAAAAGAGAAGAAGGTAACTGCACTTTACACTCAGAAGCATAACATTTTATAATTGGAAGGAACTTGAGAAATTTCCAGTTGAGGTTTCCATTTAGTGTGAGAACTTGTTGGAAAACGTTTCTAGTAATATTTTCTAGTAACAAGGAACACAGTATTTCATAAATCAACCAAATCCATTTTTTGGTCAGGCTCTAATGGTTGGAAAATGTTTGTAATGAGCTACGTAAGCTTAGCCTTGACATAGCTTTCATTTAGGTAGTAGAAAAGACCCCCAGTTTTAAGAGTAAGAATATGCAGTGTGTTATTCAGCACTCTTTGGGGTACGGGTGACAGAAGCTAACTTGAACTAGCTTAAGTAGAGGGGGGAGGGTATACCAACCCGTGTAACCAAACTTCAGAGAGAGCTAGATGCGTTAAGGTGGATAGGTATGGTCAATGTGGGGTATTACTGTTTGGTTGCCTCCTTATCTCAGATTCTTCTACACAGAGGCATAGCCACAGCAGCTTCATGTTTACATGCTTGTAGCCTTCGCCAAAAGGAAGAATAAGATCATCTTTTACCTGAATTTGAAGAAAGAACTTTTGATTGATCGCACCCCGCCCCCCCCCCCCACCCTTTGGACCCAGAGGAGCTATCCAAAATAGTCTAATAATCTTAGCCTATCTAATGGGGTGAGGGTCAGTGTCACAGGTAGGATAACTGTGTTGACTGCGCCCCCCCCCCCACAACTCATATAGGGATTTTCTACAAGCAGGATGTGTTGTTACTTGAACAAGGGAGACAGATGTTAGGCAGTCAGACAACAGATTAATTCTGTAAGTGGCTACTTAGCTTATTAGATGTTTGGTTTTGTGCCGTTTTTCCACCAGTTATAGACCCACTCTATCTCAAAAATTATTGTGAGATTCTAAATAGAGTGTATATGTGAAGGTGCTTGGAAAACTGAAGTGCTGCACGAATGGAGGTCTCACTGTTATATTTGAAGACAGCATTTGAGTTCTCATTAGTTTTTTTTCCAGGCTATAAATCCCACTTTATTTACAGTCATTCTCTGTCAGTTTCTAGACCTTTTACTACCCTCTCCAGATGTTCTCTGTTTGGTTTTTTTTTTTTTAAGATTTTATTTATTTGACAGAGAGAGAGTGCACAAGCAGGGGGAAGAGGAGAGGAAGAAGAAGCAGGTTCCCCATTGAGCAGGGAACCCGATACAGGACTCGATCCCAGGACCCTGAGATCATGACCTGAGCCGAAGGCAGACACTTAACCTACTGAGCCACCCAGGAGCCCCTCTCTGGTTCTTTAAAATCCTTTATATCCATTATGTCCAGAGTAGAACATATACTGCATATGTGGCCTTGCCAGTAAATAGTAAAGAAGTTCTGTTATCCCTTGAATTTGGATTTTTGAAAACATTTGTTTTAATAAAGTTTGGAGTTTGTTTTGTTTTGTTTTTTAAAGATTTTATTTACTTGACAGAGAGACACATTGAGAGAGGGAACACAAGCAGAGGGAGTGGGAGAGGGAGAAGCAGGGCTCCTGTGGAGCAGGGAACCCAATGTGGGGCTCGATCCCAGGACCCTGGGATCATGACCTGAGCCGAAGGCAGACGCTTAACAAATGAGCCACCCAGGCGCCCCAAGTTTGGAGTTTTATATATGTTTATTCTCCCCCTATCCATATCACAGAAATTAAGACATTTCTTTGACTAATTCTGAGCGTTGATCAAATTAAACTTTTGGGCCTCTTATACGCAACTACTCCTAGGTTAAGTTTCTTCCCCATTATGTCATTGTATCTTTATGTTGTTTTTAGTTTTAGATGCAGGACAGTATTTAGTCTTATTTTTTGTGTTAAGTTTATGCTTACCAGATTATGTCATCAATGCCATAAATTGAGTTGGTCATAAAATATGAGCACTCACTACTTTTTACTCTCAACTTTGTGTCATTGGTAGATTTGATAAGCCTTTTGTGAGATAATAAACTGCCTGAATTCTTTGTCCCCTCCTTTACAACTTTGTCTTGTCTGCATCATTTTTACCTACTGTTGTTCAAGGCCAGAACTATTAATACTTTGGATTCTACCTCTCCTATCTTCTCAAGCACATTTCTTCATCTTTTATCAGATTTCTCTATCGATCTTAAATTCAGTCTCTCCTCCCTAGTGATCAACTGCAGGGATATACTTGCAAAAAGGTGCAAAGACATTGTATGCAGATGATACTGCAGTATTTTTTGTAATAGTGAAGAAAGGAAAACCACCCAAATATTTATCAGTGGAGGATTGACTAACCTATGATGAATTAACAAGGATACTTACACAGTTGCTTAAATAATGAGGTAAACATATACAAACACAGATATTGCCAATGTATTAAGTCTTTAGAAGCATATTATAAAATAGAATGTATAGTATGATTTCAGTACTTTTTAATTATGTAAAAAATGGTTCTTTGTGGAGAAATACAAATGTGTATGTTTATATATGCCTTAAAAATGTCTGGAAACATAAATAACCAAACTTAATGGTTGGGTGTTATTAGGGGAAGAGAACTAGGGAAGGATTTATACTTTTACTTTATAAAATTTAACAATTTGACTTTACTTTTACAGTAAGCACTTGGACATCAGTCTAGACTCAGTAAAAACTAGAGACAAGGATATATAGGTAGTAGTTACAAAGGGAAGAAAAGCGGGTGAAGTGGTCTAGGCAGAGCCTGTATCAAAAAAAAAAAAAATAGGGACAAATTGGGAGGACTGTCAATAGACTGAGATCAAAGTGAATAATAATAGTCTCTGTCCTCAATATGGAAGACATATTTTTCCATATTGTTAAATAAATACAATACCATGAATTACCTTCTTTCACAGATGTTGAAGTAAGGTAATACAGAGGTAGAGGAGAGTCTGTCCTGGAAAGTCAAAAGTCTTCACACACCTCTGGGAGGGTGAATGGGAGTTTTCGAGGCAGAAAATAAGAAAGCGGGCATTCCATTCAGAGACAGGAAGATTTTAAAAGTTCACAGTATGTGGTAGTATTGTGTATGGAGTACCTTAAGTGAACAGTGCAAAAGGAGGAAATGGTAGAAATTGACATTGAAGAGGAGCGGTGGGACAAAATGCCGATAACTATACCCACGCTGTCAGGTTTTGATCTTGAATGCAGTAGGGAAGGTACTGAAGGGTTTGAAGCAGGGAGGTCAAAAAAAGACTTTTTAAAAAGATTAATTTATAAAGATCACTTTGGCAGCAAAGAATTGCTTGAGAAGGAAAAGACTAGTGTGAATGAGACCCGTTTAGGAATCAGGCCTTGAAATAAGAGATTGATGTTAAAGAGCTGGCATTCAGAATGGAGATGTGGACCCCTATTTAAGAGATGTGTTTTTAGCACTTAGTACAGTAAATGTAGGAAAGGTACTCAGTACCTGTTTGATCAGTTGTTGGAAATGTGGACTGTGTCAGGGCCAAGAGTTCTGTGGTGTGCCATTAGAGACTGCCTCTAGGTCTGTACTGATGAACACAGTTTAGGGTTTAGCAAGCCCTTACTGGCATTAACGCACATTTGTCTGTCTGGTCTGTGAAGATGTATTGGAGTTTGCTGAAATTTAGATAAATTAAGTGTGTTTGTAGTTTTGTAGTTTGTAGTATTCTTTGATCCATTAGTTTTATAACCTTTTGAAAAAAGAGGAGTCTAAAAGCATCTGCCAATTTCCACATGCTGATTCTATTTTCTGTACTATTTTATTCTCTTTGGAATTTCTTTAGAGTATTGATATCAGACTTGGTGGTTTATAATCTCTAGAATCTACCATTCCAGAGTTCTGGAAACACTTTTAAGCCACCCAACTAGAAGTTAAATATATTGGAGGAAAAATGAGTTGCTAAAACTCACTGTTTGGCTTTATACTTAGTTGTTGATCTTTCCTTTGTGGTCATTTGATTTATTAATATCTAATTCTTGACTTTCACAGCTCTTCATTTCCTGTGCTTGTAAAACCCCCAACCCCTGGAGCGTTTATTGTTGTTTTTTTTTCCCAAAAATTTTATTTATTTGAGAGACAGATAGATAAGGGAGGGTGAGCACAGAGGGAGAGTGAGAGGGAGAAGCAGTCTCTGCTGAGCAGACAGCCTGATGCGGAACTTGATCCCAGGACCCTGGGATCATGACCTGAGCCGAAGGCAGTTGCTTAACCGACTGAGCCACCCAGGCGCCCCCTGGAGTGGTTTTTTATGAAAAAAGAAATAATCATGTATTTCATTAGTAAAATTATCATGAACTTTTATGGGCAGCAACTCGATTTTAAATTCTTTGATTTCCCTGTGATACACAGCACGGTAGTTGGTAACTCACTGTTAATTGTTTCAGCCAGATCAAGGCCCACGACAAAGAAAAACTGTAATAACTTACTTTAATACATTAAAGTTCTAAACTCATTACACTCAGGCTTATAATAATTTCTTTTAGGCTTTGGAATGTTACAGCTTATACAGATTTTGTGTGTGTGTATTTATTTGGGGAGGTGTTACACGAGTGATTTTACATTCCTGATTTTGCTTTTATAATTTTGTGGATCTCTTTTCAGTGCTATGCATTGAATACAGTAAATCAAAACTGGGAAAGTGGACAGTATTAATGATAATTACAGAAGAATGGTAAAGTGAAAATCAAAAGTAGTATAGCTTCATTCTTACATAGGGAAAGAAGAAAGAAGATGAGATTTGGATTCATTTAGTCAACTATAAAATCTTTATATACCTTATTGAAATATGCTTTAAATTTTATATCTGTGTGTGTGTGTGTGTGTGTGTGTGCTTGTGCGTGCGTGCGCTGCAAACATTTTTGTCTCATTCATAGGCTCTGAAGGCAGGACTCCCAAAAAGAAATTCTCTGAGGTGCAGAAAGAAAGACGGGAACAGGCACAGCGAACTGTTCTAATACGTTGCCCAAATAAAATCAGTGAAAAAAAGTTTCTGAAATATTTATCCCAACATGGACCTATTAATAGTCATTTCTTCTATGAGAGTTTTGTAAGTATTTGAAAACAGTCTGACATTCATGCTTTTGAAAGATAAAGGTCCCATTTGTTATTTGCAATATGGTAAAGTTAGATTCTCTTTTGATATCTTACATCTTTCTTTAAATTTCTTTAATCTTTTTTTTTGTATGAGAATAGACATCATTATGGCATTACTACAGAATTATATGTAACTTATAACTGACTGATTCCATTATTTGAATACTTTAAGTAGTCTGTTATCTTAGGGATAAAGGCCAGGGGGAGGGGATTTTTGTTTTGCCTTATGATTTTCTGTTTCATCATTGTTTCCAGCTTCTGTTGACTAATATCATTTTATGGTGTTCCTTTTCTTAGTCTGCTTATAATGATTAAAACCAGTGCTTGTGTTAGAAGTGTATCATTTGTAATGAATCTTTTTTAGTATTATGGTAATCATTTGGAAATTTGAACTGAAACACTATGTAAATATGTAAAATATATCCTTCTGAGATGCCTTCTGTTTTTCCTTATGATTTTGGCATAGGGTCTTTATGCTGTTGTAGAGTTTTCTCAAAAGGAAAGCGTCACTTCACTACAGAATGTAACTCGAACTCCGAGTATGGAGACAGAGGCTGCAATTCCATTCAAGTCACGTTTCTTCAATTTAAAGATGAAGAATCCATCAAGCCAGACTTCAGAACAGTCCTGTGTACAAAGCAGTAATCATTCCCCTCCTTCAAACAAGAAGCTTTCTGAATTACTTTGTTATGCAGAAAGTGTAAGTTTTTAGGTATACTTCCCCAATTTCTAAAAATATGTGTGTATATATGATATTAGTTTGTGTATTGTAGGTTCTTATCATAAAATAGACTACAGAATATGTTGAGTGAAAAGTGAGAGTAATCCTTCCCCGATGCCCACCCCCCCACCCACCTTATACTCCTCCCAAGTAACCACCTTCTTCCAGAGTTTTCAGCCTTTGGACTGTTCAGGTTTTCTTTCTCCAGTCAACATAATGACATATAGTTGTACCTGGCATTTTTCTGTAAATTTAAAAATATCTCAAAAAAAAATCATCTCATTTCTGATTTAATCTGTTTTGCTGCCCTAACATTGTTTATATTAGTTTTAGTTTTTCTTACAAAGGCTTGTCAAAGGTTTAGCTAGTTTAGTAGTCCTTTCAAAGAATCAGTTCATGATTTTTATCAAAATGATATTTTTTGGTTTGATTTTCTAACCTTCTACATTTCCTTCTTTTACTTTTCTTGAGTTGAATGTAGTTCAGTTAATTTCAATATTATTTCCAAATAAGGGCATTTGAGGCTATGATTTTTATTTTAAATACTCGCACAGTTTCAAAATGTGATGCCTTTAACACCAGTTTTCTGGTGAAGATAAGGATTATTATTCTGAGGAGTGGAGGGATCTTGGGCCTTCATTACCTAAAGCATTGCTTATTTCTAGTGTTTCTTGCCTTTAACATTGCTTCTTCCTTCCCCCCAACTTCATTTAAAATGTAATAAAAAAAAATGTCTAGCTTTGTGGTTGTTTTGATCTCTTTCTGGAGCATTTTATTTTACTATTTTCATTTTCCTAAAACAATACTTTAATTGTAAAGTAGTGATTTTAGTTCTGGCCAACTTTGATTTTGCCGATGTTATCATTCCTCAGTTCTTTTAAAAGGGATATTAAAAAAAATCTTTTTTTTTTTAAAGATTTTATTTATTTATTTGACAGAGAGATAGAGAGAGAGTACAAGTAGGCAGAGAGGCAGGCAGAGGGAGAGGGAGAAGCAGGCTCCCCGCTGAGCAGGGAGCCCGATGTGGGGCTCGATCCCAGGACCTTGGGATCATGACCTGAGCCAAAGGCAGCCGCTTAACCGACTGAGCCACCCAGGCGCCCCTAAAAAAATCTTTTTAAAAAAAAATTTAATCAACTTTTATGTTTGAAGGAAAAGGGATATGTATTTATGGTAGGTCTCCAAAGCCATCAGATCTCTCGAAGTAAAATGACAGCGACTTTATATGACCTGTACATTTTCTGTATTTTGTTGGTTTTGTTCTGGCCAGCTAGATGGATGATCAGCTGAACACTCTCCTGAAGGAGTTCCAGTTAACGGAGGAGGACATTAAGCTCCGATATCTCACCTGTTCTCTTATTGAAGACCTAGCAGCTGCGTATTTTCAGGACTGTACAGTGAGACCCTTTGGCTCCTCAGTGAACAGTTTTGGGAAATTAGGATGTGATTTGGACATGTTTTTGGATCTAGATGAAATTGGAAAACTCAGCACCAACAAGGTAATTCTGTTTCTTTAGATCACTAAAGTTAAGAGGTTTTAAAAGTAATATTTGGACTTAATAAAATTGTAACTGTTGGTTTCTAAACTTTAATAAACATTGTGGCTAAAGAATATGATCTATTTGATATTGATTCTTCGGAATTATAAAGTCTTTCTTTGTATTGATAAAATATATGATCATTTCTTGTAAATATTCTACACATATGCAGTAAAATGAATATTTTTTTCCAAGAGTTCTGAAGTTTTTCCCTTAGGCCAAGGTAATTTATTGTGTTATTCAAATTGTCTGTATCTTAACTAATTTGTTTTATCTGTGTGATCTAGTCATTGAAATATTTTGAAATCTCACGATTTTTGGTTTTGCTAAGTTTTCCTAGGAATTATTTTTATCTTTGTTTTAGTCAAAGGCTATGTTAGCTACATGTGGGTATATAGGTATATGATTATTATGTCTTCTTACTGTTCATTTATCATTAAATTATGTCCTTTATCTCTACATATGCTTTTTCCTTAAATTCTTTTTTGCCTGTTAAGATAACCACTGGTTATTTGATTCACGTATCTTCTTCTGTATCTTCATTTTGACCTTAAATATGCTGTTATACTTTGGGTGTCTCTCTGATGAACAGCAGATCACTGAATTTTGTGCTTTAATTCTGAGCTTTGAGTCTTTGAAGTCAATGTATTTGTTCATTATTACTGATGATTTTTGGATTCATTTCTACTCTTATTTTTTATTTATGTTTTTTTCTGTACTTTTTCTTTGCTTTTCATTTCCTTTCCCTTACTCTTATTGGATTACTGCTTTAAAAAAAAAAAGCAAAACTGAAGTCTAGTTCACATATTGTTACATTAGTTTCAGGTGTGCGGTATTTGAAAAGTTTGTATGTTATGCTGTCCTCACCACAAGTGTTTGTCTTGTAGCGTCTGGCACTATACAATGTTGTTACAGTACCACTGACTATATTCTCTGTGCTGTACCTTTTATTCCTGTGGATTACCGCTTTATTCCTGCCTCATTCCACTTTTTCCTCTTAGAGTTTGGAAATTATATATTCCATTTAGTACTTATGAATATGCATGTCTAACAGGTAAAGTTAACCAGTATCTCTGCCATCCTCCCAAACAATATAAAGGATGCTTTAATTTAATTAAAACTTTGAAAAGGCTTCTGTGTGTTTATAAAATGTAGATTTTTATGACTCTATCTTATGTATTTCAAACTAGTAATCCTGTCTATGTGGATGTCCTGTCTACGTGGATGTCCAGGCGGCCCTTCAGCCTGCCATTTTGAAAACAAAACTTTTTTCATTCTTTGCAAATATTCTTTGTAAGTTTTTATAAAAGTTCTTGTATATGTTTCATATGTTAATTAGTGGCATTTTAGTTTTCCTGACATTTGCTATCTTAATTCTGTTTTAAGTTATTTTTTTTCTCTCTCCCTTTACGTATATCCTCAAAGCTATAGTCACACAGTTCCTTGTAAACTCTCACAGTATCTTGCTCATGTTTCTCTCTCTCTCCACAGCCCTTCTGTGTTATGTTTAGTTAGTGGCTGATATATTCCTCCCACTATATTATAAGCTGGGGCAGGGCAGCAGCCATGTCTGTTCATTGTCTTATCCCACATAGTGCCTGGCATAACTTAATATGCTCAGTATATACTTACTGAATTAAAACTGGCTAAGGAATACAAAATACATCAAAATGAAATGGATCATTCCTCTAGTAAGACTAGCATGTATTAAATTCCTGGCAGGGACACTTAAATTGTGCTGAGTTATTCTTAAGGTAGGTGAAAAGACTTTGGAAAACAATCAAGGTGCATAATAATGTATTGTAATGGTTAAAGCTTGTGCTCTAGAGCCAAATTGCAGAAGAGTAATTCTTTTACTTTCCAGTTGTGTGATCCTTGGTAATTTATTTGTCTTCTCTGTGCTGACATTTTTCTAGCTGTGAGATTGGGATAGTGCTATCACACCTGTCTCATGGAGCACTGGAGGGGCCCACTGAGCTAATACACATGACACTTAGGCTGGTGCTTGGCATGTTAAGTGTCAAATGTTGATCACTACCAGCAACAGTATTACTAGTTAATTAATATGCAAATAGGAAGCACAGTTTTTTTCTTTGAAAGTAGAGGGGTTGGAAACTTTTAGTTGGCTCTTAGATTTCTGAAATATAGAGGCGTTCTGAAAAGATATTTTAAAAGACAGTACTTCAGAGGCTCCTGGGTAGTTCAGTCAGTTAAGCATCTGACTTTGGCTCAGGTCTTAATCTCAGGGTCCTGGGATCAAGCCCTGCATTGGGCTCTCTGCTTAGCAGGGAGTCTGCTTCTCCCTCTGCCCCTCCCCCCAACTCATTCTCTCTCTCTCTCTCTCTCTCACATAAATAAAATCTTTTAAAATAAATAAATAAAAGACAGTACTCCAGTCTCACTAAATAATTTGACATTATTTGGTATGTAGGTTTAACTAAAGAATGTGTAAAAAATGTATACTTTGAAATATGTGCTTGTTTAAGATTATAACAGCTTTGCTAATAGAAAGATTAAAAATGAATTATAATGAAAAACAGAAGCATTTTTGTTTAAAGATCTTATTAGAGAGAGCGTGTGCTCACAGGAGTGGGAGGGGGAGTGGAGGGAGAAGGAAAAGCTGCCCCCAGAAGCACTTTTAAATTCATCAGCTTCATAAAAGAGCCTGTTTGTTTTGTGCAGTTGTGAACTCTCCTTCCTCTTTCCTCTTGGTGTGTGTCTCCTTTGGCACACCACCTTGCTCTATAGTTCCGGGTGTTTGTTTTATTCGACCCGAATTGAGGGGAGTTAGGAAGAGGGTGTTAGACCCTTGTATGTCTTTTGGCACTATGTGGAATATCCTTGCACCACAGGCAGTAAACAGATGTTTTGCTAATGAATAAGTCAAAGTTATTTGCCAACTACACTTGTAAACTTGGGTGAGTTTCTTAATGTGTGAAAGATGTTTTCAAGTGAAATGTGCCACCTAACTTATCACAAGGATCATTTTAGTACAAAATTTTAAGCTAAAATCTGCCTTTACTCTTTCCTTTAGTTTTTCTTTTTCTAAAGGGTTTAAATCTGACAGGATTTAGGTAACAGAAATAAAAATTGGTGGCTAAGTCCTGTTCTGTTGTCTAAATCATTGCTGTGGACAAGGTGCTTACCCTGTGTTTTATTTTTATTAGATATTGGCATAATACCTGAGCAATTAGGAAGAACATGTAGTAATGTTTTAAAAATTTATCTGAAACATAGTGCCAGAGGTACAGCAAAATTAGTAAATGTTTATTGATTAGGTGTCTGAAGAATTTCTCTAAGTTTTATTTGTTAGAGAAGTGTAATTTTGGGGAGGATCTTCGTTTTGCTCACAATAGGTATGGTTTTCATAATCTGCGTCTTCTGTAATTGTAGTGTTTTATTTCCTTGCAGAGTGCATTTATGTAAGTAGAATTACCTCGTGTGGTTCTGGATCTCTTGCTTCTTACATTGACCGGATTAGGCCAGGTTATGCCTTGGTGATAAACAGCTCCCAAATCTCAGTGATTTAGCACATCACCCTTTCTCTCTTGCCCGCGGCTGTGTAGCCAAAGCAGGTCGGCAGGGGGCACTCAAGCTCCCAGGCTGACGAACTTTCACCACCCACGCCTGTGCTTCTACCACTGAAGGCAGTGGAAAGGCACGTGGAGAAACTGACTGCTGGTTCTTAAAGCTCTGCCTGGAAGTGGCTTGTAATAAAGCCTCTGTTCATATTTCATTGGTGAAAGCAGGTCATCACGTGACTGCGCTTAACTCGGACAGGAACCTGATAATCCTACTAAATATCAGAAAGGTGATGTGCAGAATATTTGGTGAATAGCTTCAATAACTGGCACATTCCCGCTTATAGTTCACAGTTTCGACAATTTCTTGGCCCTGATTCCTTTACTCAGATCTATTTTTCCCTGGTGTCATTTTCACTCGTTACTTCAGTGATTTTATTTTTCTCTCATTTATAGTATTTAACTAAAAAATCTCATTATCCCTGTTCTTCTGCGTATTCCTAACCTTTCCCATGCATCTGAGTTCAACATGACTCCTCTACTGTCTGGTCTGATACCACTCTCCCAGTTGCTCTTCTTTTGCCATCCTGAGATTATTTGACCCCAGATCTGTCTCTTTCTCCTGGTACTGCTTAATTCTGACAGAGATGGTTCTCTTTCTTTGAGGAGCTCTATGCTCTCTTTGTTGGTTACTCTTGTTTGGGTTCCTGCTTCCCATGTAAATTGGTATGTACTTGAATTTTAAAATCAAATACACTAGGGAACCAGAAGTTATAAAGGTGTTTTAACAAAGAGGCTAAGCTAGATTTTTGAAGTTTTAATGTTTTTAAAGGAAATCTTTTAAATACAAAAATCTGTCTGGATTACAGAATAAGTAGAGAAAACACAACATATTTATTTGTGGAGATTGTATATATGTCATATCTATATAAAGTTTTCTTTTATGATTATATAGTAATAGTTAGAAAAATGTGTAATGTAAATATCTCTGATGGTCCCACCACCTCCAGAGGTAACTACTGTGAATTGTTTAATGTATTTTGTTCTGGACTTTTTCCTTTACATGTAGAAATTCTTTTTTATAACAAAAACTCCTTAATCTTTACAGATTATAATTTGATCTTTTTTTTTTTTCCCCCTCCAGTTAATAGTGTCATGGCAATTCAGTCTATTGCATCCTTTTCGGTGGCTGCAGAGCACCAAATGAATGTACCGTAATTTACTTAACCAGTCCTTTATTTGTTAGACAGGGTGTTGTATTTTCCCCCCTTCTTTATTGTCAACTGTATTAGTTAATACTCTTTGGTTGTTCACAGAAACCAACTTAAACTAGCTTCATTGAACCCAGGGCCAGGAATGTGGATGAGTCTTAGGAAAGAACTAGAAGTAGGAAGTGTAAATTATCAAGAGCCCATGAGGTATTCGGTTTCTTTCCACTTTAGTTGCTTTATTTTTCTTTCTCCTCCTCATTCCACTCTCTGCACCCCCACTGATTTTCTTTACATTTTTGTCCTTGTGATGTAGAATGTGCCTGCTCCAAAGCTTCTGAGATACATATTTCAGCCGCATGGTTGACTCTGAACCTCAGTTCCAATTCCCAGGAGAGATCTCTGGATGACTATATGGTATAGTCCTCTAGTGCTTACGTCAGCTGCCATGCCTGGTCCAACTCAGCTGGGAGTAAGGGGGTGGATTTCTAGGTTAAACATTGTTAGGGCCTAGGAATGGGTTCTGGAAAATGCGGTGGTCGAGGGTAGGTAGCCTTATTAAGCTAACTAGAATTCCCAAAGGGTGTATACCGCACAAATAATGCTATGGTGAGTGAACAGCTTTGTAAATTGGCTCATCAATGCAAGTGGTTTTTTTTTAGGATAATTTTCTAGAATTTTAGTAGCTTGTCCAAGTATACAATTAAAGTTTCAGTAGATACTGAAGTTGTCTACCAAATATGTCCTAGTTTACACTCCCACCGACAGTATATACATGTTTCCCTGCACCCACCGATAGTGATCCTGGCAGCCTTTTTGTCTTTGGCAGACTGATAAATGAAAAGTCCCAATGTTGTTTTAATTTCTTCTTTAGTTTCTAGAAAACAAGAGTATCTTTTATTGTCTTTCTTAGCCATTTTTATTTCTTTCGTTATTTCTTATTCAAGTTTTTTTTGCCTGTTTTTAGAATTGGGTGAGTTTTTCTCCCTTTCATTTATATAAACGCTTCATAAACTTGGGAAATTAGTCATTTATGTGATATATGTATTATTGTTTTACTTTTGTCTTTTATCTAGTAGTGAATATATGCTTTACCTTGAGATGGTTTCAATCGTATTTCTTCTTTTGTATCTTCTGGAATTTTGTGTAATGCTTAGAAAATCCTTCACTATTTGTAAAAACATTCATTGTCTTTAGTACTTTACTGATAAAACTTTCTGTGTGTAAATCTTTGATTTATGTTGAATTTACTTTGGTTTCAGAGCTAAAATCAGGATCTAGTTTATTTTTTTCAATGGCCACTTGACTCATTTGTTACATAGTAATTTTACCCTGGTGATTTTTGGAGTCCATTGTGTTAAATTCCTGTATATAAAGTCTGATTATACTCTGTTTTCTTCTTTTGACTTGCTGTTTGATTTGATTTGTACATGTACTTCCCTATTCTAACTACTGTGGGCTTATAACATCTATTAAAATGTAATGGCTAACTAGGAAAAGGCAGATGTATGGTCACTGAATTTATGGAGTCAGTGGTTCTACATGTAATATTTGTGATACATAATACATAGTGGCATATAAATTAATTATAAAAAACCAGGGATTTTTTAGGTTAGTTCTTTGGAGAAACAGAAGACAACTGGAGATTTTTTAAGTCTGCTGTTGGCTGTGATTTCATGAAGAACTTTTTGAGTGTGTGTTCCTTGTTTTTTGGTTTTTGTTGTGTCAAAAATGACGTAGAGCGTCCTTCTAGAAAGTTTAAGAAATTCCTTCTTATAAAAAGCTCCCATTTACAACTGTTTTTATTATTCAGACCTCAGGAAATTTTCTGATGGAATTTCAAGTGAAAAATGTTCCTTCAGAAAGAATTGCAACTCAGAAGATCCTGTCTGTGATAGGAGAATGCCTTGACCACTTTGGCCCTGGTTGTGTGGGTGTACAAAAAATCTTAAATGCTCGATGTCCTCTTGTGAGGTTCTCACACCAGGCCTCTGGATTTCAGTGTGATTTGACTACTAATAATAGGTATGATCTCTTAATTTTATCATCTTAAATGTGAATATTATAAGGTATTAACATAGTTTTTCTTGTACAGAAACAGTGGCTTTGGACTCTTATACATGCTTTAATAATAATAACTTTTAAAAATTTTGAACAGTTAGATTTAAAAATTGGAAATATTTTCTCATACTTATCTTTTGTTTTTTTTGGTCTTCATGAATAAAATGTTAGGGTATTGTGTTTAAAGTGTTATCACACCTAAATAACATCATCTTCTGAGGAGAACTGTTTCATCATTCTTAACTTATGTAGCCTGGTAACAACATGAAAGCACTGTAGTAGAACTTCTGTATGTAGTCTTCCAAGTATATTTAGAAAATAAAGTAGCACCTTGAGTTTGACCTCTCAGTCGTCTCCAGATAGTGTCAACTTTGGGTCCTAAACCTGTATGGTGTTTGCTTAGATCAGAAAATGGTGTACGCAGCTTCAGACTGCATAGTTTTTTCCTTTAGCATATTTTCATTTTATTATCCTAGCAACCTGCTTCCTTAAAAAAAAAAAAATAGGGTGTGAATGATAGGTTCTTTTATACTTTGATTCCATTTCTTTTGTTCTCAGGCGGGGAAACTTCTCAACTGCGTTTATTTCATAACTCTAGTATTCTCATCGCATGCATTAGATTTCACTATATTATCTGTTAGATTAATAATCATTACTCAAAACGGATTTAGAAAATACATTCCAGAGCAGTTTTGCTTCAATTCGTGTTCACTAACAAGTCGGTGCTGAGTGCTTTGGGATTTCTCTCAAGTAGTTCAGAGAGTAAAAATAAATAAAAATACCTAATACACTTCCTGTCGTTATTACATTTTTCTTATAGTATGTAAAATAGAACAAAATGACACCTTTTAGTAGTATTACGTTTATTGTCTTGTTGGGATAGGTTTTTAAAAATTTGTCTTACTGTCCTTCAGGTTTTTATACTCCTGCATTGTTTCTTTATATAAAATATCTTGCACTATTTGATATTTATTTTCAGCTTATTTAGATTCATTTATATAAAACATTTAATCACCTTGAATTTCTAATTTGCCATTTCTTCTGTTCTCTTTAAACTCAGGAAGTAAATGCCATGATGAAACTTTATAGTTTGAAGTTGATACTGTTAATGGTTTTGTGCCCTCTGTCAGTTCTTTGGGAAATTACAAGACATGTTTTGATCAGTAGGAGCTTAATTTTAAAATATTTCTGATTAATAATTTTTTGCATTATAAGATTATGACTAGGAAACTTACTGAAAATAGGTTCTGAAGTTTGATATCTTTAAAAGGTATTTTATCTTCATGGTTTGGGTTTTTATAAATGTTAGACTTATGTAATTTTGGCTGAATTTTAAGGTATAGATAGATACTCTCTTGATAAAATAAGTAGAATATTTTCCTTGCTTGCCAAAGGACTAGATAACTAAAGTGCAGAAGTGAGGTGTAGAGCCTCTCATTTACAGATGTGTCAGTGTCTTTATTGATAGTTACTGAAGAGCACGTATATATTGTGTTTCCCTTATTATTTAAGTCATGTTTAGGAACTTTGATTTAAAAAAATCTAAGTTTTACAACTACATAATGACTGTCAACATTTAAAAGAATGTTTTAATGTTAATGAATGTATTTGATATTCAACCATTCACATTAAATTTTATATTGCAAATACATAATGCTTTTGATTATCTGATCATGGTGTTCTGAATATGCTTAGATATAGTAAGATATTTATGTATGTTCCCAGGTATGTGTTTTACTCTACTCTGGAGCCATAATTTGGGGGTTTGAAAATTCTTTTTTTTTTTTTTTTTCTTTTTCTTTTGAAGGATTGCCTTGAAAAGTTCTGAACTCCTTTATATATATGGTACTCTGGACTCAAGAGTGAGAGCCTTGGTGTTCAGTATTCGATGCTGGGCTCGAGCACATTCATTAACGAGTAGTATTCCTGGCTCTTGGATTACAAATTTCTCTCTTACAATGATGGTAATCTTTTTTCTCCAGAGGAGATCACCCCCTATTCTTCCAACACTTGACTACCTAAAAACTCTAGCAGGTAAGACTAGAAGCAGTCTATTTTCTCTTTCTGACATTTTAAATGAATATAACTACCATGTATTGTCAAAGACATGTGTGTTTACTAGTCATAAAATTTGTCTTCTGTATTTTTTTAAAAAGTTTGGTGAATCTAAAATTTAAGTGCTTTTTATTTTTTAAATGCCCGCTAGGGGTCATGAGAGCAGATGATTTGCGATGCTGAGGCCTTTAGAGTTCTGTGCTATTTGTGTCAGTTGGCAGGGTTGTTTACAGCTATCATGAGACAGCTGGAGCCGCTCTTGAGTTGACTGAGCCTGGAATGACCTTGGGGAAAAAAAAACATCCCAGATAGAGCTCTTGAGTGGATCACAGTTTCGGTGATGGCTTTCCAAATCTGAATTTATTTCCAGATTTTTTTTAAAGATGCTAAAAACTGTTTTATAATGCTTTAAAGAGCCTAAATGTGTTTTTTAGTTAAAAGTTTACAAGCAATCTTAGGTGAATTATTTTAAAATTAGTATATTATTTATGTCATAAATGAATTGACATTTTGGTAGACTGCTGGAGGAGATACTAAAGTATTAACAGTTCTGAATTCTAAAAAGAAGATAAATAAGGGATACGCTCAAAATGTATAGACACTGTATCTTCTACCCATCCTGTGTACTGCTGCCAGATAATACTTTTAAAGTATATCTCTGAATCTTCCCAGTTTAAAATAACCTTAAAGGGGATTTTATGCCCTATGGAATAAATCTCCATTTATTTAGCTTGGTATTGAAGATCTTTTTTTTTTTTTTTTTAAGATTTTATTTATTTATTTGACAGAGAGAGACACAGCGAGAGAGGGAACACAAGCAGGGGGAGTGGGAGAGGGAGAAGCAGGCTTCCTGCGGAGCAGGGAGCCCGATGCGGGGCTCGATCCCAGGATCCTGGGGTCATGACCTGAGCTGAAGGCAGACGCTTAACGACTGAGGCACCCGGGCGCCCCGGTATTGAAGATCTTCACTTACCTAGCCATACGTGACTTCCCAGCCTCTTCTCATGCGTTCCTACATTGCACTCAGTACCGTGATGCCTCTCGTCACATTCCGTCTTAGCTCTTTTGTTCACACTATTTGTTTTTCTGCCTGTACTGTGACTTCTCTCAATTCTCTCTTCTGTGCCACCTTCTCTCATTATCCAAATTAGAAGTAATTCCTTCCTGTGAACACTGTTAAGTACTAGTATAGCTTGAAACCGAGCTTTAAAAAAGCTCTGTGTGATAGGGTAATGGAGAGGAGGAAGTTTTCAGAAGGTAGGGTAGTGGTCATGTATCTCGGTTGCAGTGAAGGGGCAACAGCCACGGCTGTGCTCATTCATTGTTTGGTGTCATTCATTCACTAAATATTTATTGGTTACTCATTCTACATTGGGTGTTATTTTTGGATATGGATGATATTCTCAGGTAACTCACATTCTGGTAGAGGCGTAAGACAGACCCACATACAGACAGACAGACAGAAAATGTGGGTATTTCCTCACAATAAACAACCTGTAAATAGCACTTCCTGTTCAACCTTTGCTGTGTGAGCTCATGCTTAAGACTGCCCTCACAGAGACCATTTTGGGGAAAAATCATGGAACTTTTGGAGTTTAGAAGCTAAGGAAAGCAGAAGCTATAAAAAGGAGGAAGAACGAAGACAAGTTGATGTTGGGGGCAAACTATTCCTGACACTTTGTTGCTGTTTTCCAGTCTCATACGTACTGTCACTCCCGCCAGATTTGGGCCCTTGACATTCCCTTCCTGGGAGCATTTATACTACCTTCTCTCCTTACCTCCATTTGTTTCCCACCAGTCTGTTTGTAACTAGCAGAGCGATTGTCACAACTTCATATCTCATTATATTATTCTCTCTTGAAATCCTTCAGTAACCTCCTAGAATCTTTTTAAAAAAAATTTCTAATTATTTTAGAAAAAGAATGTGATTGATGGACAAACTTAAAATGACACGTTGAGTTTTTATTTCAAATCTATTTTTTAAAACAATTTAACTTTATTCACATCTAATGGCATCAAAACAGACACAACTCGTTTTGGAATTCTTTAATTTTGTATTTTAAAATACCAAATTGGTTGTTTACAATAGTTTTTTTCATTAGCTTTTAAATACTGTAAGAAATTTTCAGGTGGTTTTTTGCAGTTACTTCTCTACACATAGCACATTGTGGGTGTGACTTTCCAATAAATGAGAAAGCAAATTTGATAGCATTGTCTTTGATTTTTGAAGTTCTGACAATACCTTGAATTTCTTATAAAAGAATTTTTCATAAATGAATGTATATTAAGGATGTGGTGAAGATTATTTTAAGGAGAATTTATCAAAATATTTTTTTCTGTTCATTTAGGTATTTTTCAAATTCCATGTTTTTTTATACTTCTGATTTTAACCAGTGGTCCCACATTGGTGTATATTCAACAGGATCTGACTAAGAATAAAAACAGTGTTAAACTCCAAAACAGTAAAACCGGGCGCCTGGGTGGCTCAGTTGGTTAAGCGACTGCCTTCGGCTCAGGTCATGATCTTGGAGTCCCGGGATCGAGTCCCACATCGGGCTCCCTGCTCAGCAGGGAGTCTGCTTCTCCCTCTGACCCTCTTCCCTCTCGTGCTATCTCTCATTCTCTCTCTCTCTCTAATAAATAAATTAAAAAAAAAATTAAAAAAAAAAACAGTAAAACCATCTTGAGTGCTCTATGGTTGATTGGCTGAGTGAGTTAAGTTTTGCATACAATCATTTTGTTCTTCTAAGTTGGATCTCTCCCTTGATATTCAGATAGAGGCTCTCAATTTGTCTTTTTTAAAAAAGAAAAATATTTACTTGCTTGCTTGCTTGTTTATTAATAGAAGGCGGCATGAATTTCTGGAACACCTTCTAGCACTTCTAGGGCTTTATAAACCTGGTTGGAACCTAGAATAAATCCAGCGTTATGGAGTTATATTTAGGGTCTCTTTGATCTTCCTTTTCCTTGTCTTCTCTTACATTCACTTTTGTGTGCAAATCTGGAGGCTCAGCATTTTGCTGATCCTCAATTCTTGTTTACCTCTCTTTCTTTGCCTGAAATTGCCTTCTTCTCCGTACCTCCTCTTTTCCCATGGAGGGAAGCTCTTAAGGGTTATGCCAGGGAAGAGAAGATAAACCCAGTCCAAGATCCCATTTGTTAGGTCACTCCTGGCTGGCTTCCTCCTGCCTTCCTCCCGGGAGGTGGTGCTCTGTTGGTCTCCACGCACCTGGTACACACGTGTGTTGTAACAGCTGTCACGCTGCCGACTTGTTTTCCCTGCCTGTGTTGGCCAAGCCTTTCTAGGGCAGGCGGTCTTTGACTCATTTCTGCATCTTCTGTTCCTGGCATAGTATTGGGTCCATAGGAGAAGTTCAGTAAATAGATTTCAGAGGATTGGCTGAACGTTTTACAGTTGAAAGCTTTTTGTACTGAGCATGATGGCAACTTTCGTATTTTGGTTACTCTTGAATTTCTGTTTCTTTATGTTTTCTTATAATGTCTACTCCTTTCCCCACTGTGTCTCTTACTGTGTGTTCTCTCCTGTTTGGCTGCCGCCTTTGTTACGTTTACTTCTGCGCTTGGTGCTTTCTGTGGCGTTTTCCTTTCATAAACAGTTGTTTGATTACAGCTTTTTGTTTAGGATCCCTGTGCTTCCTTCCTGTGATGAATTAAAGGTTTGAGGAAGAAATGACTGGGTATAGTATCTTTGGCAGCGTTGATGCAGAAACCCCAGAATGGAAGAGAATTTTAATTGGTAGCTCTGTGTGACGCAGTAACAATTTATTGGGTGCTAACTCAGTGCCAGGCATTGGCTAGAAAGTCTTATACGCCGTTTCATTCAGTCCTCCCAGCAAATCTTATGAGGCACATTTACTGTTTTCATTTTATAGGTGAGAAAACTTTGAGAGGTTTTCCAAATTTCTTAAGGTAACTGAAATGTACACCTAGAAATACATGTGTGTAATATGTGTCAGTTTTCACAAACTGAACACACCCATGGAAACACCACCCTGACTGAATGAATACTGTAGAAGCACTAACTGTCTTCCCTTCTGGTCCCTCCACGCCCTTCCCACGCCCCCTTTCAACAGCATGGATTCATTTTACCTGTTTATGTCTCATACAGTGTGTATTGTTTTGCGTCTGGTTTCTTCCCTCTCAACATTATGGTTAGAAGATTCATTCCTACTGTTCGTGTATTTGTGGACCACTCATTTTCATTGTGGCACAGTACTATTTTACATCAACATACCAAAAAATATTTTTACTTCTACTTTTGATGGGCATGTAAATGATTTGTAGTTTGGGACCATTACAGGTAATAGCTAATATCATTCTAGCATGTTTCTTTTGGTGAGCACAGGCACTCCTATCTGTCAAGTATAAACTAGGAATAGAATTTCTGAGTCTTGGCATTTGGGTATATTCAGCTTCAGGAGACACTGCCAAACAGTTTTCCAAAGTGTAAACTCCCATAGGCATTATGGCCAAGTTCTAATTGCTCTATATCTTTGCCAACATGTGGTATTATCTTTTTTTTTATGGTAGCTGTTCTAAATGTATGTGTAGTGGCATCATGGCATGTTTTGGTTTTCTTTTCCCTGATGACTAATGAAGTTGAGCACTTTTTCATATCTACATCAGTCATTTGGGTAATTCTTGTGATGTTTCTTTAAGTCTTTTGCCTATTTTTCTCTTGGCCTTTTTCAAAGATTCATTGGTAGGAATTTATATATTCCACATGAGTCCTTTGTCACATGTTATGGATTTATGTGTATATCTTTATATCTCAAATAAATACATACTGTGGTTCCCTTTTCACTCTCTTAATGGTGTTTGGTGAAAAGAACTGATTTTTAAAGTTCAGTTCTATCAAAGTACAGTTGTACATAGTTGGTAAAGAGTGAAATATTCTACAAACTTGCTAACAGTAACTCACACTCAGCCTGTGCCTTCTGTTCCTTTTGCCTCGCTCTGTAGGCAACCACTTTTAACTCCTTTAGCTGATCTGTTTGCTGTTATAAAACATATTTTCAAAATAAAGTGTCTTAATTTTTGTATTTCTCTGGGGAGTGTAATAGGCATATACAACATTATATTTTATGTATAGAGCGTGATGATTCCGTATTTGTATATTTTGCAAAATGATGACCATGTTTCTTGATTTTTAGTTTTAGACATTGTGTATGACTTCCCTTTACGGAAGAAGAGGAATTATCTTTTATCCTCATCATACATATATCTCTTCCACCCCTCGTATTCTGAATATGGCTATGGCTTAATTTTGCTATGTGCTCTTTATACTATTATGACTGTGTAAATGCTATTCCTGTCTAATCCATGGAGTAAACTAAAATTAATTTCCTTTTCTGCCCAACTTTTTCTACTCTTTGGAGTTTATAGTTTTTAATACTACTTATTTTCTTGCTTGCTTAGTTTTTTATGTACTTAACATTACTTGAATCTCCAGCTTGCTACTAGTTGTCTAAATCTTTTGTCAAAACAGTCAGTCATCAAATATTAATTAATTCTTACTATGTAGCCTCTGTTTTTCTAAATCTTTTTTTTTCATTTCATTGCATTTTTCATTTTAAGTTTATTGTCATGTTAGAGGCCTTCTTCAGGTATCTGATAGTCTTTGATTTTCTTGGTCATGTTTGAGTTAGGAACTAAAAAGTTCATTTGAATCTCTGAGCTTAGGTGGGGCTTGTTGACTGTGAGCTTTATCGTAGGGTAATGTAACTAGACTGTTTTATTGGCAGGCGCTTCTTATGTCGCTATCTCTAGGTCATTCTTCTTGAGCTATTCAGATTCCCCAGTCATGATTTTTTTAATGTTTTTCTGGAAGTAAAGACCCTGTTACTAGCATGCTGTTGCTTTGACGCTTACTGTGCTTTTGTTCACTTACTGTTGCGTTTAGAACAGTTTTCCTACCCTCAGCTGTGTCTCCTTTCTTCCTGTGTGGATATCCTTTCTTTTACCCTCTCCAAAGTAAGCCGAAGGTTTCTGTCAGGGAAGAAGAGATCTGGGGGAATCTAACTGCTTCTTCAACCATCAGGCTTCCAGTCTTGGTGCTTCCAGTTAGACCTGGTGCTTGCGGTTCCTGAGTTGTTGGGATCTCTGCCTTGTAGATGGGTTTTTTCTTGGCTTTCTTTACTGCTAGTTTAGGATTCAGTCTTTTCCGATCTCCTAAGTCTTAGCTACTTGTCTATCTGCTCTTCAACTGAAAAATTTTTGTTGTTATTATTTCTTCTGTTCTCCGTCTTTAAGATTTTTGTCATTTTATTGTCGTTTCATTGGTGTTTTGGGAGGGGGTGAAAGTAGGTGGTTGTGTTCATTTCATCATCTTTACCCCATAGCATGTGCTCTTAATCAGTACATAGGCTCCGTCCTGGAGAGGCTGAGTGTTATTGGAGCATATGGCCTGGTGGGAGAAGCAGGTAGAACTTTATCCTGTCTGTTGATGAGCGTAAGTGATTAATAGGGAACAATCTGTATTATAGATGTGTATATGTGAAGAATAGTATCTGAGTCACATTCTGGAGTTGAGTGAACTACAAGGCAATAAATAAAGCTCCTTTGAAACATGGATATAACCATAACACCTACATTCTTCACAAGGTTAGATCCAAGTACTTGAGAGGCAGTTGCTTGGATGTGCATTTCAGAAAGCATTCTGGCTGGGTGGGTTAGGGGGAAACAAAATGGCGATGTGTCTAAGTGTATAGCACCTCCGCCCCCTCGTATTAAACAGTCTGCATTAATTAGTACGGCAGAGATCACCTGTTGGCTTCTCCCACTTAATTACTACTGATCCATGGCATACTGGATAGTTACAATAGAAGCTGAATATAGTTATAGGATTTTTAGCTATTCAAGTTTTGTTCCAGTAAGCTCCTTACAAAAATGGGACATCATAAAAGATTTGTCATCAAAGAAAAAAATAGTAAGCCTTCATATGAACTTTATTCCTGTTATGCCCCTTACATACGTGCCTATCAACTTCAAGTGACTTACTAGACATACGTGTAGCTGGCACAGTGTAGATTTTGTTCTTTTGACCGGAAAGATTAACCTAAACAATTATACAACCCATAGACATGATTATCTGTACTGCAGCCCCTGAGTAATCTATTAAGAATGCCAATAGTGATCTCTGTGACTAATTATGAATTACTCTAGTGTGACTATCAGTTCCCTGGAAAAATGTGGGTAAGTTATCAATCTGGCTGTGTCTGTGAGAACATTACTCAGTGAATTTCATTTGTCATGTGTACTCTGCTGAAAAAGAGTAATGGACGTACCAATCCATGAGGCTCTGAGGTTTCCAAAGGAAGCAAGGAAATCAAATTTAGTAAATATATAACCTTACTTTTTCATAGTTTCTAAGTTCACTTAAGGTGAAGGTGAAGGAAGGAATGTGGCCTCAAGCTCCAGTATGAGTTAATTAAGGTGCTTACCTGGCTCTTTTCCTCACGACTGAGAGTTTGTATTTACTTACAGATTTTTGTCACGGTTTCATACAATACTTTTAAGAAAAGAGTGACGCAGGTTTAAACTAATAGCGATAGGGTTCATATGTCTGAATAGGTTGAGAATCATTTTTCTATTGCAGCACTATCCAGTAGAACTTTCTATGATGATAGAAGTGTTCTATATCCATATTGTACGTAGTAGGGTAGGCACTGGGCACTTGTGGCTCTTGGGCACTTGAAGTACGATTAGTGTGGTCGAGGAACTGAATTTTTTATTTTAATAGCCCCATGTGGCTGGTGGTTATTATATTGCACGGTATGGATGTTGTCTGGATGTTAGAGTAGACAAATGGGGGAGAGAGGTTAGGAGGGGCAGGACTTGACAGCCAAGCTGCTAGGTTTGAATGCCTTAGGGATTTTGAAGAAACAAAGATGGCCCTATCTTAAATCAGAGGATACTTTTTTTTTCCTTCAAGTTTTAATACTTTCTGTTAAAAACTTTTAGGGAAGAGCAGCAGTCACAGAGACAGCCTCAGGTTTTCATTATTGTACAGTTCTAGAAATATTTTAACGTGGATCTCAAATTTCTATGGTAGTAATGCTTTAATTGGAAATAAGTTCCTGAAAAAAGACACAGCAGCTAAAAGAACATCAATATATGTGACTGGCACTGTGTCACAAGAAATACAACTGTTGATAATTTGAAAGAGTAACACATGTGTCTGGGTCTCATAAAAAATAGATCTAAGTGTGGAGCGCCTCAGTGGCTCAGTCGGTTAAGCGTCTGACCTCAGCTCAGGTCATGATCTCAGGGTCCTGAGACTGAGCAGAGTGTCAGGCTCCACGGTCAGAAATCAAGGTTGTCCCTCTTCCCTTCCCCTTACTCCTGCACATGCTCTCTCACGTTCTCTCTCTCCCTCTCTCAAATCGAATAAAATCTTTAAAAAAAAAATAGATCTAAGTGTAACTGTGTATAAGTTCTTCAGGGTACTATAAGTTATATAATAGAGGACATAAAATTTGGTATTAAAATTAATATGTGGGGTGCCTGGGTGGCTCAGTTTCTTAAGCATCCGATTCTTGGTTTCCACTAAGGTCGTGATCTCAGGGTCCTGGGACTGAGCCCCACATCAGGCTACACTCAACACAGAGTCCGCTTCCCCTCTACCTCTGCCTCTCACCATGCGCGTGTTCTTTCACTCCCTCTCTAAATAAATAAATCTTTTAAAAAATACCTAAAATTAATATGTTAGGATCTAGAGTAATTTTTGAGAAATTACATTAGTAACCCAGGTCTTAACAAAAAATACAAAAACGACAAAAAAGGGGAGACAAAAATTTGAAGGACCCTTATTTATCTCTTTCTGATTTCTATATTTAATCCCCCTGCTGGGGATTATAACCTTCAAAATGTAATTGATCATTCAGATTACTGGTTATGTGCCTGCTGTGTGCTAGACACTTGTGGCTAGACTGATGTGGAGAGGGGGAGTAGTGAATGGGACATTTGTAATCCCAGACTGGGGTCGGGGAGTGGGCAGCATGCATACACAATCACAATGCAGTCAGATAAGTGCTCATGGAGTGTGAAATAACTAACGGAGGATGACCAACTTGGAGTTAGGAAATGCTTTCAGATGAATTGGCTGTTAATTCGATTTTCGAGGAGTGAGGATTTGCCTGCTTATTGTACAGTGGAAGGTAGATTAGAATGGGTGAGGAATTTCATGCTGGCTGTGTATCATGAGGGGAATGATTCCTTCTGAAGTGACAAATACTATTAGAAAAGGTGAATGCTTAAGTCCAGGCTGCCGTTTACTTTGTGGTAGTGAATTCTAGTTGCTTAGAGTACTGCATTTTAGAAATTACCAGAAGTTCTTCAAAACTCTTAGAGCATTCAGTTTGTGTCTTGGATGACTTGTTGCAAATATATGCATGACGGGGTGATAAGGATGGAAGTGGAGAGGAAATTAAGTATTTTGATCAAGGATACTGCCAAGATTTGAGTTGGTGAAAGATGGGAACCATCCACATTCTCATTTATAACTGAAAAACTGATGACTTCAAAAGAGAGATTAAGAGTCGTTGGGTTTTTGATAGACAATTTTAGTATGCTAAAAAAAATGGAATGCTAATTTCGCTCTACTGTAATTAGTCTCAAATCTTTTTGGTAAGGAGTTTTAAATCCTATTAACTGTAAATATCTATAACGCTGACTAATAATAGGACACATTAGTCTGTAACTTTGATTTAGTTACTTATAGATTCCTTTTCTGAAGTAGGCAGTATCTTTGAAATGTGAAATGTTTTCCATTTCTGTTTTTTGAAGATGCAGAAGATAAATGTATAATAGAAGGCCACAACTGTACATTTATTCATGACTTGAATAGAATTAAACCTTCAGGAAACACAGAAACACTAGGTAGGTGTTTTTTTTTCCCTTTGTTCATTTGTTTTTAATTGAAACAGACCTTCCTCTTATTTTCCTCATTTTATTTTCTTGCAGAATCACTACTGAAAGAATTTTTTGAATATTTTGGCAATTTCGCTTTCAATAAAAATTCCATAAATATTCGACAGGTAAATAATATTTGATGACGAAGTATCTAGTCTTCTGCTTTACTAGTATTTAATTAGTTTTCAGAGTGCTCTAACATGTTAGGGTATTTCAACTGCACAGTAATAGGTACTAATAAGGAAATTGATGCCTCGAGGAGCTGCATGCGATCATTCATCTAGTTATTTGGAAGAGCAGAAGCCAGCTCTTTCAGCATCTAATACAGCATCCTTCAAAATGTGGACTCTTCTGAAAAATTTTCTGGAAAAAATTTTATATACAGTTCTTGTTAAACTGCTTTTTTGTCCATGGAAGAAGTAGGATACACAGCCCTATCGATTTTAGTGATTCTCTCAGTTTGAGTTCTAAATTTGTTGAGGCAGATGAATTTATGATTTTGCTTCAGCTGGAATAATAGACATTTTTTTTTTTTTAAAAAGCAAATCCAGAGCAGAATTCTAGGCAAAATTTGTTACCAAGTGGGGGATTTGAGAGAGCTCTCTATTTGGGTTTATTCTGCTTAGCATTTGGGTACTTGGTTACAACCATTGTAAGACTGGCTACGTAAAACACGTAAGCAGATACTCTTTTTTGTTGTCTTACTCAGCTCGTCCTTTTTTCATCCTTGCCTCTTAATCCTGGTCGTGGAGATTTTGTTTAACAACAACAACAACAACAACAACACAGTGTGGGGAAGGGAGGAGGGGACCCAGAGCCCTGAGATGCAAGCTCCTGTGGCATTAGATTCCCTATGAGAAGGTCACTGGTCACGGGAAGTTCCTTAGCCTTTCGGTGCTCTTAGCCCTAGACGGCAGAGTTGCTGGACAGGCAGGACCCCTGATGGGCATGGCATGACGGAAGTTAGGGAGTAAAGAGGTGCTGCTCACACTGGAGAATCTTGGACATGCGTTTTGTTAATATTTTAATAGTACATGTGATATGGTCATATAAATCACAGCTTTAGCTTTTCTTTTTATTTCTATGAGATGTGGTCTTAACCTGTCAGGGCCTTATGTAAGTTGGATCTTTAGGAATGTAATAGGAAACTTTCAGTGTTTTAAAATGAATAATGAATAATCCTTTGTTCCTTCTCTTCCTTTCTGACTTTATTCTTGGGAAACATTAATTACTGTATTTAATTTAAGGATTCTAATTTTGTGTGCTTCTGTTGTTTTTAGCAAGTCTCAAAAATAAGTGTCTTCATTTTATTTTCTGCTATTTTTCATTTTTTTTCCCCTTCCTCGCTTTATCCTCTTAGGTCAAAGTTGATACTTCAAAAATACTTCTGTTGATTGAGTTAGTCTAGATACCTCTCATCTGAGCATCATCATCCATAGCTCATAAACCTAATTTATTCTTCTCTAAAGAATAATCACAGAACTACAGTGGTAAAAAAATCAGCCAGAAGTACACACACACACACACACACACACACACAAATACATAATATGCATACATACCCAATTCTCTTAGGAAAGCAGTTCTTTACTCTGTAAATGCTGGGATTTGCCCTGTTTTTGACATTTTGTTAAACGAAATCGTTCTTATAGCTGAGCCTTTCGTATATTTATACATTTTCTCTTCCTTACAATAATCTATAGGGAAGGGAACAGAACAAACCAGAGTCTTCTCCACTGCACATTCAGAATCCTTTTGAAACGTCTCTCAACATCAGCAAAAACGTAAATCAAAGCCAGCTACAAAAATTTGTAGATCTGGCCCAAGAAAGTGCCTGGATTTTAAGTCAGGAAGATAAAGACCGCCCTTCCCCATCAAGTCATCAGCCCTGGGGGCTGGCGTCACTGCTACAGCCTTCAGTGCTAAGCAGTGTGTCTCTTGCCAAGAAGAAAAGGAAGAAGCCTGCAAGTGAGCGAATTAAAAATTTGCTGGAATCCATAAAAAGTAGCAGTCCAGAAAATGACACACACACCAATGGGAAGAGAACAGTTAGTACTCAGGCTTAGTGGCTACTCCTTTGCTTGAAGAACTGGTTTTCCCCGAGAACATTGCTCTTTCGACCGCCTGGAAGAACTGGTGTGAAACTCTCTCACAGGTACCCACTGTCATAGGTACTGTCTGTTTTCATGATCTTTTCACTGGGCCTCTTTCTGGTCTGAAGTTCTGGGACATGTTCAGTCTGATAAGCCTCAGATCCCGTGCCACAAGGCATAGGTGACAGAGGATTGGAATTTACTTTAAATAAACTATGCAAAGCAAGTGGTAGAAATCAGTTTTAGAATCAAACCATTATTGATATCTACATGAGGCCCTGGATGGAAATCATTTAAAGGAACTTCTGGGTATGTACATATGTAGTCAGCGAATACAATAAACCTTCAGAATTTGCTAGTACTCTTCTAGTATGTGTTTTTTGTATTCTTCAAGTGAAGTACTCGTATTCACATATAAGTTAAAACAGGCTTTCCTGTTTTATTTCACATATAAATTAAAACAGATTTGCAAAAACGTTAATGTTTTTAAAAGATAGGAATGCAGACACTTCATTCACCACATTCTAGGTATTCTAAGCCAGATATATAAAAATATTGGTACATTGTATTCTAGAATGCTAGGTACTTTTTCTGCTTTCAAAAATAAAACCCTGTTTCTACTATATGATATTCCCAGTATTCTTTTTCTTATCTTTTGAAACCTTTCTTCCTGTTCAAAATAGATACGTATTGAAATATAATTTCCATACGTTGCCTGTGGAGTAACTTTCGGTTTTAGAAGCCAAGAGAATAGTGCTTGAAAACAGGGGACTTGAGCCAGACTGGCTTCCTAGTAAATTACTCAGCCTCTCAGGGCCCCCGTTGTTTTCTCTGGAAAAGGGGGGCGATAATAGTGCCTACTTCAGATTTTTGTGAAGATTACGTGGGGTACATTGGAAAGTGCTAGGTCAGGAGTCTGGCACGTTATACATGTTACTTTTATTTTTTATTTTTTGTGGCATGTAAGTTATTCTTGCTACTCAGAATTCAGATTTACAGTTCATAGTGGTTTTCAAAATAGCTTCCCATCTAAATTTTAGGTCAGAAACTCTAATGAGCTCTGCTTGGGATCTTTCGGGGGACTCACTAATGGAATTGTTATGAAGCAGCAGAGTTCTGCGCTCGTGTGGCCCTGCTGTTTTGATTTCACATTTGAAACCAACAGACAAGTATCCGTATTTTTCATACATATACGGCGTTCTTTTATACAAACAAGTAGCAGTGTTCTTCTATACAGTTCTTTTATTTATTTATTTTTAAAATTTTATTTATTTGACAGAGAGAGACACAGCGAGAGAGGGAACACAAGCAGGGGGAGTGGGAGAGGGAGAAGCAGGCTTCCCGCGGAGCAGGGAGCCCGATGCGGGGCTCGGTCCCAGGACCCTGGGATCATGACCTGAGCCGAAGGCAGACGCTTAACGACTGGTCCACCCAGGCACCCCTATACAGTTCTTTTAAAAGCCATTTTTCATTTGTTCTTTAATTAGGTTTATTCTGCTGGGCTAGAATCTGTACCAAGAATTAAAAAGAGGTTTAAAAAGCATAATTATGGTAGAGTTTCTAAATGAGGTGTTTTTTTTTTTAAATTTTATTTATTTATTTGATAGAGACAGAGCGAGAGAGGGAACACAAGCAGGGGGAGTGGGAGAGGGAGAAGCAGGCTCCCCGCGGAGCAGGGAGCCCGATGCAGGGCTTGATCCCAGGACCCCGGGATCATGACCTGAGCCAAAGGCAGACGCTCAACGACTGAGCCACCCAGGTGCCCCTAAATGAGGTGATTTTTTTGTTCCAGATATTTGATTGGAGGGTTTCTTTTTTAGGTTGATGTTAAGTCTAAAACGATCATTTAGGCATATAAAATATGTGTTGGCATTTTCTTTCTTCTTTTTTTTTTGTAATCTATAGAACAACTTGGACACTGTAGGTTTGTGTTACTTTTCAGGCTGAGGTTTAATTATGTGATGGATTTTAATCTACAAAGATATTTTAATCTAAAATTTTTAGTTCTAGTCAAATGAACGTAGACTACAAACAAATTTACTGTTTTCTCATAACTTCTTTTTCACCTCCCAAATTTTTAAAACGTGGTTTCTATTACATATTAGAGATAATCTACACTTAACTTGTCATTGCCACTTCTTACTTAAAACTGATTGCAGCAATAAGGTTGGGAAAAAGTTCAAGGTGTTTCTTTTCTAGCTGTTTGTTACTAAGCTTCCATTGAGTAGCCTTTATCTACAATGAGTTTTGCTCAGTATGTGAAAGAATTTGGATATGAGCCTACCTAGATCAGATCGATTTCACTTCTACATCGTTCCGGATTTTATGGCCCACCAGTATAATTCCTGGAGTTACTATCAATCCTTAGGAAATTAGAGAATTGGCCAGAGGCATTCTAGGAAAAACTCTGTAATCTTATTTCATTCACAGATCTCTAGGGATCACAGAGGAGAAGAGAAAATACAGTCGAAGTAGGACTTCCTGCTGTCATTTACTACGTGCCTCTTCCTTTTGCTCAGGGGCTGTGGTCAGGTGAGAACAGAATTAGAATTGTTTCAAGTTACGTCATGTTCCTAGAAATTTCTTGGCCTTTAAAGTACAGCTCTATTCAGTTACTTACAGCTTGCTGGTACCACAGTAGGGAAAAGCTACATTTGCATGTGTCGTTTAAGCCAACACAGGGAACATCCACAGCGAAGCTAGCAGGAAGAGCAACCAAGCAGTCACAGCTTGTCCACATAGCAACCCTGCACTTGCCAGAGTTTGGCATTCGGTTGGTGAGTAGCTGTCCTCAGGTCTCCATTCAGTCCTTTCAGGAAATCTTGTAGGAGTGCAACATTCAAAACACCATAGAAATGAATAAACCATTTTTGCCTGAGATGATCGGAGAAAGCTTCATTGATGAATAGCATAGGTAGATCTTGAAAGGATAGGTGGACTGAGAGAGCGGCATAGGGTTTATTGTTCTGGAAAAGAGGACAGCCTGAGGAAGAGTCAGGAAGAGGGAAGTGTATTTGGAGAACTGGCAGTTTGGGTGGGTTGGGATATAGTTTTTACCGTGATACTCAAAAAGAGTTAAGGTTGAGTGAGATCATGAAGGACTGCCAATGGCAATTTAAGGAAGTTGAGTGTATTTTCAGTGGTAAGCTGTTGAAGGTTTTTGTGTAAAAATAATAAAAACTAAGGCAGTGCTTTTAGACAGTCTGTTCATACCAAGTAGTTTTAGATCACTTCTCCTTTTTTGCAAATTTGAGTTCCATGGATCTCATCATTAAGGGTAGATAAAATCTGGCTGTTAAATTTTCCATAAAGGTCCAGAAGCTGACCCCCATATACCTCTGAGGAGTCTTTCTTCTTAATATTTAATAAGGAAGTAAGGTTTAAGTAGTTTTTAAAGTCATCATTCAGGAAATACCAGGTCATGACACACAATTTCATGTAAAGCCTTATTAATGAGAAATTCTTTACAGTATATACTTGGAATGAAAGCATAACCAAAAATCACTTTTCACCTCAGGATGATGTTGGAAAATTTATTTTAAATACTTGAAAGGCTTATTTTGGTTTCATGCAGAGTTCAGTTACTTGTGGATATATATTCCAAACAATATAAACATTACAATGCTCCTCTGGAATTCCCATGGAGCAACTCCCAGAAAATGTCTATTTTAGATAGAATCTTTAATCTGTAATATGTATAATACAGGATATATAAAATCACCACAAATTATTTAAAAATATACTGTTCATATGTTATCTGTGGTATGTGTATCCCACCCACCTTTAAGAACTCAGTGGAGTCAAAGCTAGATTAAAGGCATTATTCACTTTTTCTGTCTACTCTTAGATAAATGCACTTAAACTTACCGTCCCCCTTTGGTAAAGTTTCGAAGCTGTTAACATGTAGTGCTAAAACATTTTAAATGAGGGTATTGGAAAGATTCAACTTGAATAGTAAATGTTACACTTTGAAGCCAGTATAACATGGCAAAATACCTAATTTGGAATAGGCCAAGGCAAAATTAACAAAAAAATACAGGTTATAAATTGAAAACTTACTGTGATGGATGCTGTCAAATAAAATGGCTTCCAATTAACAAAAAGATTACAGATCATGTCTGTATTATGTTCTGGGTTACCAGAATTCTTTTAACTTATTAAATTGTTAGGTACAATGAAAGTCTTACATTTTTGAAGCTTTTCCTGTTACAGAGTTACTGGTATTTGGCTTAGATTAATGCAGCTTAATGATTAGGGTTTTAATTAATCTTTGCTGAGTTTACACCTGGACTTGGAGCGTGGTGTAAAATAGCATATTGACATGTTCTCTGTCCCAAAGTTTAACAGTAAAAGGTGGATTATGAAGCCGACTGATGTCATGAGATGGAATCTGAAACTCAAAGACTCTTTTTTGTTTTTTGTTTTTTTTATTCCATCTAAAATGTGTATTGTAACTCTATAAATACACATATCAATGTAAAACTCACACAAGCTTCACCTAAATTGGGAGAGGTAATCAAGACATGAACTAAGCTAATGGCAACAGAAATAGAAAAAGATTAAACCAAACAAAGGGGGGGAAAAACAGAGTCTAAAAGGATCCCAGCATTTAAGCCAAGCTTCAACTTGCTATTCTTTGTTAACGATTAATTTTGGTGATTTAGAAGGGCTGTTTGTTAATTAATGATTTATGTGGTAATGTCCCTTCACATCCCCTTCTTTCCCATTCTCTAATAGACCCAACAGTAAATATCTTTGGAGTTTCCCTGCTTGATTGCTAGGCATTACTGATTATAAAATTCAGTTATCAATATTGACTGGTTTCCTTTTTAACTTTATGTAATTGAGTTTTTTAAAAAGAGAACCATAATACCTTTTGCATATTTTTCTATTTTACTCATTCACTTTAAAAAAAAAAAAAAAAAAAAAAGACTATTTGAGAGAGAGAGCACACGAGTGGCCAGATGCCTGACTTGATCCTGGGACCCTGGGATCATGACCTGAGCCGAAGGCAGACGCTTAACCGACGGAGCCACCCAGACACATCATCATTTACCTTTTTTTTTTTTTTTTTTAAGAAGTAACTACGCTTAGAATAAGGGTGAGCTGTAGCACTTCATTTATCTTTTGTTAACCAGTAAGATGGGTTCAAATAAACAGTTTTCAGATAACATTGATTTCCATAGCTTCATCATCACTTCTGGGCTTATGACTGTCAAATCATTGTCTCAGCCCCACCCGCTAGTACTTGATCTTGATTGTGCACTGGACTTTGCCCTGTCGCTCCTCGCCTCCAATTCAGCCTGCGTTAAGTTAAAATTATCATCTTCCTTAAAATTGACTAACCTCATAATTTGCCTATTTCTGTGGTTAGTGCCATTATTCTCTGCCACCACAGCTCAAATGCTGGGATCCTTTTAGACTCTGTTTTTTCCCCTTTATTTGGTTAATCTTTTTCTAGTTCTGTTGCCATTAGCTTAGTTCATGTCTTGATTACCTCTCCTAATTTAATGCAATAATCTATTAGCTTGTTTTTTAACCTAATGATTTCCTTCTTTAGCTACCCAGTTAAACTGTTAATTTTCAAATGAGTAGGATTTAAGAGAGTACATGTTATGGTAAGTGAATATGAAATTATGTGTGTGTGTGTTTGTTGTGATTTTGAGGATACCTTGGAATTGTACAGAGCTTTAAGGTCATTCTGAATATCCATGAAAATTTTTGTACAGGTGTACAAAAAAGATACTGATTAAAGGTTTTAATTAGTTAGGATTTTTTTCTGTAACATCCAAAAGGTACTCTGTTTATAAGCTCCACTGATTTCTTAAAGTTTTCAGACTTTTCGAATAATGATACTTAATCCCCAAATACTGGTTCAATAGAGTCATTCATTCAGTAACCATGTTTACTATGTACCAGACACCATAAATCAAGACACACTGCTTACTAAGAGATATGAGAGGTTTGAATTACTGGAAAAAATGATTTTTGTTCTTGACTAGAAAGGCTTAGTATAAGGGTAGCAGTTTTATTCATATTTATCCTATGAGGATTTTTAAATGTGAAAATCATCAGAAGTATATCTCGAATAATCATACAAGAATAGCTAGGAGAAATTTTTTAATTTGGTAAATAACTTATTACAATATAAGACATAAGTAAGTGAAACAGAATGCTACTGGTTTGCAATAGACAAGTCAATGAAATAGCCCAGAAACATTTAGGATGTATGTGGGAATTCAGTAACCCAAGCGCAGCATTTCAAATCAGTAGAAACATGGATTATTCAGTAATTTGTGTTGGGACAGCTGATAGCTATTGGGAAAAAGAATAGTTTGGTCCCATTTTCACTCTTATAAATTCCAGTTGAGTTAGACTTTAAATGTAGAGGCGGAAAAAGTGAAATCAAAGTACCAAAAGAAACCGTGGATGAACATTATAAATGTGAAGTAGGAAAGTATGTCTTTTCAAGTATGACATACACTGATAAAAGTATTCTTTTGGTAAATCTCACCACTTTAAAATAGAAAGCTATGCCACAAAACAACCATAAACAAAATGAAGAATTCTGGCAACTAATGAGAAAGGGCTAGTTTTTCTAATACATAATAAGATCTACAAATCTCTAAGTAATAGGCAAAAACAAAGACAAAGATCACAGAACCAACTAAAATGCACATGTAAATAGTAAAGATGATCAAGAGTACCAAAATAAGTCTATAAAACTTTATTATGGTGAATTTTGAACAAAGTAAACTGAAAAGTACAATGAATTTGCATGAATCTATCACTTATTTCAATACTTACGGCAAATTGTGTTTAATTTATAACCCTGTTACTTGCCCTGTTTGTATTTAGCAGATTTCAGTCATTCTGTTTCATCTGTAAATACGTATCTCCAAAAGATACTTTTTCTGATATCATCACATCCAATTAGTGTTCAGGTTGTCTGGCAGATCTCACAGTTGTTTTTTTCCCTAGGACAATTGTTTGAGTCAGGATCCAGTTACTGTCCACATACTGTGATTGGTTGCTCTGGTTCTGAAGTCTCTTTAACCTTTGGGTTTCTGTTTCATCTCTCTTCTTACTTGCAATTTATTGAAGATAATGGTTTGTCTTAAGAAGTTTCCCACATCATGGATTGTGTGGATATGTCAGCACATATACTTATGTGCTATGGAGTTGTTCAGCATTAACTAATGACCTAAAAATAATTTTTGTCAGTTTTCGAAAACTTTCAACCATATTTAATTCTGTATTTTCTATCCTTTTCCCTATCTTCATTCTGGATATTTCTTTCTGAAACTGTGTTACAGTTTACTATTTTTTTTCTTAAGCTATGTCTAATTTTTTAAACCCATTCACTAAATTATCATCTTTAGTAGGTTTTTTTTTTTTCCCAGTTCTAGAATATCCACTTGGTACTTGGAAAAATTTTCTGACAAAATTCTCAGTCTTGTCTGATTTTCTTGTATAAACAGTCACTTTAAAGTCTGTGTGTGATAATTGGATATCTGCTGCCCTGTGGTTCTGTTTTTCGTGATGTTGATTTCTCTCCTAGTACACCTACTTGTTATTTTGTGTGTTGACATTGAATGTATGTGAGAGAGAGCAGAGGTTATTTCCGGGAGATTCAGAATTGATTTAGTTTTGCTTTCAGAAGGCAGGTAGGGGTAATTAGGATCTTGAATTACCTTAAATCAAGGGCTTGAGATTTTGAAGTTGGATTCAGTCCCCATCCAAAGCCAGAAGCCTTTACCAGAGTCCTTTCTCTTTGATAAGCCCTGAACTTTTTGTCCCCTTTCCTGTGAGTCTTTTTTTTTTTTTTTTTAAAGATTTTATTCATTTATTCATGAGAGAGACAGAGGGAGAGAGAAGCAGAGGGAGAAGCAGGCTCCCAAGGAGCAGGGAGCCCGATGCGGGACTCGATCCCAGGACCCTGGGATCATGACCCGAGCCGAAAGCAGACGCCTAACCATCTGAGCCACCCAGGCGCCCTCCTGTGAGTCTTTTGAAAGCCCTGCTCAGCTTGCCTCCTCAGCAGATGTCCCTATGAGAATAGTAGCCCCAGATGCTGGGCTTACCTGTGTATGTTTACTTTTTCGCTGTCCTGTAATTTTTCACTGGCTTGTTGGCATTTGGATGCTTTCAAGTAATTGCCCTCGGTTTCACCCACCTTTTTTTAGTGTTCAGAGTTGGTGTTTATTACCTAGTGTGCCATTACATTGACTTCTTTGTGATTCCAGCTTCCCATCCCCATATATGTACATATATAATATATATATATATATTTAACTTATAGAAATGATATATACTCTTCATTTCATTTGCTTCCTTGTAAGGAGCTTCCAAATGCTGTCTCACTTACCAACATGTGTTGATTTGGTCTTTGGGTCACAGTGTGAACACCTCTCTGCAGTGAATGCCTAATTCACCAGTAAGGAGACAGGGCACTGCAAATATTCTTTTGTGCTGTGTTCAGAAATTGCTTTTATTTCTGGACTGTGATTATATCTGGATTGTGATTTCCTCATACAGGATTTTCTACATGCCAGTTCAAAGTTTAAATTTATGCCATGTGTGAATGCGTGAAAAATGCCCAAATAAGAATGGGGAAAATATCTTCTTTTTCAACCGTCTTGAGACACCTCAACAACTATGAAATAGTTTTTCTTCCAGTTTTCCAAAATATTTCTCTGGGTTGAGACCAACAATGAGGCATTTTTGGCCAAAAGGCTTCTTAAAATTTTTATGATTTTATAAGAAGAAATTTTCTTTTGACCTTCAAGCATATGTTATTATCATGATATCTTATTCGTGAACACAAACATTTCAGTGCATTTTTATATCAGTGAAATAATTTAGGTGTTCTATATTATTATGAGTCAGTTATTTCTCTGATGTTTGGCCATTTCATATTTGTTGTTTTTCAACTATCATATCAGCCTGTGTTTGTGTAGTAACAGAACTAGCTATTAAAAATAGCCATTATTATTTTGAGTTGGTTTTCAACTTGTGTTTATGATTTGCTGCGTATGTTCTAACATTACTATATTACCAAAGACTTTCATACAGGTCTTTAAATATTTAATAAAACCATTTTGAAAACTGAAATTATTTGATGTTTTTATCTTGATTGCTCTGCACAAAGACCATACTTCATACTTCCCCTTGATGCTTCAGGATGAAAGTCGGGTTAAGCAATATTTGAGTTTAAATGTGGTTTAAAATGTTTCTTAATTCTGTGGTCCTTTGTAGTTTTTATTTTCGAAGCAATATTAGCTGTATTTGATCTTCTAGATGAAGAAAGATTTGACTATGATTAAATATGTGCAGTGCCATCCTAGAGTAAATTTAATTCATAGATTAATAAAATCTGTCTGGCATGATTTAGGAGAAGATATTTTAGGCCATTAAATTTCGTTACATAAGCTACAGTCTGTTTTAAATTCTGTGCAACTAAAATCTGTTTTGCTTTAAAAAAAAAAAGTTCATTTGCTGGGAAATGTGGAGTATTTGTTTTCCAAACCATCAAAAGCATGCTCAGTTCCTCATTTAGGAAAATTTGGAACTTTCAACTTAATGACAGTTACTATCATTGTCTAATTTTCTTCTCTGTACTTAAAAGCCTTAAGAACATGCTAATAATTGATTTGACTACATGCTTTTTTTAGTGCCTCTGTGGTTCAAATGCTGTTCTTTTCTCAGACAGGAAGTAAGCTATAAAGTAAAGGAATCTAGCACCCTACTTGGCATGTATTTGGTAATCGGTAAATTACTTTCTCCCCCCAGCCCCCATCACACACACATTTTAGCCCTGGTTTTAAATGTGTTAAGATATAAAAACGGTACCAAGAAGAATTGAAGAGCTCAGCTTCCATTTAAATCTTTAAACTTCTTTTTCTAAAAGAAAGATTCAAAATTAATACATGATGTTGTAGGCAGAATTCTTTTGTGGCTCCCAGGACTCCCACCCCCTGGAGTATACACCCTGTATTACCCTGTGTCCTTGAGTGTGATCAGACCTGTGAATTGGTTGGGTTACATTACATGCCAAAGGTGATGGTTGCATTGTGCCTGTTATTATATGATCTAAGATCCTTTAGCCGACTGGAGAGAGATTCCTGTTGGCTTTGAAGAAGTAAGCTGCTATGTTGTGGAGGGCCACATGGCTGGGACCTAAAAATTACTTCTGAGGGCTGAAAGCTATCCCTGCCAACAACCAGCAAGAAATCAGGGACCTCAGTTCCAGACAAGAAGAGACTGTGAGATAATGAATGAATAAGATTTTAAGGGGATACCCAAGCCTCAGGTGAGACCACATCCCGGACAACACCTTGACTTTACTGAGCCTTCCGAGACCCTGAGCAGAAGACTGGTTAAATCAGTCTCTGAGCCCCGAGCCACAGAAATTGTGAGAAAATAAACACATTGTTTTAAACTGCTAAATTGGTGGTCATTTGTTATACAGTAACAGAAAATTAATATATTTAGAAAAATCTCTCTCTCTCTTTTGTGTGTGTGTGTATGTGTGTGTGAAAGTTGAATCATTATCTTAACATTGTAAATATCTATGTTCAGGACCAGCAGTGAAAAGATGAAGATTGAATGGGTGGTCTCATCAGTAAACAAAGGTTATTAGATGTGGTAGGCCGAATAATGGCCGCAACTGTGTCTACATTCTAATCTCCAGAAACTAATTATGTTCCTTTACATGGTAAAGGGACTTTGCTGATGTGGTTAAAGGTCTTGAGATGGTAAGATTACTCTGGATTATCTGGTTGGGTCTAATAAAATCACAAGGTTGGTCCAATATAATCACTTACCAAAGGGAGACAGAAGGGCCAGATGGAGGGAAGAAGATGTGATGATGCAATCAGAGGTATTTAAAGATGATACACTGCTGGCTTTGAGGATAGAGGAACGGGGCCGTGAGCCAAGGTGTGTAGGTAGCCAAGGTGTGTGGTAGGAAGCTGGAAAAGACAAGGAAACATTTTCTTCTAGAGCTCCACAAGGAATGCAGTCCTGCTGCCACCCTTGTTTTAGGACTTCTGACCTCCACAATTGTGCTGTTTTAAGCCAGGAAGTTTGCAGTAATTTGTTCGGCAATAGGAAAGTAATACACAAGGTATCTGAGAAATACTTCCTAGTGGGAGAAACCAAAACAGTGATTTATAGAACATACCCCTATCCAGGAGGAAGGACACCTCAAAGATAGAAACTTTCCCTAACAGGCCTTTAGAAACAAGTGTATGTGTACATCCATGAAAGAACAAAATGATACACATACATATAAACACTCAAAAAAAAAATCTTAAAAATTGAAATATAATAGAATTTTAAAACTCAATATAAGGGTTGGTAGGTAGAGTTAAGGAAATTGCTCAGAAAGATTTAAAAAAAAATAGAAAACAAGAAAGAAAGCGTAAGAAAATTAAAGGAGCTAAAGCTGTAGGTCCAAAACCTGAAGAGTAGAACGTCCATTGAGAGGAAAAAAAAGAGGGAAAAAAATCATTAGGAAAATTTGCCAAAGTTGAAGGACATGAGTTTTCAGGTTGAAGGTGTTTACAAAATGGATAAACTCAATCTCATCCTAAAGCACATTATCATAAACTTTGATGGAAGCAATTAGAAAATCCTACAGGCCTCCAGAGAGATGGAGGGAGTGAAGAAAAGGGAAGATCAGTACAAAAAACAATGTATCCCTACAAAGGAATATTATCAGGAATAAGAATAGCTTTGATATTTTTAACAGCAAAAAGGGAAGGTAATAGCCAATGCCTTCCAAGTTTTGATGGAAAAGGAATTCTGACCCGGATTCTGTGCCTACCCAAGCTGTCATCTACATATTGTTGAGGTAATTTTACGGAACTGTCCCTTCTCACAGTACCCCTGAAGTATGTCTTCCATAACCTGAGGGAGCAAACCAAGAAAGAGGAAGACAGGATTCAGAAAAAGAACGAAAACAGGAGAAAATTGAAGAGAATACCTGGAATGATTGTTGGGGGACGTCCACGAAATGCCCCAAAGCACAATCCTTAGAACTCTTTTTTTTTAAATTTTTTTATTGTTTTGTTAATCACCATACATCGTTAGTTTTTGACGTAGTGTTCCATGATTCATTGTTTGTGCATAACACCCAGTGCTCCACGCAGAACGTGCCCTCCTTAATACCCATCACCAGGCTAACCCATCCCCCACCCCCCTCCCCTCTAGAACCCTCAGTTTGTTTTTCAGAGTCCATCGTCTCTCATGGTTGGTCTCCCTCTCCGATTTACTCCCCTTCATTCTTCCCCTCCTGCTATCTTCTTCTTTTTTTTTCTTAACATATATTGCATTATTTGTTTCAGAGGTACAGATCTGTGATTCAACAGCTTAGAACTCTTTTCTGTCAACAAGTATTCAAGGTGAAATTTTCAATCTTTTTATTTTTTTATTTGAACAATTTCCATATAAAACACTGCACACATCTTAAGTGTAAATTTTCATAAGTTTTGATATAGACATATACCCATCACCAAAATCAAGATGCTGGATATATTTATCATTTCCAAAAGTTCCACGTTGCATCCTTGCAATCCTTTCCTCCTGTGTCTCCCCCCCCCCTCACCCAAATAGCACCTTTGTTCCATTCCCAAACTGGTCTCCAGGCAACCATTTCCTGCTTTCTATCACTGTAGATATTTGCAAGTAGAAATTATATAAATGGGAAATTACAGTATGTACTCATCTTTTAATCTGCATAATTTTTTTGACATTCATCCATATTTTAACATTTATTATCTGTTCAGTTTTTTATTTTTTTCATAAACCTTTTTTTATTATGTTACGTTAGTCACCATACAGTACATCATTAGTTTTGATGTAGTGTTCCATGATTCATTGTTTTTGTATAACACCCAGTGCTCCATGCAGTACGTGCCCTCCTTGATACCCATCACCGGGCTCACCCATGTCCCCACCCCCTCCCCTCTAAAACCCTCAGATTGTTTCCCAGAATCCATAGTCTCTCATGGTTCGTCTCTCCCTCCGATTACCCCCCTTCATTGTTCCCTTCCTTCTCCTAATGTCCTCCCTGCTATTCCTTATGTTCCACAAATAAGTGAAACCGTATGATAATTGACTTTCTCTGCTTGACTTATTTCACTTAGCATAATCTCCTCCACTCCCAACCATGTGGATGTGAAAGTTGGGTATTCATCCTTTCTGATGGCTGAGTAGTATTTCATTGTATATATGGACCGCATCTTCTTTATCCATTCATCTGTTCATGGGCATCTCGGCTCTTTCCACAGTTTGGCTATTGTGGACATTGCTGCTATGAACATCGGGGTGCGTATGGCCCTCCTTTTCACTACATCTGTGTCTTTGGGGTAAATACCCAGTAGTGCAATTGCTGGGTCATAGGGTAGCTCTATTTTTAACTTCTTGAGGAACCTCCATATGTTTTCCAGAGTGGCTGTACCAGCTTGCATTCCCACCAACAGTGTAAGAGGGTTTCCCCTTTTTAATTTTTTTAAATTGTTTTATTGTTATGTTAATCACCATACATTACATCACTAGTTTTTGATGTAGTGTTCCATGATTCATTGTTTGTGCATAACACCCAGTGCTCCACACAGAATGTGCCCTCTTTAATACCCATCACAAGGCTAACCCATCCCCCTACCCCCCTCCCCTCTAGAACCCTCAGTTTGTTGTTCAGAGTCCATCGTCTCTCATGGTTCGTCTCCCCCTCCGATTTACTCCCCTTCATTCTTTCCCTCCTGCTATCTTCTTCTTCTTTTTTTTTTCTTAACATATATTGCATTATTTGTTTCAGAAGTACAGATCTGTGATTCAACAGTCTTGCACAATTCACAGCGCTCACCATAGCACATACCCTCCCCAATGTCTATCACCCAGCCACCCCATCCCTCCTACCCCCCCCCCAGCACTCCAGCAACCCTCAGTTTGTTTCCTGAGATTAAGAATTCCTCATATCAGTGAGGTCATATGATACATGTCTTTCTCTGATTGACTTATTTCACTCAGCATAACACCCTCCAGTTCCATCCACGTCGTTGCAAATGGCAAGACCTCATTCCTTTTGATGGCTGCATAATATTCCATTGTGTATATATACAACCTCTTCTTTATCCATTCATCTGTCGATGGACATCTTGGCTCTTTCCACAGTTTAGCTATTGTGGACATTGCTGCTATAAACATTGGGGTGCACGTACCCCTTCGGATCCCTACATTTGTATCTTTGGGGTAAATACCCAGTAGTGCAATTGCTGGATCGTATGGTAGCTCTACTTCCAACTGTTTAAGGAACCTCCATACTGTTTTCCAGAGTGGTTGCACCAGCTTGCATTCCCACCAACAGTGTGGGAGGGTTCCCCTTTCTCCGCATCCCCGCCAACATCTGTCGTTTCCTGACTTGTTAATTTTAGCCATACTGATTGCTGTGAGGTGGTATCTCATTGAAGTTTTGATTTGGATTTCCCTGATGCCGAGCGAAGTTGAGCACTTTTTCATGTGTTTGTTGGCCATTTGGATGTCTTCTTTGGAAAAATGTCTGTTCATGTCGTCTGCCCATTTTTTTTTCCCTTTTATTTTTTTAAATTTTTTATTGTTATGTTAATCACCATATATTACATCATTTGTTTTGGTGTAGTGTTCCATGATTTTTTGTTTGTTCATAACACCCAGTGCTACACGCAGAATGTGCCCTCTTTAATACCCATCACCAGGCTAACCCATTCCCCTACGCTCCTCCCCTCTAGAACCCTCAGTTTGGTTTTCAGAGTCCATCATCTCTCCTGGTTCGTCTCCCCCTCTGACTTACTCCCCTTCATTCTTCCTCTCCTGCTATCTTCTTCTTTTTCTTTTTTCTTAAAATATGTTGCGTTATTTGTTTCAGAAGTACAGATCTGTGATTCAACAGTCTTGCACAATTCACAGCGCTCACCGTAGCACATACGCTCCCCAATGTCTATCACCCAGCCACCCCATCCCTCCCACCCCCAACCACTCCAGTAACACTCAGTTTGTTCATGAGATTAAGAATTCCTCATATCAGTGAGGTCATATGATACATGTCTTTCTCTGATTGACTTATTTCACTCAGCATAACACCCTCCAGTTCCATCCACGTCGTTGCAAATGGCAAGATCTCATTCCTTTTGATGGCTGCGTAATATTCCATTGTGTATATATACCACCTCTTCTTTATCCATTCATCTGTCGATGGACATCTTGGCTCTTTCCACAGTTTGGCTATTGTGGACATTGCTGCTATAAACATTGGGGTGCACGTACCCTTCGGGTCCCTACATTTGTACCTTTGGGGTAAATACCCAGTAGTTCAATTGCTGGATCGAATGGTAGCTCTAGTTTCAACTGTTTGAGGAACCTCCATACTGTTTTCCAGAGGGGTTGCACCAGCTTGCATTCCCACCAACAGTGTGGGAGGGTTCCCCTTTCTCCACATCCCCGCCAACATCTGTCATTCCCTGACTTGTTAATTTTAGCCATTCTGACTGGTGTGAGGTGGTATCTCATTGAGGTTTTGATTTGGATTTCCCTGATGCCGAGCGATGTTGAGCACTTTTTCATGTGCCTGTTGGCCATTTGGATGTCTTCTTTGGAAAAATGTCTGTTCATGTCTTCTGCCCATTTCTTGATTGGATTATTTGTTCTTTGGGTGTTGAGTTTGATAAGTTCTTTATAGATTTTGGATACTAGCCCTTTATCTGATATGTCATTTGCAAATATTTTCTCCCATTCTGTCGGTTGTCTTTTGGTTTTGTGGACTGTTTCTTTTGCTGTGCAAAAGCTTTTTATCTTGATGAAATCCCAATAGTTCATTTTGCCCTGGCTTCCCGTGCCTTTGGTGATGTTTCTAGGAAGAAGTTGCTGCGGCTGAGGTCAAAGAGGTTGCTACCTGTGTTCTCCTTTAGGATTTTGACGGACTCCTGTCTCACGTTTAGGTCTTTCAACCATTTGGAATCTATTTTTGTGTGTGGTGTAAGGAAATGGTCCAGTTTCATTCTTCTGCATGTGGCTGTCCAATTTTCCCAACACCATTTGTTGAAGAGACTGTCTTTTTTCCATTGGACATTCTTTCCTGCTTTGTCAAAGATAAGTTGACCATAGAGTTGAGGGTCCATTTCTGGGCTCTCGATTCTGTTCCATTGATCTATGAGTCTGTCATTGTGCCAATACCATACTGTCTTGATGATGACAGCTTTGTAATAGAGCTGGAAGTCCGGAATTGTGATGCCACCAGCTTTGCTTTTCTTTTTCAATATTCCTCTGGCTATTCGGGGTCTCTTCTGGTTCCATACAAATTTTAGGATTATTTGTTCCATTTCTTTGAAAAAAGTGGTTGGTATTTTGATGGGGATTGCATTGAATGTGTAGATTGCTCTAGGTAGCATTGACATCTTCACAATGTTTGTTCTTCCAATCCACGAGCATGGAACGTTTTTCCATTTCTTTGTGTCTTCCTCAATTTCTTTCATGAGTCTTTTATAGTTTTCTGAGTACAGATCCTTTGCCTCTTTGGTTAAATTTATTCCTAGGTATCTTCTGGTTTTGGGTGCAATTGTAAATGGGATCGACTCCTTGATTTGTCTCTCTTCTGTCTTGTTGTTAGTGTATAGGAATGCCACTGATTTCTTTGCATTGATTTTATATCCTGCCACTTGACTGAATTCCTGTATGAGTTCTAGCAGTTTTGGGGTGGAGTCTTTTGGGTTTTCCACATAAAGTATCATATCATCTGCAAAGAATGAGAGTTTGACTTCCTCTTTGCCGATTTGGATGCCTTTGATTTCTTTTTGTTGTCTGATTGCTGTGGCTAGGACTTCTAGTACTATGTTGAATAGCAGTGGTGATAGTGGACATCCCTGCCGCGTTCCTGACCTTAGGGGAAAAGCTCTCAGCTTTTCCCCACTGAGAATGATATTCGCTGTAGGTTTTTCGTAGATGGCTTTTATGATATTGAGGTATGTACCCTCTATCCCTATACTCTGAAGAGTTTTGATCAAGAAAGGATGCTGTACTTTGTCAAATGCTTTTTCTGCATCTATTGAGAGGATCATATGATTCTTGTTCTTTCTTTTGTTAATGTATTGTATCACGTTGATTGATTTGCGGATGTTGAACCAGCCTTGCAGCCCAGGGATAAATCCCACTTGGTCGTGGTGAATAATCCTTTTAATGTACTGTTGGATCCTATTGGCTAGTATTTTGGTGAGAATTTTTGCATCCATGTTCATCAAGGATATTGGTCTGTAATTCTTTTTGATGGGGTCTTTGTCTGGTTTTGGGATCAAGGTAATGGTGGCCTCATAAAATGAATTTGGAAGTTTTCCTTCCATTTCTATTTATTTGGAATAGTTTCAGGAGAATAGGTTTTAATTCTTCTTTAAATGTCTGGTAGAATTCCCCTGGGAAGCCATCTGGCCCTGGGCTTTTGTTTGTTGGGAGATTTTTGATGACTGCTTCCATTTCCTTAGTGGTTATAGGTCTGTTCAGGTTTTCTATTTCTTCCTGGTTCAGTTTTGGTAGTTTGATACATCTCTAGGAATGCACCCATTTCTTCCAGGTTATCTAATTTGCTGGCATAGAGTTGCTCATAATATGTTCTTATAATTGTTTGTATTTCTTTGGTGTTGGTTGTGATCTCTCCTCTTTCGTTCATGATTTTGTGGATTTGGGTCATTTCTCTTTTCTTTTTGATCAGTCTGGCCAGGGGTTTATCAATCTTGTTAATTCTTTCAACGAACCAGCTCCTAGTTTCGTTGATCTGTTCTAGTGTTCTTTTGGTTTCTATTTCATTGATTTCTGCTCTGATCTTTATGATTTCTCTTCTCCTGCTGGGTTTAGGCTTTATTTCCTGTTTTTTCTCTAGCTCCTTTAGGTGTAGGGTTAAGTTGTGTATTTGAGACCTTTCTTGTTTCTTGAGAAAGGCTTGTATTGCTATATCCTTTCCTCTCAGGACTGCCTTTGCTGTATCCGAAAGATTTTGGACAGTTGCGTTTTCATTTTCATTGGTTTCCATGAATTTTTTTAATTATTCTTTAATTTCCTGGTTGACCCATTCATTCTTTAGTAGGATGCTCTTTAGCCTCCATGTATTTGAGTTCTTTCCGACTTTCCTCTTGTGATTGAGTTCTAGTTTCAAAGCATTGTGGTCTGAAAATATGCAGGGAATGATCCCAATCTTTTGGTAGCGGTTGAGACCTGATTTGTGACTTAGGATGTGATCAATTCTGGAGAATGTTCCATGGGCACTAGAGAAGAATGTGTATTCCGTTGCTTTGGGATGGAATGTTCTGAGTATGTCTGTGAAGTCCATTTGATCCAGTGTGTCATTTAAAGTCTTTATTTCCTTGTTGATCTTTTGCTTAGATGATCTGTCCATTTCAGTCAGGGGTTGTCAAAGTCCCCCACTATTATTGTATTGTTGTCAATGTGTTTCTTTGCTTTTGTTATTAATTGCCTTATATAATTGGCTGCTCCCACTAGTATTCCATGTTATGAACTATTTGGGTCATTTCCAGTTTGGGACTATTATAAATAAAGCTGCTATGAACATTCCATGTACAAGTCTTTATTTGAATGCATGCTTTCTTTTCTCTTGAGCAAATACCTAAGAATAGAGTTGCTGGGTCATATGGTCAATATCTATTTGGCTTTGTAAAAAACTGACAAATTATTTTCTGAAGCAGTTGTATATTCCTTTCTCATATGTGTTGGCTCCACTTCTTCCTCATCCCCACCAACATTTAATATAGTCAGGCTTTCTAATTTTAGCCACTCTAATGGTGTTTTGGTCACCTGTACTGGTAGGATGGACCCCCAGCTAAAGTTTGGTTTGGATTTCATGATTGATGGTGTCACACACAGACAGACCAAGGAGGTAGGAAAAGGTTTATCACATAATAAGACTTTTCTGAGGAGACCAGGGCAGGCTTCCTAAGCTGCTTTAAAATTAGCTTGAGAGAGCAAAAAAAGGAGAGTGGCTTGGGGTTTTAGTGCATGTTAAAGGGTGGGGTTGGGGTGAACGTTTCTCTAGATGGGCTGTGGCTGTGTGGTTTAAACTTCCTGCTGGCACTAATTCTGGGAACACCTGTTTTGTTTGGGTTTTTGTCTTTAAATTCACTTTCCCAGTTGTGGGGCAGAAAGGGAAGAGGAAAGGATGGGCTTGAAAGCTCTTAGCAATCAAACATCAAAATTGGAGTCAGGTGTTTTATTACAAATGATCATGCAATGATATTTTGGTGCTAGTTTGTATTTTCCTAGTAACTAATGATGTTTAACTTGAGCTTACATTCCATATTTATAGTTAAAAAAAATTGGTGAGCCATTTGAATTTACAATTAGGTTTTATGCTTGAAGTTGCACCCCTGGTGAAGTTCCTTTAATACAACCTCTTTATTTTCTTCTTTTTAAACAGTTTTTTTTTCTTTACAACTCGTTTTATTCCCCCCTTCAGCTTTATTGAGATATATTTGACAAATAGAAATTGTATATATTTAAGGTGTGCAATTTGATGTTTTGATAAGCATATACATTGCAAAATAATCACCACAATCAAGCTAGTTAACATATCCATCCCCTCACATAGTTACTATTTCCTGCCTCCCTCCCTCCCTTCTTTTCTTCTTTCCTTCCTTCTTGTCCTTCCTTCCTTTCCATTCTTCCTTCCTTTTTTGTGGTGAGGATATTTAAGATCTACTCTTTTAGCAGATTTCAAGTATACTGTTCAGTATTAATTATAGTCGCTTTGAAGATATATCTTCAAAACTTACTGATCTTGCATAACCAAAACTTTGCACCCCTTGAACATCTCCCCATTTTCACCTCCCTCCAGCTCTTGAGAACCACCATTCTACTCTCTGCTTCTATGAGTTGGACTATATTAGATTTCACATATACATGAGATCATGCAGTATTTGTCTTTCTTTGAATATATATCCAGAAGTGGGATTGCTGGATCATATGGTAATTCTATTTAATTTTTTGAGGACTCTCCATACTGTTTTACATAATGGCTGTATGAGTTTATATTCCCATCAGTGTACAAGGGATTCTCTTTCTCCACGTCATCTCCAACACTTATTATGTTTTGTTTTTGTTAACAGCCATTCTAACAGGTGTGAGATATCTCACTGTGGTTTTGACTTGCATTTCTCTGATGATTATTGATGTTGAGCACCTTTTTATATACCTATTGACTATTTGTATGTCTTCTTTTGAGAAATGCCTATTCAGGTCCTTTGCCCTTTTTAATTTTGCTATTGAATTTTATGAGTTCTTATAAAATTTGGACATTAACTCCTTATTGGATATATGGTAGGCATATACTGTCTCCCATTCCGTAGGTTGCCTTTCACTTTGTTGATTGTTTCCTATTCTGTACAGAAGATATTTAGTTTGATGTAATCCCACTTGTCTCTTTTTGCTTTTGTTTCCTTTGCTTTTGGTGTCATATCCAAAAAAACCATTGCCAGACCAAAGTCAGGAAGCTTTTCCCCTTTGTTTTATTCTGGTTTTTTGGCTTCAGGTCTTACATTTAAATCTTTAATCCATTTTGATTTCATTTCTTGTGTATGGTGTGATATAAGGAACCACTTCCATCCTTCTGCATGTGGATATCCAGTTTTCCCAGCACTGTTTATTGAAGTAACTATCCTTTCCCCATTGTGTGTTTTTGGCACACTTACTGAAGATCAGTTGACCATATGTGTGGATTACAAATGATCATGCAATGATATTTTGGTGCTAGTTTGTATTTTCCTAGTAACTAGGAATTGATTTCTGGGCTCTCTATTCTGTTCCATTGGTCTGTTTTCTTGTTTTCATGCCAGTGCAATACTGTTTTGATCACGGTAGCTTTGTAATATATTTTGAAATCTGGAAGTGGGGGGACACAACAACATTGTTGTTGTTGCTGTTATTGTTTTGTTTTGTTTTCCTCCAAGATTGCTTTGGCTATCCAAGGTCTTTTGTGGTTTCATATGAATTTTAGGATTTTTTTTTTCTACTTCTGTAAAGAGTGGCATTGGCATTTTGGTAGGAATTCATTGAATCTTTAGATCACTTTGTGTACTATGGACATTTTAATAGTATTCTTTCAATCCAAGAACATAGGATGTCTTTCCATTTATCTGTGTCTTCTTTAATTTTCTTCATCAGTGTTTTATAATTTTCAGTGTACAAGTCTCTCACCTCTAAGTTTATTTCTAAGTATTTTATTATTTGTGTTGCTATTGTAATGAGATTTTCTTAATTTTCTTTTCAGACAATTCATTGTTTGTATATAGAAATGTGACTGATTTCGGTATGCTGATTTTGTAGTCCACAACTTTACTGAATTGCTTTATTCGTTCTAACAGTTTTTGTTGTTATTTTTTAAAAAGATTTTACTTATTTTTAGAGGAAGAGAGAGCAAGCAATAGTGGGGGGAGGGGCAGAGGGAGAGAGAATCTCAAGCAGACTCTGCACTGAGTGCGGATCCAAGGCAGGGCTTAATCTAACTCACCTGAGATCATGACCTGAGCTGAAACCTGGAGTCAGATGCTTAACTGACTGAGCCACCCAGGAGCTCCTGTTATTGTTATTATTGTTGTCTTTAGGGTTTCCTACATCTATGATTGTGTCATCTGCAAACATAATTTTACTTCTTTTTAGATTCAGATAACTTTTCTTTCTTTTTCTTGTCTAATTGTTCTGTCTAGGACTTTCAGTGCTATGAAGTAGTAAGAGGGGATATCTTAGAGGAAGAGTTTTCCGTTTTTCCACATTGATTATATTCATTGTGGGATTTTCATATATGGCTTTATTGTGTTCAGGTAAATTCCTTATATACCTATTTTGTTGAGAGTTTTTATCATGAATGGATGTTGAATTTTGTCAAATACTATGTCTATTGAGATGATCGTATAGCCTTTTTCTTTCATTCTATTAATGTGGTATATCTCATTGATTGATTGCATACGTTGAATCAATCTTGAATCCCAGGCATAAATCCCGTTTGGTCATCGTATATGGTCCTTTTAATGTACTACTGAATTTCGTTTGCTAGTATTTTATTAAGGATTTTTGCATCTGTGTTCATCAGGGATATTGGCCTCTAGTTTTCTTGTGATTTTTTTGTTTGACTTTTGTGTCAGGTTGATTGGGCCTTATAAAATGAGCTGGGTGTTCTCTCTTTCTATATTTTGGAAGAATTGAAGAAGGATTGGTATTAATTCTTTGAATATCTGGTAGAATTCACATGTGCAACCATCTGGTCCTAGGCTTTTCTTTTTGGGGAGGTTTTTTTGATTACTGATTCAATTTCCTTATTTGTTATTGGTCTTCTCAGACTTTCTTATTTCTTCTTGGTTCTTGGTTCATTTTTGATAGGTCGTATGTGTCTAGGAATATATCCATCTCTTCTAGAATATCTAATTGGTTGGCATATAATTGTTTATAATAGTCCTTTATGATCATTCCCCCCCCCCAAGGCATCTATTATAATGTCTCCTCTTTCTTTTCTGATTTTATTTGCGCCTTCTCTCTTTTTTAACCTACAGGGCTAAAAGATCTTTGAGTTTATTTTTTCAAAAAACGAATTCTTATTTCTGTTATTTTTTTCTATTGTTTTTCCATTCTCTTTTATTTCTGCTCTACTGTTTATGATTTCCTTCTTTCTTCTAATTTTGGGCTTAGTTGTTTTTTTCTAGTTCCTTGAGGTATAGGGTTAGATTATTTATTCAAGATATTTCTTTTTTAATGTAGGCATTTATTGTTATATAACGTCCTCTTAATACTGCATTTGATGCACACCCCATATTTTGGTATGTTGTGCTTTAATTTGCATCGATCTTGAGATATATTTAAAATTCCTTTTTGATTTCCTCTTTGACCTAATGGTTGTTTGACAGTATGTTGTTTAGTGTCCACACATTTTAAAATTTTCCTATTTTCTTTATTTCTAGTTTTATTAAATTGTGGTCAGAAAATATACTTGGAATGATGTTGATGTTCTTAAATTTGTTAAAACTTGTTTTGTGACCTAATGTGTGATCTGTCCTGGAGAATGTTCTTTGTGCACTTGAGAAGTCTGTGTGTTCTGCTGGTTTGGGGTAGAAGGTTCTATATATGTCTCTTAGGTCTATTTGGTCTATAATGTTATTCAAATCAACTGTTTAATAATTAATTTTCTGTAGGGATGTTCTCTTCATTATTGAAAGTAGGTGATTTTGTTGCCTACTGTTACTGTGTGCTGTTCATTTCTCCCTTCAGATCTATCAATATTTGCTTTATGTATTTAGGAGCTCTGATGTTGTGTGTGTGTGTGTGTGTGTGTGTGTGTGTGTGTATTTGTTATATCTTCTTATTGAATTGACCCTTTTGCCCCTAGAGACAGTTTTTAACTGTCTATTTTGTCTAATATAAATATAGCAACCCCTGCTTTCTTTTGGTTACCAGTTGCATAGGATATCTTAAGCCACCTCTTTACTCTTAGCTTATATGTGTCCTTAAGTCTGAAATGAGTCTCTGATAGCATAGCACTGGATCTTTTTTTGTTTATTTGTTTGTTTTTTATCCATTGTCTTCTGGTTGAAGATTTTAATCTATTTACATTCAAAGGAATTTTTGTTAGGTAGAAACTTACTATTGCCATTTTATTAATTGTTTTCTGTCTGTTTTAGAGAGGTTTTGTTCTTCTCTTCCTCTCTTACTAGCTTCCTTTGTTGTTTGATGATATTTTTTGTGTGGTGATTTGCTTTGATTCTTTTCTCTGTATCTTTTGGGTATATATTATAGGTTTTTTTCTTAGTGGTTACCTCAAGATTTGCATAAAAATCTTGTCATTATAACCACCTATTTTAATTTTTGTAGAAAAACACTACATTTTTTACTCTCTTCCCAACACATTTTGTGTTCTTCTACTCAGAGATTCCTTCTTTTTATATTGTGTATTCATTAATATATTTTTATCCTTTAATTTTTATATTTGGGTTAAAAGTAATTTACATACTATCATTACACAATTACAGTATTCTGTGTTTGTTCATATAATTACCTTACCAGTGAGATTTATGCTTTCATATGTTTTTGCATTGCTCTTTAGTGTGTTTTCACTTCAATTTGAAGACCTCTCTTAAGCATTTCTTGTAAGGCAGATCTAATGGTGACAAACTTCCTCAGTTTTGTTGGTTTGGGCAAGACTTTATCTCTTCTTCATTTTTATTTTTATTTATTTATTTATTTATTTATTTATTTATTTAAAGATTTTATTTATTCATTTACAAGAAAGACAGAGAGAGCACAAGCAGGGGGAGAGGCAGAGGGAGAGGGAGAAGCAGACTCCCTGCTGAGCAGGGAGCCCGATGCAGGACTCGATCCCAGGACCCTGGGACCACGACCTGAGCCGAAGGCAGACGCCCAACCATCTGAGCCACCCAGGGGCCCTTCTTCTTCATTTTTAAAAGATGGCTTTGCCAAGTACTCTGAATATATCTTCCTCCCCTCTCCTGGCCTGCAAAATTTCTGTTGAGAGACCTGCTGATAGTCTTATGGGGACAGGGGTCCCTTATATGTGATGAGCCATTTCTTTTCTTGCTGATTTTAACATTCTCTTTGTCTTTGACTTTTGACAATGTAATTACAATATGTTTCATTACAGACCTCTTTGTGTTCAACCTACTTGGCATCTTTTGGGCTTATTAAATCTGGATGTATGCTGTCTTCCCCAGATTTGGGACTTTTTTGGGGGGGGGTCATTATTTCTATAATAAGCAGCTGCCCTTTTTCTCCCTTCTCATTATGGGACTCCCATAATTTGTATATTGTGTTTGTTACTAATGTCTGATAAATCCTATAGGCTTTCTTCCCTCTTTTAATTTTTTTTTCTCCTCTGACTGGATAATTTCAAATATATCCTTGAGTTCACTGATTCTCTCTTCTGTTTGATTCACTCTGCTGTTGAAGAGCTCTATTGCATTTTTGTTTCATTCATCTCTAGAATTTTTGTTTAGTTCCTTTTTAGGACTTCTCTCTCTTTGCTGAACTTATTTTGTTCATGTATTGTTTTCCTGATTTCATTCAGTTGTCTTTCCATGTACCCTTGTAGCTCACTGAGCTTCTTTAAATCAATTTTTTGAATTCTTAGTCAGGCAATCTATTTCTCTAGGGTCAATTACTGGAAATTTATTGTGTTTTTTTGGTGACATCATGTTTCCTTTTAATGTCTTTTCATGTTTCTGTAGCCTTGTGTTGGTGTCTCTACTTTTGAAGTAACAGTCACCTCTTTCAGACTTTACGGACTGACATTGGTAGGAAAAAGACCCCCTGCAAGTGAGCATGAGGGACTTGGCTAGGTGGTGTGCATGACAGTGGGTCAGTACCGGGTCCAGTATTAGGTCTGAAGACACTGCTTCCAGGAGTGCATGAGGGCACCAGTCCTGGAGGTGGGGGGTGAGGGGGAAGTTGTCTGTTTCAGGGGTAAGTGCAGTATTTCCAGGTCCATAGTGTGTGTATGAAGCACCAGAGCTGAGGTATGGGATATAACATCTCTGACCCTGGGGATGCATAGCAGTGTCTCTGGCCCTGGGTTCAGGAGTGCAGTAGTGGTTCTGGCTCTGGGTAGCTCTGTCAGCTGGGGTCAGCATCAGTAAAGACTGAGGGATTATTTGACAATGAAGATTTCAGACCGGTATAGCAACATCAAAAGCTGCCAGGGTCCTCAGTGGCTAAGGCTGCTTGAGTTCTCCTGTTCTCCCTTTCTCCTGCAGAGGAAAGTCATGGCTGAGGCAATCTCTTGGTGCCAAGTTATACTGGCTTGGGGGATGAAGTGGCCAGGTAAAATTCCTTCTACACTTTACTATGCAGCCAACCTGTGTTTTTGTGTTTCACTGGGTTACTGCAGCTTCTTAATTGTACTCCAGATCCCTCCCAGATCTTCATTAATCTGTGAGTAGTTGTTAAATGACTGTTTGTGTGAGGAGTTTGGGTTGGACCTCCTAGTCCACCATGTTGCTGATATCCTAGTTCTATCTTCTTTATTCTTATTATTATGTAAATTATACTTAGTTTATCTTTATATCTGTTTTATTTTTATATATATATTCTTTATTAAAGTGTTTGGCCAAATATTTTACAATTAAAAAATTAAGTTCTTTACATTTTAAAAAGTTGGGGTATAATTGACCTATAATATGTGAGTTTCAAGTGTACCACACAATGATTTGATATTTGTGTATATTGCAAAATGACTGCTACAGTAAGTCTAGTCAACATCTGTCACCAAACATACTTACAATTTTTTTTCTGTGATGAGAACTTTTAAGATATACTCTTAGCAACCTTCAACCTTTTGTTTTCATATTATTGAGTTTTAAGTATTTTATTTTTGGGTTCTGGATAGTCCTTTATCAGATACATGAGCTTCTGATATTTTCTCCCATTCTGTACCTTATGTTTGCATTATTTTAACAGTATCTTTTTAAATGTTACATTAGCTTTAGGTGTACAACGTAGTGAATCGACAACTCTATATGTTGTGCTATGTTCACCACAAATGTAGTTACCATCTGCCCTGTCACCCTACAGTGTTATTACATTACCACTGACTATATTCCCTATGCTGTACATTTTATCTCCATGAGGTATGTCCCATTCCCATTCATCCATTTTGCCCATCTCTCCACTGCCCTCCTCCCTGGCAACCACCAATTTGTTCTCTGTCCTTATGGATCTGTTTCTGTTTTGTTTGTTTTGTTTTTTAGATTCAACATATAAGTGAAATCATATGGTATTTGTCTTTCTCTGTCTCACTTATTTCACTTAGTATAATACCCTCTAGGTCCATCCATGTTCTTGCAAATGGCAAGATCCCATTCTTTTTTTTTGGGGGGGGGGGGGTTGTTTTCATTGGAAAGCTTATTATAATATCCAAAATGTCTTCTGATTCACTAATCAAATAAAGTAATTGTATTCCATAACCAGTTTGCTCTTAGTTTTTATTATACAGTAGTTGAGTAGTTAAGAATGTTCACTCGATGATGACTGAAAATAGGTACAGATTCATAGCTTATTAATGTAGATGAACTCTTAAGGTCTTCTGGTGCAGTACCTTCACCATAGATAAGGAAACAGGTAAACCTCAAATCAGTTTAAAATAATAATGAAACCAAGGCAGAACCATTTGGATTAAAATGTTTATTTCACTCACTAAAAACTTCCTGACAAACTACTGTATGAAGATTTCTAGCTTACATCTGAATTCCCCAAAACATTTTTTAAATTTTCTTTTATTATGTTATGTTAATCACCATACATTACATCATTAGTTTTTGATGTAGTGTTCCATGATTCATTGTTTGCGTATAACACCCAGTGCTCCATTCAATACGTGCCCTCTTTAATACCCATCACTAGGCTAACCCATCCCCCCAACCCCCTCCCCTCTAGAACCCTCAGTGTGTTTCTCAGAGTCCATAGTCTCTCATGGTTCTTCTCCCCCTCCGACTTCCCCCCTTCATTTTTCCCTTCCTACTATCTTTTTTTTTTTAACATATAATGTATTATTTTTTTCAGAGGTACAGGTCTGTGATTCATCAGTGTTACACAATTCACAGCGCTCACCATAGCACATACCCTCCCCAATGTCTACCACCCAGCCACCCCAGCCACCCCATCCCTCCCAACCCCCACCACTCCAGCAACCCTCAGTTTGTTTCCTGAGATGAAGAATCCCATTCTTTTTTATGGCTAATATCCATTGTGTGTGTGTGTGTGTGTGTGTGTGTGTGTGTACACACATACCACATCTTTTCAATCTATTTGTCTATTGATGGACACTGGGGTTGCTTCCATATCTTGGCTATTGTCAGTAATGGAGTGCATATATCTTTTTGAGTTAGTGGTTTTGTTTTCTTTGGGTAAATATCCAGTAGAGGAATCACTGGATCATATGATATTTCTAATTTTTGAGGAAACTCCATACTATTTTCTATAGTGGTTGAACCAGTTTATAATCCTACTAACAGTGCACAAGGGTTTTCTTTTCTCCACATCTTTACCAACACTTGTTATCTCGTGTCTTCTTGATGATAGCTATATTTAGAGGTGTGAGGTGAGCTTATTGTGGTTTTGATTTGCATTTCCCTAATGATTAGTGATGTTGAGCATTTTTCAGGTATATGTTGGCCATTTGGATGTCTTCTTTGGAAAAATGTTTATTTAGTTCCTTCCCCCATTTTTTAATTGGATTTTTTTATATTTTTGTTATTGAAATATAAGATTTCTTTATGAATTTTGGATATTAACCCTTTATCTGATACATGGTTTGCAAATATTTTCTTCTGTTTTGTAGGTTACCTTTTCATTTTATCCATTGTCTCTTTTGCAGTGCAGAAACTTTTAAATTTGATGCAATCCCACTTCATTAATTTTTTTCTGTCCCTGTTGCCTGTCTTCTTTGTTTCTCATCCAAAAAATCATTACCAAGACCAGTGTCAAGGATCTTCTTCCTCATGTTTTCTTCTAGAGGTTTAGTTTCAAGTCTTATATTTAAGTCTGTGATTCATTTTGAGTTAATTTTTGTGAATGGTGATGGTGGGAGTCTAATTTCATTTTTCTGTATGTGGTTTTCCAGGTTTCCCAGCACCATTTGTTGAAGAGGCTATCTTTTCTTCATTAGTGTACTTGATTCCCTTATCAATATTAGTTGACTGTCTATGTAGGGGTTTAATTCTGAGGTCTCTATTTGGTTCCACTGGTCTGTCTGTTTTTATGCCAGAACCATAATGTTTTAATTATTATAGCTTTGTAGTACAGTTTGAAAGCAGGAAGTGTGATGTTTCCAGGTGGGTTTTTTTTTTTTTTCTTCTTCTTCTTATGATTGTTTTTGCTCTTTGGGGTCTTTTGTGGTTCCATATGAATTTTAGGATTTTTTTTCTCTGTGAACATTGCCATTGGGATTTTTATAGGGATTGTACTGAATCTGTAGTTGGCTCTGGCTGGCCTGGACATTTTAACAATATTAATTTTTCCAGTCCACGAACACATGATGTCCTTGCATTTGTTTTGTCTTCTTCAGTTTCTTCAGTAAAGTGTTACAGTTTTCATTCTACAGATACTTCACTCCCCTGGTTAAATTTAGTCCTAGGTATTTTATTGTTTTGATTCTTTTGTTCATGGAATATCTTTTTCTATTTTTTCACTTTGAGTCTAAATGCATCCTTAATTCTGAAGTGGGTCTCTTACAGTTAGTAGTTTATAGTTGGGTCTTGCTTTCTTTAAATACATCCAGTCACTTTGTGTCTTTTGATTAGTGAATTCAATCCATTTACATTTAGAGTAATTACTGATATATAAGCACTTACTAATGCCATTTTATTAACTACTTTCTGAGTGTTTTATATTTCCATTGTTTCTTTTTCTTTGTTTCTGCCCACTTTTGTCAATTGGTTTTCATGGTGGTATACTGTTTCCCCTTTCTTTGTCTTTTGTGAATCTACTCTAAGTTTTTGTTTTGTGGTTACCATGGAATTTACATAAAGCATCTTATAGAAAAGACTGATAACATTTTAGACTGATAACAACTTATCTTCAGTCACCTATAAAGGCTTCAGCCTTTTACTCTTTGTGTTTGTATTAATGATGTCACAATTTACCTCTTCTTATGTTGTGTTTTTGTTAATAACTTATAGTAGCTATAGTTAATTTTACTACTATTTTCTTTTAATATTTGAACTATAGTTGAGTGGGTAATACACTATCCTAATAAAGAGTTACATTTTTCTAAGTCTGACTGTATATTTTTCACCTTTACCTGTGTGTTGTGTACTTTCATATGTTTTCTCTGTGTTGTTGCAAATAGCAAGATTTCATTCTTTTTTTTATGGCTGAGTAATATTCCATTGTGTATATATACCACATCTTTACTATTCATCTATGGATGGACACGTGGGTTGCTTCTATAATTTGCTATTGTAAATAACGTTACAATAATCATAGGGGTGCATATATCTTTTTGAATTAGTGTTTCTGTATTCTTTGGGTAAATACCCTGTAGTGAAATTGCTGGATCATGTGGCATTTCTGTTTTTAATTATTTGAGGAATCTTCATACTGTTTTCCAGAGTGGCTGTACCAGTTTGCACTTCCAACAACAGTGCACAAGTGTTCCTTTTTCTCCACATCCTCTCCAGTGCTTGTTGTTTCTTGTGTTTTAGATTTTAGCCATTCTGACAGGTATGAGGTGATATCTCATTGTGGTTGTGATTTGCATTTCCCTGATGATGAGGGATGTCGAACATCTTTTCATGTGTCTGTTGGCCATTTGGATTTCTTCTTTGGAGAAATGTCTGTTCATGTCTTCTGCCCATTTTTAAATGCAATTATTTGTTTTATTTTTGGTGTAGAGTTTTATAAATTCTTTATGTATTTGGATACTAACCCTTTATCAGATATGACATTTGCAAATATTTTCTCCCATTAAGTAGGTTGTCTTTTAGTTTTAATGATTGTTTCCTTTGTTATGCAGAAGCTTTTTATTTTGATGTAGTCCCAATAGTTTATTTTTACTTCCCCCCCCCCCTTGCCTCAGGAAAACATATCTAGAAAAATGTTGGTTGCTACAGCTGGTGTCAGAGAAATTACTGTCTGTGCCCTCTTCTAGGATTTTTATGTTTTCAGGTTTTGTTCTTTTTTTAAAATTAAATTAAATTAAATTAAAATTTTTTAAAGATTTTTTATTTATTCGCGAGAGAGAAAATGAGAGACAGAGAGCATGAGAGGGAGGAGGGTCAGAGGGAGAAGCAGACTCCCTGCCAAGCAGGGAGCCTGATGTGGGACTCGATCCCTGGACTCCAGGATCATGACCTGAGCTGAAGGCAGTTGCTTAACAAACTGAGCCACCCAGGCGCCCTCCAGTTTTGTTCTATTGCATGTCGCTGTCCAGTTCTCCAACACCATTTGTTGAAGAGACTGTCTTTCCCCATTTTATATTCTTGCCTCCTTTATCAAAGAATAATTGACCATATAATCATGGTTTTATTTATGAGCTCTTTATTCTGTTGCATTGATACATGTGTTTATTTTTGTGCCAGTACCATACTGTTTTGATTATTACAGCTTTGTAATATATCTCAATATCCAACTTGTTCATGGTAATGGTTTTTGTAATGTATTCTTAGATTTGGTTTGCTAATATTTTGTTGAGGAGTTTTGCATCTATGTTTATGAGAGATATTGGCCTGTAGGTTTTGTTTTGTTTTGTTTTGTAGTGTCTTTATCTGGTTTTGATATCAGGCCAACCTCATAGAATGAATTTGAAAGCTTTCCTTCCTCTTCTATTTTTTAGAATAGTTTGAAAAGAGTCGGTATTAACTCTTCTTTAAATGTTTGGTAAAATTCACCTGTGAAGCCGTCTGGTCCTGGACTTTTGTTTGTCATGAGTTTTCTGATTATTGATTTAATTTCATTGCTGATAATTGGTCTGTTCAAATTTTCTAATTATTCCCGATTCAGTTTTGGGAGGATTTGTCTGTTTTTTTTTTTTTTCTAGTTTGTCCAATTTGTTGCCATATAATTTTTCATAATATTCTCTTATAATCCTTTGTATTTATGTGGTGTTGGTTGTTATTTCTTCTCTTTCGTTTCTGATTTTATTTGAGTCTCTCTGTCTCTCTTTTTTTGATGAGTCTGACTAAATATTTATCAACTTTGTTGATCTTTTTAAAGAACCAGCTCCTCTTTCCATTGATCTGCTCTATTGTTTTTTTAGTTTTTATTTCATTTATTTCTGCTCTAGTCTTTATTATTTTCTTCTACTGGTTTTGGGTTTTGTTTGTTCCTCTTTTCCTCACTCCCTTAGGTGTAAGTTTAGGTTGTTTATTTGAGATTTTTCTTGCTTCTTGAGGTAGGCCTGTATTGCCATAAAATTGCCTCTTAGAACAGCTTTTGTTGCATCCCAAAGATTTGAGACTGTTGTGTTTTCCTTTTTCATTTTCTCCATGTGTTTTTGGATTTCCTCTTTGATTATTGGTTGACTCATTCATTGTTTAGTAGCATGTTATTTAACCTTCATATATTTGTATTCTTTCCAGATTTCTTCTTGTGGTTGATTTCTAGCTTCATAGGGTTGTGGTCAGAAAAGATGCATGGTATAACTAAGATCTTTTTGAATTTGTTAAGACTTGTTTTGTGGCCTATTATGTGATCCATTCTGGAGAATGTTCCATGTGTCCTTGAAAAGAGTTTGTATACTGCTGTTTTAGGATGGAATATTCTGAATATGTCTGTTAAATAATGTGTTATTCAAAGCCACTGTTTCCTTGTTGATTTTCTGTTTGGATGATCTATTTATTGATGTAAGTAGGGTGTTACAGTTCCCTATTATTATTATATTACTATTGATTACTTCCTTTATGTTTGTTATTAGCTGCTTTATGTATTTGGGAGCTCCCATGTTGGGTGAATAAATATTTACAATTGTTATATCTTCTTGTTGGATTGTTCCCTTTATGATATATACTGTCCTTCTTTGTCTCTTGTTACTGTCTTTGTTTAAAATCTGTTTTGTCTGATATAAGTATTGCTACCCTGGCTTTCTTTTCACTTCCACTTGCATGTAAGTGCTTTTCTACCCCTTCACTTTCAATATGCGTGTGTCTTTAGTTTCTGAAATGAGTCTCTTGTAGGCAGCATATAGATGGATCTTGCTTTTGTATCCATTCAGTCACCTTATATCTTGTGATGGGAGAATTTAGTCCATTTACATTCAAAATAATTATTGATAGGTATGTACTTATTGCCATTTTGTTACTTGTTTTATGGTTGTTTTTGTATTTTTTCTCTGTTCCTTCATTCTCTTGCTTTCTTCTCTCACAGTTTGCTGGCTTTCTTTAGTGATATACTTGGATTCCTTTCTCTTTATTTTTTGCATATCTATTGCCAGTTTTTCATTTGTGGTTATCATTAGGTTTATATATAACATCTTATGCATATAACAGTCTATATTAAGTTGATTGTTGCTTTAGTTCAAACCCATTCTTTACTCCTCTCCCCCAACATTTTAGGTATATGGTGTCATATTTTACATCCTTTTATTTTGTGAATCCCTTGACTGATTTTTATAGATATACTTACTTTTTTTTTTTTTTTTTTACTGCCTTTTACTGCTTTTGTGCTTTCTACTTTTCTTACTTCTACTTATGGTCTTTCCTTTTCACTCAAAGCGTTCCCTTCAACATTTCTTATAGGGCTGGTTTAGTGGTGATGAACTCCTTTAACTTTTTTTGTCTAGGAAACTCTTTATCTCTCCTTCTATTCTGAATGCTAGCTTTACTGGTTAGAGTATTCTTGACTTCAGGTTTTTCCCTTTCAGCATTTTGAATGTATCATGGCACTCTCTCTGGCCTGCAAAGTTTTGGCTGAAAAATCAGCTGATAGCTTTATGGGGTTTCCCTTGTATGTAACTGTTTTCTTTTCTCTTGCTGCCTTTAAAATTCTCTATCACTACTTTCTGCCATTTTAATTACTATGTTTCTTGGTATGGATTTTGTTGGGGGCTCTCTGTGCCTCCTGTATCTGGATTTCTGTTTTCTTCCCCAGTTTAGGGAAATTTTCAGTTATTATTTCTTCAAATAAATTGCCCCCTTTTCTGTCTCTTCTCCTTCTGGGACCCCTGTAATGTGAATGTTATTATGCTTGATGGCGTCACAGAGTTCCCTTAGTCTGTTTTCATTTTTTATTATTACTTTTTCTCTCTCTTGCTCAACTTGATTGCTTTCTATTACTCTGTCCTCCAGGTTCACTGATTGGTTCTTCCGCTTTCTCTAGTCTACTATTTATTCCATCTAGTGTGTTTTTAATTTCAGTTATTGAGTTCTTCATCTTTGATTTGTTTAAATGTTTTCTATGTCTTTGTTGAGGGTCTCACTGAGGTCTTCACTCTCTTCTCAAGTCCAGTAAATATCTTTATGACCATTATTTTAAATTTCCTATCAAGCATATTATTATCTCCATTTCATTTAGCTTTCTTGCTGTGATTTTTGTCCTGTTCTTTCATTTGGGACATATTCTTTTGTCTCCTCATTCTGTCTAAATCTCTGTGTCTGTTTTTATGTGTTAGGAAAGTCAGCAATGTCTCCTGCTCTTGAAAGTAGCGGCTCTATGAAGAGTTCCTGTAGTGCCCTACAGTGGAATGTCCCCTTCACCAGAACTTGGTGCTTCAAGGGTGTCTCCTATGTGTGTAGTGTGTGCCCAGTGTGTGGCTGAGCTGCATTTGCCTTCAGTTCAGTCATCTGCAATGGCTCTCTTTGCCTGTTGTGGGCAGTGTTTGGTCCCTATGTCATCAGTGGGTCAGTCTGGTCCACCTTGGGCTTGAGCTGTGTCAGACTAGGCGTTTGCCAATGTTGCAGTAGCACTGAACTGCAAGGCGCTTTCCCTGTATTGTACCTTGAGAAGCATTTGTTTTTGGGCAGGTCCTGTAGTCAGACCAGATGTCTGCCCCCAACCCACTGCTGGGGCCAAAGTTGGATTGCCGTGTGATTATCTTTCCCTCTCCCCAGGGCAGGAGTCACTTTGGAGCTGGCCCCTGTCAGGGCTATTTGCACACTGCCAGGCTTATGGCACTGCTTCGGATGGGCTCTAGCCAAAGGCATATTGAAGGGGGGGCAGGTCTGCTGCATCTTAGTGGGGCTGTTTGTCGTGCTCTCTCTTCAAGGGCAGGGACTCTGACTTCCCAGCTCTCTCAGAGCTGAACTCACTGATTTTTTAAAGTTCCAGGTGTTAAGCCCCACTGATTATTAGGCCCCTTTGGTTTTCAAAGGCAAATGTTATGGGGATTCATCTTCCCCGTGTGGGCCCCCTGTGGGGTTACTCTTCTCCCCTCTCTGAGCCTACAGCATCCCTCCCTCCTGCAGACAGTCCTATGGGACTGTTTAGCTCCCCACCACATCTCCACCTTTCCTACCCTCTGAGATGTGGCCTATTCTCTACATTTAGCTGTGGAGAATCTGTTCTGCCAGTCTTTAGGTTGTTTTCTGGGTTATTTACACTGATGCGGGTGTTATCTAGTTGTATTTGTGGGAGGAGGTGAGCTTAGAATCCTCCTACTCTGCCATCTTTCCCGGAAGTCCCCTCAGCTGTTATTTCTTTAAATAGACTCTCTGCCCACTTCCCCGCTCTTCTCCTTCTGGAACCCAAATTATTATTATTTTGTCTTTCTGATGGAATTCCATAGCTCTTGTAGGCTTTCTTTACTCTTTTAAAATCTTAGTTCCCTTTTTTCTTCTATTTGTGTTATTTCAAAATTCCTATTCTCCAAGTCATTTAATTTTTTCTTCCTCCTGGTCTGCCCTGCTACAGGCACTTTGTATTATATTTGTCTTCTCATTCATTGAATTCTTCAGCTCCAGAATTGCTGTGTGATTCTTTCAAATAATTTCAATATCTTTGTTTAAGAACTCATTTTGTTAATATACTTTATTCCTGATTTCATTGAATTGTTTTTTGGAGTTTTCTTGTAGCTTGTTGAGTTTCTTCATAACAACCTTTAAAAATAATTAAGGTTATTTAATTTTCTTTTTTAAATTTATTTTTATTTTTTTAATCTTAATTCCAGTATAGCTAACATACAGTATTATATTAGTTTCAGGTGTACAATATAATGATTCAACACTTCCATACATCACTCAGTGCTCATCACCTATTTCACCCATCTCCCCTACCTAACTCCCCTTAATATTTTCTAATAGCCACATTAAAAAGATAAGAGGGAAAAAGTGAAATTAATTTTAATAATATATTCATATACATATTTTAAAGATAATTGAATTTTTATTTCATTTTTAGATAGTTATGCATCACATACCTTGTAGGTGCTGGGTGATATAAGGGTGACAAAAGCAACATGGCTTCTGCTGTCATAGAACTTACAATTTTTGGGGAGAAGATAGACATTAATTGAAGGTTTACAACAGAAAAAAGTCCAAATATCTAAGTGGGAGTGTTTCATTCAAGACCATAACAACTATTTTGAATTTTTAATCAGTTAGATCACAATATTTTGTGTCATTGAATTTGTTTGCTTAAGAATTATCATTTTCTTTTTGTGATGCCATATTACCTTGATTTTTCATATTCTTTGTAGTTATGTGCTTATGCTTTTGCATTGGAAGTAGCAGACACCTTTAACTCTTTGCCCTTTTCCTTTGGCAGATGGAGTGTTATGTTCTATGGTGTTGTTATTATCTGAGTTTTTTTTTTTTTTTTCTTTCTTCTCTATCTCTGTGAAAGGGTATCTGCCTCACTTTTCTTGTCCCCTCTTGTGGACGAATTTTTAAGCTTTTATGTCTACTCTGGTTCTTATAATTCACCCTGCTGGATATTGGAAACCTCTCGTCTTTTCCATCAGGTGGCACTATAGTTCCAGTTTGTGGTCTGCCCCTTGCCCACCAACCTTGGCCTGTTTTCTTAGCCATCGCCCTTGTTCTCCCAGGTGGACTCCTGATCATGCACAAAGAGCTGGTAGCAGAGCAGGGGGAGGTGTGAGTTTAGCACTTCAGCACTTCATGCATTGGGGTACCCCTGGACCTAATAGAGAGATCTCCAGAGGTGGTACTCCCAGAGGCTTGTGGGTGGACTTTCTGCTGAGCACAATTCTAACACTGTTTGAAATTCATATCTGCCTCTTTCTCAATATGCTCTCTCCCCCCCACCCCTCTTCCCCTTCCACCTCCCCTCCCCCCCGCCGCCGTTTTAGAGCTTCCACCTTAGTACTGTGGGTATTGATGGGGGAGAAATGGGTTTCTTCAGCTGAGTTCCACCCAACTGGTATAGTTAAGCTGTCACTCAGCACTTTCCTATTTCCCTGTGGGAGAGGTTACTTCCTGATTAATCAGTCCGTGTCAGAGTTTCCTTGAGAGAGGGGTGGCACTGGGAAAGTTTCTCTTACTGTCTCCACTGCAACCAAATTTGTATTTTTCTTTCTCCCCACAACCACCCTCTGCCCAGTGGTGTCCTACAGTCTCCCTTTGGGAAGCCTGGACTTCTGTAGATTCTCTCTCATGCATCAGTGCCTGTCCAGGATGGCACTAACCTGGTTTTTGTCCTGACAGCAATGAGAGGGGTCTATGCCATCTCACTGGCTCCATGGTTCTGCAGCCCTTACAGAGGTTTGTCTGTATCTTACAGGCTGGGCTGTACTCAGGGGCAAGATTCCTAAAGAGTCTCTTGGGGTAAAGTACTGGGTCCAAAAATACCCACAAAAGTACTTTTGTTGGTGTATGGATGTTTAAGTCTTTAATTTAAAAGGGTGATAAAAAGCAGGAATATCTTATCCCACCATGTTGCTGACATCACTCCCTATACTATGTAACACTATCTTTTGAAGAGCCAAAGTTTTACATTTTGATGAAGTCCAGTTTACAAATATTTCCTTTATGGATCATGCTTTTGGAGTCATAGGTAAGTAATCTTTGCCTAATCCAAGGAAACAGATTTTCTCATTTGTTTTCTTTTAGATATTTTATTATTTTACATTTTAAACTTGGTTTATCTTTCATTTTGACTTAATTTTTATTTATGGTATAGAGTATGGATTGAAATTCACTGTTTTGCATTACGATATCCATCAAATTGACTTTGTGCCTTTGTCAAAAATCAGTTGTCCATGAGTGACATTACTCCTGGTCAACCATCATTAAAATGGTTTAGTAAAGAAATCCAAAACTCCATCCCTTTCCTGAAACAGTGATTAAGCTAGAGAAAACTTTCAGAATCAACTTTTCTGGAAGTTTGCAATCTAACAAAAATTTTATACAATGTACTGAAGGATGCATAATAAAGAAGGAAGCTGATCAATTTCAGTAAGAGAGCTCTGTGACATTTTAATTCACCTGCTTGCCATTCTGTAGTCTTCAGCTTGGCAGTGGCTATGAAAACAGCAGCCTGCATTCTTAGTGTAGCTTCCTGGTTCAGGGGGAGTGTTATGGACCCTACTCTCAAAGAGTGGTGTTATGTGTTTAGCCTTGTTTGGTGACTACCTGAAGAATCATCTCAAGGGCTTGGCTTTCATTCATTCTCCTGAGAGCTTTATCTGGGAAGCATTTGTCAAAACACTTAATAGCAAATATACTAGCTACAATTGCCTGGCGCAGGAGATAACAGTCAGGGCAAACAGTAGATATACTGAAAAATCCTGGGGGAAAGACTGGGAAAGGGGATATGTAGGTATATAAGAGCTATGGAAAGCTCTCAGGTATACAGAAAGTCACACACATGCACAGGACTGGAGGCTTGCTCATAAAAGACCTGAGCAGATCCTGAACTTTCATCTCTGGCTGACCTTTAGGCTCCATAGAAGCAGAAAATGAAGAGTTATATACAGCTTGGCTAAGAATTGAAGGAGTGCCCAAGTGGAGCCAATCTGCAAAGACTGGGAAATGAGGAGGATGGGGATGATGATTACTGGCTAAAGTCACTTACAGAAATCTCTGACAAGTCACTAGCTGGCCAATAAGCTTATATAACAGAGACTAAAGTGGCCATTAATGACAAAGAATATAGGTCTTTACAAAATTAGTTTAGAAAAGTCACTAAACAAGCCAATAAAATCATGGGGAGGGAGAAGGACCTGATTTCCAGTTACCTCATTATAATGTTCAAAGTGTCCATGTTCAAAAAATTATGAGGCATGTAAAGAAACAAAGTAGCACCCATTATTAGAAAGAAAAGAAATTAACAGCAAGTGTCCCCAGGGAAGTAGAAATTGTACTTACCAAATACTTTAAATCACCTTATACTGCTGAAAGAGATAAAGGAAATCATAAACAAAGAAGTAAAGGGAATCAGAAGAAGTGTCTTACCAAGTAGAGAATATCAAAGAGATAAAAACCATAAATAGGAATCAAATAAATGGAGCTTAAAAATTATAACAATTAAAATAAAAATTATCCAGAGGGGCATAACGATAGATTTGATCAGGTAGAAGAAAGAATCAGTGAACTTGAAGATGGTTCAGTTGCGATTATCCAGTCTGGAGAGCAGAAAAAAAAAAAAAAGAAGAAGAAAAGGAGACAGAATCTGACTGACTTGTGGAAACTTACCATGATTGCCAACCTACACATAATAGAAATCCAAAAAGGGGGGGGGGGGCACAAAGATTATGTGAAGAAATAATGACTGAAGATTTCCTCAAATTGGTAAAAGATATGAATCTATACATCCAAGAAGGTCAACAAACTTTGGGTAGGATAAACTCAAAAGAGATTCACACCAAGACATATTACAATTAAACAGCCAAAGCCCAAGACAGTCTTGAAAGCACCAAGAAAAATGTGACCTATTGTGTAGATGGAACCCTCAATCAGGTTAACAGCTAATTTCTTATCAGAAACCATGGAGACCCAGAGGTAGTGGATAATTAATTTAAAGTGTTGAAAGAAAAAAACCTGTTAAACAAGAATACTAAATCTGGCAAAACTATCCTTCAAGAAGAAGGAGAAATATCACTTGCCTAGATAAATAAAAGCTCAGGTAGTCACCTGTAGACCTGCCCTACAAGAAATGCTAAGGGGAAACTTAAGGCTTAAATGAAAGGATACCAGACATAATTCAGAGCCATATGAAGAAATAAAGAACACCAATATAGATTAACTAGATGGGCAATAGAAAAGCCAGAGTTATTATATTTTTTGTTTGTAATTTTGATTTTATTTTATGTATGATTTGAGACAAATGCATAAAATAATAATTATAAATCTATGTCATGGGCACACAGTATTTAAAGATATAATTTGTGACAATTACAATATGTAAGGGACAAAGCTATATAAGAGCAGAGATTGAAGCTACTCTTCTACTATTGAAGCTAAACTGGTATTAATTCAAACTAGTTATATTTTTAAGATGCTAATTTTAAACTTCAGGATAACCACTAAGAAAACAACTAAAAGGTATACAGAAAAGTCAGTAAGACTACAATAAAAATTGTATCCTAGAACAAATAAACACAAAAGAAGGCAGTAATGGAGGAATTGAAAAAAAGATATGACATATAAAACAAATACCAAAATGGCAGAAGTAAGTACTTTATCAGTAATGCTTTAAATGAAAATTAAAAGGCAGGGATGGCAGAATGAGTTAAGAAACAAGATCCAACTATATGCTGTCTGTGCACCAACAACCTAAGTATTCTGCCCTGTAAACTGTAGTGCCTTGATTCAAGAGGTCCTCATGTTTCTGCCTGACTTCCCTTTCCTAGAACTTCGGCTGGAAACTCTCAAGGCAGTAAGCTGGGAAAAACTTAGGGCTCACTTCATATCCTTCCCATCTCTCAGAGCTCACTTCTTTTTTCCTTTAGGTCTGAAGTCATAAAAACTATTTTTTTCATTGTTGTTTTTGTTTTTCCCCATATAGTTTGTCTGGTATTTTAGTTATTCTAAGTGGGAGGAAAAAGTCCTATCCTTGTTACTCTGCCTTGGCTGGAAGCAGAGGCCATTATTAATTAAAATTTATTCATTTATAAAAGTCACATAATGGGTTAGGGTTATAATTTTTTTACCTATTAAATTTGGATTTTATTAGTAAACTTGGGTTTTTAACAATTACTCTACAAACTAGACTAATATTGATAACCATATAATTGTTCAAGACAAAAGTATTTCTTTGGCCTTTAAAAATCATTCTAATGATGAGAAATATGTTAATTGAAAAGACATCGCAGTCTTTTTTTTGGTATAATATAAAATAACAGTGCTTTAACTGATCTTAATAAATAAAGTCATTTTTTATCATTTTCTCTCTCTCATTTTTTAAGTAGGCTCCATGCCTAGCATGAAGCTCATGCAGGGCTTGAACTCACAGTCCTGAGGTCAAGACCTGAACTGAGATCAAGAGTTGAATGCTTAACTGACTGAGCCACCCAGGTGCCCCTGTCTTTTTTCTCTTTAAGAATAAGAGGAAAAAAATTAATTTGGATGTCTTGATAAGTATTCATTGCCAATAAGCTGTTTCTCATGTCTCAAGAAAATACCTATTGTGTGTGCTTGTCTATTATGGACTTCTAACTTATATTAACTACAGCAGTTACAGTGGGAAGGAAAGAAAGCTTCATCAGGCATTCTAATTACTGACCTGGAAACAGTACAGCTGGAAATGTGGTTCTAAGTTCACTTTAAAAAATAAAATGCTTTGATCTAAAAGCATTAATTTAGGTAACAGGAAACTCCCAAATTTGGAAATTTTATATATATTTTTAGGTTTAATCAAAGTAATTTTGTGCATCTATGTCTATGCTTGACCTCTCCCTCTGAAAGTTGCTTTAGATTAGAATACTCTGTTCATTTAAATGAAATCTTTAGCCTTCAGTGATGGCAAAGTAGAAATTTGATGGCTAACTAATGTTGATATGGAAAAAGAATACAAGAACAACGGTGGATATTGTTTTCATTTTGCCAGTAGAAGTTACAGTTAGGATGAATAACAAGATTATATATACTCTAGATGTGATACCAGAAAAAAATAATGCTTCGTACATTATAAAGTAATAGTACTTGGTCCTGTATCAATCAGCCATAATACATTTTTGACATAATATTTATTGTGATGTATATTTCCTGACATAAATATTAAACTATGAAGAATTTTTGGTGTGATTAAGAAAATGACTTACATAATTAGTCTTTGATAGGAAAATTTTAGAAATGAATTTAATAGAGTATTTGCAAATAAGAGTTATAATGTAGTAAATCCCTGCAGAATGGTATTTTATGCTTTTTGACAGCTTACTTTTGGGGCAGACAGTAAGGTTGGATATTGGTCAATAGATCAGAATCCATAATGTCAGTTTATGGACAAATTGAAGCTATTATTCCAGTTTTGATTAGGTAGTTTTAGAATGGTGCGTGGATGGATGAGTGAATGAATTTTGAGCCAAATCAGACATATAACAGGAGAATAGCAGATTGCTTCATTTAAGAGTGTCTTAGTACATCTCTTCCCCCAACCTTGATACTCTTCTGTCTTGGCTTTCTACCTCCTAGCCAGGAGGAAAGAGAATTAGACTTAAAAGGACACATCTTTTTCTGGGCAGAGAAGGCAAGTCAGAATGCATCTGGAAGGTTAATTGTGTTGTGTTACATTACAAAAGTTATTCAACATGACCAAAACAAAAGCAAACTTCTGATAATAGAAAAATTCTGTATAAAAAAATTACTTCTGTTTTTCTCTGCTGTTAAAGCTGGTGGTACTTCTGTGGACTGGAAATCTTATCGTGTGTGTGTGTTTTTTTTTAAGATTTGATTTATTTATTTATTTATTTATTTATTTATTTATTTATTTATTTATTTTAGAGAGTGAGAGAGAGTGCGCATGAGGAGGGGAGAAGCAGAAGTGGAGGGAGAGAGAATCTGAAGCAGACTCTGCACTGAGTACAGAGCCCAGTGCAAGGCTCCATCTCATGACTGAGAGATCATGACCTGAGCTGAAACCAGGAGTTGGACACTTAACTGACTGGGCCACCCAGGCACCCCAAGAAATCTTATTCTTAAAAGGGCTGGTATTCCCTGAAAATACAATGGCAAAATTAGGGGTGTCATTAGGCTCCCAAGTAATAGCTTCACAGAGATTTCTGGGAGTTCATTAAAATGATAATTATTCTCATATGTGCCCAAGTGAGTTAAGAGCAATATAGACCTATGTCAGAATGTAACTTCTGAGGTAATAAAACACTTGTTACTGTGTGGAGGAAACGTAGGTGAGACCTTATTTTGGGAGTTAGGGGGAGATGGCTTATATATCTTTTAGGTGTTGTTACCCTAATGTACTTTGAGATTGTAGGATCCTGTTATATTATAAAAAAATATATCACATAATACTATAAAATGATAATTTAGTACCTATATAACCTCAATTTTGTTTCTATCTGAAAATATCTTCTAATGCCTCTTCAAGCTTATTTCTATTTTCTAGCCAAGTGATTTTTTTCTTAAAGTCCAAACTAAAAATGGAAAGTTGGCCCGATTTATTTGATTGTATATATATCTAGAATTTGATTTCCTTTAGTTTTCTCATCCTCTTGCTCCAATCCATTGGCATGTCCTGTGGGCTACTCTGCAGAGGCTAGCCCAGATGTGTGTGCTTCCCATGATCCCTACTGTTATGCCCTAGCTCAAGCTGCCATCATCTTACTCTTCTCCTTACTTCCAGTATTGATTTCCCCTTTCCACTTACCACAACAGTCTACTAGGACTGCCATAACATAATACCACAGACCAGGCAGCTTAGGCAACAGAAATTTTTTTTCTCATAGTTCTGAAGTCCAAGATCAAGATGCCATCAGGATTGGTTTCCAATGAGAGCTCTCTTCCTGGCTTGTAGGTGGCTGCCTTCTCACTCCATCCTCACATTTTGGGGGGAGAGAGAGAGAGAGAGAGAGAGAAAGAGATCTGGTGTTTTTCCCTCTTTTTATAAGGACAACAGTCCTATCAGTTTAGGGCCCCACCCTCATGACCTCATTTAATTTAATCCTAATTAGAGGGCCCTATCTCCAACTATAGTCACCTTGAGGGTCAGGGCTTCAATATATGAATTTGAGGGGGAACACAATTCAGTCCATAACAGATGAATCTTTAAAAAGTTAAAAGCAGATCATGTTTCTCCCTATTTAAAACTTCCCAATGGCTTCTCATCACTTTGAAAATAAAATTGAAACTCCTTACTTTGACTTTCAAAACTCTATATAATCATGTCCCCTTGTCTACCCCTCTCACCCAGGGCCACATTGCACCACTCCAGGAGTCATGGTTCCTGCATGAGAGAATCAATAATGCAGAGACCCTCATCTGTACTCCTTTCAGTACATCTTGATGTATCATCAGGCATCCTCCCTGTTTGGTCACCTGCAGAGGCCGCTAGACCTTCCTCACCCTAAATTCAGTTCACATGTCCAAATAGATGATGCCACACACACACACACACACACACACACACACACACACACACACACACATCCTAAGAAGGTATAACAGGGTTTATCACTTACCTATCTGAGATTTTGAGGGGAGCAGGGCAAGCCTCTCAGGCAGATCTGAAGTGGCTTTCAAGAGCAAGGAAAGGAGATTGGCCTGGATTTTTTTTATTATGGAAAGGGGTAAGGCTGCAGTAGCTAGGAAAGGGGCATGCCGTGTTTGAATCTCCTGCCAGCAACAAAGGAGGGAGTGCCCAGCTCTTTTGTTATCAGCTTGTCCAGATATCGAACACAAGGGAAGAAGGTGGAGTGAGGCTCTCAGCAATCAAATACCAAAAATCAGTAAGAATTATACTTTCCTAGCTTCTTGTTCTTCAAGAGGTTTTGACTCTTTTTGGCCCTTTGCTCTTGCATATGATTTTAAGAATCATGTCAAATCCCATAAAAAGCCCTGTGAGGATTTTTTATTAGAATTGCAATGAATCTATGTATGAGTTTGGAGAATCATTGACATCTTTAGGATATTGAGCCTTTCCATCCAAGAACAGTGTGTATCTATTTAAGTTTTCTTTAATATTTCAATAAAAATAAATAATTTTCTCCATTCAGGGTTTTTGTAATATTTACTCATGTGTGTGTTACATTTTTTGTTGCTTTTATAAAATTGTTTTATATGAAATTACATTCCTAACTAAATTATACCTTATCAGGTAAGATAATGCTCCTTATCAGGTTAAGGAAGTTGCCTTGTATTCCTAGTTTGCTAAGAATTTTTATCAAGGATAGGTGTGAACTTATCAAAACTGTTTTTTTGCATATTACTATACTTAGTACTTTTTTTGCTGAAAGCCAGACATGATGTACTGAGTAAAAAGAACTCTGGCAAATAGTCTTTTAGCAATATAGTGATAAAGTATAGGAGGAAAGGTGTTCTAGAGTCCTGTGATTAGATCTCAGCTTGTGACCCTGGGCTGTGAAATTTACAAGTAGTTCTCAGATTTCCCTTCCCATCTTAGAAGGGACAGGCTGGTTTGAGACGTCTGAAGGTGTGTATTTTGCATCCCCTACTTGGAATAGTATAGGGGGGCTCAATTTGGATTTTTCTCTTGTCTCACATAGGAAGGCTAGAGCCAGGTGAAGTTGAATATTTCCCTTCCCCAGGTTAGTTAGGCTGAGATGAAATCCCCAAAAGGTTGGCCTTTGGTAAAATAGTTTCTTTTGAGGGCAGGCCTTATTATGAAAAATAAAATGCTCTGGTGTATTTCAAAATGATTATTTTTCCTTTCTCCCTGTCAGAAACAGGGAGTTTTTTTTTTTTTTCTTTCTCTTATATTCAGTATGGGAACTTGGTAGGGCTTCTGGAGGTAAAAAATCACCAAGGTGTGGGGGCCCCTTTGCTGACTGGGTCCCGATGGAGTTTTAAATTCTCAGACTTGTCCACACTGAGCCTCCAGCAATTCATCAATTATAGTTTAGATTTTTTTTGTACCCTAGTACTGGTTCTTGTGGATGTTTCTGCTCCAGTAAGTTGTAATTTTCTATATTCACCTATCTTCCTCTTCAGTTTTTGGGAGCAACAGTTTGGTGTGACCTCACTTTTCAGACAGATCTAAGAAGTGTTGTTGATTTTTTAGTTTGTCTATCTTTTACTTGTCATTAGATTGAGGCACTGACTTCCAAGTTCCTTATATGACAGACTGGAAAACAGAAGCTGTTTATGTATTTTGATTCCACTTTTTAGTTTGCTTAAACTTTAGAATTATTATACAAAATTTACCTTTATGTAGTGACTCGCTTTTGTCCCTAATGATACTTCCTGTTCTAGTGTATTTTGTCTAATGTTAGTATAGCCACCTCGGGTTTCTTTCTTTTTTAAAAAATTAATTAATTTTTAATTTTTTTTGAACAGTGTTATACTGGGATATAATTTTCCATTCTTTTATTTTCCATATTCCTGTGTCCCTGTATTTTAAGTACATTACCCGTAGACAGCTGTATTTTTTTCGAACCTTGTTGTCTGTTTATTGACTGATGAGTTTAGTTAGTCCATAGGCATTTATTGTGATTAGTTATATATTTAAACTTGTTTCTATTATTTTGTTTTTGTATTTCTTCTGCTCTTTTTACTTTTCCCCTTAAAAAATTGAGTATTTGTTCTTTGTTTTTAAATATAATTTGCTTTTATCTACTCTGGCATTTATATCCTATTTCTATTTTTTTAAGTTTACCCTTTCAGTTTTGCCACATATATTTAATTTGCCAAAATCTAAACTTGCCCAAAGTTTAGCTTTGGCTAAAATAAAATTTTATTTTATTTTATAATAAAATAAAAATAAATTAATATATATATTAATTTATAATTAATATATATTATATATATAAATATATTTTTATATAAATATATTATATATATATTATATATATTAATATTTATATATATTCTTAGCAAACTAGGAATACAAGGCAACTTCCTTAACCTGATAAGGAGCATTATCTTACCTGATAAGGTATAATTTAGTTAGGAATGTAATTTCATATTATATATTTATATATATAATATATTTATTATATATATTTATATATATAATATTAAACATATTATATATATAAATATATAAAAGGGTAAACTTAAAAAAATAGAAATAGGATATAAATACACAAACTCTTTAACTTAGTTTATTCTTCTCCAACTTATACTCTTGTTACCCAGTATTTTAGGTCTCATTCTTATTTAACCCTACAAATGAATTCTTATCATTTTAGATAGGTGGCATTTATTTATAAAACATGTTTATTATTTTACTTATTCTACATTCCTGCTTGCACTTCAGAAATGCTATAATTTTCCATCTTTCATAATCTAGACCTCTTGATAGAATTCTATCAGTGTTTGACTATCTGAAAGTATCTCTATTTTACCTTAATTCTGAAAGGATCATTTTGCTTAATTCTGGAGTATTATGATTATATTCTCTCAGCATTTTGAAGACATCCCACGGTATTCTAGTATCTGGTGTTACTACTGAAAAATTTGTTTGTCATATTTCCAATCCTTACTGATTGATTTGTTTTTCCCTGTCTTTCCATTTGTTTTAGATGGATTATATGGATGGATGTTTTAGATGGATGTTTTAGATGGATCCATTATAACAGTTTTATGCATGAATTTTTCCTAAATTTATTCTCTTTTGGAATATATTGTATTTCTCAAATCTGTGGATTCATGTATTTTTATCAATTCTGGAAAATTCTCAACAACTTCTAGCCAAATAGTCTCTCTTTGTTATCCTTGTATGCCCCTTCCTTCTAATGAGATTTTTTAGATATACAATGGACATTCTCATTTCCATCCTCCATATCTCTTAATTTCTGTGGTAGAACTAGCCACTTGTTCCATTTTCTCACTTTCCCTTGTTATTAAGTTTGGTCTGAGTTCTGGCCAATGAGTTTAGATAAAGCAGTGAAATAAGCCCTTCCTGTACATAAAAATTTCCCATATAAAAACTAATAAACAAATATTGGCAAATTGAATTCAGTAATAAATAAAAAGTATAATATAATAAGTGACTATAGGGCGCCTGGGTGGCTCAGATGGTTAAGCGTCTGCCTTCGGCTCAGGTCATGATCCCAGGGTTCTGAGATCGAGTCCTGCATCGGGCTCCCTGCTCAGCAGGGAGCCTGCTTCTCCCTCTGCCTCTCTCTCTCTCTCTCTCTCTGTCTCTCATGAATAAATAAATAAAATCTTAAAAAAAAGTGACTATAATGCACTATGGCTAAGTGGTATTTATACCAGAAATGCAAGGTTGGTTTTACATTTAAAAATCAGAGTAAAGAAGAAAAAAAAATGTATGGTTATCTCAATAGATACAACAAACTACATCCAACATCATCCTTAGGTGAAATATTGAATATGCCCCCCCCATTATAGAGCAAATCAAGAATGTAGACTATTAAAATCTCTTAAAACATTACCCTAAAAGTCCTATCCAGTGTAATTAGGCAAGATAATAAAATTTTGAAAACCTTGGGGACAAACTAGTTAAAGAAGTAGAATCTTGATAAGCTGCTCAAATTTGAGAAGAATTTGTATCAAAAACACCCTGATTTGTCTAGGTACACAGCATCATAGGCAGAGGCTTACAGAAGAAGCAAGGACATTATAGATAGACATCATAATAACCAGTTGGATTTCTATACACTAACAATGAACAATCTGAAAGGAAATTAAGAAAATTCCATTTATAATAGCATCAAAAAGAATAAAATATTTAAGTAAAAATCTAACCAAGGAAGTAAAAGTATTTTACACCAAAAACTATAAAATGTTGCTGACAGAAATTAAAGACACAAATAAGTGGAAAAACATCCTATGTTCATGGAGTGGAAGACTTCATATAGTTAAGATGTCAGTACTACTCAAAGAAATCTACAGCTTCAGTTCGAACCCTATCAAAATCCCAATGATGTTGGGTTTGGGCAGGGGGAGGTTGTTGGTTTGTTTTGTTTTGTTTTGTTTTGTTTTGTTTTTGTAGAAATTGAAAGATCTATTCTAAACTTTCATAGGGAATCTCAAGTGACCCTGAATCGCTAAAACATCTTGAAAAAGAACAAAATTGGAGGACTTACACTTCCTGATTTCAAAACTTATTGCAAAGCTACAGTCATCAAAACAGTGGCATGAAGACAGACATATACAGCTATGGAATGGAATAGAGTCTGAAAATAAACCCTCACATATATGGTCGATTTATTTTTGACAAGAGTGCCATGACCAGTGTATGGGGAAAGGAGAGTCTTTTCAGCAAATGTTGGGACAACTGGATATCCACATGCAAAAAAAAAAAAAAAAAAAATGAAGTTGGACCCTTACCTATACCATTTACAAACATTAACTCAAAGCAAATAAAGACCTAAATGTAAGACTAAATTCATAAAACTCTGAGAAGAAAACATAGGAGAAAACCTTCATGAAATCATATTTGGCAATGATTTCTTGAAATGACAACCAAAGCATAGGCAACAACAACAATCCAGATAAATTGGACCTCATCAAAATTAAAAAAAAAAACCACAACTTTTATGCATCATAGGACAGTATCAACAGAGTGAAAAGGCATCCCACAGAATGTGAAAAAAAAATTTGCAAACCATATATGTGATAAAGATTTCATATGCAGATCATATAAAGAACTGCTAAACTGCTACAGCTTAAGAAATGGGCAAAGCACTTGAATGTACATTTCTCCAAAGAAGTTATGCAAATTTTCAATAGGCAGATAAAAAGATGCTCAACATCACTAGTCATTAAGGAAATGCAAATCAAAACCACAATGAGATACTACTTCAAACCCATTAGGATGGCTATTATATTTTTTAAAAAATGGGAAACATGTATTTGTAAGGATGTGGAGAAATTTGTTACAATGGTACGATGCTGGTGGGAAAAGAAAATGGAATGGCACTATGGAAAAGAGTTTAGTGGTTTCTAAGAAAGTAAATATAAGATGATTATACCATATGACCAGCAATTCCATTCCTTGGTATATACTCAAAAGAAATGAAAACAGAGACTTAAACAGGTATTTGTATACCAATGTTTACAAAAGCGTTATTCACAATAACCAAAAGGTCAGAACAATCAAGGTGTCCATGAATAGTTGAATGGACAAACCAAAAGTGATATATATATGCAATGAAATATTACTCAGTCTTAAAAGAAAAGAAATTATGATGTATGTTACAAGCATTATGCAAAGTAATATAAACCCAACACAAAAAGTCACATATTCTATGATTCTACCTATTGGCCTAAAATAGGCCAATTCATAGAGACAGAAAGAATAGAGATAATCAGGTGCTGGCTAAAACTAAAGATTGACATTACCAAGAGTTGACAAGAATGTAGAACAACTAAAACTCGCATATATTTTTGGTGCGAGTATAAAATGATATAGCCCACTTTGGAAATCTAGTTGACAATATTAACTAAGGCCAAACATATGCTTAATCTATGACCCAGGTTCTACTGGGTCTATTCTAGGATATAGAGATCTAGAAAGATCTTTACTCTCACCATTACAACACATCAACAACAAGAAACTTGACAAATTTCAAGTTCACAACTTTTTTGAACTCATTAGAGAGTTGAGATTGAAGGACAACCAACTAGACCAAAATCTAAAGAGAAGCAAGTGCATGTAGGGAGAGACAAGATGTGAGCACTTGCCTATGAGAGGAAGATGCAACCAAACATCAGTAAGAAAAATTTAGCCAGAATTCTTAGAGTTGGTAGAGGCCAAGTGTGAGCTGGGGAGAGAATTTGGGTGTGCAGATACAAGGGAAAATTGTATCCATTTGTATACTTTTCTTCACAAACTTCATTAAGTGTTCACAGAAAGGATACATGAGAGTTCTGAGAATGAATCCCTCATTGTGTCAGCCTGGAGTATGGGAATAGCAGCCAATGTGGGAATGGTTTAAAACCCTACCAAGATCTGTTCCCACTTAAACAGAACCCTAAACTACAGAGGAAAGAAGACAAATATTCACTCTTGGGGTATTGATGAAACTTCACTGCAGCTGGGGAAAGGGAAAAGAAAAAAACATCTCCCCATTGGGAGGGCAGTAATACATGCTGGGCCCAAAACTTTAAGCTGTGGGGACAGAGAAGCACTGAGAAGACCATATCCCTTGACCCAGAGATATAGTGCATGCCTAAGACTGCAGCTTAATCAGAGCAACAGAGAATGCTTCTTCCCCTTAGACCTCTGCCACATGGCTAAAAAGTATCAAGTTACAAGTAATAGTGAAATATTGCTGGAAGAATTGTAAGAATATGGAGCAAGAGGTGCAGCCCAAAAGGATAGCTTAAAGTTGGAGGAAGAACAGACATTGGCAAGTGATCTCCACCCTAAAAACAAAGTATTTATGGAAGAATTTGAAGACTATGGTGCACAACAAACCCTAAATCCAGCTCAATTGCTGACTAGATTGACTCAAAACCCCACACTAAAGGATTAGAGGAAGGAAAGTCACGTCCATTTCCAGGCATAAAAACAATTTATCTGAATCATTACTAATATAAGAAGAAAAACTACAAAGCATGTGGAAAAACAAGAAGTAAAAAACAACACACTGTCAATAAACAAAGCGAACAACAGACCAGATTCAGATATGACACAGATGTTGGAACTGCCAGACAGGTAATTTAAAATAACCATAATTGGAGTGAGCCCAAGATGGTGGAGCAGTAGGAGACCTTAATTTCATCTGGTCCCAGGAATTAAACTTGATAATTATCAAATCATTCTAAACACCTGTAAACTCAACCTGAGATCTCAGAAAAGAATAGCTGCAACTCTACAAATAGGAAAGCAACCACCTTCTGCAAGGTAGGAGGTGCGGAAGTGAATCTGAGACAATATACGGGAAGATAGATTCCAGGGAGAGGGAGCCTCTGTAAGCCGGCTACCAGAAAGTGATATAGCAGGGGAACACAAAATCGGAACTTTTAGAAGTCTGCTCTGGTAAGGGACATCCCTGCCTGAAAGGCGCTTGGGTGGTGAAGCAGGGCAGAATCTTAGGTGGGACAGTGTGGTCTCAGGATCCCTGGGGTCACAGGGAGACCAGAGGTGCCTGAGTATGGCAGAGTTCCCAGGCATCAGAACAGGGAAGCCAGCTGCAATCATTGAGCCCAGGAGTGGGCTCTCAGCTTGGTTGCCATATACTGTGAGAGACCAACCCCCCTTCCTCCTTGGGGAGAAGTGGCATGGGTGCATGCTGTAGGAGTTTGTAAGCTTTGGAGACTCAAAACAGGGTTGTATGCCTGAGTTAGAAGTGCTCGATCACAGGCTGGGTGAGTATGGAGGGCAGAGGAGACCAGGGAGACAGGAGTGATTGACTGCTTTTCCCTGAGGGTGCACTAAAGAATGGGATCCTGAGCTTTTGGCTCCAGGGCTGGAGATTGGGAGGTCACCATTTTCATTCCCATCCTCTAAAGCTGTACAGAAAGCCTTCAGGGAACAAAAGCCACATAGAACAATCCAAGGCAGCTTACTTAGCCTGGTCCCCTGGCAAGGGCAGTGCAAATCTGCCTGGGGTGAAGACACCTGAGAATTGGTGCAATAGGCCTATCCCCAGAAGATCAGCAAGAACATCGGCTAAGAACAAGTTTACTGATCATAGAGAACTGTAAAACTCTGGCACTAAGGGAAAATAGTATATAGAATTCATGGTTCTTTCCCCCATGATTCCTTAGTTTTTAAATTTTAATTTTTTTCTCTTTCCTTTTTCAACAAATTTCTTATTTTATCAACTCTTTATTTTTTAATTTTCATTTTTGCAGGTACATTCTGTGTTTTCATTGTATTTAATTTTATTTTTGTACATATATAAGTTTTTCTTTCTTTACAATTTTGGGATGCAGTTTTGTCTAACAGACCAAAACACACCCAGAATCTAGTATATGGCTCTGTTCTCTTCACCTGTCTGATTATATTCTCTCTCTCTCTTTCTTTCTTTCTTTCTTTTTTTTTTGTTAAAGTCTTTTTTAGTTTTCCTCTTTACAGTTACATTCTATCCTTTCAATGTATTTAATTTTATTTTTGTATATATATAAGTTTTTCTTTCTCTACAATTCTGGGATGCAGTTTCTTCTAACAAACTGACCAAAATACACTCAGGATATAGTGGATTGCTTTATTCTGTTCCCCTGTCAGTTTATATTCCTTCATTTTTTTTTTAATTTTCATATTTTTACAGTTACATGTTATCCCTTCACTGTATTTAATTTTATTTTTGTACATAAATAAGTTTTTCTTTCTTTACAATTTTGAGGTCTGGTTTTCTAACAAACAGACCAAAATACACACAGGATCCAGTGTATTGCTCTGTTCTGTTCACCTGTCTGATTATATTCTCTCTGTTTTTTTTTTTTTTAATTTTTTTTTCCAGTTTTGGGTCTTTTCTGATTTGCTTAGTGTATATTTCTCTGGGTTTGTTGTTGCCATTTTCATATTTTGTTCTCTCATTCATCTATTCTTCTCTGGACAGAATGACAAGATGGAAAAACTCACCTCAAAAAAGAGAACAAGAGACAGTACCAACTGCCAGGCACCTAATCAGTATGGATATAAGTAAAATGTCAGAACTAGAGTTCAGAATAACGATTATAAAGATACTAGCTGGACTTGGGAAAAAAGCATAGAAGACACTAGAGAACCCCATTTTGGAGAAATAAAAGAGCTAAAACCTAATCAAGTCAAAATAAAAAAGGTTACTAATGAGATGCAATAAATAATGGAGGCTCTAACTACTAGGATAAATAAGGGAGAAGAGAGAATTAGTGATATAGAAGACCAAATGGTGGAGAATAAAGAAGCTGAGAAAGATTGATAAACAACTACTGGACCACAAGGGGAGAATTCAAGAGATAAGTGATACCATAAAGCGAAACAACTTTAGAATAATTGGGATCCCAGAAGAAGAGGAAAAGGGGGAGGTAGAAGGTATATTGGAGCAAATTATAGAGGAGAGCTTCCCTGATCTGGGGAAGGAAACAGACAATCCAGTCCAGGAGGCACAGAGAACCCCCCTCAAAATCAGTAAAAATAGGTTAACACCCCGATATATAATAGTGAAACTTGCAAATCTCAGAGGCAAAGAGAAGAATCTGAAAGCAGCTCAGGCCAAGAGGTTCGTAGCCTACAAGAGTAGAAACAGTAGACTGGCAGGAGACTTATCGACAGATACCTGGCAGGCCAGAAAAGACTGGCATGATATATTCAGGGTGCTAAACGAGAAAAAATATGCAGCCAAGAATACTTTATCCAGCTAGGCTGTCATTCAAAATAAGAGAGATAAAAAGCTTTCAGGACACAGAAACCAAAAGAATTTGTGATCACTAAACCAGCCCTGCAAGAAATATTAAAAGAGATCCTTTAAGCGAAGAGAGAGCCCAAAAGTACAGAAACAGTGACTTTACAGGAAATACAATGGCACTAAATTCATATCTTTCAATAGTTACTTTGAATGTAAATGGGCTAAATGCCCCAGTCAAAAGACACAGGGTATCAGATTGCATAAAAAAAGTAAGACCCATCGATATGCTGTCTGCAAGAGACTCATTTGAGACCCAAAGACACCTCTAGATTGAAAGTGAGGAGGTAGAAAACCATTTATCATGCTAATGGACATCAAAAGAAAGCTGGGGTGACAATCCTTATATGAGAAAAACCAAAAAAATTTTTTAAAGATTTTATCTATTTATCTGACAGAGAGAGAGACAATGAGAGAGGGAATACAAACAGGGGTAGTGGGAGAGGGAGTAGCAGACTTCCTGCTGAGCAAGGAGCCTGATGCAGGGCTTGATCCTTGATCCCAGGACCCTGGGATCATGACCTGAGCCAAAGGCAGATGCTTAATGACTGAGCCACCCAGGCCCCTAGAAAAAACAAATTTTAAACCAAAGACTGTAATAAGAGATGAGGAAGGACACTATATCATAATTAAAGGGTCTATCCAAAAAGAAGATCTACCAATTATAAATATTTGTGCCCCTAACATGGGAAGAGCCAATTATATAAACCAATTAATAACAAAATTAAAGAAACACATCAATAATAATACAATAATAGTATAGGGGAATTTAATCCCCCACTCACTGCAATGGACACATCATCTAAGCAGGAAACACATCAACAAGGAAACAAGGGCTTTGAATGACAGACTGGACCAGATGGACTTCACAGATATATTCAGAGCATTCTGTCCTAAAGCAACAGAATACACATTCTTCTCGAGTACACATGGAAGGAACATTCTCCAGAATAGATCACATACTGGACCACAAATCAACCAGTACCAAAAGATTGGGATCATGCCCTGCAAATTTTCAGACCACAATGCTTTGAAAGTTAAACTCAATCACAAGAGGACATTTGGAAAGAACTCAAATACATGGAAGCTAAGGAGCATCCTACTAAAGAATGAATGGGTCAACCAGGAAATTAAGGAAGAATTTTAAAAAATTCATGGAAACAAAAGAAAATGAAAACACAACTGTTCAAAACCTTTGGGATGCAGCAAAGGCAGTCCTGTGAGGGAAGTATATAGCACTACAAGCCCTTCTCAAGAAACAAGAAAGATCTTAAATACACAAACTAACCTTATATCTAAAGATGCTGGAGAAAGAACAGCAAATAAAGCCTAAACCCAGCAGGAGAAGAGAATTAATAAAGATTAGAGCAGAAATCAATGAAATAGAAACCAAAAGAACAGTAGAGCAGATCAACGAAACTAGGAGCTGGTTCTTTGAAAGAATTAATAAGACTGATAAACCCCTGTCCAGACTTATTCAAAACAAAAGAGAAAGGACCAAAATAAATAAAATCCTGAATGAAAGCGGAGAGATCACAACCAACACAGAAGAATTACAAACAATTATAAGAACATATTATGAGCAACTACATGCCAACAAATTAGGCAATCTGAGAGAAATGGATGCATTCCTAGAAATGTATAAACTTCCAAAACTGAATCAGAAAGAAGTAGAAAACCTGAACATACCAACCAACCCATAACCAGCAAGGAACTTGAAGCACTAATCAAAAATCTCCCAACAAACAAGAGTCCAGGGCTGGATGGTTTCCCAGGAGAATTCTACCAAACATTTAAAGAAGAATTAATACCTATTCTTCTGAAGCTGTTTCAAAAAATAGAAATGGAAGGAAAATGTCCAAACTCTTTCTATAAGGCCAGCATTACCTTGATCACAAAAACAGACAAAGACCCACCAAAAAGAAAAATTACAGATCAATAGCCCTGATGAACATGAATGCAAAAATTCTCACCAAGATTCCAGCCAATAGGATCCAACAGTACATTAAAAGGATTATTCACCACGACCAAGGGGGATTTATTCCTAGGCTTCAAGGGTGGTTCAACATCCACAAGTCAATCAATGTGATACAATACATTAATAAAAGAAAGGACAAGAACCATATGATTCTCTCAATAGATGCAGAAAAAGCTTGAGAAAGTACAACATCCTTTCTTGATTAAAACTCTTCACAGTGTAGGGATAGAGGGACATACCTCAATATCATAAAAGCCATTTATGAAAAGCACACAGCAGTATCATTCTCAATGAGGAAAAACTGAGAGGTTTTCCCTAAGGTCGGGAACATGGCAGGGATGTCCTCTATCACCATTGTTGTTCAACATAGCACTAGAAGTCCTGGCCTCAGCAATCAGAAAACAAAAAGAAATAACATGCCTCCAAATCAGCAAAGAAGTCAAATTCTCACTCTTCGCAGATGACATCATACTCTACATGGAAAACCCAAGAAACTCCACCCCCAAATCACTAGAACTCATACAGGAATTTAGCAAAGTGGCAGGATATAAAATCAATGCACAGAAATCAGTTGCATTTCTATACACTAACAATGACACAGAAGAAAGAGAAAATAAGGAGTCGATCCCAATTACAATTGCACCAAAAACCGTAAGATACCTAGGAATAAACCTAACCAAAGAGGCAAAGGATCTGTGCTCAGAAAACACTAGAACACTCATGAAAGAAACTGAGGAAGACACAAAGAAATGGAAAAACGTTCCATGCTCATGGATTGGAAGAACAAATACTGTGAAAATGTCTATGCTACTTAAAGCAATCTACACATTAATGCAATCCCTATCAAAATACCATCAACTTTTTTTACAGAGCTGGAACAAATAATCCTAAAATTTGTATGGAACCATAAAAGACCCCAAATAGCCAAAGGAATGTTGAAAAAGAAAACCAAGCTGGTGGCATCACAATTCCAGACTTCATGCTATATTACAAAGCTGTCATCATCAAGACAGTATGGTACTGGCACAAAAACAGACACATAGATCAATGGAACAGAATAGAGAACCCAGAAATGGACCCTCAAATCTAATCTTCAACAAAGCCAGGAAAGAACATCCGGTGGAAAAAAAGGCAGTCTCTTCAACAAATGGTGTGGGGAAAATTGGACAGCCACATGCAGAAGAATGAAACTGGACCATTTCCTTACACCATACAAAAAAATAGACTCAAAATGGATGAAAGACCTAAATGTGAGACAGGAATCCATCAAAATCCTGGAAGAGAACACAGGCACAACCACTTTGACCTCGGCCACAGCAACTTCTTGCTAGAAACATCGCCAAAGGCAAGGGAAGCAAGGGCAAAAATGAACTATTGGGACTTCATCAAGATAAAAAGCTTTTGCACAGCAAAGGAAACAGCCAACAAATGCAAAAGACAACTGACAGAATGGGAGAAGATATTTGCAAATGACATATCAGATAAAGGGTTAGTATCCAAAAATCTATAAAGAACTTATCAAACTCAAGACCCAAAGAACAAATAATCCAATCAAGAAATGGGCAGAAGATGTGAACAGACATTTTTCCAAAGAAGACATCCAAATGGCCAACAGACACATGAAAAAATGTTCAACATCACCTGACATCAGGGAAATACAAATCAAAGCCACAATGAGATACCACCTCACACCTGTCAGAATGACTAAAATTAACCACTCAGAAACAACAGATGTTGGTGAGGGTGCAGAGAAAGGGGAGCCCTCTTACTGTTGGTGGGAATGCAAACTGGTGTTGCCACTCTGGGAAACAGTATGCCAGTTCCTCAAAAAGTTGAAAATAGAGCTACCCTATGACCCAGCAATTGCACTACTAGGGATTTACCCCAAAGATACAAATGTAGTGATTGAAAGGGGCACTTGCACCACAATGTTTATAGCAGCAATGTCCACAATAGTCAAACTATGGAAATTGCCCAGATGTCCAACAACAGATGAATGAATAAAGAAGATGTGATATATATATATATATATATATATATATATATATATATATATATACACAATGGGATACTACTCAGCCATCAGAAAATGAAACCTTACCATTTGAAATAATGTGGATGGAACTAGACTGTATTATGCTAAGTGCAATAAGTCAATCAGAGAAAGACAATTATTGTATGATCTTACTCATATGTGGAATTTAAGAAACAAAACAGAGGATCATAGGGAAAGAGAGGAAAAAATAAAACAAGACAAAATCAGAGTGGGAGACAAATCGTAAGAGACTCTTTTTTTTTTTTAAAGATTTTATTTATTCATTCATGAGAGACAGAGGGAGAGAGAGAGAGAGAGAGAAGCAGAGGGAGAAGCAGGCTCCCAAGGAGCAGGGAGCCCGATACGGGACTCGATCCCAGGACCCTGGGATCACGACCTGAGCCGAAGGCAGACGCTTAACCATCTGAGCCACCCAGGCGCTCGAGACTCTTAATCATAGAAAACAAATTGAGTTTTCCTGGAGGTGAGGGGGGTTGGGGATGAGGTAACTGAGTGATAGACATTAAGGAGGGCATGTGATATAATGAGCACTGAGTATATATAAGAACTGATGAATGACTGATCTCTACCTCTGAAACTAATAATATTTCATATGTTAATTAATTGAATTTAAATTTAAAAAAATTAAAAAATAAATTAAGGAAATGAAGCAAGAAATTTAAAAATAAAATAAAATGACCATAATTAATATGTTGAAGGCTGAAAGGAAAAGGTTAACACCATTCAAGATCAGATGGACAATTTTATGAAAGAGCTACAATAAAAAAGAATTAAGTGAAAATGCTAAAAGTGAAAAAACAGTAAAAGAAATGAAGAAAACATTCAGTGGACTTGCCAATACACTTATGCAGCTCAGGAAAGAAGAGGTGAATATGAATATGGGTCAATAGAAATTATCCAAACTAAAACAAGAAGAGTGGAAAATAAAACAGAGCATTCAGAAGTTGTGGGACAGAAACAAACAATCTAAAATGTGTAACTGGAATGCAAGAAGGATGAGAGAAATATTTGGTTGAGAATTTTCTAAAATTAATGACAGATACAAATATCAGATCAAGAAGCTCAGAAAATATCAAGCAGGATAGATACCAACACACCACATACACACTCACTTGTGGCCTCTCATATTCAAACTGCGGAAAACCAAAGACAAAGAAAAAATTCTTAAAGACAGCTAGAGAAAAAAGATGCATTAGTATAGAGGACCATGCAATGAATCCCAGGACTTCTCATCAGAACCACTCCAGCTGGAAGACGATGGAATGGAAATCTTTAAAGTGCTCAAAGAAAAAAACCTGTTAACTCAAAATAATATACCTGTTAAGACACTTTTCAAAAAATATGATTCCTTAAAAGTCATTAAAATTGATAAACCTGCAAACCATGAAAAAAGGATAGAAGACACTAATCACCAATATCAGGAATGAAAGGGGCAATAGAATCCCATTGAGGGAATTCTACGAACAAGTCTATGCCCATAATTTTGACAATTCCTTGAAAGACACGATCTACCAAAATTTACTGAAGAAGCAATCGATAACCTGAATATCCTATCAAAGAAGTTGAATTCATAGTTAAAAACTTCCAGCAAAAAAGACTCCAGTCTAAGTGATTTAACTGGTGAATTCTTTAAATATTTAAGAAACAAAACACTTTCCTATTCATTATATGAGGCCAGCATTACCCTGATACTAAAACCAAAGTTGTTACAAGTAAAGAAAGCTATAGACCAATATCCCTCATAAACAGAAATGTAAAACCACTCAATAAAAATAAAACACAGCGTTCCAAGTGGGGTTTGTCCTGGGAATGCAAGGTTGATGCAACATTTAAAAAAATCAGTATAATTCATTGTATTAACAGACTGAAGAAAGAAACCAGATGATCATCTCAGTAGATGCAGAAAAAGCGCTTGTCAAATTCAACATTCATTCATGATAAAAACTCTCAGCACACCAGGAATAGCATGGAATTTCCTTAACCTGATGAAGGGTATCTACAGAGGCTAATACCATCCTTAATAGTCAGAGACTGAATGCTTTTCCCATAAGACCTGACATGAGGCAAGGATATCCCCCTCTCACCATTAACTAGAAGTTTTTACCAGTACAATAAGGCAAGAAAAAGAAATAAAAGGCTTATAGATTAAAAGGGCAGTAATAGAACTCTCTATTCACAGATAATACAATTGTCTATATGCAAAATACAAAAAAATCTACAAAAAAAAAAAAACCCTAGAATAAGTGAGTTTACCAAGAACACAGGATACAAGGTTGACATGTAAAAGTTACCTGTATTTCTCTATCCTAGCAATTGGAATCAAAATGTTCAGGGGATATATGCTGAAAACTACAAATACTGATGAAAGAAACCCAAAGAAAACATAAACAAATGGAGACATGGACCTTGTTCACGGATTGGGAGTCTCACCGTGTTACAAAGTCAGTTCTCCCCAATTTGACTGACAGATCCAATATAATCCCAGTCAAAATCCCATTAGGATTTTTTTTTTTTGACAAGCTGACAGGCAAATAAATGGGAGGAGTCAAAACAATTCTAAAATCCAAGAAAAACTACTACTTCATTAAGACAGTGTTGTATTGATGAAAGGATAGGCAAATAGATCGATGGAACAGAATAGAGAGCCCAATATAGACCTATCTTTGAAAAAGATGCAAAAACAGTTAAAGAAAGGATAGTCTTTTCAACAAATGGGGCTCAAAAAATTGGATGTCCATATACAAAAAAAAAAGCCCATAATTCATACCTCATACGAAAGTTAATTCAGAATGGATCATCAACCTAAATGTAAAACATAAAATTATAACAGTTCTAGAAGAAAGCATATAAGAAAATCTTTATGACTTTGAGTTAGGGAAAGAGTTCTTAGATAAGACAACAAAAACATGATCCACAGGAAAATAGGATGAATCAGACTTTAACAAAATTGAAAGCCACGCTATCAAGAGGAAGAAAAGACAAGCCACAGACTGGAAGAAATATTTGCAAATCCCAAATTTGACAGATAAATAGTATCCAGAATATATGAAGAACTCTCAAAACTCGACAATAAGAAAACAACTCATAAAACAAATTGGCAAAAGATTTGAATGGACTTTTCATCAAAGAAGGTATACACTTGCCAAGTAAGATGCTCAGCATCCTGAATCACTAGGGAAATGCAAACTTAAAAACATATTGATAACACTGCTCATTAATTGGAATGGTTTATTTTTTAGGCTGACATGTGGTTAGTTCTTCAGCAGCTGGGTGAGTAGGGAAAGGACACCTGTGAGGAGATCTGGTGGTTGGTGGCTGCCGTCCCTTGGACGCAGCTTGCGGAGGTTGTCAGCGCGGAACTGCATTGAGATTGTGAATGAGTTGATTGCTCAGAAACAGCTAGAAGTAGTTCACATGCTTGATGGCAAGGAATATATTACTCCAGCACAAATTAGTGAAGAAATGAGGGATGAACTCTATGTCTGAGGTGGTTGAGTAAGCATTGTTGATCTGCAACAGGTGATCCATGTGGATCTGACTCATAGTGAAAATACAGCTGGTGACATTGTTAAATCAGAAAAGCATGTTCAGCTAGTGTTGGGACAGCTGGTAGATGAGAACTATTTGGATCAGTTAGCAAAAAAGGTAAATGATAAGTTGCAAGAAAGTGGTCAGGTCACCATGTCAGAACTGTGTAAAATCTATGATCTTCCTGGAAACTTTCTGACACAGGCACTAACTCCATGACTAGGTAGAATTAATGGACACAGCAATCCTAATAACAGGAGTAATATTTATTGAAGCTTTTGTAGGTGCATCCGTGGACTATTCAGTGTTTTTACCTGGGTAGAGCAGTGAACTCTCTGATTTCAAAATATGATGTCAGGAACAGCTGTTCTACCCTCTGCTTGAGGAACTTGTTAACAGTGGACGCTTACGAGGCAGTGTGGTAGGTGAGAGACAGGCCACGGCAGTGTTTGTCCCTGACATTTACTCCAGGACAGAGAGTACTTGGGTGGAGTCCTTTTTCAGGCCGAATGGCCATCTAGAATTTGATGCTTTGTTCAGCTTGGATTCCCAGGTGCTACGAGCTACATAAAGAAAAGATAAAAGACTACACAACTCTTGTTTTTTGAAAGCAGCTTGTATTGGTCATGGACCTGCGGATCACGAGAAAAACATCAGCAGAGGAAGCCATCAGCTCCGGAACATGGTTAATATTGCACCTCTGTTGCCCAGTTCTTTATCAGCTGAAGAAGCAGCAGCATCGCTTCCACAGGTGATGAGAGCCTTCAGCAAACTGGCTTTGGTGGTGGCCGTTAGTGACATCATTGTCATCAGCGGAAAACTTAAAAATAACTGCACGAACTGGTCAGTGAATTGATGCACCAAAACACTGAAAAGGAAATGAAAAATAATCCTGTTCATTTAATCACCGAAGAAGATCTGAAACGGGTCTCCATTTTAGAAGGCATTAATACGGGCGCCTGGGTGGCTCAGTTGGTTAAGCGACTGCCTTCGGTTCAGGTCATGATCCCGGAGTCCCAGGATCGAGTCCCACATCGGGGCCCCGCTCAGCGGGGAGTTTGCTTCTCCCTGTGACCCTCCCCCCTCTCATGCTCTCTCTCTCTCATTCTCTCTCTCAAATAAATAAATAAATAAAATCTTAAAAAAAAAAAGAAGGCATTAATACAAGTAAAAGGAATAAAAAAGATGAATGAAGGAGAAAAGCAACAGAGGGCTGTGGAAGTGTGGGAGGAGATGGTGGGGGCAGGGCCAGAGGGTACAAAACTTAAAACATCTAGAAGAAAAGATGATGCTAGCGATGATGAGTCATCTCACACTGGTAAGAAGAAACCAGAGATCACTTTTATGTTCCAGGATGAGATTGGAGAATTTTTTTTAAGAAAACACGTACAAGATGCCCCTGAGTTTATTTCTGAACTTGCTGAGTACTTAATAAAATCTCTTAGTAAAACTCATCTCAAGATGGTATGTTCAGTGTTCATGTCTTCAACTTCTTCTACCTCTGGAACTAGTAGAAAGGTCAAGGACTTGCAAGAAGATTCTGCTCTTATTCTGCACCTCACACTGAGTCCTGTTTCAGTTCTCAACCTACAGTATCCTCCATGCAACCAGATGTGTCCCACAGATCACTGCTCTTCCAAATAGGAAAATCCCAGAGGATCAGAATATGCTTTTGGTAAAGTATCAAGGTTTAGATGTAAAGGATTTAGCTAGTTAAAATAAGAAGACTAGGCAAGGAGATGATCCCTGGAGTGATGAATTAGACAAAGAACAACAAGATATCACCAATGCTACTCATAAAGAGCTTCAAGAACTTTCTTCATCCATTAAAGACAGGCAGAGGCCTCGCTTCTGTGACCAGGGGCAGAGTCCCCATCCCAGATGGCAGTGCTCACTCATTCTTCAACAACCCTTTGTTGAGCACCTGCTGTGTGTTATGTATTTTATATAAAATTACCACCTCTCACGCTGCTCCTGAAATGAGCTCAAAGATCTACCCCTTTTAATATAATTCAATTCTTTAGTATATACCTTAGTAACATATATTATTACCATAGATCTGGCTTTTTTCTGTTAGGGCTTACCAGAATCTCAAGGCATGACCGAACACACTCTCATTCTATCGATGAGGAGAATGATGCAGGGCTATCAAAGAGGTGACTAAAATTTATAGGTGAAAGAAGAAAAAATAGATTCCACATGATTCTGTCACTTCTGTTTTACCAGTTCCTTCTCTGTGAAGCAGCTTGAGAACATGAGGGAGGCCTTTGTCCGTCAGAGCTGGAAATAATGTCTTGCAGCCCTGATTTTGGCTTTCTAATTAGTAATGCTATTTTAATCACCCCCTGCTGAATTTTTTTACATGGAACTGAAATTATAAGGGCTGTTTCTATTTCCTATACCTGTTTATATGCTGTTTTGCTCTGCTACTGTAGAATGCACAAGAGAAAGGTTTTTAATTTTATTGTTATTGCTATTATTTTGGTATCAGTACATTTCATTTCATTTTAAAATAACTGCAGTTTTGTTGATGAGGGTCTCCTATTCTTTCAAGGAGACCGAGAATGGAAAGCGGGCCAGCTAATTCTATCATTGACCTGCAGAGGGAGCTCAGTGGTTTTTTTTTTTTTTTTTTCTCCCTTGTTATTGGTTAATGTAGGAGATTTTAGAGCTGTGTATCCATCACACTGTGACTTATGAACTATATATTTTTAGAGAGTCAAGGTAGTTTTTGCTTCACCTATTGCTTCCCTATGTAATGGATTACCACCCTGGGAGTGGGCGTTAGCGCATAGCGGGGTTTTAGTCAAATGTGCTCCAGAGGCTTCCAGAGCTTCTGAAAGGCTCTGGAAAATCTCTCTTCTAGGGATAGGCCACAGGAAGTCTGGCTTGCAGAGACCTCAGTATTTTTGGGGTCTCTAAGAAGAGCCATTGCCCTTTCTGTATAGTTTGCCATCTGCCCTTTAAATTAGTTTTTAAAAATTATACATGTAATACATGTTTGCTGTAGACAATTTTGAAAATTGAAAACACATTACAGAAGAAGAAAAAGAGTCACTCTTAATATCCAAACCAAAGCTACCTCCTGTTAATGTAGTTCGTTCTAGTCTCGTTATAGAAGCCTTACTGCCTAAAACATTTTAGGCTGAGCAATTTTACTTGAAAAATCATGAGCATTTTCCCACTGAAATCCATGTCAGGAAAACTTCCTGAGCTGGGGAGGGTCAGGGCAAGAATGGCGTGGCATCCACAAGAAGGTTCTGGAACTCAGCTTAACTGAAAATAAAAAACCTTCTCTCTCAGTGCCCTGAATTCAGCCGACGATCTGAGTTTGAGTGGTTTGCTCTAGGGATGCCTGTGGCTCAGTTTCCCAGCCTGTCCTACCCAGATGTTGGAAATCCAGTTCTTGATCTTTATGCTGTCTGTATGATGGCAAAGCACAGTGTTGGCCACAACCCTGAGGTTCCACGTGACATGGCAGGACACACCTAACTTTTGAGGCAACAGATGTTGCATTGGGAACTGTACATTGGACACAACCCACCACAACTGCCCACGGTGCCATACCGCCTGTCCACTCTTGTGTAGAGGAGGTAAGCAGGGTGGAGACCATACCGCTAGCACTCGCTAATGTCTCCAGGGAGAAAAATGTGAATTGTTCAAAAACTTGTTGCCCACACTTTTCTCAGGGAGGAGATATTTCTTTTCCTCAGGGAAACTAGAGGTTAGAAAAGAATTGAGCCTTGTGGTCTCCTGGTGAGAATTGAAGTACATGCAGAAGCCTCCCAGTCCCGTGACAATTGTGACCTGTTTTCTGTTTGTCTTCTAGCTTTGAGTGAGTGGACCCTTAGACCACTGCGAGCAGGAGGCCTGGGTCTGATTTCCAGATGCCCGTTCATTTCTTTATATGAGAGAGAAATGGAGACAGGGAGACAGGGGTCAGCAAGGATCATGCTTCCTGATCCTTTAGCCCAGTTAAACACCACACAGGACTTGGCTTCATGGGGCTTCTTTCAGTATTTGCTGTGTAAGAAAACCAATTTTATTTTAGTTAAAATCACTTTATATGAATCCTTAATAATTATAGGGAACTACCCACCTCGCCCCCCCCACAAAAGAAAAACAAAAACAAAAAACCAGAAAAGCAATAATCTACTCAGAGCTCAGTTTAGACCAATGTACGGGTTCTAAGAAAGTAGAGTTTATGATGATGTCAATGTTTTCTAAATTGCTTAAATGAAATCAGTCAATAAATATAATAATATTAAAGGATAAATGTAGAACACAGGCCCAGGGAAAAGGAAAAAAAATCATTTAATACATTTTATTTGCATCTTCTCAGATCGATTTCTCGTTGAAATGCTTCCCTGCTTTACTAAGTGAGGTCTGCTGAGCATCTCAACAATTAAATAGACTAGAATTCATAACAGATAAAAAGCTAAACTCCATTTTCAGAGCAGCATTTTAATTCAAGGAAAAGCACACCTGTTGTAGAGTTTTGGATGCTCTTGATCTATCTACTGCTTTTGTAAGAACTGCTACAAGGTCCTAGATGAGCCTGAAAAGGTGAAAAAAAGGGGATGCTCTGAGAATGTCCTCAGGTTTGCATCCAAAAAGGCTGAGGGTATTTCCTGAGGGTGTGGTTGAACCTGAAAGGGCTGTCAGCCTCCTTCAGACTTGGGTGACTTGGAGATGAAAAATGTGCTTTCAGCAGGAAGCATTTTCTAAACTTCCATTATACTGGATATTTCCATCCGAATGACACTGATAGTTCGCTGCTTAAAAAGTGAGACTAGAAAGTAATATTGTAGGTGAACAGTTCCAATGAGCCCCAGCCTTAATTTCATTTTAGTGAAGGAACGGATGTTGGAGAGTTTAATTAAAGACTGAGGAACTTAATTAAGAATCTAAATGAGTTGCAATCAAATAATTACTTGAACATTTGTTAGTATGCATGAGCTTATCTATGGATCAGAGAAGTCTTACTCTCAGACATAAAACTTTTATATCTTGCCAGAGGAGATTATGATTTTATCTATGTCAAAGGAACTTTATTGTTGTGATCTTTATTTAAAAAAAAAAAAAAAGGCACCAGAGGAGTGTATTGGAAGAGGCTTATTTAGTGGACTTCCTTGAATTCAAGGTTGCTTGACCTGAAAGATGGTGTCTGTCACATGATAGGAGTTCAATAAACATTTGTTGATGTATTTAATGAATTGCTATTGTCTCCCGCTGTGGGCTGTACACCTGGGCCCATTTCCTCCCATGACATAAAGGAAATACCCATGTGACCCCCCCCCCAAGTAATTTAGTGTCTTCTTGGATTAGATCAAGGGCAAGAGGCTAGGCAGCTGACCCAGGATAACAGCTGCCAAGAGACACAGCTGGACACACCGGGGGTTGACGGAAAAGAACCTGGCTAGCTTGGGTGCTGGGGAAGTGTGGCCGCAGGTTAGGAGGGACCAGGAAGCCTCAGAAACAAAGAAGCTTCCTACCAGGCAGGGCAGGCGGAAGATGTCTTCTCCTCCCCCCACCCACCCCATCAGCCACATCGATTTCTTCATCTTTGAAATTACAATTTCTTTGTTTCAAATTGCATGAGAAATATATGTTCCTTGTAGAAATATGAAGAGAAAGCAGAAAAAGCCTTCTATAATCCTGGGATTATAGATTGTTAGTATTTCAGCATATGATGCATCCCGGCTTGTTCCTGCATCTAAATATGCCTCTGTATAAATAAGATTTTTATACTACTATACATACGTGTGTGTTTACAATATTAGGATACATGCTGTTTCATATGGTTAGTGTTATTAAAATACAATACTCCCTAGAACATGTTTTTTTTTGCTGACCGCATAATGTAACAAACATGTATACCATGGTGGTTTTGGAGAACTCAGCCAAAGTCATGAAGAGAGGACATGGATTTCTTCTCTTGATGGGGGAGTGGCAAGGTTCTGGAAGAATGCACGAAGTGGGAAAACCTTGTGGTGGTCATTTATGGAAAATCTGCCCCACTCAGTGTTCACTGTTTAGATTAGCTATCATACCTGCTACATAATCTTTTTTTTTTTTTAAGATTTTATTTATTTATTCATGAGAGACAGAGAGAGAGAGAGAGAGAGGCAGAGGGAGAAGCAGGCTCCCAAGGAGCAGGGAGCCTGATGCGGGACTCAATCCCAGGACCCTGGGATCATGACCTGAGCCAAAGGCAGACGCTTAACCATCTGAGCCACCCAGGCGCCCCCTGCTACATAATCTTAACCTGTTTTCCAAGTTCCTTCTGTCTTCTATGAAAGGTTAATCAGCAGAATGGTGTAAGATTAAACACAGGCGATGAAAATAGAGCAGCTGAGTTCAGATTGAGGGAGGAAAATCAGAGAGGCTGCGTACATACTATGGTGGTTATTACCAAATTTTCAGCACCATCATCTGTTCCCATGGCCTTTGGCTCTCAACTGTGATGAGTGTCCCAAAAAAATATTTTGAAATTGGAAGAGACAAACCACTAAAAATAAAACCTTCTTAAAAAGAAAAGAAAAAGAAAAAAACGGGAGGCTCTTTGATTGCTGAGTGACTTTAGGCAAGTCACTAAATTTGCTGTGCCTGAGTTTCCTTATCTGTAAAATGAGGATGATAACAATGCCTAGCTTATATAGTTATAATGAAGATTAAAATGTGTCAGTAAAGCATTTAGAACAATGCTTGCTACATGGTAAACTCTTAATAAGTTTGATCTTTTTGTTTTTTAAATCTTTTTTTTTTTAATTTGATAGAGAGAGACACAGCAAGAGAGGGAACACAACCAGGGAGAGTGGGAGAGGGAGAAGCAGGCTTCCTGCTGAGCAGGGAGCCCAATGTGGGGCTCGGTCCCAGGACTCCGGGATCACGACCTGAGCCGAAGGCAGATGCTTAACGACTGAGCCACCCAGGCGCCCCTAAATTTGATCTTTTATTATTAGTAGTAGTAGCTGCACTGGTAGTAATTTAACAACTTTTAATAATTACTGGATATTTAGATTTCAGGTTTTTGATATTATACATAATTCATTAGAATATCCTTATTGATAAATTTTTGCACACATCTGATTATTTCCTCAAAGTGTAATTGCTAGGTATGCATATCTTAAGCCTTTTGCTCTATGTTACAAACTACTCCAGAAGATTTGTACCAATTCACTTACAGTCAACATTTTAAAAGAATGCCAATTTACCCACTCCCTTTCGCACTAAGGATTGTCATTTTAAAATCCATATGTGAATTCATTTTTTCTTTACTAGTGAAGCTGAGAATTATTTCCATATGTTTATAGTTAGTTGTATTGAATCTTTTGTAGGTCACATTCTTTTTCATGGGTCGAATTAAATCTAACATTAGTTTAATCCATTCATATTTACTTATTGTTATATTTTAATACATATTTTATATATCCCATATTTACTGTGATTTAAAAACTTTTTTCCTACCATATTGTGTTTTCTGTTTATAATATATACATATTATATGTAAATTTATTTTTAAAAATTTTTCCTGCTTTCTGCTGGAATGATTGAGTTTTCTTAGTTCCCTTTCTTATTTTGCTGCTATTCCTTTAGAAGTAATATATTTTATTTCTGTTCTTTTAGCACTTACCTTCCAATTTTTAACTTGTACCTCAGTTAACAAAGTCTGGTGCTTATTCTTTCTGCCTTCTTGCACCATGCTCCGTCCTTGGAATGCTTTACTTTTTATCCCTCATCTCAATCAAACGTCATTGTTGTCTAGCATTTTATCCCACTATGCCTCCTTCCTAAAATCTGTCATTGTTTTTTATACCGCTGAGTCTTGTTTAGGTTTACCTGAAAGCTTACCAATGTCATTGCTTATCATTACTTCTTATATCATATTCGTTTCTTCTGGATTTGATTGCTTCTTCTTGAAGAAAATCCTTTAGTGATTCTTTCAGTGAGATTTTAATGAACTAACTGCTCTCAGTCTTGGTTTGTCTGAAAATATTTTGAATTTTTTCTCACTCTTCAACAGTATCAACAGATGTAAAAATCGACATTGAGAGTTCTATTTTATCAGTATTTTGAAGATATTATTCCATCGTCTTGGTTTTTATTGCTCTTATTATAGTATATCTGCTATCAGTCTAAAGGATGCTCTCACTGGTCATTTTAAGGTTTTCTCTTTGCCTTCTGATTTGCAGTTTTACCATGATGTCTTCAGGTGTGGACTTGTTTTACCTATTTTGCTTAGAGTATGTTGTACTTCTTGAATCTGCAGATTCATGTTTTTAATGAATTCTAGAAAATATTCAGCCATTCTCCACAAATACTGGCTCTTTGCAGTCTATTGATTCTGCAACTTCTGTTAGATATGTTTGGATGTTTTCATTTTATTTGAATATCTCTTAACTTCTCTTTGATATTTTTCACCTCTTGATCTGTGTATTACATTTGTATAATTTCCTTACATTTTCTCTCCAGTTCACAGATTCTCTGATCAGCTGTGTCTAATCAGATGAAACCTATCCACTGAGTTTTTAATTTCAGTTACTAGATTTTTATGTCTGAAACTTTTATTTGGTTTTCATTTTTGATCATGTTTTGTTCATGTCAAATGTCTTGTGTTCATCATGTCTGCTGGCTCTTGATTAGAGCAGGTTATTTCGTCAGACATTTTAAGGCTTTTGATGGTGAGCTCATCCTCTGAAAATATTGTGCAGCCTGACCTCAGTCCTCTGGGGGGTTTTATTGGCTGGAACAATTTTCATATTCTTTTCTTAAATCAGGTTTTCCTGAACCATGTTGTTAGTATGAAATAGAATCCAAAATCTGCATGATGTAAGTAATATATTTTCCCAGGAAAGATTTCTTTTTTCTTCTGACTACAAGGGCAGTAAGTAACATATGAGCTTTTTTTTTTGTTTTTGTTTTTCCTGTCTCTGTGATCTTATGTGGATATTTATCTAGTTTAATTTTTTATTGAAGGTGTTGTTCTTTAAGGGCCACCACTTGCTATGGGAATCTTGAACTTCCTTACTCATATGGGACCAAAACTCTGCCTCCTTTCTTGGCAGGAGTATTGAAATTCAAGCCTCAAGATTATGGAGACTGACAACCCTTCCTCTGGGGTAGTCACAGTGTCAGTTCACATGCTCCCTGCTCTGGTGTTAGCTTATTCTTTATTTTTGACATCTGGGATTTCCTTTACTTTTTTTTCAAGCTGCATTTAAAATCGTATTTGTCCTATTTTATCTTGCATTACCAAATATTTGAAATGGCTTGCTTTCTCAACCATTTACCTAAAAATCAAAGTCCCCTCACTTTTTGTTCAATTGCAGCTGTTATAACTTAACCTGTAGGATGTAACTGGAGCTTGAAGAACTACTTGTGCATGCTCTCCAAAGACCTGGGGGCCTGAATTCACCTGCTGTCTTTTTGAATTTGTATGAGAAAGGGGACCTTCACATTGCACAGAAAGCACAGTTATGTGCTCTGGAGTTGTGGAATGTGGTGGCCTTGGGTAAAGATCAAAAGGTGCAGCTCAGGACTTTATGTGGGGCTGCGAAGTCACTAGGAGGAAGGAAAAGGCATTGACAGACAAACTTTTCTGAGCTCCAGTGCTTTGAACAAAAGTACTGTGAGGAAACTACAAATCCAAGGTGTCCCTCGGCTTTGGACAGGGGAGGTTTTATAATCTGCCTAGTGAAGGACACTGCTTGAGAGATGCAGGTACAGGACATGCACCTTCTAGGCAGAAGTTGCCCTAACAGGTCACATCAGTCCTGGCTCTGAGCCTGAGTATGAAGTGTTTCAGTTCAGAGAAACATTGGTTATTACTTTGTCATACTGTTGTTATACAGTTGACCCTTGAACAACATGGAGGTTAGGGACACTGACCACCCTTGAAGTTGAAAATCCAGTATAACTTTTGCCTCCCCCCAAACTTAACTACTAATAGCCTATTGTTGATCAGAAGTCTTACGGATAATATAAACAGTGATTAACACATATTTTTATGTTATATGTATTATACACTGTTTTCTTACAACAAAGCAAGCTAGAGAAAAGAAAATGTCAAGAAAATTATAAGGAAGAGAAAATGTATTTACAATATTGCACTGCATTTACTGAAATCCACGTATAAGTGAACCCACACGGGTTCAAACTTGTGTTGTTCAAGGGTCAACTGTATTTTGCAAAAAGAAAAAAAGTTTTTGCAAATAATTATTCTAACTTGCAAAACCACAAGCCACATTTATGCTACTCCAACCAATGAAGTGAGGAAGGCAAACTTAGTATGAGAAAAGATCATAAGTAAAGGACCATGGGATTATTTGCTATTTTGAATTAGTCTCATTGGTACTTCCTGTGCTCCAGAGAAACGCTTATTAATACTTAATTTCAAAAGGTTAAAATGGAGACAGTTTTAGGAAAAAAAATTAGGTCTTAAAGTAACAAGTATTTTTATTAATTGAAATACAGAAGGCCTGGAATTGACTGAACAAGATCAAAGCTTGGAACAAATTAATATTCAGAAAAAGTGCCAGTAAACTTTCCAATAGCTCATTGATTTGGAGCAGAATCTCTTTAACATAACTAGAATATTGAAGAGGGCCTAGAATCCCCCAGAAATGGGCTGGTGTCCCACGTAGAACTATCTCATTATTTAATCTATCTGAAATTAATGTACAGAGCTTCATGGGATTTTCTGGCCTCAGATGTTGTGGCAAAAACTGCTATTCTACAAAGTCTGTGTTTCCTTTTTCTTCCTGAACATATACATAGGTTCCCTTTCCCAGGCTCCTTGCAATTCAGTGTGATCATGTGACTGAGGGGCAATGAGTGGAATATGAGCAGGAGCATGGGGCTGTTCTACCAGACCTGGCCCTATAAAAACTTTGCATTCATTTTTCTGGTGTGTTCTTTTCCTCTTCTGGGTGACTGAGGCAGCAACCCCCAGGTGACCTTGGAAGTCACATGTTAAAGATGGCAGAGCCACCCTCAGCCTGGGTTCTTGTACAACTACACAGAATAGAACCACCTACCTGAACCTTTGGGACTGTTCTATTTCTATTGTGTGGAGCCATTGCATGTTTGTGTCTGTTTTGTTAGCATAGCCTAGCCTACCTGAACTAATGCAGACCGTAACAAGGACCCCAAGGTTATTAGCACCCCAGGAGACCCCTGTGTGTGTACCCCCAGATAGAATGCTTTTTTCTAGTGTGACTTATGAAAGGTATTCTGCAGTGTCTCTGACCGTACTTTTTTGAAGAGGGGTTCTCTGCAGTCCCTTTTTCACCCAGAGCCCTGGATCTGCACATGCTGTCTCTGTCACCCAGGGCAGCCAGATTGTCAGCCAACAGTTGCTCTAAATGCACATGGATTCTGGATACCTGATTATTTATATCCCTGGGCATATGAAACTGGGCCATGTGTTCCCCTGCCACACTTTCCTGGGGCACTGGGTTTTACTTGAAAATTTTGGAGGAGAAAATATTATTTTCATATTAAAATAAACATTAATGGGCAGAATGCCCATTGGATGAATTTCAAAGACCAAGCATAAGACTTCAAAGAGATTTCAAGCTTACATTTGCAGTTTTGGATCAAGTGCTCAGACCTCCCCTGGGGTACTCATTCACTGAGCTTTGTGTTGTCGGCATTGTACTTTATTTATTGTTATTCTAAGGGTTTTTAGGTCTTAATCCAATAGCCAAATATTTTCTTCCAATACAGTGCAGACACCTAATTCAAGTGTTGTCAAATATTATCAGGACATCATTATTTGTTATTGGCCTCCCTTCTCTATCTCCCACACCCTGAAAAAAAGAAGGAGAGAGATAAATTTACTATCCAAGCATATCAATGATGTAGTAAATTTTAAACATGAGTCTCCCAGCCAAACCTGGCAAGGGCCAGGCTCCCTTTCGGCCTGTGGCCTCAGAGGCCTACTCCCTTCCCCTCCCAGCTCTCCCACTCCTGCCCCCAACTTTTCATGAAGGTGGGAGTAGTTTTCAGGCCCAGGTCCCTCAACCCAGGCAAGCCTTGGGTTTGTGAGTTGGAGTTGTGTGTGTTCCGACCATCTGGCATAGAGTGGCCGTCTTCTGCCCTGAGTGGTCTTATGTTTAACACCTATGCTGGGCATTTGTTTTGTTTCTCCTCAAGTGTGTGTCCTTTCTGATAGCCAGTATATTTTCAGTTAGCAGCCACTTGGGAAGGAAACAAGCTCTGAATTTGGCAGCAGTTTAGCAAAGTTCTCATTTTCTGGGAGTGGACACTCACCAGTAGCTCATTTCAGGCTCATGACCCACATTCCTCTTGCTGCATTCACAGTCCGGCCTTGTGGCGCCCTCTTGAATTGTTGACGTGTGGCTTACTTGACTCTAGTAAGGAAAATACTCCAGGGTCACATTTGCTTTCAGAAAGAGCCAGAATGAAGCTTATGGAAACAGGCCAGTGGCAGGAAGGGTTCTGGGGGACAGCTTCTTGCCTTGGGCTCCCTGAGGACTGAGAGGTGAGCCAGGCCACTACCAGAGGAGCTGGGACCAGTCTCCTGTGCTAGATCCCAAGGTGCAAGTGCTCTGCTTGGACAGGAGACAAAAAACTAGCAGACAGGAGAGAGGGGCATCAGGATCAGGTACAGAAATAGAGGCCATGTGGGAGGGCTGGAAGGGCAGGCACTGGGAGACAAAGGGAGAAGCCAGCATCTAGCCCTGGGATTGGCCAGCCAGAAGGTAAAGTCGGGATCATAAGACTTTTTATGAGTTGTAAATAAGAAATCTTAGGTAAAGTGCCTAGTATATCATTAAGGCTAAATAAATGTTAGTTATCTAAATGAAAAATTATATAAAGAGGGGAGTTTGGAATTGCTACCACTTCCAGAGCAAAAAAATACTAATAAGAATGAAAGATTAAAAAAAAAAAAGCCTTCTATAAGAAACACATACTTTACAGAGTTAAAAAAATAATGTCTTTTAAAAAACACTTTTTTTAGAGCAGTTTTAGGTTCACAGCAAAACTGAGAAGATACAAAGATTTCCCATATATTCCCTGCCCCCACATATGTATAGACTTCCCCATTAACAACATCCCACAACAGAGTGAGACATTTATTACAACTCATGAATCTACATTGACACGTCATTAATACCCAAAGTTCGTAGTTCACATTAGGGTTTACTCTTGGTGTTATATTTTCTATGGATTTGGAAAGTCTATAATGACATGTATCCATCATTATAGTATCAAACAGAATATTTTCACTCTCCTAAAAATTCTCTGTGCTTTGCCTATTCTTTCCTCCCCATTTCAACCCCTGGCCACCACTGATTATCCTACTGTCTCCATAGTTTCACCTTTTCCAGAATGTCATATAGTTGAAATCATATAGAATGTAGCCTTTTAAGATTGTCTTCTTTCACTTAGTAATATGCACTTGAGTGTCCTCCATGTCTTTTAGTGGCTTGATAGCTCAATTTTTATTTAATGCTGAATAATATTTCATTGTCTGGATGTACCACGATTTATTTATGCATTCTCCTACTGAAGGATGTTTTGGTTGCTTCCGGTTTTGGAAATTATGAATAAAACTGCTATAAACATTCATGTGATGATTTTTACATGGAAACAAGTTTTCAACTCCTATGAATAAATACATAGGAGCATAATTATTGGATCATATGGTAAGAGTATGTTTAATTTTGTAAGAAACTGCCATGATGTCTTCCAAAGTGTGCTAGTTTGCATTCCTATGAGAGCTCCTATTGTTCTGTATCCTTGGCAGCACTTGGTATTGTCAGCGTTTTTGATTTGGCCATACTAATAGGTATGTAGTGGCATCTCATTGTTATTTTAATTTGCATTTCCCTGATGACGTATGATGTGGAGCATCTTTTCATATGTTATTTGCCATCTGTATATGTTCTTTGATGAGGGGTCTGTTAAGATATTTTGTCCATTTTTAATTGGGTTGTTTGTTTTCTTGATGTTGAGTTTTAAGAGTTCTTTGTATATTTTGGATAACAGTCCTTTATCAGATGTGTGTTTTGTGAATACTTCTCCTAGTTTGTAACTTGTCTTCTCATTTTCTTGACATTGTCTTTTGCAGAGCAGAAGTTTTTAATTTGAATGAAGTCTAGCATATACATTCTTTCTTTCATGAATTGTGCATTTGGTGTTGTATCAAAAAAGTCATTGCCATATCAAGGTCATCTAGGCTTTCTACTATGTTATCTTCTAGTTTTATAGTTTTGTATTTTGCATTGAGGTCTATAATCCACTTAGAGTTAATTTTTGTGAAAGGTGTGAGGTTTGTGTCTAGATTCACTTTTTTTTGCATGTGAATGTCCAGTTGTTCCAGCACCATTTGTTGAAAAGACGATCTTTGCTCTTTAGTACTGCCTTCGCTGCTTTGTCAAAGATCAGTTGACTGGATTTATGTGGGCCTATTTCTGTGCTCCCTATTCTGTTCCTCTGATTTGTCTATTCTTTTGCTGTTATCACACCGAACTGGTTACTGTAGCTTTATAATAAGTTGTGAAGTTGTGTGATGTTAGTCTTCCGACTTTCTTCTTCTCCTTCAATATTGTGTTGGCTATTCTTCATCTTTTGCTTCTCCATTTTAACTTTAGCGTCAGTTTATTGATATCCACAGAATAACTTGCTGGGATTTTGATTGAGATTGCATTGAATTTATAGATGAAGTTGAAAAGAACTGACATCTTGATAATATTGAATCTTCCTATCTATGGACATGGAATACCTCTCCATTTATTTAGTCCTTCTTTGAGTTTTTTTTTTAAGCAGAGTTTTGTAGTTTTCCTCATATAAATCTCATACATATTTTGTATAAGAATTTTGGGAGTGTATACTAATATAAATGGTATTGTGTTTTTAATGTAAAATTCCACTTGTTCATTGCTGGTATATAGGAAAAGAATTACCTTTTTTATATTAAGTTTGTATCCTGCAACCTTGTTATAATCGCTTATTAGTTCCAAGAGTGTTTTTTGTTGATTCTTTGACATTTTCAGATAAATGATCATCTCATGTGCAAAGACAGTTTTAATTCTTTCTTCCCAATCAGTATGCCTTTTATTTTCTTGTTTTACTGCATTAGCTAAGACTTCTGCTATGATATTGGAAAAAACGTGGTGAGGGGGTACATCCTTGCCTTGTTCCTGATCTTAGCAAAAAAGCTTCTTGTTTCTGACCATTAAGTATGATGTGAACTGTAGGATTTTTTTGTAAATAGTCTTTATCAAGTTGAGGAATTTACCTTCTATTCCTAGTTTACTGAGAGTTTTTTTATCTTGAATGGGTGTTGGATTTTGTGAAATGCTTTTTCTGCATTATTGATATGATCGTGTGGATTTTTCTTTTTTAGCCCATTGATGTGCGGGATTACATTAATTTATTCTTGAATGTTGAACCAGCCTTGCATACCTAGGATAAATCCCACTTGGTCATGGTGCACAATTCCTTTTGTACACTGTTAGACTTGATTTGCTAATATTTTGTTGAGGATTTTTCCTTATGTTCATGAGAGATGTTGGTCTATGGTTTTCTTCTCTTATAATGTCTTTGTCTGGCTTTGGTATTAGAGTAATGCTGGCCTCATGAAAGAGTCAGGAAGCATCCCATCTGTTTCTATCTAGGTTATAGAGAATTGGTAGTATTTCTTCCTCATGTTTTGTGTAATTCAGCAGTGGCCCCACCTGGCCTGGTGCTTTATGTTTTATAAGGTTATGAATTATTGATTCAATATCCTTAATAGATATAGGCCTAGTTAGATTGTCTATTTCTTCTTGTATGAGCTTTGGCAAATTGTGTCTCTTTCAAGGAATTGAGTTATTTGGTCTAAGTTATCAGGTTTGTTGTCATAGAGTTGTTGAAAACACTTTTTAAACTATGAAGAACTGAATAAATCTGAGGATATTTTGTTATTTTCATTGTTATGGCATTGGTCTGAGTTTTATCTTCATTCTCTAAAAGAGATTCACTCATTCACTCATCAGACATTTTTTGAGCATCTGCTCTGTGCCAGGCATTGTTTAGACTTTAAGCAGCAACCAGTGAAGATGTGGCGTCTGCCCTTATGAGTCTAATGGAAGAGACAGACAATAAATAATCATGTGGAGATACAGCAGAACTCCATAACGGAGGCCCAACTCCCTAGGGAAGTCAAGAGGCCTTCACAGAAGTGTTGACTTAACTAAACTAGAAGAACTACCTGGCAGTCAAAGCCAGGAAGAAGACCTGGGGGCAGGCAGGTATTCCAGTGTCCTGGGCAGAGCAAACAGCTTATGCAAAGGCTTGGTAATAGGAGAGAGCATGGCATAGGTAAGAAGTTAAAGAGACCAGCATTAAGAATATCAATATAGAGGGGAAAAGGGATCCAAAAGAAGGAGGAAAGGATTGGAGCTTTATTAAAAAAAGAGCAGCATAAAAATTCTCTTTGGAAGGAAAGGTAAATGTTTTTAGGACATACCTCCTGGAGCTGCTCTGAGGGCTCTGAGAAGGGAAAGGTACAAACTCTGAAGTAGGTTCATTGAGGACTCCCCAGGGTACTCCAAGTGTTGTTGCATTTACTGGCCAGTGTAGTGCTCACAGTGTGCTCTGGCTTGGAACCGCAGCTCCTTGGGTAGGAGGAGAGGGCTTTCCATGTCCCACTTCCCCTGGGCTCAGAGCTCCCTTATGAGGCTAATAGTACAGGGTACTGGCATCACACCGTGACCACCACAGGGGTGGGCCCCACTGCAGTGCTTAAATGCTGTGGTCACCAACATCTGGGGCTTCTCTAGAGCTTCCACAAATTTTTCTGACACCCGTGTATGCCAGAGGGAAAGATCTGTTCTTTGACATTCATTCCCCAATTCTCACGGGACCCCCAATCAAACCAGGTGGTCATCCAGTAGTTCCTTGGCCTCATTTCACATAGTTTTATGTTCTTCATGTTCTTTTCTTCCAAAGGATTAACATTCTTTATAGATGTCATGTAGCAGCCTCATCAGGGATCAGAGCAGAAGTGGCATTTTGGCACATGACATACGGGGAAACAGGCAGGGGCAGCCAACTGGCCCTGCAGGCTTGCTACAATAAGGCAGCACCTTGAATCAGACCCACCAGGGTTGGAACTTGTGCTTTGCTATTTACTTGCAGCTTTGTGACATATTCTAGGAGCCTCGTTTTTTTGTGTGTGTATGAGTAGCGTAATCAGGTTCTACTACAGAGTTGGTATAGAAAGTATGTGCTTAATGTGTATCAAGTGCCCAGCACAATTAGTCCCCATTTCTCTCTGGTTCCTAGGCACAGTTTGTATATCACAAAAAGGTGTGCAGCACTGCATTGTTCCCTGATACAGTGTGTATATCCGAAGAGCCAAGGGGCTGGTTTCATTTATTGGCTTTGCCATCTGAGAGCTGCTCTCCAGGAACTTGATCTTCTTAGAGAACAATAGTGAATTTGGGTTCAGGCGTGGTGGTCTTTGGCAGGTTACCTTTGATTATTGGCAGGACATCCTGGGGTCCACTACAAAGGAGAACATCCTAGAGCCTGAGCAGGAGCGGCCTCTGCTATGTTTTAGGTTCGGCCAGGGTTCCCTTCATCCCAAAGATACCTCCTCGTTCCGAGAAGGATTCAAGGCAACTTACAGAACTATAACCCGTGTAATGTAACGAATCATCGGGATGCAAAAATGGTGCCCCACATGCAGGATACAGGGTTTCGATTACCCTAGTAGAGGTAGGTTTCAAATTTGGCTCTGAACATCTTAGCAGTCAGTGTGAACAGCAAAGCAGATTTAGCCAGCTTGTGATACCATCCAATAAGTATTTATCTAGAAAACCATGGCCCCAGGACAAAAAGAAGTCTTTTAGGTTGTATTACGTGTACATATATTTAGTACCCACTGGGCACTTGAAACTTTTATGGAAGTAAGTACTTGTTGGATTATGCAAGAGCAACTATTTTATGCCCAAACTCACTACCTTTACAATCTGATTTTTCAAGGAAATGTGCAATGGAAGATATTTTGAACAGGTTTCATGGGAAGAAATAAAGTGTCAGGGTACCTTGGCCAGACATTCTGTCTCTGGCGCATTTTCCTCTCTGGATTTTCCAACTGATATCAACAAGTCTTAGCTACCCTCCACTGCATAGCTGAGCACAGGAATACAAATGCAGTACCTACTACCCAAAAGATGAATGCTGCATCTGTATATATTTTAGAACTGCCTGTTTCAACCACACCCTTTCATAGCTGTAAGGTTTTTTTCTTGTAGTAAACTCAAAAAAGTCAATCTAAGAAAAGAACTTGAAAACTAAGTGATTCCAGTTCGTGCTGTGAAACCATGGTTCTTTGTGCCTCGTTGGGAAGCTCTAAGGGTTACCTGTGTTTCTTTCAAAATCCCCAGTAACAGAAGAGGCTGGGCCTGAAAACCTGAGTGAGCACTGGGAAAATAGCAGCCAAGCATTTCATTTGAGTGCTGTGGGAGGACCAGGGGAGCAGAGGTCTTGGAGATAATCAAGTACTGGGGGGATGGTGAGGGTAGAGACAGACGAAAGAATCAAAACACACTGAGAGGCTACAGAAAGTCTTCCATTAACAATAGCCAAAACACTCGCCCAGAAATTGGAAAACATCACACTCATGCATTAAATTATATTAAGCTTCATCTCAGAGCCCACATTTCTTCCTTCAACCACACATTTATTTTTCCTGCCCCCCAACCTCCGCTGGTTGCCACTTTCTTGTCCTGGTTGTGCAACTGATGCATGCCCTGCTCCATCTTTCCAAGGCAAGCCCGAATTTATTTCCCTGCCTGCCCTTTCTTCTGAAACAAGATCCTCTCATCCCCCGAGGTTTGCCTCCCTAGAACCTTGGCTGCCCTGGAAAAGTGCTCCTTGCTTTTGTAGACTGCTTGGGAGGATGTAGATCAAGTTTGCCCTTTTAATTTAATGAGGTGCACACAGAATCACAGAGTGAACCTTGACAGTGACAGTGATGGGCGTTCCTTCCCAGCTGTGGGGGAAGTTACTATTCTTAGCTAAGAACAGGGATCAATCATTTTTCTTTCCTGCAGCAATTTAACTTGATTTTTGCAAGGTATTATCATCAATACTCCCTCTACCCCCAAGTTCTTATTTTGAAAATTTTCAAACAGGCAAAAAAAAAAAAAAGGGAAAAATTGAAAAGTGAAACCCATATACTCTTGGCCTAGATTCACCAATTTTGCCCCATTTGCTTGTTGTTTCTCCTGTGCACCTTTGTGCTCTCCCCCGGCCCCTGCTCTTGTTTTCTCTGTGTATGTGTATCCATACATCTGCTTTCTTCTGCTGCGCTGTTTGAAAGTGGATTGTAGTCATCCCAGAAGTTCACCTCTAAATCCTTCAGCACAAATCTCCTTAGCTATTCTCCTATGTAACTAATAATATCATTATCATACCTAATAAAGCGAACATTTCATTTTCTCATCTCAGATATAGTCTATATTCTTTTGTTCAATTCAGGATCCTATTAAGGCTCAAGCCTTGCCTGTGGCTTCTTTATGATGGAACAGTCCACTTCCTTTTATGTCTTTCATGACCCTGTATTTTTTGATGAGTTCAAGCCAATATTCTCATACAATGTCCTACCTTCTAGGCTGATCTGATCACCTCATTATGGTGTTACTGAATTTGTTCCTGGTAACTTCTGTGTTTTTCTTGTACTTCAATGTAAAATCTAAATGTATGATTATATTCAGGTTAGTTAATTTTGGTAAGAATATTACATAGGTAGTTTTGAAGGCTTGTTACTTCATCACATCAAGGGGCTGTGATGTTAGACTGTCTTAATATTTGTGACATGTTTGATTTTTTTGGCGAAGGTTGTGGCCATCAGATCTCTCTACAGTATAGATAATAGATTTCTTTTTGACATTAGTAAATAAGTGGGAAGATTATGCCTTCCTTAGTCTACCAATTCAAACGTTCAATCTCATCAGAAACACCCTCACGGGCCTATCCAGAATGTTTGGGCACCTTGTGGCCCAGTCCATTTGAGATATAAAATTAACCATCACAAATGCTAGTATTACTAGTCTCAACATACCTAAGTAAAATTTCAGATTTCTTAGCTATTCCTCTTGGCATTATAATATATCCCATTACAGATATCAGAGATAAGAGTGGCTTGAATTAGTCAGAATCAAAAGTCTCTTGAAATCAACAGTTACTTGAAATGACTCTTTTCTTTGGTTATTTCATCAATTGATATATTTGTTTGCTTCTGTTGGTATTCAATTTTAGGGTTTTTTTTTAAAGATCCATTTTGATTTCATTTTGTTTTTTTGAATATATAAACCACTTATATGGTTCAAAATTCAAAGAGATATAAAAGGTACACTGTAAGAAGTCTCACTTCCCTCTCTAACTCCCAACCTGTTCCGACCCACTCAGTTTCAGGTTCATCATTCTGGTGTTTCTTTCTGCAAAAACAAGCAGATACACTGTGTACTATTTGCTGGAAGCCTTTCCTAACTGAACCTTTTCCATTCTTGATCACCAAACTATTATAAATTTACTGTAGACATTTCACAAAATGCAGAAAAGTGCCTAAACAGTACAAAACATTTTGGACCCATTTTGTCTGATAAATTCTTGTTAATTAACTGAGCTTCACTCAATATTCATATGATTAGATTTAGATTTCATTGGAATTTTCTTTAGTTTCTTTTTTATTTTGTCATTTCACATGACTTAATTATTATTTCTATTTTAGCAAATACACTTCCTTTCACATTTCAGTATTTCCTTACAAGGATGAGACCCCAGAGAATAGAATACAGGAAGTCATGTGGTACTTTCTTTGTCTACTTAACAGAGAAAATGCTTCAGTTGTACTAGTATCATCAGGAAAGACCTCCTCCTTGGCCCCACCCTGATTCATGGGAGGAAGTGCTCATCCCCACATGCCAGGATGTAGTCTGACAGCCAACTCCCTACAGGAGAAAAGGATTCTTTGAAAACATGCTGAATTTCAGTAGTATCTTGGTATTGCTTTTACCCAAGCCAGGTGGTATAGAGTTGCAATCAGTCATATTTCTCAGGCTCAGTATGACAGCCCAATTAGGTTGTACAAGGGATGGATGTGTTTAAAGGAACAGAACAGAAAAAGACGATAGAGCCAGGCCTGGCTTTTAAAAACTACACTTTTCATGTTCGTACAGTGCTTTACTTGTTGGAAGTTTTTTTTTCACAGGTATGATTTTAACTGTGGGCAACAATAACTCTGAAAAGTATGGCAGGAATTATTATGCTTTTAAAAGAGGAGGAAACTGAAGGTGGTTAACCCAGAGATGCCTGGCCAACCAGCCATGGAGTTGGGACTCAGGGGAAGATTTCCTGACTCTTTCTGGGCTGGAGTCATTGAACTTCCCTTTGTACTTTGTGGTCAAATATGGACAAAGTTTTCAGACAGTGCAAACACTGTTTAAGCCAGAGTCCTACATAAAGCCAAGTACCTTGTATTACAAATAGTCAGTGTGTTAGTTACGTATTGCTGTATAACAAATAATCCCAAACCAGGGTGGATTAAAACAACATGTATTATCTCAAGTTTCTGTGGGTCAAGAACCTGAGTAGTTTAGCTGAGTGTCTGAGTCTCTGTCTCTAAGATAAAGATATTTTGTATTTCTATAAGAGAAAACAAATAAGGTCTCCCACAGACTGAAATCAAGGTGTCAGCCAGGGCTCTAGTCATCTCAAGGATTGACTGGAGGAATCTCTGCTTCCAAGCTCACTTGTGTTGCTGTTAGCAAGCAGGAGGGCCTCCCTGGCTGTTGAGCAGAGACATTAATTCCTTGCCATATGGGCCTTTCCATAGGGCAGCTTTTGCTGCTTAGCAACTGGCTTGACCCATAGAAAAAGCAGAGAGAAACAGAGAGAGAGATTGAGAGAAATACCAGGGAATAAGAGAGAAACCAGAATCTTTTTATAATAGCCCAAAGTAACAGCCCATCACTTTTACCATATTCTATTTTGTTAAGAAGCGAGACACAAGATCCAGCTCACACTCATGGGGAGGGGTTTATACAAAGGTGTGAATACTAAGAGGTGGGAATCATTAGGCATTTTAGAGGCTGCCCACCCCACTCAGTGATTTACTTGAAGATTTTATTTTAGGCCAGCCCTTGCAGTGATGTTTTTCAGGATTTCAACAATGCAGTAGAATCTTTTTCAAAGAGAATCTAAAATATTATTGTCATTAGACAGAAAAGACTAATACCATATGATCTCACTTGTATGCAGAATCTTTAAAAAGGAGCTCATAGACAGGGAGAACAGATTGGTGCTTGCCAGAGGCAGGTGGTAGGGGGTGGGAAAATGGATGAAGGGGGTCAAAAGGTATAAACTTCCAGTGATAAAATAAATTAAGTTCTATGTATTCACATTTTGTTTTATGTTCTTCAGTGATATTTGACAGTTATATTTATAAGCATACTGACCCTTTTTATTAAATTTGTTTCTAAATATGTTACAGTTCTTTTGTACGTATAAATGGTATTTAAAGAATTTTTTACTTCCAGAACACCTGGGTGGCTTAGTCAGTTAAGCATCTGACTCTTGATTTTGGTTCAGGTCATGATTTCAGAGTTGTGAGATCGAGCGCCATGTCAGGCTCTGCATGCAGCCTGCTTAAGATTCTCTCTCCCTCTCCCTCTGCTACTCCCTCTCCCCCAGATTGCCAGCTCACTGTCTCTCCAAAAAACAAAAAAGTAACTTCCTACTTTTTATTGTTAGCATAAACAAAAGGTATTAATTTTGTAAACTTTATATCTGGCTATCTTATGAAATTCTTTTATTAATTCTAATACAAGGATCCCTTTAATTTTCTGGATATACAGGCCTCTCATCTGAAACAAGGTTACTATTGGTTCTTTTGTCTACAAAGCCATAGGGTCAGTCATGCCCCTCCTGCCTCTGGTGTATTCCAATATACGGGTGTCAAGGACAATTTCTCCTGGGATAAAACTCAAGAATCGATCTCTAAACACAGTAGATGTAGGGAAGGGGATTCCCAGCATGGACAATAGGGTCATATAGTGAAGGATAGGAGAAACCAGTTAGAAAAAAGGAGGCCAGGAAAAGGTGATATGACGTCTTTAAATACTTTCTGAAAGAGGAAAAAAATAACATGGACTTCTATATCGAGCTCAAATATCCTTCAATAATGAAGGCAAAATAAAGACACATAAAGCAAAACAAAAAAGGAGAGAGAGAGAGAAAATTTATTGTCAGCAGACCTGGGCTATAGTAAATGCTAAAGAAGTTTCTTCAGGATGACAAGAAATGGTAACAGATGGAAATCTGGATCTTCATAAAACAATGAAGAGGACTAGAAATGGTAAATATGTTATGTGAACATAAGGCCAGTTTTTCCTCTTAATTTTATAAAAACCCATATGATTATTTCAAAGCAAAAAAATTGAAACATTGTATTTTGGAGTGTAAAATGTGTATAATGTGTTGTATTACATATAACAACTAGCATAACAGATGTGGCTGGAAGATGGGCTATACACTTGCAAATTTCTTACATTTCATGTGAACTGGTATAATATTAACTCTAAACAGACCATAAAAAATAAAGAATATATACTACGATGCATACAGCAACTTCCAAAAAGTCATTAAGAAAGAAGGGTCTGGGGCTTGTGCTTGAAGATTATAGGTGTGGCAGACTATATTTCTCCTCCCCCTCACCTTCATGAGAGGGGTAGCTGACCTGCCACTAACATTGGACTTGACTTGTGATCAGTGATCAGCAGAATCAGAGCAGAAGAACTAGTTCTGAGCCTAGATCTTAGACATATCACATGCTTCCACTTACTCCTCTAGGAATTTCCAAACTTTGCCATAAAAGTAACATGTTCCACATTGTTACAGCCCCTCCAAAAGAATAAAACATGTGGATTAAACTTGACTAATCCTCAGCCTGAAGGATATCTGCCCCAGCCTACCAACATACATGTGAGTGAAAAATAAAATACTCATTGTTTTAGGATACTGAGATTTTTATGGCTGTTTGCTATGTAGCAAAAATGGACTCTAATACCATAGAACTTGAAAATGGGAATGGATGTAATAAATACAGCTGATACCACAGAAATATGAAAGATTATAAGAGACTACTATACACCAACAAATTGGATAACCTAGAAGAAATGGGTAAGTCACAGAAACATACAACTTAACACTAGTGAATCATGAAGAAATAGAAAATCTGAAAAGAACAATAATGAATAAGGAGATCGAATCTGTAATCAAAAACCTCCAAACAAAGGCAGGCCCAGGACCAAATGGTTTTATTCATGAATTCTACCAAACATTTATAGAAGAATTAATACCAATCCTTCCCAAACTCTTTCAAAAAATGGAAGAGGAAGGGACACACTTCCAAATTCATTTTATGAGACCAGCATTATTTTGATACCGAAGCCAGCCAAGGACACTGCAAGAAAAGAAAATAGCAGACTAATATCCCTAATGGATATAGATGCAAAAATCTCCAACAAAATACTAACAAAAGGAATTCAACAATACATGAAAAGGATCATACACCATGATCAAACACAGTTTATCCTTGGGATGCAAAGATGTTTCAACATATACAGGTTAATAAATGTGATATACCACATTTAAAAAAATGAAGGATGAAAAAGCATATGATGATTTCAGTAGATGTTTAAAAAAGCATTTGACAAATAAAACACCTTTTCATAATAAAAACAAATCCATGATCTCAACAAATTAGGTATAGAAAGAGTTTACCTGAACATAATAAAGGCCATCTCTGATGAGCCCATAGCTAACATCACACTCAATAATGAAAAGCTGAAATCTTTTCCTCTTAGATCAGGAACAAGGCAAGGATGCCTGCTCTCATCATTCCTATTCAACATAGTATTGGGAGTCCTAGCTGGAGCAATTAGGCAAGAGAAAAAAAAAAATCCAAGTCTGAAAAGAAGTAAAACTTTCCCTGTTTTCAGATGACATGATCTTACATGTAGAAAATCCTAGACTCAACTAAAAAAACTATTAGAACTAATAAATTTATTAAAGTTTCAGTATACAAAATCAGCATATAAAAATCAGTTGTGTTTCTATACATTAGCAACAAACTATCTGAAAAAGAAATAAAAAGAAATCCCATTTACAATAGCATCAAAAACTATAAAATACTTATGAATAAATTTAACCAAGGATCTGAAAGATCTGTACAGTTAAAACTGTAAAATAGTGATGAAAGGAATTGAAAACACAAATAAATGGACATATATCCAGTGTTCATGATTGGAATAATTAATATTGTTAAAGTGTCCATATTCCCAAAAGTGATTTAAAGATTCAATGCAATCCTTATCAAAATTCCAATGGAATTTTTCAGAGAAATAGAAAAACTTATCCTAAAACTTGTATGGAAACACAGAAGAACCCAAATAGCCAGAACAATCTAGAGAAAGAAGAACAAAACTGTAGGCATCACACTTCTTGCTTTCAAACTATATTACAAGGCTATAATAATCAAAACAGTATGGAACTGGCATTAAAATAGACTCATAGACCAATGGAACAGAATAGAGAGCCCAGAAATAAACCCAGACATATGCAGTCAGCTAATCTTTAAGAAGTGTCAAGAATACACAATGGGGAAAAGATAATCTCTTCAATAAATGTTCTTTGGAAAACTGGATATCCACATATAATAGAATGAAATTGGACCCTTATTATACATTGTCCACAAAAATCAACACAAAGTAGATTAAAATTTTTAATGTTAAGATCTGAAACTGTAAAACCCCTAGAAGGAAATATAGGGAATAAACTCTTTCACATTGGTCTCGGCAATGATTTTTTGGCTATGACACTAAAAGCAAAGACAACAAAACAAAAATAAATAAGTGGGACTACATCAAACTAAAATCTGTACAGCAAAGGAAATCAACAGCAATAAAATGAAAAGGCATACTACGGAATGGGAGACAATATTTGCAAATCATGTATTTGATAGGGGGTTAATATAAAAAATATATGAGGTACTCCTACGACTCAATAGCAAAAACAAAACAAAATTTTTTAAAAGACCCAAATAACCCAATTAAAAAATGGGCAAAGGAATTGAATAGACATTTCTTAAAAGAAGACATACAAATGGCCAACAGATATATGAAAACGTGCTCAAAGTCACTAACCATCAGGGAAATGGCAAATCAAAACCACAATAAGATATCCCCTCACACCTGTTAGGATGACTATTATCAAAAAGAGATAACAAGTGTTGGTGAGGAAGTGGTGAAAAGGGAATCCTTGTACCAATGTAAACTGGTATAGCCATTATAGAAAACAGTATGGAGATTCCTCAAAACAATTAAAAATAGAATTACCCTGTGCTCATTACATCAAGTGCCCTCCTTAATTACACAGCAATAAAGAAGAATGAACTATTGATACAAGCAACAAAATCAGTTAATCTCAAAAGTGTAATTAATGCTCATTGCAAAAAGCCAGACAGAAAAGATCACATATAATTAATATGAAATTCTAGAAAAGGCAAAACTATAGTGATGGAAAGTTGAGCAGAGGTTTTTAGGGGCACATGGGGAGAATGGGGTTGGCTGTAAAGGGATATGAGGAAATTTTTTTAGGTAACATAAATGTTTTATGTTGTGATTGTGGTGGTAGTTTTTAATAGGTTTTTTTGTTTGTTTTTTACAAAACTCAATTGTATGCTTAAAATTGGTGAATTTTCTTGAAGGTAAATTTTACTTCAATAAAGATGTTTTTAAAGAAAACAAAAAAAATAGAACTACCATATGATCTAGCAATCCAATTTCTGGGTATATAGCCAAAGGAAATGAAATCAGTTTTTTTTTAAGATTTTATTTATTTATTTGAGAGAGAGAGAGTGAGAGAGAGCATGAGAGGAGAGAGGGTCAGAGGGAGAAGCAGACTCCCCGCTGAGCAGGGAGCCCAATGCTGGACTCCATCCTGGGACTCCGGGATCATGACCTGAGTCGAAGGCAGTCGCTTAACCAACTGAGCCACCCAGGCGCCCTGAAGTCAGTTTTTTGAAGTAATGTCTGAACTCCTGTGTTCATTGCACCATTATTCACAATAGCCAAGATATGGAAACAACGTAGGTGTTCCTCAACTGGTAAATGCATAAAGAAATTATGGAATATGTACAATAGAATATTATTCTACCTTTAAAAAGAAGAAAATTCTACCATTTGCCATAGTGTGGATGGACTTGGAGGACATTATGCTAAGTGAAATAAGCCAGACACAGAAGGACAAATACTATATGATACAAGTTATATAAGGAATCTAAAATAGTCAAATTCATAGAAACAGGGTGCAGAATTGTCTAGGCAGAAGGGGAAATGAGGAGGCATTAGTTAAAGGGTACAAAGTTTCAGATATGTAAGATGAGTAAGTCCTAGAGATCTGTACAGCATAGTGCTTATAGTTAACTAAGATAATGTATTGTATACTTAAAATTTTGGTAAGAGGGTAGATCTTAAGTGCTCTTATCACAAAAAATAATAAAAATAATAAAAAGGGCAGAAGGAAACTTTTGGAGGGAATAGGCATGTTTAGGGCACAGATTGTGGTGATGGTTATTGGGTGGATACTTATCTCCAAATCCATCAAGTTGCAAACATTACATTGCATACCACTTTTTGTATGTTAAATATACTTCAATAAAGTGGTTCAAAAAAAAAGGTTTGGTTGCTTTAGTGGGACATTCAAGGCCCTTAATAATCTGTCCCTATTCTATCTCAGGTAACTCTTCAGACTAGCCAAATTGTTCCCTTCTCCTTCTTCTTCTTCTTTCTTCTTCTTCTTCTTCTCTTTCTTCTTCTTCTTCTTCTTCTTCTTCTTCTTCTTCTTCTTCTTCTTCTTCTTCTTCTTCTTCTTCTTCTTCTTCTTCTTCTTTCTTCTTCTTCAATTTATTACTTTATTCACAGTCCTTCATTCACTGGAGAATGAGTTATGGAATATCTCTCATGAGCCAAGCACTGTTTTAGATGCTGAGGTTGGATAGTGATGAACGTGACAGTCGGAATTTTTACAGTCATGATTTTATATCCCAGGAGGCTTCAGATTGTATATTACTTAGTGGACTTTATGTTTGGTGAAGTCAGTACCTTAAAGAGACTTGCTTGAGTTTTACTACTTTTTTGCCAGCTTTTTTGAGGAATGATTGACAATAAAGGGTATCTATTTAAGGTATACAATGGGGTGTTTTGATATAGGTACAACTTGTGTAATGATTACTACAATCAAGCTAACATTCATCTCCTCATATAGTTATCATTTTTGTATGTGTGTGTGGTCAGAACACTTAACATCTACTCTCTTAGCAAATTTCAAGGATGTGAACTACTTTATAGTAATGTAATGTAATTATAGATTATGTAATTCTGTATAGTCCATATAAATATGTGTGTGTATGTACAGTTGTATAGTTAATTGTATAGTTAGTTGTATAGTTATTGTTAATGCAATGCTGTACATTAGATCTCTAGAACTTCTTCATCCCATAAATGAATGTTTGTACCCTTTGACCAACAACTCCCCAGTTCCCCCATTTCCCAGCACTTGGCAATCACCATTCTACTTTCTGTTTTCCTAAGTTCAACTTTTATAGATTCCACATATAAGTGATACTATGCATCACTGCCAAAATTTGTTATCTTTTGTGGGTTTTTTTGATGATAGCTATCCTAATGGGTATGAGCTGATAACCCATTGTGGTTTTGATTTGCATTTCTCTGATGATTAGTGATATTGAGAACATTTTCACATACCTGTTGGCCATTTGTGTCTTTTTTTTTTAATTTTATTTTATTATGTTATGTTAGTCACCATAAAATACATCATTAGTTTTTGATGTAGTGATCCACGATTCATTGTTTTCATATAACACCCAGTGCTCCATGCAGTACGTGCCCTCCTTAATACCCATCACCAGGCTAACCCATCCCCCCACCCCCCTCCCCTCTAAAACCCTCAGTCTGTTTCTCGGAGTCCATAGTCTCTCATGGATCATCTCCCCTCCGATTTCCCCCCCTTCATTTTTCCCTTCCTTCTCCTAATGTCCTCCCTGCTATTCCTTATGTTCCACAAATAAGTGAAACCATTTGATAATTGACTTTCTCTGCTTGACTTATTTCACTTAGCATAATCTCCTCCAGTCCCATCCATGTTGATGTAAAAGTTGGGTATGCATCCTTTCTGATGGCTGAGTAGTATTTCATTGTATATAGGGACCACATCTTTATCCATCCATCTGTTGAAGGGCATCTCAGCTCTTTCCACAGCTTGGCTATTGCGGACATTGCTGCTATGAACATTGGGGTGCATATGGCCCTTCTTTTCACTACATCTGTGTCTTCTTTTGAGAAATGTCCATTCAGTTCCTTTGCTCATTTTTAAAATTATTGCGTTTTTACTTTCGAATTGTAGGAGTTCTTTATATATTTTAGGTATTAATCTTTTATCGGATATATGGTTTGCAAATGTTGTCTCACATTGTGTAGGTTGCCTTTTCATTTTGTTGATTGTTTCCTTAAGGCAACTAACCTTGATTTAGTTGATAATGAGACTTATGAGCAGACTTGTATGGGACCAATGTAAGACAGAAGATCAATCAAGAAGTGGTGTGTAGGAGAGGAGGATAGAGATATTGGAAGGAAAGAGACCCATTAAGGTATTGCTGGAATGGTCCAAGCCAGACATAAGGGCCTGACCAAGGCAATGCTAGTAGAAAGGGCAGGAGGCACTATGATGAAATTATTGATTGTTCCTGGCAACTGATGAAGGGGTGAAAGTGAAAGGCCTGGATCATCCAGGGCCTGAATCATTTTAGGAAGTATGGAACTTGACAACCCAAACACAACATCTAAGTGGGCAGTTGGAAACCAGGACCTAGATCTCAGGAGATGAGTTGCAGGTGGATCTGGGAATTAGAGATCACTCTTAACTGATTTGACCCAGACTTGGAGTCATGAAAGAGGGTGACATCACCAAGGGATAAATGAGTGGAGCAAAAGAAGTAGATCAGAAAGAGAATTTGGAAAATGTTTACATTTATGTAGCTCTTATAGGAGGAGAATACTTGGACCAAAAAACAAAAATGAAAACAAACAATCCCTGCGCCCTGCAGGAAACAATGCACAGATGCAGAAAAATAAAGGGAGAAAAGATGTCATGCTGCTGAAGAGACTGGATGCAAAAGTGTGCAGTGAGTTTGGTCATTGGAGGCCATTTTTAACTGATTGTTAAGGATCAAGAAAGGAAAGCAAATGGCAACAAGCAGAGCAAAGAGGGTATGGGGGAAAATCCACAGCACATGTGAGAACTATGGAAGCAAATGAAGGACAGGAACGGGCAGGCACTGAAGGTAGAAGCCAATTTAGGAAAGGCTTTGTTTATGATGGGGAGGTCTGAGCACATCTGCCCCCATAGAAGGGGGCAGAGCCACTGGAGAGAAATCAACTGTGCAAAGGAACAAGAGCAGAGAACTGATGGAGCCAAGGCATCAAGAGGTCAGAAGGGATGGAAATGAGAGCTGGTGCAGCCTGACAGCCTTTAGAAAGAGAGTCGCTAATCACCTGTTTGTCAACACTGACATATTTACCTATCTTGTCCACACTTCATAGTGTGGCTTCAGGAGCAGGACAACCTCTTCCAATCGCTCTGCTTCTCTGGGTCTGATATCTAGCCTGATAGCTGGAAAAAAGGAGGGAGGCTCTTAATAAAAGCCCTGATGATGATAATGGTACCTATTTCCACTTTCCAGACAGTCCATGCATTCTTAGCCTATTTTTGAGCAGAAGGTGGGGCAGGTATTGTTCTACTAATTGTGAGTGCCAAAAATGGGAGCGCAGATTTGGATGTTAAGATCAAAGTCACATAGCCAAGAAAGGGGGCCATGTTTCTGTTTGTCCCCTAGATAGCCCCACATTGCTTTGCAAAACCAGTGTGACATAATCACCCCCCCCGACACACACACACACACACACTCGGACACACACACTCAACCAAAGGAACAGCTTTCACAGAATGCTAACGGTTCCAACAAAAATACTTGAACTTTCTGTAGTTCCTTTCTTTTTTTTTTTTTTAAGATTTTATTTATTTATTTGACAGACAGAGACACAGCGAGAAAGGGAACACAAGCAGGGGGAGAAAGCAGGCTTCCCGCGGGTGGGGAGCCTGACATGGGGCTTGATCCCAGGACCCTGGGATTGTGACCTGAGCCAAAGGCAGACGCTTAACAACTGAGCCACCCAGGCGCCCCTCTGTAGTTCCTTTCATCCGACCCTGATATTTTCCTTGAAAATGAACCACAGTAGCTCCAAGGAGCATGGAGAAAGGGAACAGATGGACAATGAGATAAAGGAGTTTGGATTTGCCTAAGAAATATAATTAAACCTTGGGATGTCCAGGCTTTTCCAACTGTATAAAAACTGCCAATAATCTTTTTAATTATTAGAAATCCCTCTTAAATAGTCATCTCTCTGGATGATGATAAGATAGGGGTTACTATGTACCAGGGCACTCTTTCCATCTCTTTATATATATAATCTCACTTGATCCTAGCAAGAATTATGTGGTGAAGCTATTTCTACCTTTCTCCTCATTTACAAATGAGGAAAACTCGCTTGGAGAATGTGAGGTTGCTCACACTTACAAGTGGTGGGGCTAGGATTTGAACTCTGCAAATCTCACACCAGAGCCTGCATCTCAACCACCATACAAGGCCATGTCTCCAGAGACAGCACGAGTCACTTTCCTTCACTATACTGGAAAATTATGAAACCTACTTTGAATTTCATAAAGACATCTCTACATATGGTTAAGAGCCACTTGTTTAAATGAGCATGTTACCATGTCTTTTTTTTTTTTCCTACCCAATGAAGAATAGTGCAGGTAAGTCAGTCATTTTGGCTTTAAAAATAAGCTAACTCAGTGGTTTACCTGGCATACCACCACCATTCCTGTCCTTAGCATATATGAAGGCAGCGAAGTGTGCTTGTCACTTCTGATCTTAAAATTACCGAACAAGGCAGTAAATGCTCAGGCTACAGAACAATGTCAATCTCAAGAGCAGCAACTCACCAGATGGGAGAAAATATTTTCAAATCATATATCTGATAGAGGACTAATATCCAAAATATATAAGGAACTCCTACAACTCAGTAGCAACCCCCCCAAGCAATCCAATTAAAAAATGAGCAGAGGGGGGTGCCTGAGGGCCTCAGTCAGTTAAGTGTCTGACTCTTGATTTTGGCTTAGGTCATGATCTTAGGGCTGTGGGATCAAGCCCTGCACTGCGCTGGGTGCTTAGCCTGCTTAGGATACTCCCTCTTCCTCTCCCTCTGCCCTTCCCATCCCCACTCATGTCCTCTCTCTCTCAAAAAAAAAAAAAAAATGGGCGGAGGATCCGAATAGACATTTTTTCCAAGGAAAACATACAGACAGCCAACAGACACGTGAAAAGATGCTGAACATCACTCATCATCGGGAAATAAAATCAAAACCGCAGGGCGCCTGGGTGGTCAGTTGGTTAAGCGACTGCCTTTGGCTCAGGTCATGATCCTGGAGTCCCTGGATGGAGTCCGCATCGGGCTTCCTGCTCAGCAGGGAGTCTGCTTCGCCCTCTGACCCTCCCCCCTCTCATGTGCTCTCTCTCTTTCAATCTCTCTCTCTCAAATAAATAAATAAAATCTTTAAAAAAATTCAAAACCACAGTGATATATCACCTCACACTTGTTAGAATGGTTGTTATAAAAAAGACAAAAAATAAAAAGTGTTGGTGAGGATATGGGAAAAAGGGGAACCGTTGGTGGGAATGTAGATTGGTGCAACCACCATGGAAAATAGTATGGAGGCTTCTTGTTATTCTGCCAACAGGGGCACCTAAGGGAGATTGGCAAGTGAGAGGAGGGCGAAAAGGGCTCCCCTCCTGGTTTCCAGTTCTAATCACTGTTGCCGTCACAGCAGGAGAAAGCAGGCTCTACCTGCCCACTTCCTGACTGCTGCCAGCACCAGCCATGCTCATGCTGTGCCTGTCCAGAGACGCCAGCAGCAGCTAGACTCTCAGCTGGGCTGTCCTCTCTCACGCCCTGCACCAGGCCCTTGGGAGCATTTGAGCATCTGCAGGGCACACTTTCAGCAGCACCAGTGATCTGAATACCCACTGAGTTATGCCTCCATCCAGAGATCCACACTGTGGATATAAGCACCTCCAGACAGAAGCTCACCTCCAAATCTGGTGGTCAGCCTCGATGCCTTACTCAGAGGTCAAGGCACCAGCAGTGTGAGGCTTTCCTCTTAAGATCTCCTCCCCAGAGCCTGGTATGCTGTCTTCAGAGGTTGGGGTATCAGCTGTGCAGAGACACCTCCCTCCCCAGAGGTTTGGGTGAGCCCCTCCTCCAAAACCTGGGGCCTGGTAACAATACCTCTTCCCTTTTTCCTACCAGCCCTGCATGGTAGTTCCGCCTGTGCAGGATCTCTGGCTTACTTTAGCATCCATATGTTTTTCTTTCAGCCTTCCAATGCCCACTTTACAGCTTTTGTGCATTGCAATACCTAATGTGCTTTCTCTTTTCCTGACTAGAACCCAACTGATGTTGCATTTAGGGTACCAGAAGGAGGGTGTCCCAAGAAACAGACCCTCAAAATGGGAATTTACAGTTGATTTGTCCCTGTCTTTGGCCTTGAAAGCAATGCTGAGTCCCTTGCCAATGAAACACTGGGTACTGGTAATTCATGCATGCTCAGTGGCATCATGATTAATTAATATTATCTACGGTTGCTTGCAGCAAAGTGGCCAATGAAGGCAAGGTTTTGAGAAACCAGATGGCTGCTTCTGACTATACTGGAGAATTTACAGGAAGAAAATGACAAGGTCAGATCTTTAAACTTTCAGCTCTGTTTCTTGGTAGAATAACACACAGTATGTAGGGTGTGTATTTGCTCCAGAATCTGAAGGTAATTCTACTTGTAGGAGGTACAAAGTGCAACTCTTATCTTTCACTTTGGAGATGATATCCTGACATGCTCTTGAGTGCTGAACCCCCTAAAAATGAGAAGAGGTATGGTGGTGCACATCTTAGAATGAGCACAAAGTGAGAGGCTAGTTCTGTCCTATGTGAATGCAGCTGAGTGGCATTTGCAAGAGGCTCTCAATAAGCAAATGAATAAGATGACACACTCTGTGGATGCTGGCCAGCTTTTCCCCTCAATCACAAGGTGCTTAGTCAATGGGCCTATGTTTAAAGTGGCCATGTTGGCAGGGATGGAAGCCCCACATCTTTTCACAACATGGACTTTTCCTCACCAACGTTAATCTGGCTGTTGCCACTGCAGAGGGCCTAACCTGCTGATAGCGGAAGTGTGTACTGAGCCCCTGATATGATGTCCTTCCTGAAGGCCATCTGCAGGCATGGTGATTATGTTGGATCCCTTCAACTCTATTAAGGAGAGAGAAGCAATTTATACTATTGGAATAAGCCCTTATTCTAGACGAGGGTTTGTCTTTCGCCTGTCATACTTCTGCAACATGGTGCTGTTTCTCCCATAACCAGAGTATAAGGGTCTAGAAACCAAGAGATGAAGATAGACTTGGCTCCTATCCCTAGCAAACCCGCAGGAGAAATGTTCCTTCCCATGTCAGCAACTTTGGGTTTAGAGGTCTAAGTTAACAACAGATGCATGCTTCCACTGGGGCCACAATGATTCCACTGAATTGTAAGTCGAGACTTTCACCTGGACATTTTGGGCTTTCATGCCACTGAACTAATAGGCCACTGGCTGGGACAACTGATACTGCTTACCAATCAAAAAATGTTGCTGCTACACTCCAGGGACAGGAAGGACTATGTCTAGAGCCTAGAAGATTCTCTGGGGGCAGCTCTTAGTCCAATTGCTGATGGAAAATGCTAGTAACCTAAGAACAATAGGACTATACAAGATTCAGTCCCTTAGAAATAAAAGTAAAAGCAACAAAGTAGAGAACGCTGACCAACTGAGGGGCTAACCGGCTGTGGGGAAATCGCCTGTAGAATGAGAAATGGAAGAGGGAAGTTCTAGAAACCAATAATGGTTGTGTGTCTGATACAGAAATGAAGACTGTAGCAGCTGTGCATTGTCCCCTTTGCTTGTTGTTGCATCATTTTATGTAAGTCTTGCTGTTGATGTTTGGCTTTATAATTTCACTTCTAGGTTATGGAAGGGCATGTGGTATTCTGACTGAAGTAGAAAAGGAATTCGCCGAATCTGAGATGGGTAGAGGACAGTTGGGACCCTGTGTTTCACCTTTTTGGGGAGAGAGTGAGAGTGTCTTCATTTGTAAGAAAGACTGATACATTTTACAGGGCATAAGCAAGTTGTTATTGTATGAACTCTCAAGTGAGGGTAGAAGGTTGTGTATGGATATTGCTGGCCAAAGGACTCCTGTCTGTTAGCCTGAAACCATTCTTTCATACTCTGCTCTGTGACTTTGGGGCTGAAATCCTGCAAACTGCATTTCCCAATCTCCCTGGCCAGCTTCCTACTAGGTCTTTTAATGATAAGTCCTAGAGGAGAGTTGGAAGGTGGAAGAAGAGGAGGAAGGGACCTCCTGTAGACTCCTACCTCCACATGTGTGGATATCAGCGGGGTGGGACTTTCCTCGAGAGGTCTGTGCAGCAGTCCTGCAAGGCCCCTCATCCCAGCCCATAGTTTGAAGAGGTGATGACCTCTTCCATTTTATTCCCCCAAACTGCTTCTGCAGTTATCAATTTCTGGGTTATTCTAGCATCTCCATTTTGTTCTTCAGCCTTCCAACACCTGTGTAACCATTTTCCTGTATTACTCTATCCTCTCTGTTGGGCTGTGTGGTAATTGATATACGGTGTATGATTTTGGCTTTCTTAACTGGACTTCACTCTTACCACTCTCTACCCTACTATAACAGTCACGGTTATCTATCTATCCATCCATCCATCCATCCTTCCACCTCCTATCTAACATATCCTAATTAATTAGCAAGGATTGCAAGCAAGATGATTTTCATGAAGAATTCTTGAGTGAGGTCAGAGAGCTTTCAGCAGAATTCTAAAATGACAAAACTTGCCTTTGCCTCTTCTCTCCTTCTTTGGTCTTGTCCCTTCATCCTGGACCTCCAGAATTCCAATGTCCCCTCCCTTCGAGATCTGTGCTTTCTTCTTTTAAACGTAACTAACATATGAAAGCTTATGGAGAATGGTGAAGGAATCATTGGTACTTTAAAAAACACCCTTAAAGCTGCCAAAGTTTTTTATACTCAAAGGAACCCAGCAAAGTGTGATGGTAACATGACCTGGCAGGTTACTATGGAAGGGTTACACTAGTCCATCCTGATCAAGAGATTGAGTGGGTCCCATGGTAGTTTTCTGAAATTTTGGAGCCTCTGGAGTGGATGACATGCAAAAATCAGACAAAATAAATGACTTTTCAGGAAGATAAATCAAATGCAAACTACTTCAGCACTCTTGGACTTGGTATTCTCTTCTTGGTAACGTCAAGGAGAGAGAATGGCCAAAGACTGGCAGCCTGAGTGTGTGTAGAAACCAAGGGCTCTCTCTTTGTGTTATTTACTTTAAAGTAGGTCAGTTAGGATGGTTCTGCTGTAAGTAACAGACAAGCCACTTACAATTACTTAAGTAACCTAGCACTCCATCCCTAGATATATATGCAAGAGAAATGAAAAAAATATGACCTCATGAAAGCTTCTACATGAATATTCATAGCAGTACTATTCGTAATAGTCAAAAGGTAGAAATGACCAACATGTTCATCAAATGAGGAGTGGTGGTGTATCCATATGCTGGAATAGTACTCAGCTATACGAAGGAATGAAGTCCTTGTATGTGTTGCCATATGGATGACGCCTGAAAACATTATGCTAAGTGAAAGAAGCCAGGCACAAAAGAGCAATTTATTATATGATTCCATTCATTTGAAATGTCTACAATAGGTAATTCCATAAAGACAGAATAATGGTTGCGTAGGGCTGCAGGGAACGGGAGGACTGGGGAGGTGAGAACTAAAACGTATTTGGGGTTTCCTTTGCAGATGGTGAAAATGTCCCACCGACGATTTATGGTGATGGTTGTGCAGCTCTGTGAATATATTAAACACCATTAATGGTGCACTTTCAGTTGGTGGATTCTATGGTATGTGGATTAGATTTTAATTTATTACCAAAGTAATTACTTAAATAATAAGGGAATTTATTTCTTTTATAACAGGTTGTCCGGAATTAGGTCGGTTTAGCAGTTGACTAATTCAGTGGTCTAACCACGTCCTCAGAGCCCTAGGTTCTCTTCATCTTCCTGCTCTGCCATTTTTAGCTAGCTGCCCTCGTGGTTTTATGACAGCGACAGCAGCTTCAGACACCCCGGGGTCAGAAAAGGGAGGGTTCTTTTCTTATGTCTCTTTATATCGGGAAGAAAAGCCTTTGCCAGTAGTATCCAAGCTTACCATCCATCATGCCTCAAGGACTAGAACTGCTCTCCTACCAAACAGTAATCCAGTCCCAGGAAGGGGAGGGGTGTCACCCTGACTGGGTTAGTGCCATCAGGTTCAATCCTGAGTCCTAAGGAGGAGAGGTGGTTGCTGGGATTTAACCAGGGCTCTGTCAGCGTGGACCAGGGGGACGATGGCTGCAGGGAGGCAGTGCCAGCAACTGCCAAAGAGGATGTAGAAAACAGCATTTTCTTGCAGGAAGAACGGAATCAGAGATAGCTATGAATTTACTTCTGTCTGTCTGTCTGTCTATCTATCTCTGTCATCTACCGACCGATCTACCTATATACACACAGATTTAAAATGCCTACACTTTTGACTTCTTGTAACTAAAGGGTGTGTGTTTTTACTTTTTTTAATCTTCTAAGATTTGCCTTTCCATCAAAGCATCCCCCGTCAGGGAAGATTAGAAGGACTCACGCTGACGTGAGCTGGCTCAGCGGGCACCCCCGGCCTCTGAGGGGCGTTGTGCTCCCATGCCAAGTCTGCCCGGCTGCCTCTGCGGGCACAATTCTGGCTGAGCAGGAGCAAGCCAGGAGGGGAGGGCACTTGGCTAAGGTCTCCGTGGGGTGAAGTGCACACCCTCGGTCTTGGCCTTGTCCACCCCTCAACCGTTTCCAATCCTGGTCGCTGCCTTTGCCGACGCGGGCAAGGGGTCCCCGTGAGCTGCCCTGTGACATGTGGTTGTGTTTAACTCTATAGAACTTTGAACCAACCTCAAGCTGTGCCAGTGGGGAGATCAAAGTCAATAAAGTGTATGTATTTTATAAACGGTGAACTTCTGTGAAGAAACCAAACTCATTTAAGCCAAAGCCAAGGAGAGTGTTATGTTTTGACTGATGCATAAAACAAAGAAAGAAGGTTGTTTCCTCCTGTGTGTTATTTGGGGTTTTCTTTTTTTTTAAGACTGTTTATTAAAGTCCATACTTTAAAATAAACATAGAGAACTCTCGTGTTCTTTTTGTAAACACATCGGAGTCCTTTGAAGCCATGGATAATGAGTATGATAGCAGATGGCTGTTTATCCTCTCCTGGGCTCCATGTTTAGTTAGCTGGGTCTTGAAAACTTTAAACCTCCTTCTCCTTGAGAGAGATTTTCAGAATTGACTCTGGTAGAGCGGGGGAGGGGGGACCTCAGGAGTTAGTTAATATCTATATTCAAACTTCTCTGCAAACACCGTCCTCCCTCCGCCTCCCCCCCCCCCGGGGGGGGCACCCAGCCTGGGCCACCGGCTCCTCTTTCCCTGTGTTAGCATCGAACCAAAACCCACTGGAGTCCTCCTACCTGCCTGACCGGGTCCCTTCCCGGCCTCTCCACGCAGCCGCATGCTGGTACATGTTGGAACCTTGTCTCGGGCAGGAGAGGACCCAGAGTTTGTGACACTTGCGGATTTCTGGGGTGTGACTCGTCCCACCGTGGCCCATGGCAAGCCACCCATGTCACCAATGGAGCACTGGGTACGGAGAGATAGGCACAGTGCTTGGGCAGCCGGCCTCCATTGGGCACCACAGCCTCCACCTCTGTACTCCCCTGCCCACATTTCCCTCCTATGCCTGGGAGTCAGCAGACTTCATGTCAGTAACTGTTTCTTAGGGGCAGTTTCCCCCACTGTGGGGAAACGTTCTCTTCTTGTCCGAATGGCCCTCTTCTTGTAGTGCAGAGATACTGGCTTCCATTTTCCTTGCTCCCCCAGCCTGCAGAGATCTGCCGGGCTATTCTGGTCACTTCCTTTGGACAGTTCCTTGAATTGTTTTGATGCCATTGTATGATTCACCGAGTCCAGCTTCCTTTCCCTTCTGAGGCAGCTGGGAAAATCAGGCTCCCTTCATATTTTCCTCTGATAATGGCTGTATCCTGAAGTCATTCATACTCGACTGGGCAGGGGGTGGTGTGAGCTGTGGGCCCAGCGCCCAGGTCTCCCAGGCATCAGTGATGTTCCTTGATGGGTGGGAAGCCCTTCTGGCAGGTGTCTGGGGTGAGGCAGGTTTTCCACTCAGTGTCCAGGTGTCGGGAGGTGGGTGTGGGACCCACAGCCTGGCATCCACCTGGAGGTAGGACATCTATTCAAGATGATGAGAGCTTGCTCCAAACACATGACCACAGATCTAGACATCATGGTTTAAAGGCTGGAAGCTTGAGTCGTGCCTTGAGAGGAGACTGGACCCTCCCCGATGATCCATGGGGCTAGCAGGGGCATTCCGGGGGCCAGACAGGGCCAGGAGACAGCTCTGGCCTGGCCATCCTTGCCTCTCGGAGTCTGACTCCTTCCTCAACAGCTCGCTGGGGTTAAGAAAATCATCTTAGAAATCAAAGATGTCAGGATTTTCTTAGGACCATTTGGATCCAGGTACCCACCGTGGCTTCTCAGCCGAGGTGGGAACTGAGATGAGAGGTGGCGAGAAAACTGACCATGGGCATCCTCCCGCCCGGCCACGCTGTGATTCTGTAAGCACCTGCTGCCTGCTCAGGGTTCCGAGGGGAAGGGAGAAGGGGTGATCCTTTGGAAGGGCTTATACCCACGTAGTTGGAAGTAGGGGGAGAAAATAAAGCCCCACGAACAGAGTGACAGCTTTGCCCTGTTCCCTCCTTGCCACTTCCGGTTGATAACTGCTGTGGACACTGATCATAACAGCAGGAAGAGAGCTCAGCTATTGCCCAGTGAGTACATGCAAACCGCCCTGCACCTGTTACCCCATTTAACTAGTGCATTAGCCCAGTGACATACGTGTTTTGTTATTATTCCCATTTTATAGCCAGGAGACTGAGGCTTACAAGGAAAGTTACTAATTTGTTCAAGGTCACAACAGAGCTGAAGCCTGAGCCTGAATTTAAGTGGCTTCAAAGGTTTTCTTCCTGTCACTATACAACCATGCTTCTCTGAATCCCATTGTGTGTGTGTGTGTGTGTGTGTGTGTGTGTGTGTGTGTGTGTGTGTGTAGTGTGCTAGGATTCCTGTTCTGGTCATGTCCTCCTAGAACATACTCGTAACAAGACCATGTCCTAGCTTTGGTACCACGCTCAGCCAAGCCTGGGATGAGAGGAGGAACAGAATGTCTCCCACTTTTGCCCCAGAGACCCAGCGGCCTGCAGGTTTCCCAGAAGAAGTAGCGCTAAGTGCCCAGCAGGCTCTAGAACTGCTGTCTGTCCCCATCTCTCCCAGTTTCCACCTCTCCTCTGGAGTCCTTATTTCCAGCTGGCTGACTCAAACCTGCATTCCTCTGTCCCATCTAATCTTTTCGGGGGCTGACCCAGCCAGATGGCCAGACTGGCTTTTCCTTTCACTTTGGCCCTGGGACTCTGAGCCTGGGCCCCATGCCTCCGCTCATGCTCTGCAGTCTACACGCGAGGCCTGCTCTGCTCCTGGACTTGGCTCGTCGCCTGCCAGGCCACACACTGCCGGGAGGAAGGCGGAGGGAGGCCCAGTCGCTTTGCTGCTCCATTCTTCCCTGTCCTCCGTGCCTGACTGTCTCACTGATCCAACTGGAGTGTGTGATTGCTCCTCCTCATGGTGGCAGCACACATCCAGCCATGGCAAATCAGCTCCGCTAATTGGTCAGTTAATTAGTGAACATGGGTGCTAATTCCCAGTGCAGAAGATGAGACAGGAACCGGGTCTGTATGTGGCCTAGCTAACCAGGGGTGACTCGGGGAAAATGACTTACCTCTCTCTTCCTGTTTCCGTATCTGCACAATGGAGAGATAATAATAGAATTTACCTCATGCAGTTGTTTCAAGGATTAAATGAGCTAACATATGCAAAGTGCTTAGAACAATGTTTGGCACAGGGTCATCCCTATCTAAGTCTTAGATAATTCATATTATTGGACATACGTTACTTCACTTCCTCTGGGGGTCCTAATTTGCGGTCACTGAGCAATGGATGGCCAGATCACCGAACCAAAATAAACTAATTTTCCCCATTAGTTCAAACCACATTAGTAACCAATCAAATTCATAGCATGGCACTTGGCTTAATTAGCTCTGGCTGGCTCTTAATTCCAGTTGACCCAGAATTACTGGACAGTGTCCAGGGGTCTGAATCAGTTAAGTGTACCTCCTAAAGTAAGAAGGAACTTTTAGCAAAGAGATCATCTGGTCTTTTAAATTCTTAAAATTCCCCGTGTAGTTGTGGACAAATCACACAGTCCTCCTGCCCACCCAACATTATCGTATCCAGATGGCCTCATGAGTGCTCAGCATTTTCAACGAGCTATAATGGGAATATATCTTAAAAATCAGAAAGAATAGCCCCTGCTTGCAAGTCTAGTATGTAGACCACAAAATAACAGTAAATTCCAAAGCAAGTAGTCAGTAGCATAGACTGAAAAATGAGCAATGTGTGATGAGTAACTTAACCAACTCAATATAACAAATCCGGTGGAGCTTTGATGCTCCGAGCTGGTGACCTGTTTGAGCCCACTGTTTGATTTGCAGTATCTCTGGTCTCCGCTGGGTTGGCTTGGGACCTGTGTGGGGCAAGGCAGATTCTCAGAACCCTGGCGGGAACCCTGGCCCTCCTGCCATAGCGGCTCTGAGCTCAGGAACGATGCTGCTGGTGTCTCCCAGGACAGGCAGCCATGCTGCTCTGGTTTACTTAAGCTTACCACTGTGGTACTGCTGGTGAGCTGTCCAGAGAGCCGAGTAAATAAATAGCCTGCCCACCGGGAGGACAAGAAGTTCTCGTCCTTCCACCGTGGAGAGGAAGAGTGACATGTTCATAGCTGTCGGTACCTTCTCTCAGCCTGGGAAAAATCAAGGAGACCTTTGTTGTAATGTAATTGTTAAGCTGATTGTACACTCACACCAAGACAGTGTGTACTGTAGCTGACCTTGAAGATTCTGAGGGCCATCTGTCTCGTAAGACACATGGTCTCAGACAATAATCCCTTTTGCTACAGGGTTGGATCGGGGTGCTCATTCCCAGGAAGCTGAATGTGGCTTCTTACTGGGCATTGGGTTTTGAGATGTGATAGTGAATGTGTGTGCACCTGAGCATGTGCGTGTGTGTGTTTGTGTGCACGTGGGCACGTATGTGTGTGTGCTGGGCACCCATCATGGTTGCTCAGGAACCTGAGGCCAGGATTGGGGTTCTCAGACACGGCTGTGCCCCCACTTGCTTGTTTTTACCAACACGTGAAAATGACCATGAGGACCCGAGAGAAGTTAGGGTCACAGCATTTTCAGAGTAGTACCGTGTTAGACACATTGAACGTTGCCGGATGGAAAGTACAGGATGGTATTTGGAAGTGGGGGGTGGGGGTCAAAGCCCACACGACCCTTGGGAACTCAGATGTAAGAAACCATGTCCCTCGTAGAGACTCTTCCCTGAGAAACACGGACATGGAAAGTGTGGTCCGTGGGAGTGCACTCATGCCCCCCCCCCACGGCAGAGGGGTCGAGACCCACCCGCTCCCAGCACACTGGCAGCAGCCCAGTAAATCTCTTTTTGTGACCATTTTCTCCATGTGCTCTGCTCCCATTTCCATACTCAGCGTTCTCATTTTCTTCCCCTTTTCCTCCCATTAAGACCTTCTCCTGAGGAAGAGAGTGATGAACTCATTTCCCTTATGATGCCAATTACTGATCAAGCCTGAAGTGTTATTCTCTCCAAGATAATGGTCTCTTAAGAAGGAGGAAGATAATAGGTCTTTAAGTGTAGAATTCAGTGTGGAATTTCAGGCATCAGTGAGCGAGGAGGGAAGGTGGGGTTGCAATACACACGCGTGTGCCCACACGACCACGCACACAATCACCTATGATAGGCTCATTGGCACGGCTCGCTGGAAAGGGCAGAGGGGGCTCTTCTCACGGTAGGGGAAGAGACGGAAGACGCTGTCCAGACCCCGTCTGTCGTTCCTTCCTCCCCGATCCTTACTGAGTGCCTCGCTCTCACAGGCACGGTCCTGGACGCTGCCTTTTCTCGCTTGCTAAACTGCAGACTCGTCGAGGCTTGTGTCTGACATGCGGCAGCTCGTCAGCGTGTGGACAGAAGGAAGGAGGGAGAGTTCCTTCTGGAAGCACTGGCCTGAGGCCCGCTCCGGTGGCCCACACCCCCCCCCCCCGGGGCCCCCGTCTAGCGTGCTGTGGCCCTCAGGGCAGGTGGCATGTCCAGCAGCCTTTGCTAAACTTCGCTCTTGGTTGAGTGCCGGTGTTCGTCCCCAGCCCTGTGGTTCTGCAAGCCCACATTCTTGAGTCGGGGACAAAGCAGGGGCTGGACGCGGGTGTCGGATTGCATAGCCTTGGCCTGTAGCGCTGTTCCGTGTGCCCTGCTCCCCAGCGCTCTCCCCCTGACCGCTGGGCGAGCACAAACATTCCATTTCTTCCCTCTAGCAGTCGGGCCCTGCCAGGATTCCTGTCTGAATTCCTCGTCATTAATACTGATGTGCTCTCCGCCCGGAAGTTCCTAAGAGCTCGTTGAAGTGGATAATGATTGTTTTTGCAGGAGGGACCCCGATGGTTTTTCCGTTTCTGTTTCCATAATATGTCCCGAAACCCACACTTCATTGAAAGCAGATGGCGAACGCGTCCCTCGACGTGCAAGGGGAGACGCTGGGCCGGGATGGCTCTGATGTGTCTGCCTGCTGGGCAGCCCCGGCACCGAGAGGGGCCAGGACGCCGGAGCCCCCAGCCTGGGCTCTGGGCAGGAGCGCACGAAGCACCGCCGAAACGAGGCCAGTCTGGACCGCTGGGATGAAGGGAAATCAGAAAGGGCGGGCGCGGGCGCATGCGCGCGGGGGGCTGGTACGGTGGGGAGAGCTGCGCAGAGAAGAGAAAAGCCGAGGGAGGAGACAGCCTGGACTCCCGTTGACATGCTCTGAGTCTTGCCGGGTCAGGTTGTCGGCAGCTGCCTCTCTGGAGGCAATCGGTACCAAAGCCTCAGCCGCGGAGACCCAGGCCTGACCCGTATACTCCTCTGCCTCCGTGTAACGTAATGAAAAGCATATTCTCTACCCAGTCTTTCCCAGGAACATAAGCCCTATTTCTCTGTCTCCAAACAAGGCAGAGGGGGCTTGCTGCTCCCCACGCTGGTTGACAAAAACTTTCAGGACCGCAGCCCCGCCCAGAGGCCCAGGCCCTGAGCACAGCTGCGTTTTGGGCAGAGGTCCCTGAGGTGCCCCGACCAGCCCCTCCGCCCCCCGGGGCTGCAGCGTGCACGCGCACACGCTGCTCGCTCCCTACACTCGTGGCTCCCTACGCTCCTCGGAGGCGGCTGCGCGCGCGGAGACGCGGGGCGCCCTGGGAGGGCCTGGCACACACCCAGCTCCCCCGGGCAGCGAGGCAGCGTGCCTGACCTCCGTTCCGACCACACGCAGCAGCACTGCTGTCGACTGCTTCGAGAACTCTCCCGGTGCTCACCGCCAGGCCACAAGGCCACGTGTAGCACACGCTCCACAACGGCCCTTGCCCTGCGTGCGCACTCCTGCTGGGGGTTCAGCACTAGCCCACGTGGAGGCTCAGAGCTGTCCACGCATGACCCGGTAAAGCAGGGCTTCCCCAAACTTTCTTTTAAATGCGTGATTGAGTACCTCTTGGGAAAAAAAAAACTCATCTTCACGGGTGAAGGAGTGTGGAGGACAACTTTGACTCAGAACAAACACAAGGGGAAGGTAGATGGTAGTGTGAGCAACGGGAGTGTGCGTTCAGCTTGCCTCCAGTCCAGCTTGCTGCGGGCTCATGGCCGAGTCCTCCCGAGAGCAGGGGCGGTGAGCCCACGGATGGAGGGTTCACGTAAGCGCACAGTTGGGCTCTGCGAGTGGAGTATCACACAGAGGAAGAGAAGCTGGGCCCTGCTGTTGGAGTATCACACAGAGGAGGAGAAGCCCTCCTCACACAGGCAGCGGAAGAGTGAGGCTTGGGCTCCAGTTAGTGGGCAGTGCCTGGAGGAAACTGGGGGGCTGGGAAGTTGGTACGAAGTGGGGGGGGAGGGTTGGGGAGGGCCGTGAAGCAGGGACGGAACAACCAACTGCAACCAGCAATGCAGTGACTCAGTGCTCGGGGAAGCAAACAGGCGGGCAGCTGGGGTGAGGAGATTTGCAAGATTGCTCCAAAAGTGCTAGAAGGCAAGGCTAAGCGCGTATGGGTCCGCAAAGCCAACCGATGGTGCGAAGCGTTTCCTCCTTGAGAGTGAACGTGTGCAGGGAGGGCCACGGTGGTGGAGGTGGAGGATTTGCATACACGTGGCATTCCTTCCTGTCAAGGACTGGTGATTTCATTTTGCAGACCATCTTGGATAGAATTCTCTGCCCAGTCTTGTTAAAATCTAGTTGGTAACCCGGTTTAATTCCACACACCCCTGATTCAGGAAATCCAACCTGAGGGCAGAAACGTCATCTATTAGGGAGTCTTAGGGTGACTGAAAATCTAGACCCCAGGGGACTCCAAGCTTCAGAGAGGAGAAGTTGGCATGCAGTTGCTCAGGAAGTCTGAGAGGAGTTGTTTGTGAGGGAGAAGGGGAAGGGGACATGGAGGGCCCAGAAGGGTCGTGTGGCCGGAGGACCCTAATCCTACCCGTGATGTTGTGATTGATCATGAAAAATATATACAGTTGACCTTTGAAAAATGTGGGGGTTGGGGAACAAGCTACCTATGCAGCTGAAAATCCAAATAAACCCTTTGACTTCCCTAAAACTTAACTACTACTAGCCTACTGTTGGCCTGACCAATAACGTTAACAGTCAATTAACACATACTTTGTATGTTTTATGTACAATATACTGTATTCTTATAATAAAGTAAGCTACAGAAAAGAAAGTGTTATTAAGAACCCCTGCATATATAAGTAGTTCAAACCTGTGTTGTTCAGGGTCAATTATATTTGGTCTTCATTGACTTTCTGGCACAGAGCTCCTAAAACCCTTGGTATCTCCCAAGTGACAAAGGCATCTTTTGTTGTGTGCATGAGGTGACTTTTGGACCAGGAGAACCAACCATGTGATTAGAGGGTTGGAATTTTCAGTTCTACTTGACCTCCTGGGAAGGAAGAATGGCTGGAGATTGACTTACCCACCAGTGGCCGATGGTCTCATCAGTCATGCCTATGTAATGAAGCCTCTATAAAAACTCAAAAGGACAGGGTGCAGAGAGCTTCCAGCCCACATTTTCAGCCATTTGGTCAGAGCACAGATGAGAATCTAGACTTGAGACTGGAATCCTCTGAAGTGGGGGGAGGGGCATTCTTGTGGGACTGAGCTCTTGACCTGTGGGATCCCACACTGTCTCCAGGTAGACGGTGTGAGAATTGAGTTGAATTGTAGGACACCCAGCCGGTGTCTGAGAATTGCCACCCCTTACCTCCCCCCGACACACACATTGGAACTGGGTGTAGAACACTTTACCACTCATATTCTCAACCCCCTGCGACATCTCTTACTTTCCCTCGAGACTTTGATGATCCCTTCCTCTTCTGAAGTTTTCCCTCCCTTCTGTCCTGCCATTCTGATTTGATTCTTCACACAGCTTGTCCTATGTGGTTCCTCTTCCCGAGGAGAACCCCGTGCTCTCCCACAGAACCACCCACGGGGCCTGGCATGGAATGCTGGCCTTTCTTGGGCACATGGCCCAGTAAGAAGGGATTCCTTGGGTCATTGACTGATGTGTTTATGGATTAAGGGCTGTTGAGAACACCTGCTCATGGTGTCCCCAACCCCATAAGGTGACATATCTGGGGGTAAAGGGAGGACAATTTGACTGTTGTCAGCCCTCCCCCCTTGGTGTCTGTCAAGGCTCTCTGAGGGGATGAGAAAGCACAAATCCACATGTGTCACTTCAGCAAGCACAGGAAATGCTAGTTTTCTTGAAACTTGAAACATGTAGCAGAAGGCATAGGTTCAGGGCCGTGTTTCTTGCTCTCTGACCCAGAGCAGTTTTGTTTTAGGTTCTGAAAACTTGTGATTTTTCTGTCCTGAAAGGATAATAATAGTACCAACCATTGAGCACTTGTTATATATTAGATCTCTCTCTCTCACACGCACATAAACACACACATAAACACACACACCTCACAATATCTAATTCCATAGCAAATGTATGAGACGCGTACTATTATTATCCTCATTCTTCTGGTAACTAGAGAACCAGAGAAGCTAAGACATTGTCTGAGTCTAAACAACTAGTAAGTGGCAGAAGCAGACGTGAGCACCATGCCCCACTCTGTGCCCATAAAGCCTCAGAGAAGAGATGGGGCCGTGGTCGCACCCCATGACTCTTCCTGCCTCTCCCTGGATTCTTAGAGCCTTCCACCGTGGTGATGGGTGGGCCTGCCGGGCCGTTAACCACGTCAGTCCTCTGGGGGAATAGCTGTACTCAAGTCTGATTCATATGTTCTGCTGTTTGCTTTGTTCCCTCTAGGAAATCCTGTTCTCACAGTTTGCCAGGCCGAGGCTCACTGGTGTGGTGTCCAAACTGGAGCCTGGCTGATGTTTTGGTCCAGGAACTGCACGCCTCCTTGGGAAGTCACTGCTCCTTCCCTGATAAGAATACAGTGTCCAGCACAAAGCACCAGGCCAGGGGCCAGGAGACGTGGGCCGGGGTTTCATCAGGCAGGCCTCTTACCTCTCTGGGCCTCAGTTTCTCCTACTCAAACCAGCGGCCCGGATGTGGTTGGTAAAATTCCTCACAACACTGAATGTGTGATGATTAAGCATAAAACTCCAGGACATTTTTATTCCTACATTTTTTTCTGTCCGAGTGCATCTGGCTAGACACAACGTAATAAAAATATCCCCTGAGATCTGAAATGTGAAGTGAGAGATGCCTACAAGGTTAGAGTTATTGGAATCTCTCTTTTCTGTGAATCTTTGTTCTTATCATCTCAGTGAGACTGAGTGAGATGCTGTATTCCAGATGATTTTGGTGGCAATTTTTATTTACCCAAATGACCTACGGTTGACCCTTGAAGAGGCAGAGGTTAGGGGCGCTAACCCCCTTTGCATTTGAAAATCCCTGAATAACTTTTGATTTCCCCCCAAAACTTAACTACTAAGCCTATTATTGACCAGAAGCCTTACCGATGAACAGTTGATTAACACATATTTTGTATGTTGTATGTATGATATACTGTGTTCTCGCAATAGAGCAGGCTAGAGAATTTAAGAAAACTGTAAGGAGAAAATACATTTACAGTGCTATACGGTATATAGTGGGAAAAAAATCCATGTATAAGTGGCCCCGTGTAGTTCAAACCCATGTTGTTCAAGAGGCCAACTGGACAACAGACGATCAAGAAGTTAGCGTGAGTAACGTAATGTGCCCACCACCCCGCTTCAGAACTCAGGCATGGCCTGCACAGAGGAAACCCCGCTCTACCTTCCCACGGTTTGTTCCCACTCTCCTCCCCGAGGTGACCGCTGTCTGGAGTCCATCTCTGTCGCTGTCGTCCACGTCACACTTGACTGCATGCTAGAGAGCTGGAACATCACATACACAGTAGTATCACGTGGTGTATTGCATTGTGTTATTTGCTCTCTTTCCATATTTTGTGATTTTTATCTGTGCAGATCCATTTCTGTACCTTATGATAGTCTATTGTAGGGATCGGCCAGAATGTCTGTCAACACATTTTCCTCTTGGAGAACTTTTAACCTGCTTCCTTCCTTCCTTCCTTCCTTCCTTCTTTCTTTCTTTCTTTCTTTCTTCCTTCCTTCCTTCCTTCCTTCCTTCCTTTCTTTTTCAGTTATTGACTCAGTGCTGTTCTGAACATTCCTGTATATGTTTCCTGAAGATACATGAAAGTAATTTTTCTAGGACGGTTGCTGCTGGCCCGATGTTATTAAGTATTTTCAAATTGCTTGTCAAGGTTGACTGATTTGCCCTCGTATCAGCAGTGCCTGCCTCCAAATCTTCAATAACATTTGGTTTGATTCTGTCAGACTTCTCTTTATAAACAACAAAGTTCTTTGAATAAGTCAAACTTTCAAGTGCTTCAAACTTCAAAACCATGAAAGGGCAGAATGTGTGGAGTCTCTGTTCCTGTCCCCAGGCCCCCCAGTTTTCAGTTCAGTGGACACTGTTGTTAAGGTGTTCTTCCAAACGTGTTATGTGTCCACAGACGGAGGTGCTCCTGTGGGTGTGGCCTCTTTCTGACCACTCTGCTCAGTCCCTCCATCATGAGCATCCTGCCCCCGTTCCCTTCACCTGACAAAATATCCTAGAGATCCTTCCACTGCTCGACAGAGCTGCTGCATTTTTTTTGTTGTTTACATCATTCCCTGCTACTTGGCTATTTTTTAAATTAGAAGAATACTTTTTTTTTGCAAAATGTATCATACATAATAGAATATAAAACATTTATGTACAATCAGAAAAGAATAAAATGAACCCCTGCATATTCTTCTTTCAGGCTCAGGAGAATTGTGTTGGTATCTTCAAAACCCTCCTGGCTCCTCTTTCCAGAGACAGTCCCTCCACCCCCAGGTAATCCCTCTCCAAACTTTGGCGTTAATGATTTCTTTGCTTTTCTTTATAGATTCACATATGTTCCCCAGAGGAATCATGGCTCAATTTCACAGCAAACACAAATTTACCTGGAATAAAAAGCAAAACTGCCCTTTGGTTCCCAGGAGAAGATATGTTCAATGGAATCTCTGGGTTTAGATCCCCTGAGTTTAGATTTCCAGAATGTGTAGAAAAAGTCCCCTCTGGAGAGGTTGGGGGGAACAAGGCCATGGTGAGACCTGGGATATGAGGGCTCACCCCTTGAAGCATCTGGTGTGGAATGAGTTCTGGGTCCCAGCAGCGATATAACTAGGCAAGTAGGCTGCTCAGAATTTCCTAGGTCTAAACTCGCCATTGCCTACCTCCAGCTCCCAGGTGTCTGTCAAAGGAGCACGTTTCTGGAGTGGGGAGGTGGAGATGAGGAATCTCAGCTGGTCCAAGCAGTAGGTCATAGAGGAGAAGGAAGGAACATTGTCAGTACATGGACAGAATAAATCAAGTAAGTTCAACTAAGCCTCAGTTGATTTCACAAGATGGCGGTGGGGATGTTCTGATGATCCCATTGGTACATCCCTGGAGTCCCAGTGCCCCATCTGGACTGTGTTGCCTCTGTCTCTTCATTTTGGGGCCTCCCTTCAGCATCCTAAGGATGCCCTTTGCCTGTCTCCTTGTGGGATTTTTCATATATCCCATGCTGCTTCTTTCCTGGTTTACTCTCTCATTTTAGTGGAGTGCTTTCTGGAATCGTTTCCTGAGAAATGATATGTAGGAGATATATTTTTTGAAGCTTTCCATGTCATAGGATGTCTTTATTTTACCCTCATACCCAGTAGTTTTGCTGGCTATAGAATATAGGTCAGAGAGCATTTTTCTTTAGATTATCTTCTTGCTTCTAATATCTCTCTTAAAATCCTAAAGTCAGGAGTACTGATCCTTTGTGTGGCCTGTTTTTTTCTCTCTGGAAACTTGCAGGCTCTTCTAATGGTTCTTGGAACTAGAAATTTCACATGACATGCTTTGGTAGGAATCTCAATGGGCTCTCACAATTTGGCCATGCATGTCCTTCCATTTTGAGAATATTCTTGAATCATTTCATTGATGATCTCCTCACCACTTTTCCCTAGTGTTTTCTAGAACTCCTGCTAACTATCAGGATTGAGCCAGCTGGGTCAGTCCTTTAATTTTATTATTTCACTCTCTATTTTTCATCTTTTTGTGATTTTGACTACTCTCTGGGATATTTTGTCAAGTTTAACTTCCATCTAGCTTGGTATTATTGTTTCTGCAATTGCATTTTGAATTTCCAAGATCTCTTTTGTGAGCTCTGAACGATCCTGCTTCAAAAAAAACCCATTTTCATGTCCATGGATGAAAATCTTCTCTATTGCTCTGAGGGTATTAATTGTGTGTGTGTGTGTGTGTGTGTGTGTGTGTGTGTGTGTGTGTGTGTCCATCCTGGCCTGCACAATTTGAGTTGAGGAATAAAAGGCTGATTAGAAGCTCCAAGTTCCTGATGGGGACTTGTTGATTTTCACACTATCATGTGATGTAGGGGTACCATTTGTCGAGGACCCCTGGTGTCAGTATCTTAAGACCTTTCCTCTTGGGCTGGTAAGATTGTCCATAGAGAGTCTCTCAAACCCCTGGCTGCAGAGGCAGAGGCTGTAAACACAGTCAGGCCACCTGTGTTTAAGGGCGGAATGGAAGAAAGGGGCTGAGATGTGTCTGCATTAAGCATTCAGGACACATACTGTACCTGTACCTGCAACTGGGACTGATGTCCTTCAGCCCCGGGACCTTCTGTTTTACCCTCTCCAGAGAGATGAGGAAGGAGTGCACAGGGGCAGAGAGTGAACGGGGGCTTTGGAGATGAATGACTTCTGAAACAGCTTTCACCCAGCCCTTACCTTGTCACCCTCTTCACCCCTGTTCTGACTGCTAGCTTTGGAACACCTGGATTGCCCATATTTTGATTCTGCTTTCAAATGGAAATCTTTGGGAAGCTTATCTCTGTTCTTGTAGTCGGTTGTCAAACGCGGGCAATAAAAGCCAACTCATGGTTCTGATGTTTTGTTTCTCTACCTCTTAACTAAAACCACACGTTCGTTTGGTCCATTTTTCTTTGTGTAGGCAACAACTTGGTTCAGGCAATGTACTATGTGTTCTGGGGTTTTTACTAGGTCAGCACTGCATTTCAGGTCCCGATATCTGTATCCATCAGCTTAAGCTAAATTATGTTGCAATAATAAATGACTTCCACAATCCTAGTGCCTTATGACATCAAACATTTCTTGCTCGTGTACATATTGGCAGTGCACTGGCTGTCACTCTCTATTCTTTGTTCTGCAATATAGGCTGACGGAGGAGCCTGTATCTTAGTCCTGTGATAGAGGGAACAAAGCAGTGGCAGAACCATGCAGTGATCCTTAAAACATCTGCTCAGACGAGGTGTAAATTCTATTAGACAAAGGAACCCCCACGGTGAAACCTGCCTTCTGTGGGCAACGTGTAAGGTCCTCGCACAAGGAAGGGTCCCAAGGAGGGTCCCTCTAGGGGTGAATCTAGAAGGAGGAAACAGCAAATATTTGGAATAAATGCAGGGAGCACTGGATGTTATACGAAAACAATGCATCATGGATCACTACATCAAAAACTAATGATGTATTGTATGGTGACTAACATAACATAATAAAATAAAATTAAATTAAAAAAAATATATTTGGAATACATGATCCAATAATGCAATCGGCCACAGTTCCTTTATTATTATTATTTTTTCATCTTCTTGAAACTGGCTAATCCAAAACTGAGGTTGGTCTTTTTCATGCTATAATGTTGTAATAAGGTGAGAAGTAGTCATCTAAAGTCGCTGCCTTTCTAGTCCCTATCCCTTCAGTGGGCACATGGCCTGGATTCTCAAAGACAACCAACACTTTGATTGACTCCATTACCACCGCACATCCGGAGCTGTTAGCACTCAATCATAGGATATGAAGGAGATTCCCACTGTTACTTGTCCCAGCAAGGCTCCAGCATTAACTCTCAGAGTCCCACTCTGCCCTGGAGGTTCTTTTATATAGAACCCTGTTCCTGCTGCTGCTGAGATCCTGGGGACACTTTAGATGTGTGGGTGCATGCTGGTTTCCAGTCTTAGGTTCCCATGAGGTCTCTCTGGATCCCATTACTCATGTATATCCTCAAAAGAGGCTCCCATGACTTGAGGTAGCTTGAGAGAGACTGCATTCTAGCAAACAGAAATAACTGAACACTGCTCTTGTCTCCGATATTCTGAATTTGAACACAAGGCAGGTACTGGATCCCTCCTCTTCTCTAGCTGCTGACTGAGCAAAAATTAATTTGGTTTACGTTTTTAGGAACAATAATTAGCTCATGATTCATGCCGAAGAAAATGTTCCTATCTCTTCTGCTCCGTAAGGGTTTATTTTAGTTTCTTCATTGTTTATGTTGAAAGTTCCAAGATCCATCGGCCTCACTAACTCTGCAAAAAATCCACTATCTAAACAAACAGCACCTTTCTCTGGGTCTGTAGGATACAGGCTATTTATTTTTATCTGAAAGTGACGCATTAATTTATGCATTTGTTCCAGATGTTGCACCCAAAAGAGCTACCTAGACAGTGGACAGCGGTGTCATCTTGGCTCCCGAAGTGAGAAGGATAGAACCTCTTCACGCTGGAGAACAGGGGGGCCGCGGAGCTTTGTGGGTGAGTGCGGCTGTCTAAACATCTCTTCCTACAGATACTCAAACTGACCACATAAACCAGTCAGACAGATCTACTCGTATGTCTGTATCAGGTTGCTTTGCTTGGGAACGTGTTAGGGAAAGTCACAGAACTGGAGTTAGGGGAAAAGCAGTTCTTCGCCTTGCCTCCCGCGAGGGAGAAGGAGCCTAAGGCGCTCAACAGGACGGTTTGCGCATGCTCCCTTCTCATGGGCTCGCCGGCAGTTGCGCTGCCCTGCCACGTGGCGCTCAGGTGGACCGCAGGACTCACTCTGGCCAATGAGGTGAGGGCAAAGCCTCCAAGCGCGGGTGTGCGGCGCCGCACGCGTCCTTTTCCTGACACCGTGATCTTGGATGCGCCTGCAGCCTGGGTCACGGAGTGACAGGAGGCTGAGCTGGTCTGCACTGGACGTATGGTGTGAGCAAGAGATTAGCTGTTACATGAAACCACCGAGATTCTGTGGTTATGTATAAGTGTAGCTAAACCTCCATAATCTTGGCCATAATCTTGGCCAGTCACCTGGTGACTAAAAATATAAGCTTTTTCTAACTCTGACGAAAGAGAGATTTAAATAGGACTGTATTTCTAAAAGTCAACATTTTCTAAATGGTAAGAATCACTAAATAAAAAAGCAAAAGAGAAAAAGTAAACTGAGCGAAAAAAGTTTGCAGCTCATGGGCCAAGGGCGGGTGTCCCTCGTGTGTGTATAGAGCCACGCACTTGCCCCTCTTCCACTTAGGATGCCCCTCCCCCAGACGGCCCCAAGACCCAGCTTCTCACCTGCTTCCAGAATTTGCTCCAATGCCATCCTCTTGGTGAGGCTTTCCTTGCTCACACTGTTTCAAATTGTAATTGTCCTCACACAGCCTCTCTCCTTTTCTCTGTTTTATTCTTCTGATAAACGCAATAGTCCAGGTTTGTGTAGATTTGCTTACGTGTCTGTGTTGAGCCGTCTCAGTCCACTAGAATGTAAGCTCCACGAGGGGGGATGTTTTCTTTGTGTGAGCATTTGTTTTGTTTACCGTTCTATTTCCAGTATTTAGAAAAGTGTTGGGCACTCAAGTATTTATTCAATGGATCCATGCAGTCTGTTAAGTGAGAAGGTACAAAGAGTATGAGTTCTCTGCTACCATAAAAATTTTTCCCTTTTACCTAATACAGACTGTTGGAAATTTTATAGAACGAACAAAGGATTTATTCAACAAATAAATTGCAAGGAGTACAAAAGAAGGAAAGTAAAGGGAGAATCTGGAGATTAAAAGAGACTTAAAAGGCCTAGCAACAAATACAAATAAATAAGTTTCTGAAAAATTAAGGCATTTATGAAGCAATTGGACATTTGAATACTGTCTGGACATTTTTTAATATTAAGGAATTTTTGTTAACTGTTAGGTGTGGTTATTGTATTTTGGTTATATTTTAATGGTCTTCTTTTAGACATATTATGGATGAAATGCTATGATGTCTGGGAGCGGACAGGTGGGTGTGGTTGAAACAAGGTTATTATTGAGTTGAGACTACTTGAAGCAGGGAGATGGGGGAACGTGGGGGTTCCATTATAGGATTTTGCCTACTTTTGTATATGTTCAGCATTTTAAACAGCAAACTTTTACAAAGAAATATACACATGTGTGTACGCACGCACACACACACAGCCCTCTGTTGCCTTGTATATGCATAAAATATCTCTAGAAGGATCCTCAAGAATTTATTATATTGGTTGTCTATGGGAAGGGAAACTGGGAGGCTATGCTATGAGCAGAAGGGAGCTTGGGGTTTTTTAAAGAAAATCTTTATGTAGTTTTTGAATTTTGAACACAGTGACTATGTTATCTATTCAAAAAATTAAGTTAGAAAGGAATCTTTTAATCCAAATTGTGATACTAGGCAGCCCGAGATCGTACCCCAGCTCCATTACTATTAGCTGTGTGAACTCAGGCAAATTATCTAACATCTTTAAGCTTAAATTTCCCTTCTATATAATGGGGATAATGGTAATCTCCTCTTGGAGATCAAGAGTGTGAAACACTTCGAATAATGCTCAAGACACGGTAAACTCCTAGTACCTTTGAATTCTGTTCATTGTTACCAGTCTTGAGCAAGGGATAGTGCGGAGCCAAGGGCAGGAATGAGCAAGATCGCTGGCTTGGGCTGAAAGCTCCAGAAGAGAGACGCTTGTTTGTTTTTGATGTTCAGATGGTCTTGCCTTGATTAATATCAGCTGCGTGAGAGGAGACTATTATTTATCTTAGAGAAGATGACTTTGGTTGGTACTCTGTCTGATTTTCATGTGCCTTTATTTTAAAATTGTGGTTTGAGGCCTGCCTCAGGAATTGGAAACAGCTGGGGCCCTCTGAACCTCTGAGCGGCTCCGCTATGGGCAATTCTTACCTCTCTAGGCCACCGCGTTGTCTTCATCTGTAAGATTAGTGAGTGGGGTCAGATGACTCCAGCTCTAACAGCCCATGATCCGGTTACTTGTTACTTCCCAGAAAATATTCAGAAGTCTGTTTCCAGTGGTCTCTGAATTCAATGGTCAGTGAATTCAGAGGGGACTTCTAATTCATTCATTCATTCATTCATTCATTCATTCACCAAACACATGCCAGGCATGATTCTCAACACTGGAAATTGAGCAGTGAACAAAAAATAGTAAGTGTCTGCTCTCATGGAGCTTAAGCTCCAATAGTGGAAGATAAACAACAAGCAAGTGAACCAACCACCAATCAACAAATTGAAATAATTTCTGATGATTACATATACTGTCAGGAAAATAAAATATGGAAGTGGCATAAAGAACAGTAGAGTAGTCAGGAAAGTTCTCTTTCTAGGTGGAATAGGTGAGCCAGAACTTAAAGATAAGACCTGAGTCATGCAAAGATCTGGGATATGTGGTCTAGAAATGGGTGGTTCAAATGCAAAAAAAAACAATGATTTTCTGCCATACTTCCCTGGTGTGTCTGCTTTTAGGGGAACTCCCTGTACACTCCCCAGTGCACCTCACAGCCCACAGAAGGGCTGCATTAGAGGAGGTTTATTATTTTAAAAATAATGCATCCTAAAGTTCTTTTGGGAACTTCTCTAGGTACTCGATTTTCAAAAAAGTAAATACTGTATTTTAATGATAGATCAATTTGTTAAACACATGCCTTGCTTTATTCTGAAGACTGTCCTAACAACTAATACCAAAAACGGCGAAAGACTCTGGAGAACAGTGTTTAATTCTCAAGAAGAAAAGGAGAATCTCTGGAATTCGCTTGTACTTATCTTATCTTTCCTTATCTTTGTTGTTTTGTTTTGTTTTTTAAATGCCTGTGCCCCCAGAATTTTCAAGGACGAAAGCATGACACATCTCTACTCCTGATACCCTATCTCCTTGAGGTCACTTTGCTCTGCTCTGGGCAGTTGCTCCTTTGCTCCTTGGGGTAGAGTGTGCATAGGACGGAACTGGGCGGTGCCAACCTGCACCGAGCATGCGCAGAACTTGTCTTTCTAAGTAAACGCCATCTCTCTTCTGTCCCACAAGAGCGGCTTTTGTAAACCTTTCGAGATCAGTGGGCACACGATTTCAGCTGATACTTAAGAAAAGACCTTGTGAATGTAGATCAATTGGATTCAACCCCTGGCTGGCGCTGAACAACACAAAGTCACACCCTGGGCTCACACAGCATTGACCCCCCCCCCCCCCCCCAGGAATCGGAACCCAGGAACCCGGTGGTGAGATGGGTGAGCTCTCTCGGTAGTTGACAAAGGATATTGTCAGAGGCGAACTCACTCATTTAGCGCGTTGGGGACAGTGCTGACGCCCCATACTACTTTCAGGGACCCCTATGTCTTACTTTCTCTTCAAACCAGAAGAAAAAAAATGAACTTTTAGACGAAGATGTTTCAATAGATGATATTAACATATCTTTTTACCAACAGTCATAATAACGGAGGAAGAGCCTATGGAGACAAAAGAGCTCAGGGCTCTGGGTGTGTTCGGGGTTAGTGACTAATAATACAATAATAAAGTTACCCATTTATTATTTATGATCAGCAGAGGATATGTTAGAGGCAGAAAATTTTAATGAGTTTATATTAAAAAAAAGTCACACTGTGAGAAATGATTGGCCGCCTGATGAAGCTCTTTCTTCTGGCTTCTTTACTTAAGGGAAATTTTTTTCCTGATTTTCTCCGTTTCCCACCCCTACCCCACCCTTTTAGCATCGCGGATGTTACTTTGGTCATCTTCTTAGCCATGTTGCCCTGAGAAATAAGTGAGAAATTGTAGGTAAAACAGCTGTCCCATTAGCTAAGCACCTGAGAAATATCCTTCCTATCTCCCTGTGTCCCTCATCTTTTCTTTCTTCCTCCTTCCCTCTCACTTCTCTGTCTCATTTTCTCCCTTCTACTCACTCGTCTTCCCCCTTGCCCCCTCTGGCTTCCTCGCTTCCCTACTAACAAAGCATGCTTTTCCTTGTGCCATGCCCAATGGAGCCTGAAGTGACTCCCAAAGAGGAAACTCAACCCTGGGAATCATAATAAGTTACATACAAAAGGATGTTCTTGTAATGTCTGTCCTTTCCCAAAGAAACGATCTCCTGTCCTGCTTACGTATAAGGCTGTGTGTTTGTGCATGTGTACTTGTGTGTGCGAAGCAGAATCCACCTGTTTTAGCTTCTCAGGAAGTCTTGCTGCTATAAATTTTGTCTGATAAGTCCTCACTCTGCTTCCCTTAGAAGTATCCTAAAAATATACTTCTGTGTCTTGACAGCAAGTTGAGGAACATGACAGCCGAGGACACTGAATTAATGTAAGTCATAAAAGTTTTACCTCCATGAGATTCGCTCTGAAGATCATAAAGCTGTAGTCAATGAAAAATAGCACTTGACTACAAGCATGGGGTAGATAAATTATCCTTTGCATTTTGCTCTGAATCTTGGCTGTAGAGAGGGCATAGTATTGCCCTTGTTGTAAAACTTTGAGTTTGTAAATAAACATAATTTAGGCTTACAAAATGGGGTGGGGCAAGAGTTGCTCGCAGGGCAAAAAGAAGATCCTTGCTAAGTCTTAAAGCCCCCAGATGTATGCAGATTCTGGAAGGCTGCTTGGTACAGAGAAAACTTGGATCCATATTCAGACACTAGCTCTGCTGCTTACTACAGTCTTGATTGCTCCCTGGCCATGGCCAGGCTCTGACCTCTTCAAGAGTAGTGAAATTTCTAGAATTAAGCTTTCTCTACTCTGAGAGTGCACAATGATCTAAAAGAAACTATTCTTTTCTGTATTGTACCTAATATGTTAGAGAAGGCATGGTACAAAATAAACATTTTATAATAATAGTATTTTTTAAAAAACCTTTTATTTATTGTAACTGTATTGTGTACACAATTAAAGATTACATATATATCATTATTTGGTATTCATCTAAAATATCTGCTCACTTGAAAATGGAAAAACCCACCTAAGTACACAAGGGGGTACAACAGGCGAAGCACAGGGAATTTTTTTTTCCCTTGCTCATCCCTTTAATTTTTAACACAAATGGCAGCCTACGCCTACGGGGTACAGTATTCTGTGCCTTATAAAGACATTTTGTTTCAGTTTTATAGAGATGTAATCGACATACTACACTGTGTAAGTTTAGGGTGTTCAGCACAATGCTCTAATATGTATAGTAAAATGATCACCACTATAAGTTAACATCCATCATCTCATATAGGTACTATATATATATATATATATATATTTTCCCCCTTGTGATGAGAACACTTAAGATCTATTCTCTTAACAACTTTCCTGTGTACCACACAGCAGCATTAGGCTACAGTCACCATTTGTACATTTTATCCCTCGTGCCAAGTCCCCCGACAGCTGGAAGTTTGTACCCTTTGGCCACCTTCCTCTGATTCCCCTTCCTCTCTCCTTCTGCCCCTCCCTCTTTTGGTAACCACAATGCTGATCTCCTTTTCTATGAGTTTGTTTGTTTTAGATTCTGCATGTAAGTGGGATCATACACTATTTGTCTTTCTCTGTCTGACTTATTTCACTTAGCACGATGCCCTCCCAGGTCCGTCCATGTTGTTGCAATTGGCAGGATTTCCTCATTGTTTAAGGCTGAATAATATTCTGTTGTACAACTTCTTTATTTGTTCATCCATCAGTGGACACTTAGGTTGTTTCCGTGTTTTGGCTTTTTAGGATGGTGAGGCTATTCTGTAATGGTGGATACGTTACCCTACGCATATGGCAAAACTCATAGGACTTCACAGCACAGAGTTAACTTTAATGTAAGCAAATTTTTAAAAAATCATTTAGGAGGCAGGGGATCCCAGTTTGGAATGTAGGCATACTGCCGCCGAAGGGGAGGGCAGAAAATGTGTTGATCATGGAACTTTGGAAATGAGTGGAGACCATAAGACAAAGACAAAAGGAACTGCTCGTAATCCTTGAACTCTGGTTGGTAAAGCCGTCTTCCATGGGGATATGGGTTCAGAATTCTGAAACCACTAGATATGTAAACTGGAATTGAGTAGTGAAGTAAATATATGGCAGGCGGCGGGGGCCAGGTTTCTTGCTGTTGGATTGTAAGGTTATAGACAAATAGAGAAAGACAATTTAATTCCATGTAGTACTGGATTAGAGGTGGAGACATGAGATGAATTCAGGTTTAGCTTCATTTTGATACAGAAGGCTACATACACACACTTTGCTCCATTTGCTGGTAGGGCCTCGAAGGAAGGACTCCCTAGTAATAGCAAACACACCCAACCAAGATCTAGCCTTGGCTTCTCATACCATTCTCTGATAGAAGGGAACAGGATTTTTTAGAGAAATGGCTATTTCTAGGAAGGGCAGGGATAGGAAATACACAAGATGAGCCTAAAGCATTTGGTGGTGCTAAAAGCAAGGACAGACTCAAACAACAAGAACAAGAACACCACCACCACCACCACCAAAAACCCACCGAAACAAACAAAATACCACACACACACACACACACACACACACACACAGACAGCAGTGGAGGCACATCTAAGAGACACGGGAACCAATGAAAGAGCGCCCTAGTGATCAAAGCTAGAATAATCTGAACAACAAAAGAGGTAATATAATGTTATTTACACATATTTGTACAAAGTATAATATAAAAATCCACGAGTCTATCCTGAGAAAATTAATGACTGAATACATCACGTTTGTTTAGATGGAGGGGGAAAGAGACACCTCTGCCATGCAGAAGAATTCCCAGTAACTTTCACAGATACTCCCTTCTGGAGGAGGAACATCACTCCCATTCCTTAACTGTGGGTTGTGCACAGTGACCTCCTTGCAAGAGTACAGTGTGGAAGGGGGAGGCAGCAAGAGTAACTTTACAGTGCAGAGATCTGATAAACACTACTTCAGCCAGGTGGTCAATGTCAACAGCAACAGAAATCACGTTGTTAGTATGTGCCCTTGATAGGATGTGATGAGAATGGCACTTTACCTCTGTGGTCTTCTTCCTAGAACCCACAGCCCTAGTCTAACCATGAAAAAAACAGCAGGCAAACTAAAAAAAAAAAAAAAGAACACTCTTTAAAATACTTGACCTGTACTCCTCAAAACTGTCAAGATCCTCCAAATCAAGGAACTTCCAAAAAACTTTCCCAGTCAGCAGCAGTCGGAGTCGACATAACTACTAAATGTGATTTGGTATCTTGGATGGGATTCTGGAACAGAAAGAGGACATTAGGTAAAAACTAAAGAAATCTGAATAAAATCTGGACTTTAGTTAATGATGTAACAATAGTGGTCACTGATTGTGACAAATGTTAACAATTAGGTAAACTGGATGTGGATATATGGGGCTGTGTATTATCTTTGCAAAATTTCTGGAAATCTAAAACTTTCAAAATCAAAAGCTTTTTTTTTTTAGAGCAATAATACAGTTTATCAATTTCTCCTTTACAAGATCCAGAAATTCATCTGCCTGCTCCTTTCCTTTAATGCTGTAAACAGGTTCATGGCCCCTAAGAGCACTAGTTGGTTTTAGCCATTCCTTTCTTCCCAGAATTTCTCCTTTTAGCCTGCAAATCTGCAGTAGCCCCTATTCAATTGCAAATGACCTTTGTTCCATGAATTTCAGAGATTTTCACAGCACAAAGTGTTTTCTGACTGAGTCATCTGTGATGTATCCATGGATGCCCCACCCCCACTCTGTCCTCATCTCATGGCCAAGGCCACTGTGACCTCACTGACTGGTCCTTCATGGCCCAACAGGCAGAGCACATCACTGCCATACACCACACACCATGGCGGATTGTTCGCATTCAGTACAATGGACTGATTTGTTTTTAAATGGATGACCATAAAAATATTCTTTTGGGGAAGTTTAATTATTTGGATGCTTGCAATGTTTTAAATGTTTGGACCTTCCTATGGCTGCAAATGATGTCCTCTTTCATCTGAGGAGAGGCATTGACAAGACCCACCTTGCTGAGGGACTATGGATTCTAATCACCAGGCCTGTAGAAGACGCACACAGCTCTTAACACACCCAGACTCACGCTAAATACTATCCTTCGCTCTCTTCCCATTCTGCTGAACACAGGGGGCATATAGCCCGGTGCAGGGTTTCCTAGGTTGTGTTCTAGTATCACTAGTAGACTGCAAGGTAATGGGTGTGCTGTGAACACACATGTTTGGGAAATCCTATACACCATACACTATACCCATCTCTTGAAGATTTAACATATAAATTAGACTGTTGGAGCCTCAGAGAACCCGTAGTAAAGAAAGGCTTGATTTTGTTGACCTGAAATTCCCCACACCCACTGAACTTTTTTACTGTGTATGAAGCCTCTACCACGGAACCAGCAGGAATCTTTAAATGTAGCAGTTAGGTCAGAGGCCAGATAGAAAGTGGGAGGATGTGGAAGTTTGAAGACTAAATATCTAAAAAGTAGATGAAAAGGTTGGCCACCGGCTGCTCCTTAGGATTTGGAAGACCGGGTTGGACAGAAACCTTTGCATGGCTCCCAGCCATGCCAGCCCTGGCTGGTGGAGTCATTTTTGCTCTGGAAGTGTGAGTGCTAGAGGTGGGAATGGGCTGTGGGAAACCACAGAATCATGTTCTCCAGCTGTGCATGGTGAAATCACTGCTAGCCTCGACTCTTCTGCTGCAAGGGAGAGCAGAAACGGTCCCCGAAGAGCCCTCCCTGCTTGCACAATGGCACTGGGTGGATGCATGTGGCCCGGAACCTCTCAGGATGCTCCAGCTTTGTGCTGTTTACTGGATGGGGGAGGCCTGGAATGACTTCTGTTTCTCCCTTGAGGTTTTCCCAGTCTCTTGGGAGGTGATTAGCTGTCCTTCTAGCATCCCTGTGTTTACTGAGATAAGTTAATCCTTGAATTATCTGCTTAAGAGGAGATAACTCCAAAGTGTGTGCCTGTCCAAATCCCAAACGCCTCTAAGAAGAAAAGCAGACCCTTTCAAAGCAGCCGGCCCTTCCCCGGCAAGAAGGTCAAGCCCTGCTGTGTTTGCTAGGCAGAGTCATAAATAGTTATAATCCCTTTCTTTGGTTGATTTAAAAGCCTTGGGGACAGACAAAACTCAGAGAGAAACACAGAACTGGGTGTTCAAACATGTCTAAGGGAGTCCTCCTCCAATGAGACAATGCATATGGATCTGCCCTATCCTCTAGATCTCAAATTCTCCTTTTGTATAAACACAAATGTAACACATCCACACACATGCATTGCAGTTATTTCCATGAACTTGTCTGTAGTAATAGAGCTGTTTTTGATCTGGTTATAGTCTAGTTGCTTCACTGAATCTTTTCTCTGATCTTTGTCCTTGTAAAGTGATGTGTATCTTATTGTGGATATCCAGTTTTGAGGGTGGGAAATGGGCACTGGTTCTTTAAGCTGTGGGGCCTTTTCTAAACCCCAGTTTCTCATCAGTAAAATACTTGATTTCGCATTTCTGGCCCCCAGAACTGTGAGAGAAGAGATTTCTGTTGTTGTAAGCCACCACGTCTGCAGTTATTTGTTACAGCGGCCCCAGGAAATAAAACAGCCCTGCGGAGGTGAAGATCTGGGTTTATTCAAAGATCTGAGGGGGGGACCCATAAGCAAGGTAATGAGTGGCCTGAGATGGTGGGGGAGGGTCAGGAGCCAGGCCTCCCCAGGTCTTAGCGACCTTGGAAGGATGTTTGGGTTGTTCAAAGTACAATGAGAAGCCACTGAGAAGTTGAAAGCAGGAACTATAATGACTTACTTTTTAAAAGGAGACCATTCCTGCTTGGAGAGAGAATAGGAGCAGGGAAGCCGATGCAGAAGCATGAGTGAGGGCTAACAGTGTCCTGGATGGGGGCTGCTGGTGGAGATGAAGGGCTGCAGATCAGGTCAAGACATATTTGGTAGATAAAGTTGACAGGACTCATTGACTGGCTATGGCGGTGGAAGAAAGCGAACAACCAAGGATGATGCCTTGGTTTGAGCCAAAGGAGTAGATCGTGATGAAGCCGAGAGAGAGAACAGGTTTGCAACAGGGGTGAGACTCAAGAGTTCCATCTCGAACATGGGAAGTTTGAGATGGCTGTGGATTATCCAAACAAATGCCAGGTGAGGATCTGAGTGCACATAGCTGCAGCTCCGGAGAGACATCTAGGCTAGCGATGTAATAAAGGAATCATTATCGAGGTTATATAAAACTTGGGTCTCCAAGGGAGAGACAGAGAAGACACTCAGAACTAGACCTTGAGAAATACCAACATTCTGAGAAAGGAAGAGGAAAATGAGCCAACAAAGGAGGGCAGGAAAGGCCAGGAGATGAAGGGAAATCTAGGAAAGTGTGCAGTCCCAGAGGCCAAGGGAGGGAAATGTTTGAGAAACAACTGTGCTCAACCCCTATCAGTGCTGCTCAGAAGTAAAATAAAACAAGGCCACGGAGCTGACTTTTTGATTCAGCGATGTAGAAATCCCTAGAGAGCTTGCACAAAGGAACATCAGGTGAATGGTGAGGTTGGATACCAGATTGGGGTGGGTGGAGCCGTGGGTGATGCAAAATAAAATTCCAGGTGGAATAGAAGTAAAGCCTTAAGGACAAAATTGTAAAAATATTGTAAGACCATACAGGAGATTCTTTTTTTATAATCTTGGGAGTAGGAAGGCTTTAAAAAGAACCCCAAATCAAAACTAATTTTTAATTAATCAGACTTAATAAGTAAATAAATTTATTTATTCAATAAAAATTAGTAAAGTTGACTACACATCAGTTATTAAAAACTTCTATATGATAAAAAAAGACCATACACAAATTCCAGGGGGAAAATGCACAATGGGTTTGGATACACAAATATCATATATTTGCAATATATACAATAGAAAAAGGATTGCTATTTATAATTTATCATGAATTTCTATGAATCAATAAAAAAGAATAAATAATCCAACAGAAAAGTGGGCAAAAGATACAGAGGCATTTCACAGAAGAGGAAAACAAAGTGGCCAATAAATATACAAAAAGATGCTCAACCTCATTAGTAATCTCAGACACGTTCATATCAAGTACTAGTAAAGGGTCCAGGGACTGGGCATTCTCAAACATGGTTGGTCATGGTGGGAGTGTCAATTGGTACAGCCCTGGAGGGCAATTTGGAATAATATTTATTAACAAAATTCACTTTGTGTGATAGGCCCTTCAGAAACACCTACATGTGGTTAGATGGTGGTTCATTGTGGTTTGAAATAGAGAAGTGTAGTCAAGGCATCAGTCTGCTGTCCTTCTGGAGCTCTGGGTCCTCTCTCAAGTTCACACAGAATTTGGTTCCTTGTGGCTGTAGGACTGAAGTCCAGTTTTCTCGTTGGCTGTCAGCTGAGGGCTGTTGTCAGTTCTGGAATCTGCCCACAGTCCACCGCCATATGGCTCCCTCACAACTCGGTAGCTCACTTCTTCAAGGCCAGCAGGAGAATCTCTCTCCAGGAGAATCTGCTAACATGGGAGTCTTTTTTATATGATGTGTTTGAGGGATTCATCCCGTCAGGTAAAAGTGGATAATATCAAGGAAATTACTTAAAAAGTCATGGAAGTTATTCAGGCCTGGTGTAAAGTAAACAATTAGCCTGTGATTATTTTTCGCTTATAAATTTAGCTTATTTCACCGAGATTAGAAAATTCTCAGGTGTGCAGTATCAATACATTGTGTCTTTTATCTTCAACTTGTAAAAAAGATTGGTTGCTACACCCAAAACTTTACCTCTTGATCAAACCAAAGGGGTAACCAAAATGAACTAAACTCAACTATAAAAAAAAAAAAAAATCTCTGAAACTCTAAGCTTCCTGCTAGCTCTCTGCCCTGCTGCTGCTTGTACAAACATTTCCGTAGCTTCCTATCTCCTGGAGAGCACTGGGAAATGCTGTCAAAAGCAAGTTGTGTGCAGGGTTTTGCAACCTGGGTTTTGTTTTTCTTTTTTTCCATTGTGGAGAAGGTCATTGATGATATAAGACTTGATTAATAAGATGAAAGAGGACCAGCAGTAGAAATATATATATTTCTCCTATTTTATATATATAGAGAGAGAAATATATATGTTTCTTTTACTTTATATATATATGCTGCTGGTCCATATCTATATATGAGACCCAGGATTTCCTGCAGAGCTTGTCATCTTTGGAACATTCACAGTGGAAAATCAAAAGTATCCCTAGTCCCCTTGTTCCCCGTGGCTACAATAACACAAAGCTGTGTTCTTTGGACACTTTTTGCTGCTCCAGCAGTCCATAAGAGATTTCCTCTTTGTCATTAAGCCACCATCATGAGCAAATTGTTTTGTCAGTTGGCCAGGACCTCCAGATACTCAAGGATCACGTTAGCAGGAAACTCCAGCTGCGTGGGTGGAGGTGGGGTGGCCATGCCTTAAAGAAGGTTTCATTTTTGTTTCAAGTTGTCATAATCTTTTATTGGGCTCAACAACATTAGATGAAAACACATCCAGGGCTGTTTCTACATCTGGAACTTAGCTGTCCCGCTGAGGATAGCGAGGGTGACTCCGGGGAATAACCAATGAAAAATGATGAGGAAATCATTCTGAGAGCCAGAGAAAGAACTCTTCATTGCACTAAGATGCTCAAAAAATATTAGATCCTGTGTCGACCCCACATGTACCCTGGGAATAATCAGACTCAACCACGGTCCTAGGTCTCTTCACCTCATTCAGCTGTAGTTCATCTACTGTTCATTTCTTTAGACCTGGGCCAGCCTGTGCCCTCTGCAGCATTTGCTCTGGCAGGAAGTTTATATGAAGTCTCTAACCAAGACTTGCTGATTCCTTGTGCTCAGTTAATTGGTGCTGCCTGTGGTTTAATTTGCTTAACTCATTGGATTCCACATGTGTTCTTGGCCAATGCTAACCACCTAGTCCTTGATTTTAGTTCAACCATCTTTACTCTGGTTCAGCCATACTCAAGTTCACCTATACTCTGGTACTCTAGATCTCGGTTCAATCACCTATACTTTAGCCTGTGATTTGACTTTTGTTTCCACACTCTTCCTAACCCTAAACTTTCCCTTTTAGAGCCCAGACTGTGGTCGTCTCCCAGTCCCAGTGCCCACTGACACCCAAAGCCCACCTGCTCCCTGATGTCAGCTCTTCAAATCAAGACACCCTTACCCCATCTTTGACTCTCCTCCACCTTCCCTCAGGGTGAAGCTCAAGTTCAGGGAAGAAGTAGGGTGAAGGGATAAAGTTAGACTCCAGAACAGGACGAGCAATAGGATGGGGATGGGAGAAGGTGAGTGTCTGTTGTCTACGTTTCCAAGTAGCTTACAATACTGGACATTTAGTGGTGTGATTAGGGCTATGCAATAAGTATGAATGCCAAAATAAAGTCATCAAAATGGCACAGTCAAAATGGCATCATAAAAATATGCACTTGTGCTGCCATCTCCTACATGACAATAAGTGTTACAAGGCAACATTAATAACTCTCACTTTGTAGCACTTCTGAGTTTAAAAATTGCCATTGCATCTCATATTTAATAGATTTTAAAATTGTAGGATACATCATATATATATATATATATATATTAACATTTCTCAAACTATATGCATCTTACAATCAGTGTTTTATGGTCACTGTAGACCAGGTTTCAGTTATTACCTCGCTGTCAGTGCCTACTTTTTTTAATAATTACTTTTTTATTGAAATATAATTAACATACAATGTTACACTAGTTTCTAGTGTAGAGCATATTGATCCAACAATTCTGTGCATCATGCAATGTTCACTATGATAAATGTAGTCACAGTAAGATAAGTTATTACCTTATCTTAGATAAGGTAGATAAGTAGATAAATTATTACAACATTATCACAATATTATTGTAATAACAATATTATTGTTAAGTAGATAAGTTATTACATTATTACAATATTATTACAATAATGTTGTAGGTAAGTTATTACAACATTATTACAATATTATTGACTATATTCCTTAGGCTGTAATTTTCATCCCTGTGACTTACTTATTTTATAACTGGAAGTTTGTATCTCTTCATTCCTTTTATCTATTTCACCCATCTCCCCAACCACCACCCCTCTTATAACCACCACTTTGTTCTCTATATTTAAGAGTATATTTTCTGTTTGTTTGTTCATTTGTTTTGTTTTTTAAATTCCACATGTAACTGAAATCATATGGTATGTGTCTTTCTCTATCTGACTTATTTCACTTAGCCTAGCACCTTCTAGGTCTATCCATGTTGTTGAAAATGGCAAGATTTCATTTATTTTTATGAATCAGTAATATTCCATTATATTTTATGCCATATCCTCTTTATCCATTCATCTATCAATGGACACCTGGGATGCTTCCATTTCATGGCTATTGTAAATAATATTGCAGTAAACATAGGAGTGCATATATCTTTTTGAATTTGTGTTTTCATATTCTTTGGGTAAATACTCAGTATTGGGATTTCTGGATCATATGGCATTCCTATTTTTAATTTTTTGAGAGACCTCCAAACTGTTTTGCCCATGGCATTTGAAATTTGAAATTGATTTCCAAGCTGAAATTGAAATGCAAATTAAAACCACAATGAGATATCATGTTGCACCTGTTGAAATGGCTAGAATGAAAAAGACAAGAAATAACAAGTGTTGGCGAGGATGTGGAGAAAAAGGAACCCTCATGCACTGTTGGTGGGAATGTAGATTGGTGTCATTGCTTAATTTTTAAAAATGCCAGCATCAAAGTCTGCAGCATGGGTGGAAACAGCCTAGAAAAATCCCAGGGACAATCATCTCATAATCCCTAGGGGCCAGATTCTTTGGTGGGGGAGAAAGGGAGGGAAAGATGGTGAATCATATGGATTTGGCAATTCTTAAAGAGGAAGTTCAAAAGAAGGCAAAATCTAAATAATTGCAGAGCCAGCTTAGGAGAGCAGTACAGTTGGCTTCTAGCTCTTTGATGGATTCTTTTAGAATGCACTGTGGCATTAGAACTCTTCATGACACAGAGGATAGTTTATGTAGAAAACAACAGCTTTTAGTGATGCTGAGTCAAAAAGGAGCTTGGAAGAGTTAGGGTCGGAATGTGAAGATGTTTCTAGTGTACTTCTCTTGTCTTTTCCTCTTTTATATATGCATTTTAGTGTAAAACCTGTGTCTTAATAAGACTAAAACCATCCTTTCAATACACACAAGATAAAAAATCTCCATGATATGAAAAGGTTGTCTCAAGATTTGACAGTGTTTTTTCTTTCTTAGAAATGGTGCATCTTATAGACAGTAGCTCTCAGATCATGAAATGTGTGTGCCATTTGGTGACTGAGAAGTAGAAGACACTTTGTACTGTTGTGGCCTACTGGTCCTCCCTCTGACATGACAGGGATTCTTAGTTGGTAGGATTCATCCGGGTTGTGTCAGTTTCCTTCTGCTCTGGCAGATTGATTCAACTGTGGCCACGGAACATTTCTTACTTCTCTGTTTCGAGACACTCCCAGTAGCTACCTACATCAAGATCTAAGTGAATAAATGCCTTTAAAATTACTATGCCTTCTGAGAAGCCAAACTCAGAGATGGAAGAGTGAAAGACATGGCAGAGTACAAAATATCTGCCAATATTTACAGTGCAGCCTGGAGAACACAGGGGAGGACTTTTTTTTTTTTTTTAAGATTTTATTTATTTATTTATTTGACAGAGAGAGACAGCTAGAGAGGGAACACAAGCAGGGGGAGTGGGAGAGGGAGAAGCAGACTCCCCACTGAGCAGGGAGCCGACATGGGGCTCGATCCTAGGACCCTGGCAGACGCTTAATGACTGAGTCACCCAGGCACCCCAGGGGAGGACTTTCAAGCAGTTCCTTGCTCGCCCAGGAGCCTTAAGAAATGTGAGGAAAGTGTGTGATGAGGAAATGTTGCGATCAAAGTGCATGGAAATCAAACTTAGTGGGACCAAGGCTACCCTTCAAGAGTTCACAGTGCTCATGCCAGGATTTGATTATAACCACAATATTCAATGCTTACATTCCTTTTGGGGGAAAGACGGATATCTTATTGTTATGGGCTATAATATATCTGTTTTCCTTCCCAGCAGCCACCAGTTTCCTTAATGGGAAAAGGCAGGGAGAGACAGCAATCAGGATGGCCTTCTGGCCAAGAAAATGTTCAACAAGAGAATGTAATTTCCATTAAGGAAACTGGTGTCTGACCTAGGCTTGACCAATCAGATGTTTGTTCTTGGGGACTCTGGACTTTGCATGTGACATAGGAAGAAGAGGAGTTTCAGAAGTTAGATTCATCACAGTGGCACCAGTTCCTGTCACAGTGACGTCTTTATCACACTGTACCTGTTACAAGGCTGTTGCCTTATTTTATACATTATAACTCTTCTCTCCAGGTCTTTCATGGTTCATTCTGTCCCGAGACTGTTCTTTTAGCTTCCCTCCAATTCTGAGAGCCTCAAATAATATGCCCTTAATCCCTTATTGCTTCAGAGAGCCAGAGCCAGTCTCTATTACTTGCTACTAAGAACCCTGACTGATTCAACAGCATCTCATATGGGGTAAGTGGTATCACAAAGGAGAGAAGAGCCTGCATGATTTTCTAGGTGTCCTCTTTTGTGTCATTAGAAGGAAGAGATGGAGGAATGGAATCTTTTTTCTGGAGATCTTAAAGAACACAATGATGTTGCATCTAACATAGGGTGGTTCTGCCAAAAGGATAATAGATATGGCTTTTTATGGTTCCTTTTCCTCAAGATTAGATGACTTGTGTGTACTACAGGTGTTCAGTAGGAGAGTGTAGGACATAGTCCCTGTGTCCAATAGCCTCCGTCCTATCTTTTCCTCCATGTGGTGCCAAAGGAGAGAAAACCAGATTTGTTTAATATTTTAAAATTAAGCACATATCTTAGCCTTCCCAGACCAAGAACTGCCACCTCCCTCCCCAACAAAATCATACAAATCAATGTGGGGGGGCAATAATTTTGGTGAAAGGTAGCTATGCATCCTGAAAGAAGGCGGTGGGGTAAATGTATGCATTTATTTGGCATTCAAAAATGGTTCCCTTGTTGATAAAATTATCCTGGACATTTCACTACATATTTAGTGACACCAGATAAGGCAGAAGTGACAACCAGTAGCACATCTTAGAAGGACGATTAGTATGTGCCCATCTCTAAAGTTAAGTCTTACTTGGTGACCTTGGTGAACTATACCAACAGCATCCATCAGTGCAGGAAGATTCAGAATTGCCCATTTCTGAAGGTGGTTTGGAGGTGTTCAGCAGTACTTCCCTTGCTTCTCTGCAGTGCTGTGGGCTGGAGCAGAGGACTATGGCCATGGTTTCTTGAATTCCGATCCATGTGGCTCTCTAAGCCAGGGCTGTGTTTCCCATGGGAGTTAGACTTCTCATCCCCAACAGGGGAACCCAAAATGTGAATTATTCTTCCAGTAGAGGTAATGCATTTGACTGGCTGGGCATATTTTTTTTTAGATAGCCAACCAAGCTTAACAGCTCTACGTCAGATGCTGAATTAGCCTCAGAAACAAGTTGACAACTTGGTCCTGGCCAAGAGAGACCAACAGGCTGGCCACTAAGCTCTTCCTCCTCTTTGAAGAAATGAATGCAGAGGAATCTTTTCTGTAACTCTTGCTCTAAAATTGGCAGGAGAAATTAAAGCAACAGTGCAAGATTCACTTGGCCAGTCAGGAATGTTTCTATTAGTTACTCATAGGCTAAAAAGAAATTAAAGATGAATACTTCTGCAAAGAGGAAAAAAAAACATAAAAGAGCTGAAACTTAAAGGTAAGCATCATAGATAAAGAGCAAAGCTAAGGTAGTCAGTCTCTGGGCAGTGCTTCTGGGTTTCAGACTTAGAGGTTTCTTTCCTTAATGAAACGAAACTTGATGCTTTAAACCTTATTTGCTCACATTTCAATTTGGGAAGGGTTGGCAGGGAGATAAAAATGAGGTCCTGTCCTGATGTGAAGGAGGAGAGATAGCTGGGAGTTGAAGAGCACAACTGGGAAAAGGATAAGCTGCCCTGAAATGAAGGTGGGAGATGTCTGAGACAAACCCAACCCCCTTCACTTGGGGGTGTAAAGCTGTGGTCCTCAAATCTGATGTGCATCAGAGTTACCTGGGGACTCGTTCCAACACAGACTGCTGGAATCCACTCTCAGGGTTTCTGAATCAGGAAGTCTGGGTTGGGGACCAAGAATTTGTATTCCCCATGAGTTTCCAGGTATGGCAGATGCTGCTGGTCTAGGAACCACACTTAGAGAACGACTGATCAAGAACCCTGTGCTGGTGAAGGCAGGTGTGAGGCAGAATATGGAGCCTCATGATACCTGTTGTTGGCTAACATGCACGGCAGTCATAGCACCTGGTTTGCAGACCGATTTAATTCTGCACTTGGGCCCAAACCTATATTATAGGTACTGGTTAAATTCTCAAGGGGTACATCTTAGAAGGAAGTCACATATCTTTCTTGACTCCCTAAAATACTCTAGAACTTATTCCCTGTCTCAGACAATATTTCTGCACCTAGGAGATGTTAGAACTTTTCTCCTGGAGACTAAAGAGTAAGTAGCAAGCACATCAGGAGAATGGCCAGGCCCAGTTGTCCATGGCATTATGTAAAAATGAGGAAATGCGACTTTAAGAACAGAGATGGCAGAACAGTTCCTATAATTCAGAGCAGTCTTGATATTGTCAAGGTGCTGGCAGCATCCATCCTTTGAATCACAAATTCCTGCCCTTGGACATCTCTTCCAGGTTGCCCCGGCAGACTGCTGGTGACCGTTGTGGAGAGGAGGATGTCATTCTGGCTCTCATTAGTTTAGACAGATTTTTCTTGTTGTGAAGAGTTCAAGGACTTCCACTGCTTAGTGAATCAGGCAAGATTTTTTTGGCCTGCTAAGAACAGAGGAATGTATACATGTGTGCGTCTTAGAGCATAAGTTTTCAACTATTCTGTTCTATGGAGCCCATTATACTCTTAGAAATTATTGAATACCCCCAAAAGCTTTAGCTTATGTAGCTTATATCTATCAATATGTATCATATTAGAAATTAAAATGGAGGCATTTAAAAATATTTATTTATTAATTCATTTAAAAATAAGCACAACCTATATTTTCCAAAGTAAAAATAATTAGAAGAGTAGCCTTGTTTCACATTTTTGCACACCTCCTTCATGTCTGGCTTAGAGAAGTACTGGATATTTGCTACAGTAGCTTGAAAAGGGAAGAACATTTTACTAACCTTTTCAGATAATTGTGGACACTCTTCTTTGTTACTGCATCAAAATTTAACCAATGGTAGTTTCTTAAAGATCAGTTGCAGTGTAGAATCCAAAACCATATCAATGATCTACTAATACTCTGTTATATTAAAGTCTATTGGTCTTTCTTATACCCTGAACAGATCTTTCCTTATGCTTAATGTTTGAAATGTAACAAAATTAGTAATTTTACTGCTTCATCTAGGGTGTCCTTAATTGAGGCTCTTTTTTTCCCCTCTGAGTTTGTGATGATGAAGAATTTAATGACTAATGACTGGTCTGTGCTAAGACATCAACAGTCGTACCCACCATTGCTTCCTTATGAATGTCAAGAGAGTGGAAGATGTAAATAGCATTTTAGTATCATTAGGAAGATAGTTTTGGCTCCATGGATGCCTGGAAAGGTCTCAGCAACTCCCAGAGGTTCATCGACTGCAGCTTGAGAACCACTATGCTAGGAGATTGAGGTAACAACTATATCTTATATTTTTATCTTGCTGGCTCTTTGATCCTTTCATCTTTCAGTGTGATTAATAAAGAAAACCCCAAGATCACATTAAAACTCTTCTAATTTATTCACGACATCTAATTACAAGGCAAAACAAATCACCAAAAAAAAAAAATTGCAGTCTCTTGAATGCAATAAAAATAGTAATTAGTAACCCAATGGGGAGTTATCCTCCTGGCAGTCAGATAATGAAATACAGTATAGTCTAGAATACATGGGAAAATATAAGACTGAACTTGCTGTAAATTTATGGGAACTATCATGAGAAACTTAAGAAAAATGGAAGGCAATCATGTCCATTATTTTTTTGGTCCTTCTGTGTGGTAGGAATAATGGGTATGACTGGGACCTCTAAAAATCCTGTGGTGCCATGGGGGAGAGGCCAACCACAGAGCTAGGGCTTTGGGGATGACCTCTAGGGAAGGTGTGGGTATGAGGACTACTTAAATGTAAGAAACCCTTACACCGAGTCTAGGCACCCCTGATCCTGAGTTGTGTCCAGCCGCCTGCTGAGTCTGGGTCACTCCAGACTCATGAGAGATCAAAGAGCAGCAGAGTGTAGCTTCTCAGTCAATTCCAAGGTAGCAGCCACTTTGGCTCCATATCATTCTGGATCCTTGTCTTCCCTGACACAGAGGCTTAGAACTCCTTATCTTGACTCCTTGTCCTATAGACCTCCAACTTGCCCTTGATTCTATGGCTTTGTATAAAGCAGTCCCCAGGTTTGGCTCTTGGGGCTTCTGGCCCTTTTCTCACTCCACTTCCTAGACTATTGGTATTTTGGTATAGATGTCCGGTCAACAAATTTTGAAGGCCAATGGGATTCCTTGGGAACCTCAAGAAACTCAGAGAGCGATTTGTGGTACAGTATGGCCATGATGGTTAATGAATTGTAATGAGGAATCACAAAACGTACTTCAAAAAAAAAAAAAAAATCTCAGAGTGTGTGTTGGCACTGTCTGTGCTTTTGACATGTAAAACCAACGAAACTCAGGCCATCCAGTTGCTCACCAACCCCACCCCAATCAAAACAAAAGTGGCCATCGGGATCTTTCTGAGGATTAAATTCAGAGTTTGACCCTTCACACGAAGACTGACGTGATCTGAAATGAATGAGTCAATAGCCAAGGGAAACTTTTGTAGAAACATCAAAAATATTCATGATAGAAGCATGACTTGTGAAGGAACCCCAGAGATCACTTAATGCAGCTCCAAGGTAGCAGAAATGTGGTTTGTCCACCACTTTATCTTCAGAGCCCATCCAAATGTCCAGCACATAGTAAATGCTCAATAAAGATCTAATGAGTGAAGGAATGAATTAATGGATCATCTGGACAACAGCAAGGGGATCTTTGGACATAAGGGAGAAAGAACTCCTGTCTTTCTAGATCTTCATCCCATGAGTTTGGGTTTTGAGGTGCCTCAATACAATTGATGATGCTTCTGGGCAACGAAGATAACCTTAGCCCTTTGGAGACAGGCAGGGAGCAGGAAAAAGAAGCAGGCATCCTAGGAGGAATGAGATGACAGTATTTTGATGCCACATGGTCTGGTTGTATGTTAGTTTCTTTATTTCTCTTTTGTTATCCAAAAACCTTTTAGTTTACTATTACAGTGCTATTGCAAATGCATTGTAGGAAATAATGAGTTTATGTCCTCATTTGGGCCAAAGCTTTAAAAAAGAGCAGGTCCTTATAGGCTGGCCTAAAGTAGCTCTAAAAAGAAGGATCACCAGGGAGGCAGGTGTCAGAATTACAAGGGCCCAGCTGAACCTCCTTGGTGATTCTTACTTCATTGATTCCATTTTTTTTTTTTTTTAAGAAAGTCAAATTTTTGTGTTGCCATATTATCTTTGACCTACCCGGCCCTGTTACTGTCTACAGCTTGGCATGAACTGAGGACTTGTAGGAGGCAGTGTCTACAACACATGCACGTGGCATTAACCTAAGACTACTTCTAACCTCTGACTGCGGTAGGTCACAGGGCTGTCCCCACTGGATCACCTGTCTCAGCATGGGGGTGGAAGATGGCGAACCACCCAAGTGACAGAAGCAAATGACTACAGCTGCTTTGGAAACATATCAGACAAGTGCGTACTTTTGACACCCATGTTGTTGGGTGACCACACTAGTAACACAGAGTATCAGTGAAGGGCAAGATGGCGTCGTGGGCAGCTTTCTGACTTGACTGGTTTTAAGTTTTAATGTAGTTGGCCCTTTAAAAAATAGATTTTTCAGACAAGTGGCCTTCACAAAGGGAGGGTGAGCTCTTTCTCGTTCCTGACTAAAACAGCAGTGAGGACCTCTGGGGTTAATTCAGTTCTACAGTTGGGTCTCTACATTTAGAGATCTACAAGGGCAGCTTGATGTTAAAACCGTCTGAGAAATTGGTGGCTGTGGTTGGCATTTGAATACATTCTTTGTTTTGCAACTCAGTATATGATAATATATTTAAAAAATTTGTACCAGATTTAATTAGAAACAAATCTGATACCGCATTCATCTGCTTGATCTCACTCCCTAGACTCCACTGGTAGGTTTTGTCATAGATCTTTTTCTCAAGGACAGTCAAAATTTCCCAACACAATAGCAGCATAGTCCCGAGTTAAAGAACTCAGGTGGACAGATATGTTCAAGTCCTGCTTCTACTGTATGTGGCACATCTTAGGCACCCTCTGCCCTCATTTCTCCATCTACACAATAAAGATGGTAGCACTCACTCATCAAGCGATCATAAGTAGTGGCAATCTATGAAACACACCCAGCAAAATGCCTGAACGACAATAGGGGGTTCAACAAATAAGAAAAGCTACTCTTGAGAATAAATATTAGCCATTTATGTCATTGATACACACTTTCCATCTCCTAGGGTACTTCTACTTTAAAATGTTCTGTTCCCTTCTTAGACCAGGTGAGAGACCATGTGTTCAGGAGGCGTGGTCACTTCCTGCTACCCCCACCCCCCTACTCCCACTTTCCTTTCCATATCCCAGGGGCCTCCTCCAGGCAGCCCCTTCGTGTGACCCATGCCCTGGGCTGCAAGAAGTGGGTTTGTCAGAGCAGGTCCCTGGGGCTGACAGGAGACTGGACTCTGTGAAATATGCCCTCCTTTAGGAGTGCATGGTGCCACTCATTGGGCCAGGCCCTGCAGGGGACAAGCTGACGGCAGGGGTCTCCCTATCCTTGAGAACCTTCCATGTGGAGCACTTTGTTTCTCCAGAGTAGGCCTCGGACTACGTGTATGCGGTATGGTATGTGTGTGTGGTGCATGAGCATGTGGTATGTGTTGGTGTGTGGTGTGTGTGTCTATGGCGTGGTATACATGGGGTATGTATGTGGTGTGTGTGATATATGTGTATCTATGTATGACATGTATGTGTGTCTCTGTGGTGTGTAGTGTGCCTGTGAGGGGTGTGTGTGTGTGTCTGTGTGTAAGCACATGTGTATGCATGTGATGTTCTTGGCTTTGTAAAGAAGGGGCATTTCCTGAGTTTCTTAACTCATGCCTGTAGTCGGCAGTCACCCCACATAGGCATCCAGCCAGCCTCGCTGAAGTGCTTCAACCCCTGGCACCTGTGTCTTTTGGATCTTTGACCAGCCTCTCGGAGAGAAGTAAGACTTTGCCCCAAGGTGGGAAGATGCCAGCTACATTCCTTACTTCAAAGCGAACCAGCCTTTCCTGAGCTCTACAATGAGAAGCCCCACCTTTTTCCTGGCCTGAATGTTTACTCCTTTTTCTCAAGCATCCAGGGACTTGGGTTGAGCTGTCTCCACTTCGACCTCTTTCCAGCTGCCTGGTTCAAGTGGCATTCCCATCTGTGGCCTCCGCAGCCTTCCCCGCTCCCAGAGATTGGGTGGGATCTGCTGTGCAAGCTCAGGTGGGGTCTGCAGATGAACTTGCCCCCATTTCTTGCCTTCTGCCCCAGAGTCTCCAGATTAAACCTCTCTCAGTAGAGCTTTCGTAACTGCCGTCTCTACACAGTGTAGTTTGCAATGTGGGAGGGCCCTGCGGGCCAACAGCTGGAATATTTCAAGTCCGATTTCCTCTAGGGGGCTACCCAGAATGACAAGACTGCAGTGAACTGTCGGTGCTGGGACGGGGGTCTGGGGGTACAGTGGCTGCAGTGAGGTGCCCCTGTTCTCCCTCCTGTGGGGGATTTTGTCCCACGGCGACTTTCAAGGGAGGAAAAAAACACGCAGATTTAGAATGAAGATTCCAGGACTAGATGCATGGTTTTGAGGGATTATTGCCCTCCTCCTTAATTAATTCTAAGCCGTATGCCTCCCGCCTCTCTCTGGGAGTGAGCTGCATGCCGCCTGCTGGGGGCACCTTCTCCAGGCCCTGACTTTGGCCCCAACTGGGCTCAGCCTTATCCCATTCCTGCTGACAGCAGGAAGGAATGATTTTGCTCACTAGAAGATAGATGAATATGGTTCCAGCCTGAAATTGTTTCATAAGTCCTCCTAGGCTGGGGGGATCGGTGCTGAATTTGCATCTAGAGAACCACAGGTGCAAATTCCTAACTATCCCGAAACTTGGAAAGCGAACATCCTCTATCTACGCTGCAGAGTGGGAGCGGTGCCTTGCCTTCTGTCTCTCCACAAGGTCCCCTCCACCTCCCTGACCCTCTCCTCCATCGTCCTGCCCCCTCGCCTCTCTGTTCTCTTAACTCCTTGGCACGCGATTGTCTTAAATGGAGAAAAGTGGCTCGTTCTGACGGATGCTGCCAAGGAGACATTTCAAAATGGAGCACAGTGAGCTGTGCCCCTGGAAAAGGCCTTAGTCACTTGAACTGGAATTCCCTTGGTGCCTGAGGTTCCATGATGATCCCCTAGGAGCCTAGCAGGTGGCACTGGGGAGGCGGTTACCAAAAGGCTGGGAAGAATCTCCTTGCACATTTTCCCTTTTCATTTGCTGTCCTGGCAAAACGCAAAGTGGAGCTGCAGTGAGGTTCTCAAGTATTTCGACCGCATCACTGTGTACTTTACTGGTCATATAGTGGAGTTTCGTGTTGTTAATGCTTCTCAGGGATGTAAAATTGCCCCAAGACCCTAGATTTCCTTACACACCCCTATGTCAGCCTCGCCGGAGGCCGCGTGCCCATTCTTTGCCACTCCTGTCCCCTCACAAAATGGTGCACAGAGGTTGTGACAGACGGGAGGTCTGCCCTGAGTGTGCGTCTGGTGGCTCTTGTCATGTGCGGGGGCTGCCAGTGACAGTGTCTCATGCTCTCAAGCCAGGACCATTTCATGGTCACTGTGTGGGTGCTGGGATTTTGACCGGACCTGATTCTAGCTAGTACATTCTGAGCGCTTGTTCTGCTAAAGCACCTTCTCATTTAACCTTCAAACAATCCGGGACACCTGGGTGGCTCAGTCAGTTAAGCGTCTGCCTTCGGCTCAGGTCATGATCCCAGGGTCCTGGGGTGGAGCCCTGTGTCAGACTCCCTCCTCAGCGGGAAGCCTTCTTCTCCCTCTCCCTTTGCAACTCCCCCTGCTTGTGCTCTCTCTTTCTCTCTCTCTCTCTCTCTCTCTCTCTGTGTCAAATAAATAAATAAGATCTTAAATTAAAAAAAAAAAGCCTTCAAACAGTCCCACACTGTAGGCACTACCATTATCCCCATTTTTCAGATGAGAGAACTAAAGCTCAGCGAGGTTAAGTACCTTGGCTAAAGTCATGCATCTTGTTAACTGAGCTGGAACAGAAGCCAGGTCTGTCACCAGAACCAGAGTATTCTATTCCCCCAGGACTCTAAGACTGAACAGTAAGAAAGGAGGGCTGACAGCTCCAAACCTCTACCTGCCTTCACAGGGACGGTGTGTCAGACCCTCCGGGCAGGGATTCTTTACTGGAGCTTGGGTTCACATCCATAACAGGGCCTCAGGGTGCCCCTGAAAACCCCCCTGAAACTGTGTGCAAGATCCTGTGGGTATGCGTGGTATATTTTTTTTCTGAAGAAAGAATGCATGATTTCAGTGATTCTTGAAAGACTGGTGCCCCCTAAAGTGTGTGTGGTTTTTTTTTTTTAATTTATTTATTTGACAGAGAGAGACACGGCGAGAGAGGGAACACAAGCAGGGGGAGTGGGAGAGGGAGAAGCAGGCTTCCTGCTGAGCAGGGAACCCGATGCAGGGCTCAGGGCTCAATCCCAGGACCCTGGGATCATGACCTGAGCCAAAGGCAGACGCTTAACGACTGAGCCACTCAGGCGCCCCTCCCCCTAAAGTGTTAAGGACCGCAGACATTGTGACACAGGGTCACGTCAGTTCACTCCATTGTCTGCCCCTCTTTTGGGCTTTCTCTTTGCCCCACCCCACCCGTGCTGCCCACTCTGTTTTGTTCCATCATGGGGGAATCCAACCCAGGGCCCGTTTGATGGTAACGTGAGGTGAATGGCTGGTTGACCTTGACTCTCGCGCTGCTAGCGGACCTGCCCATTCCTTCTGACCTGCTGCCCAAACTCCATGGATTCGGAACCATCTCTGGGTGGACACACTGGACACAGAACCCAAGGAGGCTCCTGGCCAGCCCACTCTGAGGTGAGATACAGGTTTCCAGGATGGGTTATCCAGTCATTCAGAAACTGACTGCTGGGCCCCTGACCCGGTTCTGCCCCTCCCGACCTGTGACCTTGAACAAGCAGCTTAACTTCCGTGTGTCCAGTTCCTTATCTGTAATATGTGGACAGTAACTTGCCTCGTGGGGTTGTCTTGAGGATTATAGGAGTTATGGTATATACTGGTATATACTATATACTGGTATGGTATATATGGTATATTCTGGTATATATATGGTATATATGGTATATACTGGTATGGTATATATTATAGGAGTTGAAACTGGCTCATGGAAAGCACTAGATAAAAATGACCCATGATCACTGCCACTGCTGCAATTATTGTAAAAATCACCTTCATTCTCGAGGACGCCAGAGCCTGAACTGTTGTGCTTTTAAGGGCGAGGTCCCTACCAGATTTTCTTTCCCCGCCAGAGTGCCCCCACTCCAGATAAAAGTCTCCTCATCCTAAAGGTCTCTCGGAAAGGACAGTCCACCAATGCCTCAGTTGTCTGATCTGTAACCATCCTTCGAGTCAGAAAGTTTTCCTTAGAAGTGAATTAACCTCTCTCCCTGAAATTAAAGCCATTTCCTCTCATTTAAACCACTTTAAGATGGAGAAGTGTTCTCGCCTTAAAATAACTCTCCTATATTTAAATGCTTGATTAAATCCCTTTTCTGCCTTTTCTTCTCCTGAAAAGAATCGAAGTCATTTACCTTTTCCCTGGGTCATTTCTATCACCTACTTGAATTGTTCTTGTTCTCGCCTTCCTGTTTTCCGTACCTCCCTCTTAAAAACCAAAGCCAGGGCTGGCAGGAGTCAGTTACGACAATCGTTGCTGATGCAGTGAGTTAGGGAGAGATATCTTCATAACTCTTACCTATTTTACTGTTGTCTCGGTATCAGCCTTGCTTTCATGGCCACAAACATACCAGTAAGTGAATGATGCCCACACTGAGGCATCTTGGGTTCACATCCATAACAGGGCCTCAGGGTGCCCCTGAGGGGACCCTTCTTGACTGTCTTCGGTGTCTCATCCCTTGCTTCTACTTGTCATTCACCATCTTCAGCTCTTAGGATCTTTCTGAGCCTGTCAAGGTGCTAGACTCACATCTAAATATAGACTTAAATCTACTGAGCAAGAAGGTGAGCTCCTCTGGAGGTAGAATGTTTGACTCTCTATCCCAGGACTCATCATGATGCCTGGCTCACAGTAGAGCTTCAGCAAACTTTGCTAGATGCATTTCCTAAAACATCGCTAGCAATATGAGGTCTTGTTAGGACGCTAGGTAGGCCCTGAGGACTAATGTGACATTGCCAGATAGAGGTCCTCTCTCCCATATTCCCATGTGGACATGGCTGGGAAGCGGATATATAGATGTGACTTCTCTCAAGCAGTGTGTACCCACATGGAAATGTGGATCGTAGACTTTTTCACCCAAGTGCTATTTCATCTTAGAGTTGGACATTCTCAAAAAGCATTTGCAAAGCCTCACAAAGGGAAAACTTGATATACTTAGGGCCCAGATTCCATTCTGGTGAGCTCTTTGGAGAGATATGGAGGAGAAAAGTAGGACATTGTGAAATCAAACCAACAATTACAATGTCTTATAACTCCAACTTGGTTGGGAATGATCGGTTCAAGTCACACTTTCCACAGGGTCAGTGTCTCAGAATAGTGTTCTTCAAAGATTACATAGACACTTGTTAAATATACATAAACCAGATTTATTTCCATCTACTCCAATATGTGTCCCCTCCACCCCAGTCAGCTGGCCCTACTCCCTGCTCCTGCCTTTAGTCTCTTTCCATGGCTTTGTTAACTCTGTTTTGTTTTTGTTTTTGCCGGGGATGCCCTGCCCCTTCTCTAGGCCAGGGACATCCCAAGTAGCATTTCAATCCACCCTGAGGCCCCTATTTTCACTGTCAGTATTCTTTCCTTGTTCATATGTGCAAGTTTTGTCTTCCCAATTACTCATCACTGAAGGTGGGCCAGGGGCAACACTTCTTTCCCAATTTTTAGACCCCAGCAGAGGGTAGAACAGAGGACAGAGCTCTAGATCAGTGGACTGCAAACCCAGTCAATTTCCAGAATCACCTGAGCAGTTCTTAAAAATATCTACTGAATCAGAATCTCTGGAGGGGTGGTCCAAGAATCAGCTTTTCACATTTTTTAAATGTTTAAAAAATTTGTTGATGTTGCAGGTGGTAAGTCTGATGATAGGTCAAGTGTGAGAACGACCAATGATGTGGGAGGAATCTGTGTCAAGTCAAGTTTTTGGTACTTCGGTGATAGAGCTGCTGAGGCTTTGACTTGGTCTAACGAAACCAAAAAGGCTTCCTTCCCAAGAGGGGCTGTGTGAGTCCTTACCACTGGAGTTCACGAAAACATTTGGCTGCTATGGCACTGTACACATCAAGATATTGGCTTTTTCTTTCCCAGAGATATTTATGTCTTTACTTATTTTGCATTACATCTACCTCCAAACTAAACACCACCAGTCTTACTAGCCAATCGATTTTGCATCCAGATGGACAGGCTTTGCTTGGCAACTATAATTTTCCATCCCTCCTACTATAAAAGATGACTTTTCCTTGGCCAACTCACAGGGTAAATTCTCTTCAGCTTAGTGCTTAGTGATGGTTTTGTTCATGATGTGCTTGTCCATTCTCAGAAGAGACAATCCCAGCCACTGTCATTACCACATTCATCGTGCTTTTCTAGACAGTGCCCGCTTAAATGTGGTGCTGAGCCATTCATTTGTTCAAGTATAGGCTAGGCTGCAGACTCCAACCTTTAGACACACACAGCCAGCTTTGCTCAGATGTTTGCCTGCAGTCTTTTTAATCTGTGGTTTGGACTCTCCTATAAGCCTCTAATCTTGGGCCTAGGATATACTGTAATATGTTGACATGAAAAATTTTCTGAATCTGGAGGCATTTCACTTCTCATGTGCTATCCACTTATTTTATTTTAGATTACCATAAGGACATAATATCAACATTAATAAAACAATTTATTGAGAATCTAATATGTGTAGGACAAAGTACTGGGTAGGTGCTGGGACTTCAAAGAGTCATAAGATAAAGTCCTTGCTCTAGAGAGGACCACACTGATGAGAAATACAGGATTCCATTCATAAAAAAGCAATTTACAAAGCCACACAGCAGATATCAAGCATAAGATAAATGGCTCAGGCACTAACCACCCTTAGGATTTGAAGGAGGACTTGACCATGGAGTACTTGAAAGCCTCATGGGGGAACTTACTATATCATGGAGGCTGGCGTACAGCAGGGACTCAGTAAATACCTACCAAATGAACAAATGAATGACCGGCTGGATGGTGGTAAGATAGGAACTGTGCCTTGGAATATAGGCAGAGCATATTTAGAAGAAGTGCACGCCCACATGTGTGCATGCGTGCGCACACACACACATAGCTCCTTTATCAATGAAGCATGAACCTGTTTCATCAGGGAGTAACATGAGTGAGAAATTTAGGAAAATATAGCTCTGTTAAGGTTAATCGTTTTATTGGTGAGAATCATTTATTGAGCAATAACTAAATTAATAGCACTTACTAAATATTGTTTATTTAGTAAGTAAATTATTAGTAAGCAAATTACTAGTAATTTAGGAAGTAACTTATTTTCAGTATATGAACACTCACTGTGTGAGTTCATTGATACACCATCTAACAGGGAGACAAAGGACATGCCTTTGTATAGATGCCTTTGCTGAGCTATGTATAGTCACTACCTGATTTATTTTGTAAGCAATTAATTTCTATTCCACCTTTTCCCAAAATAGATTTAATATCAAACAATTTATGAGACTTAAGATAGGAAGCAAGGTATAAAGAGGCTGAGAGATGGAGCAGAAAAAACGGAAAAGGAGCTGGACTAATTGAGTCTTCTTGCAGCTTGGGCTGAAAAGAAAGCACACGAGTGACTTAGAACGAGGAATCAAATACGTTTCTGGGAGAAGAAAGGAATAAAACGTTTCTCCTTGCTCCTAATTTCTGAAGAAAACATTTTCGTGGGGCTATTTTTAACCCTAATCCCTAGTTAATTGCTGCTATTCCCAATTTTACTACCAGCTAGCTAGCCAACTTTCTGTGTGCCTGGCACTGTGCTAAATTTGATACACGCATTAAAAAAGAAAATTGATCCTACAGCTGCCCTGTGAGTAGGTGCTGTAACTCACCCCTCCTGCCCAAAGCTCTTTGATATGTGCAGCCCTTCCTAAGGGCAGCTGGATGCTCTCTGTGGGCAGGTCCTCTCCAGCCTGGGAATCCACTTGCAGAGAGTGAGTAGACGGCAGCCGACAGGAAGCCCGTCCAATGGGAGATAAAAAGATCCCACTGCAGAGACAACTTTGACTGAGACAGTGGAGCAGGCACACAAGCTATGTCCCATCCAAGCAGCTCAAGGAGACTCAGGAGGAGGTCTCGAGGCTGCATAAGAGAAGAAGCATCTCTGGTTGTTGGAGACACTAGATCGCTCAACCACCATCTTAGTTGTTTGGAAGAAACCACGTGTTTCAACCAATGCCTTGAACTCAGAGTGAAAGAAGACGTTTCCAGCTGTGTGCACCGGAGCAGGTCACTCCACATCTCTTAGCTCCAGTTTCTCCTGTGAACAGTAGCAGGGAAGGAGGTCCACCCCGCTCTGATGATGGTTCCTGAGGACTGGACGCAGAAGTGTGTGTAAAGCATTGAATGTGAAAGCTACAACATATGATTCGGCCCGAATTTAAAATCCTGCATGTTCTTGTGTCTACATAGGATCTGAGAGCCACTAAAAGTTCCTATTATCTGGTGCCTCAGTATTTCTTCTTTTATTCTCTTTCTTACCTCCGTGGCCCCTTCAGTCTGCCCGAAGTCCTGAGAGTGGTTGGCGGCCTCTCTGCCCTGCCTGCCCTCTTCCTGTCATCACTTCGGGTAACGGGACTGACTGTAGATAGGATAGGAACGAGAAAAGGAGAAAAAGAAAAGGGAAGAGAAGAATATTTATTGCTGTACAAACATCCTCATTTAAAAAAGCAATTATGGAACAAATAGTCCGCCCCTCCGGTGTCACCCTAACCTATCAACTCACCCTTCCCCACACCACTTCTAGTTTGTTTATACACAGTCATGATTTTCAAATGTCTGTAATCACAGAGAAGCTGATGTGGCTCTGTGAGTTCTTCCTATTGACTACTGCCTTGAACATTTCCCAAGTTGCTATGCCACCTTCATAATTATTTTTGCTACTGGTTGTAAACTAGCCCATGAAGTAAAGCATCTCATGATGAAAATCTTAATTTTATTACTGTTGCACATTTAAGTTTATTTTAATAAATAATAACATCACAAATACCTTGTGTATGTAGTCTTCTTTCCCCTTGTAGATTAAAGGAAAAAGTGTTTATAATTTTTTTTTTCTAAAAGCCAGGCAGAGTTTTCTAAATTCCCCACACACTGAGTATTTATCAGCTTTTGCTGACCCATTCTGCTTTATCTTGCTTTATCCTCATGGGATCTTCTGGTCAGTGAGTCAAGGAATTAGCTGCTGTTTCTAATCATGACTTTTTCTATCAACAAGTCTGTCTGAATGTTGTTTCTTGTTCTCTGAAAAGGCCAGAAGAATTCTGTAGATAGCCTGATAGCACTTGCCTCATGACTGTCCACTGTGGAGACACAATCCTGTCTGAAGTGCTAAGAGGAAGTCCACCCAACCGCATGAACGTGCTGCACGGCAGCGTCCCACTCCAGCCCCGGGCACGTGTTGGTTCTTTGACCTCAAGCAGAGATGGTACAGATAGCTGTATCAGTTGGGGTCCAACGAGGAAAATGAGAACGACTCTAAGCATTTAAAACAGAGGACATTTAATATAACGAGGTGGTGACACAGGTAATGGAAAAGCCAAGAAGCCAAACGGGAGTGGTGAGGCAATTGAGAGATCAGTGGAGGCAGGAAGCCACTTCTATCCCTCGGCTGCAGGACAGAGCCAGGGTCATCTGGTAGAAGTTGGGCCCAGCGCACCTGGTCCAACAGTGTCAAAGTCATGGAGGAGGATACGCAACCCTGCTGGAGATGCTATCCAAGGCACAGAGAGACGGGGAGCAGTGCCCTGGCTTCTCCTCCCTCCAGCCTTCCAGTCTCCCCACAATGCTCCTCCTTGGCTGAACCCAGCTGGAAACCAGGTGTCTCAAGAGTCTGGGACACACAACTTGCAGGGGTGAGCACTCCCCACTCCCACCACTCTGCTACCAAGTGAAGTTGGGAAAAGATGAGGAATGAGCCCCAGGGCAAACAAGCAAAGAATAAGTACAAAATCACATTGCCAAATATTCACTCTCCTGTGGAAGTGCTGGACAAGAAAGCAAAAGGGAACTAAATGGTTTGGTTTTAAGTACCCAGATCAGCCATACACAAGTGCGTTGTTAGTTGCAAATGGTACCTCTAGCTACTGTGAGCCAAAAAATGATGTATTGTAGACTATCAGGAGGTCACAGAATCTCTAGGAGCCCAGTGTCAGGCATGGAAGCTGTGGGAGCAGGAGGGAGCACGGTACAAGTTTTGCCGCGGGGAGGAGGAGCTGTTGTTGTGGACGCAGGGCCGGGTCCCTGGGCTCACCCAACAGTCTGTAGCAGACCCCGTGACTGGCCCTCCTCGGGGCTGCCTCTAAGAGCTGATGACTCCAGCCAACTGGAGCCGACCTCCTGTAGAGTGGATTCAACCCTTTTCCTGCCTCCTCCTGGTCTTTACTAAGTCGGAGGCAGCTAAATGCCCAGCCTGTGACATACATCTACACCCCAGCTGCAAAGGAGGCTGGAAGAGAAAGTCTGGCTTCTACTTTGAGGAAAGGGGACTACCATGGAATGAATTTTGTTCCCCTCCCCCCTGCAAAAAATTCCTTTGGTGAAGCCCTAACCCCCAACCTGACTGTTTTTGAAGACTGGGCTTTTAGGGGGTACTTAAGTTTAAATGAAGCCATGAGAGTGGGGTCCCAATCTGATAGGATGGGTGGCCTTACAGGAGGAGGAAAGTAGAAAGAAAGATGTCCCCACACACACACCAAGGAAAGGCCACTGGAGAAGGTGGCCAGGCAGTCTGCCAGCCAGGAATTGAGCTCTTGCCACACCTGATTGTGCTGGCACTCTGATCTCAGAATTTTAGCCTCCAGAACCATGAGAGAATGCGTTTCTGTTGTGGAAGCCACCTGGTCCGTGGTCTTTTGTTATGGCAGCCCGAGCAGACTGAGACAAGGACTCAATGAGGGAAACCCAAGTTCACCAAAGGAAGAGTGTTCACAAGATGTTGAGTGGCCACGCATGGGATAAATGTCCACTACATCCACATCACCAACTTGTGTTTCCTACAGAATGTTATCAGCTCTTGCCACCCTTTTGACCATGAAAAAGGGTACAAGTAAGAGGGTTGGTGGTACAGCTGCTGAGATAGTACCGTGCCAGGGCCCCTGCCACATGAGAAGGCTGGTTCCTCTTGTGCCCCAGACCTGCTGGGGGCAAATCTGCAGCCCTTGGCCATGTGCTAGCTCTGTCTTCTGATGGGGTCACACCAGGGAAACTAGGCTTTACCAAATCTTATCACGAGAAAGGAGCTTAGAGAATACACTGCCTCTTTTCCGCCCAGTGCCAGATCCTTCCAGGTCTTCTAACAGCTCTAGTTGTTACGAAGATTGTCTTTTCCTAATTGCTGTTGATATTCCTGCAAGGAGACTCTTCTTCCACAAATTCAAAATTAAAGGAACAACTAACAAAGAAGGTGTAAGAGTGGGCCCCACTCAGGGGCAAGTGTTAAAAGGACAGAGCCAGGGTCATCCCCGGGCAAGCTATCTCAGGAGCATCTCGTTTTCGAGGAGTATCGGACAACCTTTCATTCATTTCACTTGAGATTACGTTCCAGTGGAGTAAGACTGCCTGAGTTATTTTTGTAGTAACCACTAATGGAGTGTCCACTGATGTGTCTTTTATGGCATTAGGTTCTGGGAATAAAAAGTTGAATAAGATATCATTCTTCCTCTCTGAAAATGCACAGGGTGGTAAGAAAGGCAAGCATCGAGATCACTGGCATGTAAGTATAAGAAATACAAAACAAAAATGAGCAAAACATGATGAGAGCCTGTAGGAGGGAGCAACTAACTCTGGAGGGGCCCAGAGAGGGTTTCAAAGACAAGGGGCATTTGGGGATGACATGGAGAGGGCCTGAGGGTGTGTCCAAGTCTTCTATTGAGAGAAGAGTTGGACACAGCCACTGTGGTTTCTCGGGGATGAAGCTAGGTAAGCTGGGGCAGTGTACCAAGGTGATGCTTGAGTAAAAGAGTTTCTCCAATAAAGGAAAAATTAAAACGGAGACTCAGGGCCTGAATCTGGAGTTGCTGGTATGAGTAGGTGTGTCTTCCCTAGGCTGATCTTTAGAGGTTATTGAAAGAGACTCCTTATTCCTTTCTCCCACCTCAAAAACAAACATGCTACCTACAGTCTCTGCCACATCCACTCCACTCCGCTGTTGTAGTACCAGAACAGCTACAGATGGTCCATAGATGAGTGAGTCTGGCTGTGTACCCATAAAACTTTATTTATAAAACATTGCAGAGCCAAAACAGTGACAGACGGTCCACAGATGAGTGAGTCTGGCTGTGTACCCATAAAACTTTATTTATAAAGCATTGAAGAGCCAAAACAGCCACAGACGGTCCCTAGATGAGTGAGTCTGGCTGTGTACCCATAAAACTATTTATAAAGCGTCTGGATTTGGCCCAAGGGTCATGCTTTGCCAACCCCAGCTCTACGGGATCAGATCTGAAAATGCAGTCATCATTTACTCCTGGTTTGTGATTTAAGGTCTGTTTTGAGGTTGTGTCTGCAGGTCCTGGGGAAGGGCACTGGCGGGGGTGGGGGTAGGGCTCAGGAAGGAAAGTGAGGCGCAGTTCGGAGAGGTCTTAGCTCTAGGGAGGAGAGGGCCAAGGTGGAAGGCAGGCCCCACTCATTCTTCCTCACGGAGCGCCTCCTGGCCACCAGCCTGCTGTCTCACTGCGGCTCCAAACTGACTGCCTGTGTCCAGGCCAGCTGCTGCTAGGCAGGAGCTCATCCCCGAGGTGACTGTGCACAGGATAATTTATATTTTGGGGTAAACCCACCTCAAGCTCCTTTGAGATGAAAGAGTCTACATAAAACTGAGTTATGACCCTGCTTAATGGGAGCACTGCTGAGTTTTTCCAAAAGTGGAGTTAAACCCCTCTGGCATCTGTGAAGGGCTGGCAGTAAAGGACTCTGGCCATTTCGGCAGCTCTAGTTTTTGCAGTTGATCTGTGTGTGATAAATCATTCTCCTCCTCTGAGTCCAAGGCGGCATTTGTATTTGCCAAGACACTAAGGAGGAAGATCTCCAACTGGTCTAAGCTGAGGCTGGATCTTTGCTTTTTTTTAAGTTGTTTGGGAAGTGAGAACACATACACATGTTCACACTCACACTCACTCACACTCACTCACACTCACTCACACTCACTCACACTCACACATGTTAAGCTCTCATAATAACATATTCCAGAATAGCTCTCCCCTTACCCTGTAACTTCACATGGATTGTCAGCCACGACACTGGTTTTGTTTCCTCACAAAAGACGTGACTCGGTTATGCTCCTTTGACATCCTGTACATTTTAACCCCCAGAAGACTCTTTTTTGGGGGGAGCAAAGCTGTCTCCAGGTGACCCCGTCTCCAGCGGACGCCCAGGGCTCCTCGGACCAGCTCTGTGCCGGGCTGCCCCTCAGACAGTATCAGACAGGGCATACCAACGTGTCTTTTTTTAGAAAAGACCGTAAGTGTCTTATCTTACTCCTTTGGAATTTTCCACAGTTATTTAACCTCTAGTTTAGGAAAAGTGGGTTTGAGGGTTCTTCAAATTGTCACTGAGCGCTTACATCAGATCTGCGAGCTTATTTCACTTGAGGTGGATGGCGCTCCTGCTTGCCAACCTACCTCATTTCCATCTCTCCTCCCTACTGACTAGAAACCTTGTGGTTAAAATAACACACAGCCTCTATTCACAGCTCCAACTTAGAGCTGCTTATCGGAGGCAGCTTTGGGATTTAAGGAAGTCTCAAGAAGATGCTCTCGAGTTGCTTTCTCAATATTCAATGTTAGACTCTCGGGAAGAAAGCAGGGATCTGGTCAGGTAAAGAGCTTCTTTTCTTTTTCATGGTTTTGTTGCGGGGGGGGGGGCTGATGAAGATCCTTGTGTCCGTCGGCGTTGGAAGGAGCCCACTGCTTTCTAGCTTTTGACACTTGAACGGGGCTTGTGTCTGTTTCTCTGCAAGGGGAGTAAAGTGTGACCTGGGAATCGCTCAGAGAAAAATGCAGTGGTGATTCTCTGTTGGCGGAGAGAGAGGGCTGGGGCTTTGGGGGGATAGATGTGCTTCCTTGGTGGAGCAACAAACCACCTTTGGGCGTGTGCAGGTCATGAAAATAGGAAACAGTAGTTGGGTTGGTCTTACTCGCTCGGTGTAGCGTCTGGAGGTAGGTTGCGTGAGCGGCATGCCCCGCAGCAGTGCCCAGCCCTATCTGGGCATCACATCTTCTTACCAAATGGAACTAAACTGATTCACCTTCCCTTGCTGCTTTCTCCTCGAGTAGTTGGGTGCCACCATGCCCTGTCTATCTCCCACCTCTAAATTGTTGTGAAGTGTAGCTCTGCTATCTCATTTTTAAATATATTTAAACTCATGTCTTTCTCTGGTGGTAGAACATTAAAGATTTGTCTTACATCTTTTGTAAAATGTATTAACATTTTCCTTGAACACCTGTAACTATGGCATCTGGAAATAAAATAACTCATTTGTAGAGTGAGCCATTTTTTTGGAAGAATTTGCCACCACCCCTCCGGGTCTTTCTTCAACTATGCATTTTTTTTTTCAAACATTTATGCCTATGAAATATTTCAATATATCCCACCCTGGCTGGACCAGGTGTTTGCTTACTGATCTCTCTCTCTCCCTCTCTCCCTCTCCCTCCCTCCCTTCCTGTTTTCCCCTCCCTCCTAGATCATGTTTCCCTTTATGTTTTAATTTGAAGAAAATTATATTCCTATTTGGTGATAGAGCCAAATCAATCAATCAGTCAATCAATCCCTGGTCAGTCAAACATTTATTCAAGTGTGATAGATATGGTCTGTATTGCAATAGGCACCAGGGCTGGGGGAAAGTAAATACCATCGCCATGTTTATTGTATATTTTGACTCCTCTGTACAGTAAATAATTAGCAGATACTATCAGTACAAACTGAAGTGCTAAATTTCAAACTTTGGATTGTGGGAAACGTCGAAGTAATGACACGGCCGCCATTCCCGAGAGCTCACGACGCACCAGGTACTAAGCTCAGCACTTTGTACTCATCTTGCTTCACTGTTCTCTCGACAGCCCTCATGTTACAGGGCCGGAAACTGAAGCCTAGAGAGGTGCTGATGCCCCGCCTCATGCGGCTGCTAAGCAGTAGACTATGCTCGAAGCCTCAGGCCTGCTGGTGCTCAGGCTCTGGCAGGCATCAGAAAACGTGTGCGAGAAGTGGTCCGCGGCTGGGCCGCAAACGGTTGTGCAGCCTCCAAGGGGCCGGAAAGAGCAGTTCCGTGGGCGAGAGGGTGGGGGGCAGGGGGGAGGGTCGGCGTGGCTGGGGGCCCGCGCAGCAGTGCCGGCGGGGATGGGAGGCTCAGGGCCGGGCTAGGTCGGGAGAGGCAGAGGTGCTGGGCACAGAAGGAGCCTTGTGCTGTCGGCCCGAGGAATGAAACGAGGAAGGGGGTCTGATCACGGGAATACTGCTCAGAGCCCACCACAGGCTTTGCGGCTCCCTGCCTTTCCCGGTAACTTGCGAGGCTCAAACCCTCCTGCCTCGGCTCTCAGATAGGCTTCTCCCTCATCTGAGAGGTCTCCTTGACTTTCCTGTTCAAGGAGCAGCCTGTGACCACCCCTATTTGCTTCTTGTTGTGGTGAAAGAGACATATCATAAAATCTACCTTTTTAACCATTTTCAAAGTGTACAATTAAGTGGTATTTAGTAACTTCATGACGTCGGGCAACCATCACCACCATCTAGTTCCAGGTAATGTGGCCGTCATCACAAAGGGATATCCTATACCCTTTAAATCCTATATCTGGTCCCCATTCTCCCAGTCCCCCAGGCCCTGACCCCCAAACCACTGATCTGCTTTCTGTCTCTGTGGGTCTGCCTATTCTGGACATTTCATATAGACAGAATCATACAATATGGACTTTTGGATCTGGCTTCTTCCTCTTAGCATAATGTTTTCAAGGTTCATCCATAACGTGTGTTATGTACGTAGCATGAATCAGCACTTCATGCCTTTTTATGGTGGAGTGGTATTCCATTGTCTACGTATGTCACATTTTGCTCACCCATTCAGCATTTGATGGACATTTTGAGTTTCAACTACTGTGAACAGTGCTGCTGTGACATGCATGGGCAAGGTTTTGTTTGAACACATGTTTTCAATTTTTTTGGGTGAGTATGTAGGAGTGGAATTGCTAGGTCACATGGTAACTCTATGTTAAGCTTTGTGAGGAGCTGCCAAACCATATCCCACAGCAGCTGCACCATTTCACCTTCCCACCACCATGGATGAGGGCTGCAGTGTCCTCACATCCCCGCCAACATTGGTGACTTTCTATTTTTATTTTATTACAGCCGCTCTGGTGGGTGTGAAGTGCTGTGTCGTTGTGGTTTTGATTTGCATTTCCCTGATGATACTGAGTATTTTTTCATGTGTTTGTTGGCCATTTGTCCCGTTCAATTTTTATTCCCTTTATTTGGCTCTATTCGTTTTTTTTAAAGATTTTATTTATTTATTTATTTGAGAGAGAGAGAGAGAGAGAGAGAGAGAGAGAGAGCATGAGTTGGGGGAGGTACAGAGGGAGAGGGAGAAACAGGCTCCCCACTGAGCAAGGAGCCCAATGCGGGGCTCGATCCCAGGACCCTGAAATCATGACCTGAGCCAAAGGCAGACGCTTAACCGACTGAGCCAGCCAGGCGCCCCTCCTTGGCTCTATTCTTGATACATAAGTCCTACAATTTACCTCTTCTTGTCACATTCCATGTTTATTTACTTTCTATCTCTCCTGTGACTGAGTAATCTCCATGAGGCAGGGACAATGTGTGTTTTGTTCATTATTGTATCTCAGTTCCTAAGACAGGCTTGGGTATTGCAGGGACTCAGTATGTATTTGCAGAATAACTGAAGATCAAATTATGGCTATTGCCCCTCCTCCCTGCTGGTGGGTCAACAGAGGGGGCAGCATGGTGAGGGGAGAACACAGCTGGTCTGTACATCAGCCCTGACCATGCTTGCACCCTCCCTACCCCCAGCCCAGGTTGCCAGAGCAATAATGCCCTTCTGCCATCCATCCAGCCCTTGGACTGTGGGGAGAGAAGTGGGAGCAGCAAAGTAGTTACAGAGATAATCAAGGTTGAGGTCGTGAGAGCCAGAGCTAAGGCAGCAGCAAGGAGAACAGAGTGGGAGGAATACATAGGAGGGGGGATATTTAAAGAAAAATCAGTAAAACTCAATGACTGGCTGAAATGTCAATCAAGGTAACTTCAAATTTTGAACTTGGAAGGTTGGGAGATCGGTGGCACCATTAACGGTGAAAGGAAGTTGGGAGAAGGAGTGTCTGGGAGCAGGGGAAAGGAGCCGTGCTCTCCACTGAGTTTAAGAAGACGAGATCTTGCATGCCCGGGTGGCGGTGGCAGACACAGCCCTGGTGCTGGAAGGGGAGAGCCGGACTTAAGGACACCAGAATGGAGATCCTGGCTTGATAGTGATTGTGAAGCATCCAGGACATCAGTAAAACTCAGAGAACGGACAGAGCTTCAGAGGGAGGGGAGAGAGACACGGAAAAGGAGGGCAAACACGGAAGTGCCCCTATGGTGAGGATGGGTAGAAGGAGAGGGGGTGAGCAAAGGAAAGAGGGGCAGGGGAAAGGGCAAGGGAGAAAGCCAGAGTTCGGGGATGTCGGAGTGGAAGAGAGGAAAAGAGGGGAGGTTGGACACAGATGAGGGAGCACAACAAAGGAAATGGGGGGGTGAGGGAGGTGGGGAGGAAGTAGTGAGGGGTTGGTATTCCAGAATACTTTCTACCTGTTCAGAAACAAGAAAGAGGGAGAGGTGGAGAACAGGGAGATTTGGCAATTGACTTGTGTCCACCTTCTTTCCCTGCCTCTGCTGCCCCCACACCCATCTCCCCAAACATGCTGAAACCAGCCTCACCTAATGACCTGCAGTCCAAGACCTTCCAGGTGAAAGGTTGTTCATGAGTCAAGTCCAGACTTTCATTCAGAGAGTTTGTAAGGATATCCTGAGACAGGAAGACTTTGAAGCCTAACATGGCTTCTTTGTCTCTCGGAGCGAAGTTCTACTGTGCCCATGGGTATTCTCTGCACTCTGTGGAGCCGTGGTAGAGCCTGACCTCAGTGCACATGACAGGAAGTATCTAAAGATCCCTGAGAGCAGGCATGTGAGAGAGGCAGCCTGGGGAAGAATAATGGTGCTCGGCCCCTGGAGGATGGTGGGAGAGCAGCTCAGAGATCCTCTGTCTACAGCTCTGGCTCAGGCATTTCAGCTGGACAAGTTGGGCCAAGGACTCCAAGCTCGGCTGCATCCAGATTCAGGGTGAAAAAATATCTACTCCTAAAGTGTTAAGTGGGGAGCAGGTTATGGGAACTTGCCAAAAGCATGTGCAAGCTGATTTCCTTTTTTAATGTTGAGAACATGGGAGTTTTCTCTTCCATCAAAATGTAGGCTGACCTGTATTTATGAAGAAGGCACTTAATACCCAGGATGGAAAACGCTGACTTGGGGAAGAGCATTTAGTGGCAGAAATCTCCTCTCACAGACTCCATGGAAACTCCAGTGAGGGGAGGTTCCCTACCATCCTTCCCTGCTTGTGAAGGGACTGAATTGTTGGCCATTGTGAGGAACTGAATGCTAGGGACAACGGTGTACCTTGGTGTCTTTGTGAGCCTCTCACTTTGAATGTATAATATTGTTCCATGCCTGGAGTCTTGCTGATAAAATTTTCATGTCTCCATTGCAAAGCAGAGTTCACTAATCCTAAGGTTGGATGCCTATACTTCTCTGGCTCCAAGCCCAAATAAAGAGGAATCTTCTGAAAGCCAAGTCCATTGTACTGACACTCCAAGATAGCCACCCCCTATGTGACCACTCTTATCACAAAATATATCAAAGATCTGTGGCCCAATGGATTCATCCCAATTAACCCTTTGTGCTGCTGCAGACCCCACAGTGACCAAATTCCACAGAATGCCCTGCTTTTATCTGATGCACCCTTCCCTGGTGGAAAACATCTGTTTAAAATCATAGATGGTATTTAAAGCATCACCTGGAATAACGGTTTTAATGTTCTGGAATTGTGTTGGAACAGAAATACTGGCTGGGGTCTTAGTGCCCTAGGATGTTGTGTCCTAAAGGGAATGATGTGTCCCTTCCTGGATGTTGTCACGAGGACATAAGTGAGGAGAAGGGTTAGCACAGCTGGGTTGATGCTGGGTCTGAGACGTTTCAGGAGATACGATGGAAAACCACCGTGGTGGACTTTTGCACATAAATGGTAAAAATCAGCCTTTGATCTTTTATGTTTATCAAAAGCAGTAAGGTCAATTAATGCCAATACTCATTTCTAATGGCAGATGATTAACATAAAACAGCCACCCCACGGGCTTTGAAAAGTATTATATGAATTATTTTATAATAGTCTTACCTTCCTGATTCTTAATTTTCTTAAATATAAAATTATATTTATGATTTCAGCACATACAAACTGAAGGTGAGGAATTGGGCCAGAAAACTGGCAGAAGGAGCCCCTTAGGGGTTAGATGTCACCCGCAATACGGGGCTGGTGATAAGCATAGTGAAGCTCAGCTTTTGTCTTCTTTTTTTTTTTTTTTTTTAAAGATTTTATTTATTTATTTGAGAGAGAGAATGAGATAGAGAGAGAGCATGAGAGGGGAGAGGGTCAGAGGGAGAAGCAGACTCCCCGCTGAGCAGGGAGCCCGATGCGGGACTCGATCCGGGGACTCCAGGATCATGACCTGAGCCGAAGGCAGTTGCTTAACCAACTGAGCCACCCAGGCGCCCCTCAGCTTTTGTCTTCTTGTCATGCTTTTTTGATACCAGCTATAAAAGGTGTCTAAAAATTATTTTCACCTCTTCCCTGGGTAGTCCTTAACAAAATCATTGCCAACTAAAGTTAGCAAGCCAGGGCAATATAGCCCTGCCATTAAGAGGGTGGATTTAGAAATAGAACCCACTTGGTTGGTTCTCCAATCTGCCTCTTTCTAGCACATTAACTTCCCTAGGCTTCAGTTTCCTGATCTGTAAAATCAAAATAATAAAAGCTCCTAGCCCTCAGGAATGTTATGACAATTAAGTAAGCTAATGTATGCAAAGCTCTTAGCACCTTCAATCAATGTTAACTATTATTATCGCAGGTAACACGTGAATAACCGAATGAGCTGCCATCTTTTAGCCAACCGCCAGCCTGCCTCTCTTCCCTCCTAGGAGTTTAGTCAGAAAGCACAGCTCTGATGAAGTGGTTCCTCTGCTCAAAACCGGGGAAGGAATCAAGTCCCCAGCCCTGCAGTGTGCCCTGGGCGGGCTGGGGGGTGGGAGGGCCCTCATGAAGGTGCTTCATTCTCTCTTCCCACCAGCAGCCCTCTCCAGCCCTGTGAGCCTTAGACTCCAGGACCCCGAAAGTCACAGCCCTTTCCTGAAGGAGCCCTATGCTCCAAGGCCTCTGTGGGTGAGCTCCCTATTCCCTCATTCCTGGTGCCCTTTCCTCCCATCTCTGCCTGGGAGCTAGTTCCAGTCAGGACCAGTCAAGCGGGAGGTCATTTCTTTTGGGCCGTTTCCATGAGACTTTGCACCTTTACTGTAGCACCAGCCATGCTCACTTTGAATTTATATCTCCTGTGTTACACAGCAAGCTCCTTGAAACCTGGAACAAGATCTTGTTCATTTTTATGCTTCCTGTGGTACTTTGCATGCCATTTTGCACATAACCAAACAACAGAAAACGTTGGTTGAATTGAATTGAAACGTTGATTGTTTAATTATAGGTCATTCCAGTCACAATAGAGAAGAAGAAGCTGGTTTGGTGTTAAAAGAACTGGATATTTAAGTATGTGTGTGTGCAGATGTGTAGATGTGTGTGGATATACACTCCTCATCTGTGAAATAGACGTATGACGTGTGAAGTTCCTTCCAGCTCTGAATCTATGGATCCGAGTTATTGGCTTTCCTAGCTTTACCATACACCTCTAAATATTATGGCAAAAGCATACCCGGGGCTCTGCCGTCTAGAGCCACGGGAAGTTGACTAGGCAGGAGGTGAGTCACCAAGAGTGGTCTGGAGGGTGGTGGGCCAGCTCACCCTCCGGCCCAGTTGGCCTTCCCCTGACAGGGGCCACAGTGGAATTGGCTCATTATTTCAGTCCTACTTCTGAAGTCAGAATGGGGCAGATTTTCTCTTCTCCACTGTACCACTTCACAAACATATGAGTACTTTGCCCACAAGTAGACACCCCATAAATGTCTCTTGAGTGAATGAGCGGATAATCTTTCCTTTCATCCAATAACAATAACAACAACAATAATTTTAAATACATTTACAACAGGAGTCTGTGCTGAAAAGCAAAGCCACGATTTCCACGGAGTAATGAATCCTCCTCTATACATTATACATATATAAGCTCACTTAACTGTCACAACATGCAGGTGGGTTGGGAGCTACAACTTTAGACTTTTTGTCATTGTATGTAGCCATGATCGTGTAACGTTATTTGTTGAGCTTATCACTATGTAAAGTATCTTATGCTCATGTTTACTATATTTCTCCTTGTAAAATGTAATCTCCATGAAGATAGGGATCTTTTCCCCCATTTTATTCATTGCTGTTTCCTTAGCACAGTGCCAGGCACATAGGAGATGCTCAGTAAATACTTGCTAAAGACAATTGTAATTTATATTAAGAATGTGGTACTAAATAAGCTTTATGAAAAAGAGAAAATCAGTTAACCAGTGAAGGTAGCTCATTCTGAAAAAGAGAATGAAGCCTAAAGTTGATTGGGTCCAGGGAGGAGGCGGTTAGGACTGATGGAAGTTTTTTTGTTTATTTGTTTGTTTTTGCCCCTGATTTCTTCGGGGGGGGGGAACTGGAATGAGATAAAAAATGGGAAGCTGGGAACCCCCCTGAAGGCTTTGGAAATGATTATCTGAGACCTTTCTTTTGTAATGTTGTTTTACATTTCGAAGGGAGGGAGTAAGAAGAATTGGGGATAATTATAGGTTTCACTTTCCCCACTTTTTAAAACTTCGAAGGACAAGAATAAAAACTAGGCAGATTGGAAATTCAGAGGAAGTCTACGGAAGAGATCACAGAAAAAGTCCGGGTGGAGAATAAACTAAAAATCGCAAAAGACAACACACCTCTCCTGGCAGAAAGACAGCAAACGAGGAGTTCAGAGGCTACCAGTGAAATCAAGTGAAGGAAACAGTGGGAGGAAAAATCCAGAAAATGCATCGTTAAGGAAAGCAGCACAGATGCTGTTCAGCTTGCCAGCACGCGAGCCAACTGTTTAAAGGAAACAGGAAGCTTTGGGGGCGAAGGTAGTAAGTGGAGCAAATAAGGGAGCTGTGGATGGAATTTTTAGGCTGGAGATTTCATGATGAAAAGTTATGGACAGTAAGAACTTTGGCATGGTGGTTAAAGGGATGAGTCATTCCAGAGACTGAAGAGGCTTTATAAAAAAAGATGTGAACATATTAGGAGTTGGAGGACACTTGTCACACGAAACATCTTACAAACAAACCAGAATTCACTCATTCTTTCATTTAGCATTTATTAAGCATCAGCCCGCTACTGGGGATGCAAAGGTGGATGAAGCAGGCCAAACACAATCCCTGCTTCTTGGGGTTTACAAATGGATAAATCAGATAGTCTCACTGATGAATATATATGTTCAAGCAGGTGTTCCGGGCAAAGGAGTTCAGATGGAAGCGTGGACACCAAAGGAGCCAGGTCTGCATGGGCTGGGGAGGGGGTGGCGGTGTAAGTGGGCTTTCCAACAAGTGGCATTTGAACTGGGATCTGGAGTGGGAGAGGAAGGAGGTTGGGTGGAAGGATCCTTCTAGATAGAGGGAACAGCGCGTGCAAAGCCCTATGGAAGAAGGCTCATGGCACCTTCAGGAAATAGAAGGTGCTAGAGAACAAAGAGTCAGGAGGGTGCGATGAAGTGAGGTGGGAGGGGCCGACAAAGCCACATCTGGTGGCCCAGGGAGTCATGGTCACTCTCTGGGGTTTCATCCCAAGAGCAGGAGGACATCATAGGGAGCTATGATTTCTTCCTTATGGGAGGAATGAGATTCCCCCGGTAGCTGGACTTCTCCAATAACCAAAACTCACCCATTGGTGTGCCAAAACTGCCTATATTTTTCCCACCTTTGATGGACAAAGGTCTTGGATGAGGCTTGCTCATTTTCTATCCTTCCCAAGGCTTATGTCCCTGAACGCTTCGCATTTTCTCGATGGTGCAACACATCAAAGACTGTACTTTTGAGGCATAAAAGCTGCTTGTCCTTATGCTCAGTAAGCCCAGACTATTTTTTCTTTGAATCCTGGTCTGGTTGTGACCTTTTTCAATTCCAGGGGCTGCCATTGTGTCTGCCTCACTCTCTAATGCCCCAGTCTGTTGTGCAACGAAGAATCAGAGAAGCAAATCAGGAGGCTTCAGTTCAGCCTGAGTACATGGGCTTCGTGGCTCCCTGGGTGCATTTTGGGTATCCTCCTGTGTGCACTGATGCTCCAAATGGCAGGGCGGCTGGAATGGGCTTCAGCTGGGGGCTTAGGGCTGTGCTGTACAATACTAGGTAGCAACCGCCACACGCGGATTTAAATGTAATTAGTTAACACTGAATAAAGTTAAGAATTCAGGCCTTCATCTCATTAACCACGTTTCAAGGGCTTGATGGCCACCATATGAGACAGCACAAATCCGAATGCTTCTATTATCGCAGAAAGTTGAATGGAGCAGTACTATCTCAAGATGTTGGCAGAGAGCAGGAACCAGACCATCTACACTATTGTCATTAATATTTTTAAACATCTATCTAATGGTGACTCTAGACACGGACAAAATGCAGAACTGGATGTGGCCCTTCTTGTGCCTCCAAGTGAAAAAAATACAACCCGCAAATTATTCCTTTCAGAATTGTTATAATTACTGTAATGCTATTGAAGAAATGCTTGGAGATCTGCTATTTCCAACAGAGCAATGGACTCAAAGCTCATTAAAATTCTACAGTTGCTCCCTGGAAAATCTGAGCTCTTGCTCGGTTCACCTTCCCACAGTGTCTCCAAATAGACACACGTTGCACGCATGTCATGCAGCCTTAATGATCTGTTTGAGAAATTCCATGACACCACCTGAGCTTCTGTCAGTTTATACCCCAACCTCAGGAAACCAGGTACATTCAGGAACCTGAGACCTTGGCACAAGTTGATGCTCATTAAAAAAAAAAAAAAAAAAAAATCATCAGCTTGTTGAACTGATGAGCTAGTTATCCTATGTTCTGAGCTCAGAATAGCAAATGAAGAAGAAATAGATCGAAGATATTCTGGCTGAATGTTATATAAAAGTCATGTCAAGGTGTGATGAATAATGCATTAGAGATTCCTTGATTTTCATTATGTGCCAGCTTGAGAATGTGGTCTGTGCCCAGAGGTTTCCATAACCATCACAATCATAATGACATGTATACAGGATCCCTAATCCCTGTGACAACTCTGTAGGATAGGTAGCATTCTCATGGAACAGATGAGGAAAGGGGTTCAGGGAGATGGGTGTTTGGTGGCACAGCGGGAGTCGGGCTCTAAGTGGATGTGACTTGTATGCCCTCAGGGCCAGCCAGCGCCCCCCCGCCCCGCCCACCCCGCCCCGAGCTGCTCTGCTCCCAGCTGCACCCTCCCCTGTCTCCTGGGAGGTGGGTTAGGAAAATGCACGCACCAAGGCAGACTGACAGGAAAAGGAGGCCTTTCTGGTCCAGGCAGCTCGAATCTTTCCAGAAGCTTCTCCTCCTTGTAGTTCCTCAGGTGATGGTGTGACTTGTGTGCACTGAACCTTAGCTTTTACTGACAGTGAAAGAAAAAAGTGGAACACAGCGTTCTTTTTCTGACTGTTGTCAGCTGACTCAACATGACATGAGTTTCAGAGAGAAGTTCCACTTTATTTAAAAGTGAACAAATGAGCAAACAGAAACAAACACACCTGAAAAAAAAAATTCTCCAGGATGAATGCGAACAGCCTATCGCTTGCTAATTTGGCCATTTGTCATAACCACTGCTTCCGGTGGAATGTATTGCCCAAGGCAAGGCTGGGGTTTTTGGGTTTTGTAAGGTCTCTCCCCTAGAGAACCTCAGCTACTAACCTGAGTGGCTCATAAATATTTTCTGAGCACCTGTCCTGTGTCGGGCACTCAGGATCCAGGGATGAGTGAGATGCAGTCCTTGCCCAAGAGGGGTCTGTGGTCTGGCCTGGGAGAGCCATAGGTCGGCAAATAATTAAAACATAGCAGGATAAATGTTATGATACCAGTACCTAAGAAGTGCAGAAGATTTGAGTACTAAATGCATACTTTCAACCTCAAATCCCAAGTTAGGGAAGGCTGGATGGGGATGCAAGCTTAGAGAACGGACAAGCTAGGAGCAGGCTATAGGCTATGGTAAGTGCTGAGCAATCCAGACAAGGCGCCTGGGACACAGGCACCCATTACGGAGGCCACAGGGGAGGGTGGCCCAGGACCTAATTTAGAATGATGATCTTATAAACCACAGTTCACTCAGGGATAGAATCAACTTAATAATTGACTAGTAAATATCTATCAGTGATACTGAATGAGGGCTGAGATCAGATAGTAACTTCAACAGATAAGAGTCACGGGCTCATCCATCGGGCAACATTGGGAACTGCAAGTTCGAGGCAGGAGAGAAGAAATGGGGCATGGACCAGGGAGGGACCCAGAGTTCTAGGGCACAAAGAAAGGACATAAAAGTTTTGCCCAAGGCCACGGGGAAAAGGATGAAATGATCAGAGGGACTCAGCATCACAGCATAGTCTACGATGCACCGGCCCGAGCTCACCCGGACTGAAGTCTGAAACGCTGGGTCCAACATCCTCCTCAGACAATCTGAATGGACTTTACCTCTGCTGAGCACTAGATGCTCTCCTTTGCACTCCTGAACGAGGGACTCTGTAGGCTCGTTTTCAGAGAGAGTGTGGGAGGCAGAAAAGATGGGAAACTACCCCACACCTCAGTGAGATCCGGGAGAGAGAAATTCGTGATGAAAAGCAGAGAACGGGCAGGCTACATCTGTGACGCGTGGGCCAGAAGGAAAGGGGGTAGGAGTGGGTGGCTGGCCTTTACGAAGGCCAGGATGGCGTCTAGCTAGCTTACAGCAGGCAGAAACCCAATGTCTTTTCATAAGACCGCCCTCCATCTCCCCCAGGACTGCACGAGGGAGGGTGTAGGTGACAGCAAATCTCCTGTGCCTTCAACAAGAAGGTGAATATTCTATATAGCCGCTGGGGCAGCGACAGAACCCCACAGCACCGGGGAGTCTGACTTGTCCCAATATGTCCCATATTTCTCAGCATTCCCTCCCCCCTCCACACTTCATGAGTTTCCCTCTCAGCTTCAATACGAGTGGTGACGATGCAGGAAGGCCAGTTCCTGATGACTTCCTATAGCGACCCTATAAGCAGCATCATGTCCTTCCCTTTCGTATGGCAGGTGCCACCTCACTCTCACTGAGTCCCTGGGGCCCAGCAAAGTGCCACACAAGACAGACAGCACCAGGGAAGTCCCCTCCCTCTATAATAAGATGCCCACGCTCTCAGGCGGGGGCCTAATTATGGCAAGCAATAGCCAATAAACCGATATCCTACACAACCAACGAGTTTAGAGTTTACTTCCGAGATGCTTATGGAAGAACCTTGACCTCCAAGTAGTTGCTGCATCCCGAAGCCATCCTCTGTCCCTGGGGCTCCCTCAGGTCTAGGGCTGCCACCAGACTTAAGGCCCGAGGGGCAGAGTACTGCCCTGATCATCCAAGAGGGTCTCATACCAGGGGCTGGAGTTCAGCAGGAACTCAGGGATGCAAGGCCCTGAGCCATCCTACCTGCCGATATTCCTTATTGACTCAGCATCCTGTCCAGCCCCTTTGTCCGTTCATCCTGCTACCTGAAGGGACCAGCTGCGGGCCTTATGTCCGTCTCACACGTCTCCACAGGCAGCTTGTATGCACCAACGATTTCACTGAGTTGCCAACTCCAAATGACCCAAAGTGATGTGGGTGTCCAGATGTGACGAACAATGGGCTAGTGAGCAGAGCTAATATGTGGGCACCAAAAAGTCGGTCTAGAATGAGCACACCATTGGGATCTACACGGAGAAATTAGGAGACCACCTGTGGGCTTTGTCAACATTTAAAGCATGCGCAGCGTGAGTGACACCTTAGTTTCGGCTGAAGGCACATTCTTTTTATTATTCAGTCTCAGGATGTATATCAGAGGACAGGCCTTTCACATCTCAAAATCGGGAAGTGCAGTAGACTTAACATCCGGGACTTTGGCATATCTGCACATATGACGTTGAATTCCTTCTACAGTATATCCTTTTCATTATTTTTTAATTTCTCATAAATGCCTATTTCCTGGCTGAAACTCACGGCTTACTTAGGGCATTTTGCATTCTTTCCATTTTCAAAATCAGCATATGTAGTTGGCTTTCTTTACAGACCCTTTTCCGTAACAGAATACTTTCTGGAACACCTCACAAGAGTTACTGAGCTAGGGGCACCTTGGTGGTGCAGTCTGTTGAGTCCAACTCTTGGTTTCAGCTCAGGTCATAATCTCGGGGTCATGAGTGCAGAGTCTGCTTGAGATGCTCTCTCCCTCTGCCCCTCCAGCTCGTGTTCCCTCTCTCCCTAAAATACATAAATAAATCATAAAAAAAAAAGTTAGTAGAAACATGGTGAAACCTGAGTTGAAATGCAGACGCTAAGCAGTAGGCTAAGCTCATCACCAGCTAAATGGCTTGCCCTCACCCCACACAATTGCTCTCAGACCATTCTAGTGCCTCAGCAGCAGAACAAATTATTACAGGTCACAGGCTTTCGGGGTCGTTCACAGAGAGTCAAAACCGGGAACAGTCCAGCTACAAAGGCCCAGCAGCCAACGAGCTGGCTCTGGCCCTGCTATTAATCCTGCCCTCAGGAAGGGAAAGGCTTCTTTCTTGAAGCCTTGGACCACTCCCTGTGGGGGCTGTGTGACACACAGCACTGGGCTCTGTGCTCAGAGGTGAGGCTTTCGCTCAGGATATTGGCCATGGGTGCAGGTGTCCATGAGGAGAGCCCTCAGGTGTCTCTTCCCTCAGGTTGGCCTGCTGGCTCCTGGGGGGAAGGATAGGGGAGGGCGGGGGGTTGGTGATAGTTTTGGCAACTGTGGAGGCTCCCAGCTTCTCTGCCCCACCTGCCACCATAAGCCAGGAGCTGCGGTTCGGCCCTGCCAGGCAAATATGGGTCTTTGGCCCTTCCTGCTGTCATGGCCCTGCTCGGACCCCCACATTTCCATTCCCCAATCTCCGCCCCTGCCCTTATTTCCACTCTCCGCTCACCTTTCTCCTTCCAGAGGATCTCTCTGTGTCACAGAAAAGGGACTCTGTGATTGTGGACCGAAAGGAGGGTGAGGAGAACTTGAATATAGTTTAGAAAATGGTTATTGCCATCATGAGGAAATTCAAATATCTTTCTATGCCTTTCCACCTTCTTAACTCCTACACCCGTCCCAGACAATTTGACGTCAGTTCCCATGTGTTAGCACCCCCGCCTTCTGACAGGAACTTCCTTGAAAGATAAATTTAAGCAGAAATTCCATTATGCCATTAGAATCTCATCCAGAATCGCATTTATTTTTGAAAAGTTTTTTCTTAGCGCTGTTTAGTGATCTTTTAATTATGCCAAACAACTGTCAGAAATCATATTGCGGGGCTTCTCGCAAATGTCCCAGTCGTCTTAAGTCACCATATTGTTACTCCTCCAGAATTTCCAGTGCTTTTGTTCAGCCACGAAGATGAAGACGAGCCTCTGCCCCTGAGGCCCCGAAGGAGAGGAATGAGCGTGGCTGGGGGGGCCCAGGCCTGCCCTCCCCGTCCTCCAAGGCTGTGTCTGCGCCAGGCTGCCATTTCTAATCTTGCCTGGGGCCTGGCTCCGATTCCCTCTCGTGCCCCCGATCTTATTTATCAATAGCAGGTGAATTAGAGCAGAAGCAAACAGACACCAAGGTAATCATGGCCCACCCTTGGGCCTGGTGAGGACAGCTGTGTCCCAGAGGCCCGGATGTACCCCATTCCCTGCGGCGACTTGATTTTCAGTTTCGAGGGTCCTGCTTCTCAGGAGCGGGTGGGACCTTTGATTGAGGATGGAAAGGGATTTAGGAGTAGACAAGGATAAGATCTAGAATGTTCACATTTTCTTCCCTTAACTGTCTCTTCTATCCACCCATCCTTCTGTGGCTGCCTATCACCTATGCAAATATTTCTCCTAAAAAGTCCCTCAAACCATCAGCAAGTAAGCAGGTGGTGTCCGCAATGAGTTTTGGACCTTGGTGTATTCTTAGAGTATTTTTAGTGTCCTTGGCTTTGGAAACAAAACGAGTTTACAGAACACCATTTATCACACTGCCGGACTAGCAGCTTTTGGCTGATAACCCCTAAATTAAAGATGACAATATTTAGTTAAATAGGTACCCGTTAGGTTGAGAAGGAAAATACCAACATATTCTCTAGTTGTTGGTAAAAGTTAACCAGGTTATGGATCACTGATGTTAACTACTGGGACCCAGACACTCTTTGGACCATTTTCATAAACATAATGGGGAATGAAACAAACCAGTCATTTTGAATTTATTTTGAAACAGTTGTGATTTCATATGTTGCAAATAACTTTTATACAGCAGAGTTGATGTGTGTGAATGTGTGTGTACTTTAAAAGTCCCCCGATACAGAAAAGTCTTGCTGTTTGCTAGAGAGCAGGCACCTGCTGTTCTAGTCCAAGTGATTAACTCATCTACAGTGACTTCTCTTTTGGATAAATCAGATGGCATCACTGGCTACAAACATGGTGGTGGCCAGCCTATATTCTATGGAACTATTGCCCAGTGAACTCTAGATATTTTGATGAATTTCGGAAGGGACTTCCACAAAGGTCTTCCAACATTTCTGTCCCTAGATAGCCATTAGCAGCAACTAAAAAAAAAAAAAAATATATATATATATATATATATATATATATATATATGTATATGGAAGGAGCATCCACATTTCACACCCCTTCTCCCTGATGTTCACTGAGATTCGACAGATGGAAACACAGCAGTAGTTTTGCAAGTGGCTGCCAAATAGGGCAGCCAAACGAAGCAGGGAGAGAGGAGGTGCTATTCAAGATGCTGAGAGACGGATGCTCCTCCTGCTTTCTCGCAGGTAGCCGCTCACCGAGACCATTGCAGTTCCGCTCACCGAGACCACTGCGGTTCTGCTCACTGAGACCACTGCGGTTCCCCTCACCGAGACCACTGCGGTTCCGCTCAGCTCTCCAGATTGAAGCAGCTGGAGGCAGGAGGCCCACCCTCACCACCCCAGGAAGCAAGCCACCCAGCCCTTCATTTCACAGATGGGGAGACCTTGATGCAGACAGGGAAAGTGACTTATCAAGGACATGGATGATTTAGGAAAATTCCAGTCTTTCCACTCCCATTCCAGTGGTCAGTCTCTCACACCCCAGTGCGCTGTATCCATCACAGAAGCTAGCCAGGGATTGAGGAACCAGAGCCTTCTGTCATCTGTGGCTTCTAAAAATCCCTAAACGGGTGGGGCGGGGGGGAACCCTTCTTGATTTTGGTTAGTGAGTGTTACTTTTTATACATCACGCCCCTCCTTGGGATAGAGATCAAGGCCTTGGAACCAAATGGATTTCGTCTAGTTCCTGCTTTTGAATCACTGTTTTTTTTTTTTTTAAAGATTTTATTTATTTATTTGAGAGACAGAGAATGAGAGAGAGAGAGAGCACATGAGAGGGGGGAGGGTCAGAGGGTGAAGCAGTCTCTCTGCCAAGTTAGGGAGTCCGATGTGGGACTCTGATCCAGGGACTCCAGGATCGTGACCTGAGCTGAAGGCAATCGCTTAACCAACTGAGCCACCCATGCTCCCAGAATCATTGGGTTTTTGAACCTCATTGGGTTTTTGTTTTGTTTTGTTTTTAAAGGGAAAGAAACTGAATTAGGGCCTTTATCTTATTATCTTCCAAACTATTTGATTTAAAGCCCGAACACTGAGCTGGCAGATCTGTCCACTTGCTCTGAATAAACCTAGGAACGAGGAGGCCTGCAGCGAGGATTCCCCCAGCTTTGGCTGAGACCAACAGACTGAGAACAGAGTTGTGTTCTAGCATGTCTAAGGGGGACCATTCTATCTGAACTTCCCGTGGGGAGAAATACTGCCCTTTTCTATGCTAATACCAATGATCTATCTTTGGGTGTCTGAAGCTGGATCAACCGCTTCAAACTGTTTATTTGTAATGTTCACACTCAGACTACTTTGCTTTTTCCCACCAGCTCCACACTATTGACCTTCATTAATTTTAAGCAAAAATTTACTCTTGTTCCGGGAGGTTCTTGATACCATGCTAGGTCTTTTTGAAGAGGGATAAAGACAAACACCGCTGACTTTTCCCCTGCCACATTTGGAACCAGTCGAGTCAGGCAACTGTGTTACTGATAAAATGATAGTGGAGAACGTGGTTTCAGTCTACTGGCCAAGCGGGCTTAATACCAGGCCCCTAAATTAGATCTGCTTTCAGCTGCAGACAGTGTTGCTGTTGAACAACCATGACCACGTGCCTTGAAGACCAACTGACGATGTGTGTGCTGGCTGGGAGGTTCAGGGGCAGGAAGAAAGAAGGTGCTGAGCTGTGTTTGGTTCTTCTCAGACTTGACAGTGAGATACCACTTCACCTTGTGCCTGGGGTACAGTGTGCACAAGGGGGTGGAGAGCCTGGAGGATGACTGTGTCACCAACGGGGAATAGGGCTTCCTCTGTCGTATAGGTGTTCCTACTTCAGAAGAGCCAGGATTCCCACCCAAGTCTCCAGAGCCCAAGTCTGAGGTTCAGTCCATTATTCCTACCCTGCTCCCCTAACAGGTAATGGTGGAGTTCTTTAGCGAGACATAAAAATCTACCAAAACTACGAAATTCGCTCTGTCCTTAAAAAGAAGAGATATAGCAATATGCCTTTTAGAAAGCTTGTTCGGACTTTCTTTGGTCGATTGAATTTCTTTGTTTATAAGAAGTATATGAACATTTTTAAATCATGTGCCTCAGATTGGAAAGAGTTCAGATTTACTGGATGGAAAAAGCTAGGTGGATATCCCCCATCTCTTCATCCAACGAATAAGCTATGGGAAGGATCTTGGTCAAAAGTGAGGATGCCTTTTGTCAGTTGGAAAAAAAGCATTGAACAGCTCTTTTCAATAGTGGGACTGGATTTACACCCTGGCGAGGTAGTGATGAACGATCTGGCTTTGTGATGTGACCCTCAGCTCACAAAAGTCACTGTTGAAAATCTGAAGCTAAGATAACTGAGCTTCCCACCTTGGGCCTACTGACGTCATCCTGCAGGCAATACAAAAGAAGTGAGCTCTTGATTGATTTATCTAACGCAGCTAATTTCGAACTCAGTAGTAGACTCTATTTTCCGCCCTGTCAGTAAAATGCACCCTTTGGGTTAAAGCCCTGCACGGCTGACACATCATTTACACGGATTTGTTTGCCAAAGGACAACTCAGTCCTTTGTGGAGGGGAGAGCTTCAATGTCCCAAAAGAGGCAGATAATAAGTAGACTTTGTTTCTAATTGTTTTGCTGGGCAGGTCTTCTTTTGTGTACTTTATACAAGTTAATTTTTCCTCGAGGAAAATATCTTTTATAAAAAAAAATTTAAATGTACTGGTTTATTTTTCTGGCGACAGTTTGATGCTAAAAAAAGTCTGAGTTTTCCATTTTTCAAAAGAGTTGGCAGAGATACAGAGTTTTATACATTTTGTCTCTACAATCCCACCCAATTTGCCATGTCACTTTAATTTTTAACCTTTCAAAGGAGTTCATTTAAACAAATAAACTGTCTAGAGTTGGTGTTAGAATTTAACTAACTCTCCCTGCTGCCATAGATTCCTGCTGTGTGGGTGAGCAGAGGAGCCACTTAGAAGCCCATGGACTGGGCGCCATCACCTTAGATCCATGGGCACTCTTAGATAGAATAGGTAAACTGAGTCATCAGTGATGCAAGAGATTAGGGCTCTTGGCCTACTTGCAGCGACTAGAGGGAATCTACAATGTCAGCCCATCATTTCCAACTTACACATACAGTTTCCAACATATGACTTTGGTTCTTGAAACTCATTCTCATTTCTTTGGCTCATAACTCATATTGTCCCTCACTCAGAAGCCCTTCCTTCTTCCCATTTCGTTCCCTTCAAGTAGTCATGGCTCTCACCGGCCTCTATCTTCTCCGAGTTTCTGCAAAACCTGTGTTGCATATTACAATTCAGCACATCTTCTCTCTAACTTGATGGTAAATTTATTGAAATCAATGACTTTTATTCATTACAGAATTTTTGAGCTAGAAGGAATCTTACAGTAAAGACAAAGGGACATATGTAGTCATACTACTGAAGAGTAAAGAGCAATACAAAGTCACATAAAAATAGTGGCAAGTAAAGCAGATGGTCCACACAGAACTGGGCCACAATGTGCTCATTGTATAGTGGTTCATTTTATTTAAGCCTTGCCTGACTTCACAGTTTGAGCCACTGACTTTAACACCAAGTGTCTAGGTCAAACCAAAAGACAATCAAATTACTCCTCTTGAAAGAGTGAAAATGTAAAAAACTGACCTTGAGTTCACAAAGAAACCAAAGGATTAATTAACAAAAAAACGGTTTATATAACTGGACGAAAAGACAGCCGTGAAGAGAAGAATACCTGCGTTTTGCATTTCTAGTGTCAGGATTCAAGTGTACTGCTAGGTCTAGGATCAGGATTGTGACTTTACTTTTGTGGGGAAGTGATGAGGGCAAGCCAATCTGAAGACCATGTGAAGGCAGAAAACAGAACGAACATGGACTGGGCGACTGTGATGATTTCCAGAGTGTAATTTTATTGATTTTATATATATATAAAATATAATGATTTTATTTCAAGTTAATTTACTCTCCCACCTCATGAATCAGAGACATTCTCAGATTCTTTAAAACTGTTTTGTCCGATTGCCTGTTTTTTCTTTTGGTCTAAATGCCTGTATTTCTGTTCTGATTCAGGACTGACTTGCGTTAGGGCCTATAGAAGTTTCATTTGATGCCCACATAAAATTATGGATCGAGTTGTTTAAACACAGATTAGATGACTTAGCAGATAGGCATTTGAGGTTTAACTATAAATTAAAGCTCTCCCAGCTGTCTGTAGCTCTATATTCTGGTACACAAAGAACTCTGCTGTTTCTATTGAGTAGAGCCAGACACCCAAAAATAAAAATATTTGAAATCTTGGAAACTCTTAGTGGTCATGTAAAATGTTGTTTAAGAATCTTTTATCAAATCATTCAGTAGATCCACATAAATCCACATAGGCAGAAAATCTAACATGAGCGACTATTTGTAGAAACGGTTCTTTAGAACATGCCCACTTAGGGGGTGCCCGGGTGGCTCAGTCCGTTAAGCATCTGCCTTCAGCTCGGGTCGTAATCCCAGGGTCCTGGGGTCGAGCCCCACGTTGGGCTCCCTGCTCGGTGGGAAGTCTGCTTCTTCTCCCTCTCCTTCTGCTGCTCCCCCTGCTTGTACTCTCTCGCTCGCATTCTCTGTCTCTCAAATGAATAAATAAAATTAAAAAAAGAAAGAAAGAATGAAAAAGAAAATGCCCGCTTAGCATTGGGTGGAGGTGGTGGGAAGGCACCAGAGAGGACGCTTGGTTTCTAGCACCTGCTCTGGTTCTAAACCACGGCCTGGCCCTAGATAAGTGATTTGCTTCATCTGTAACGACTTCTGAGGGTTTCTCCAGTTCCAGAAAACTCTAACTTCCGTAAAATAGGATATTATCCCCCCTCCTTCTTATGTTTAATATTAAGAGATAAAACATTTCTACAAATGAGGACAGGAATAGTATGCATTCTGGAAAACCCTGGAGATGTGTACCTGGAATCGGTCTGGAATCAACTGCATCACCATTTAAAATACCTTTTGAATTAAGTTTCAAACCATTTGATCAGAAGTCTTTTTGGTTTTTTTTTTTTTTTTTTTTTTTTGCATTCTGTGACATTCCTTAATAGCAAGTTGTCATAGCCTTCCCATAGCAGGATTTTTACAAAAGAATCCATATCCTAAGGGATTAGAATAAGTGAGAGCTTTTCTTAGCACTACCTGGGAACTGACTCTATTTTTCATCCTTCAGGAAGCTGCATTTGACAGCTAATGGATCTGTTTTGTTCTAAAACTACCATCTGCTCTGCAGCACTTTTAAAGGTTTCTCTCATCACCATTATGTGTGAGATGTATAAATATATATTCATAATTATTCATTTCTAAGAAAAAGGCAAAAACACAATTACACTTAGGCTCCAAAGAGGTAATATTTAAACAAATATACCCGGGATGCCTAGTTATGCACACATTCGCTATCACTGAAAACTCCAAGAGCATTTTATGATTACTCCAGATTTGCAGGCAATGCTGGAGGTGAGAGTCGGAGTGACGGCCTCCAAACAGGAGCCTGCCAATTCTAGGAGCTGCTAAGCAGCAGCTGTGTGCTGTCTTCTCAGGGGCCTGTCTCCACCACACTGGTCTCTCTTCTAGTCCGAGACACGCTAGTGCCACTGTGGTACCTGCTGGCATTGGAATTCCAGGTTCTGATTTGTGTGTTCAACCCTTTCTTCAACCCCGTGAGCCAACTGAATCTCTGATATGGCCATATGCTGGTTCACACTGGGTTTTTGTCATTTTCAGCAAAAAAATTCCTGACTGATGTATAAAATATCAAAATAGAGTGGCCCTCTATTCGAGTTTATTCCTTACTCTCTAGTTAACTTGGTAAACTAGTCTGTGGTGTGAGTTCATGTCTTATTCCTCCCAGGCAACATAGATGCTTCTTAAACTTGACCTCAGGAAGCATTTGCCTTCACCTGGGGAACTCTGGGTGATCAGCAGTAAGGAGATTTTGGCCGTGGGGAGGAGATGTTCTATTGTTCTTCAGTGAATCTGGAGTATGAATGGTACGTGGTGTAGCCTTAAACTGGGACCGCCCTGGTGAAAAGAGAGTTTGCTTTCCTTTTTCTTTAAGCTGAGAACAAGTCTTGGTAGACTCCTGGTCTCAGGTGGGAGAGGAGCTCTGGAAGCCAGCAGAGCAGGAGGGGCCACAGACGAGGAGACATAGGCTGAGCCGGAGGAGAGCAGTTCAAGGAAGGCCTCCGTAGGTGCAGGCCTGTGCTATAGTCCTGGGGATTGCTGCTGGGATTGGACTCAAAGGGGGCCCGGAGGGGGATGATGATGGGGAGCATTCCAGAGGAGGCAACGGCCTGTCGAAAGGCTGAGAGGGGGAGCAGGTCTAGCACAGTGGACCCTGGAGGGAGGGCTGGTAATCCATGAAGCACACGGATAGGAATTTAATGTAGGAAGTGTGCTATGTAGGATTTGAACTCAACAGAGGCTCTACCATAGGTTTGCAAACAGAGGAGTAGGGCGATCGGCATGAGGTTTATGTCAGATTGTTCTCCTGACTTTGTGTGGGAAATCTGCTCAAGTAGAGGAAGGCCGAGGGCGGAGCCCCAGACAGGACACTGTTGCCAAAACTGCAGGAATGTATTGGAAGGGACCGGCTGAAAGGACACAGAGTGATGACTTTGTGTTATAGGGAAAGAGACACGAGGGGAGGGAGGGGCTGCAGGTGATTCTAAGCCGTGAGCCACAGGAACTGAGAGGAGGGTGTCATTCATGAGGTTCTTTGAAGATGGGAACAGGGAAGGGGGAGAAAGGAAACACTGACTCTTTAGGAAGAAAGGCGCAAGTGATACTTCGAAACCTGGCGGTTCTTCGAAGATGAGAATTCTGAAAAGAACTCCCCCCCCGACACTCAGCGACAATTAGATCAAACCACTGGACAGTAAGAGGATCAATTCCATCCGGACTCACTGTAGGAAACATCTCAACTACTCAACTCAGGTAACTCATTAAGGAAACCCACTTAGAGATTTTTTTTTTTTTTCTGCCAAGAGATTTATCTGGACATTATTTTCATTCTGGTTCTTTCTTCAGGAGGGGGTGTTGTTTGAAAAACTAAACAAATGATGAATAATAATTGGGAATAACTGTGCCAGTAAGACCTGAGCTGAATTCTTTTTATAACATATTCTCATACTCTGCAGAAATCCTTCTAAGCTTTAAGCAGGGGAGACAAATGTGAAGTCCTAGTGTCTGTTTTTTGTGAGTGCAGTGTCAGCTGTGAGTGTATGAGACCCATCAACCACAGGTGTGATAGTGCAGAAGCCCTCTTGCCCGCTGCCCTCTAGTATCCGAATGGGAGCAGCCATGTTGTGCATCATGTGACCCAGCCCCTCAGCCACCGCCCATGGGAACCTGGTCAGTGAGCTGACACCAGGTCAGCCAATCCCTGGCCAAAAATCTAGGAAGAGGTTTGGCAAAACAAACCAACCAACAAACAAACGAACAAACTCTGCCCAGAGATGATAGTAAACTAATCAGATTCTTTCTCTTAGAAATTTCCTTCCTTGGCAACTCAAAGAGCCCCATCTAGAACAGTAATCTCTCCATCACTCTAAAGTTCACTTGTACCTTTCTGTACACTGCTTCCAATCAGCCAGAAGCTCCTATGATGACCTGACCTCCTAACGAAGTAAGGCAGATCCCTAGACCAGGATCACCAGCAATTTCACCGGTGTTGACCGGAAGAGGCTCACCAGAGTCTCACAACTAGAGACTGGAGCCAGATTTGGGGAGCTCCTACCACCATCTCCACAACCTCAAATACAGTTGCCTGCTTCAGGGGCACACGAAAAAGATGACCATGCCATCTCACCATCCACTACCACGGTGTATTTAAGACACCTTCTGTCCTGAGTATGGCCAGCCGCAGTCCCTGCATCAGGGCCACCATCCTCCTAAGTGTCACCAGGGAGAAAAGCTCTGATAGATCTAGTTCAAAAGAGGAATGCACGGTTGTCCTGCAGCCTTTTTATGTAGGAGTATAAAGGGGTCTGCTGCCATCGGCCGATCACCTGAGAAGCAACTTCTCTTGATGGATCGTTCCACAGACAGCTCTTTCCAATTATCACAGGTATAATTTACTGGCCTTGCTGTCGGGTCAGAGCAATCAGCTTTTCCCTCAAAAGCAGAAAGCCCTGCGACGGTCACCTTCTGTCTAGCTTTTCAGCCATGAAAGAATCTATTTCAACTGTCTTCCCGGGCCTGATGGGTGATTTGCCTGGGTTTGCACTAAGCGGCAGGTCTCGGATACTGCCACATTAAAAAAAGAAACCCTTCATCCGGCCCGCTGGGAGTGCAAAGTGTCTTTCTTGATTCAGACGTTTGCCTTTCTACAATTGCAATCAGTCCCCGTGCGCTATGTGGTTGTGACAGTTACAAGATGGAATCCCTGCAGAGCGGCTCTGAGATTTGTCAGGAAATAGGCTTCACACACACCCTGTTTGGCTGACCAGGGCCAGCTACTGAAATTTCAATGGACAAGCCATCCTTATCTTTATTTTTTATTTTTTTTTAAGGTTTTATATTTTTATTTTTAATTTGACAGACAGAGACACAGCAAGAGAGGGAACACAAGCAAGGGGAGCAGGAGAGGGAGAAGCAGGCTTCCTGCTGAGCCGGGAGCCCGATGCGGGGCTGGATCCCAGGACCCCGGGATCATGACCTGAGCCGAAGGCAGACAACGACTGAGCCACCCAGACGCCCCCATCCCTATCTTTAGTGACTAAATTATTAAGAGCGCAGAATGCAAATCAAAACCACAATGAGATACCACTTCACACCCATCCGGGTGGCTATTTTAAAAAAGAAAATTAAAAAAAAATAATAATAACAGGTGTTGGCAAGGATGTGGGGAAATTAAGACCCGTGTTTATTGCCGGTGGGAATGAGAGATGGCTCAACCAATGTGGAAGACAGTTAGTGAGTTCCTCAGAAAGTTAAATATAGAGTTACCGAATCATCGGCAGCCCCGCTCACAGGTACCTATGGAAAAACACTGGAAGTGGAGACTCAGACAGCTATTCCTGCATCACTGTTCACAGCAGCCTTATTCCCAGTTGCTAAAAGGTGGAATAACACACGTCCATCGATAGACGAGCGGATAAACAAGATGTGGTCTCTACACACAATGGACTCTTTTTCAGCCTTAAAAAGGAATGAAACTCTGGCACATGCTCCAACGTGGAAGCTTGAAAACCTTATGTTAAGTGAAACGAGCCAGTCACAGATGAAAAGTATTAATAGGATCCCATCTCTACGTGGTACCTGGAATAGGGAAATTTATTTTTTTTTAATTTTATTATTTATTTGAGAGAGAGCATGAGCATGAGCGGTGGGGTGCGGGGAGCAGAGGCAGAGGGAGGAGCAGGCTCCCCGCCAAGCAGGGAGCCCGATGCGGGACTCGAGCCCGGGACTCCAGGACCATGACCTGAGCTGAAGGCGGATGCTTAACCGACTGAGCCACCCAGGTGGCCCTAGAGTAGGGAAGTTTAAAGAGAAAATAGAATAGAGGGTGCCAGAGGCTGAAAGGAAGGATGAGTGGGAAATTATTGGTTAACGGCTACAGGGTTTCTGTGAGGGGTGATGAGACAGCTCTGACCATGGACAGTGGTAGTGGTTGTACACTCGTGAATGTACAAAATGCTACTGAACTGTACGCTTACAAATGGTTAAAATGGTAAGAAGAAATATATGGAAAAGTACGTTTCTTCTGTTCAATTCCCTGCCGAGGGCAGAGGCAGCTCAGTTCCGGGTACCATCTTCTGCTCAGGTTTTGGGAAAGAAGCCACACCCCGTGTGTCCCCTTGTCACACAGAAGACTAGAAGCTCTGACTCTGGGAGGCAGCTTTCACTGGACCATTCCCGGCTGGCTTGCAGCAGCCTTGTTAATATTCTCTGCAATTCCAAATGTCTTCTTAGATTTTCCCAAGTTCAATCACATACATGTCCATTTATTTGCCTGCCATTCTGGGCAAGCGAGTTCTGCTGGGGAATGTGCCTTCTCCTCTCCCTGAGAAACCCTTTTAAAATGAATAAAACATGGGCCTGAGCAATTCAGCCTTCCCAGCTGGTTCTCACCAGCTTATAGGATGTCTTTTGTTTCCTTCCACCCTTGACAAGGGTGATGGCTTTGCTCTCATGCTGACTTTTATTCCGGTGAAGTTGAGGGTAACAGGCCTTCTGTCGGTCCCACCTAATATAGACTCTAGAGATTCTCAATGCCATGCTACCCAGGGCCACACGTGTGTCCTTGTATTGTCCTAACTGCACACAGATAGCCCTTCACAACTGCGCTGCAACATTCGAGCAGGGATAACCAGCCAGCACTGGGGTGAAACGTGAAGCCCTGTTTCTACATCTGGCTGAGTGAGACCCACCCTCTCAGAGGACCACACTTGGTGACTCAGCTGGAGCTGTGGTTTCTGCAATCAACAAACACCTGGACAGTGTAGCTATTTTGACAAAAGAAAAGCATCGGCATTCTATCTCTAGAAAGAAGTAACTCTGTCAGATTTCTGGGTAGGCACCAAATGCTCAGAAAGTCCTGTTTGAACCATATTTGTAAATTAGAAGTGAAAACACGGATGCCCCAGGAAGCATCAGGCTAACGCCATTTGTCATCTCAGTCGAGAAGATTCGGAACAAGTGACAATGCTTGGGAATAAGTGTTGTAATATAATGAGGATACATACAGCCGTGAAAGACTGTGGGGAACAGAGCAGACGCAGAGGCAAGACAGCTCTGTTGCTTTTTACCCTGAGTCTTCCAGGGGACTTCTTCCCCCTTTGGCAGATGTTAGTAAAGCAAAAACAAACTGCCCTAATTTCGAGTGCATTTCCCCCTCTTCCTACTCACTTCAGATTTTTCCACGGTGCTGCTCCATAATCTGATGGCATCATTCTGACAGGTTGGCACCTGCCAGTGTTTGGTGTTTGGCATTTCTGACGCGGCACTGGCTTCCATTTATGGAGGCATTTTTATCCAGAATGAATATAAGTTCCTAGAGTGGTTTTGGGGTATAGCTTCGCTTCAAAGTCCAACAAAGTCAGAGCACACCTTGGGCACTCGATCTCCTTAGCTGGTCGTCAGCTCAATTATTATATAACAATTACCCAGTGTCATTGGTCCTGACAGGAATGTGAAATCAATTAAGCCATTCCATGGAGCTGGGATAAAGCTGTGTGAAATGACACCAGACTAACAGGTCTAATGAGAAGAGCATCTTGTTCCTTAAGAATCCTACTAAAAACATATTGAAAGCAACATGTGACAGATTCTATTATCTGGGCTTTTCCCTGAGAGCAGAGGGGAACTGTGCTTGCATTATAGCCTTCATTTCCAAAGCACACTTCTTTCCTTCAGAGGTTAGGATAACCCTGACCCATTCCATTCTGGATTCCAAGGCCTTTTTCCCCATGGAAGAATAAGATGCTTCCTAGAAGTCTATATAGATTTCTGTTTGTGTGACCAGAAATAATTAAAGCCTCTAAAAGCTAGTCTGAGGTGAGAAATGCAAAGGAGGGGGTCTGCCTTCTAAGAATAAGCAGGCTTTGCTCCACATACGAGAAGCATCCTGTGTTGGGATGTGATGGTGGGCTTGCCATGGGTAATATATGCTCCGTGACCTTCCTCTCCCACAACCCTGCTCAGAGGAATCCACAGCCTTTTTGGATTCCTCCTCCATGTGGGGATCCCTGGCAGCTGGAGGTGAGCATGGAGCTGCAGATCTTGCCTTTCCCTGGAAACCATTGCTGTGGTGTGTTTGGGAGATGCAGAACCATACACATCAGCACTACCCCTGCTGTGACCCGCTCAGACGTCAGGTGAGATGCTGTGTACCTGGGAATGTTTGAAAGCCAGGCTCAGGTAGCCAGGCTGACTCTTTTGGATGTTTGGGCCAGAGAATTTGGCCCAAGATACCTTAGAGTACTTAACCTTGAAATCACTGAAACTTTCAGTGGGTTTATAATCTGGTTGCATTCCTTTCACCTTGGCCGGTTGCCTACCTGGCGCCCTTCCATTCCATTTGGAAGGAAGGGGTGAAAAGCAGTGTAGTAATGTGCTAGCCACAGGTACAGTAGGTGTTAATATCCAAAAGAAGAGTCATGTAAATTTATCCTGCTCATGTATGCTTCAAAGGATATACTTGGCTTAGTATCAGATGGCTATTTAGTCCACAGTATTTTTGTCAAGATTTCTAACACATTTATTCATCCTCTCGTCACTGGGCCAAAACTGGTCTTCTAAATCCTGAAAGCCAGTTCTTTTACTGCCCTACACATGTACACACACACACACACACACACACAGCCATATGCTCAGATTAAGCTCGGAGACTTCACATTTCACATTAAATAAGAGTCCTTTTATTTTTTTATTTATTTTTGAAGTAGGCGCCACACCTAGCATGGAGCCCAACACAGGGCTTGAACTCAAGACCTGAGCTGAGGTCAAGAGTTGGACATTCAACTAACTGAACGACCCAGGCACCCCAACAAGAGTCCTCTTATTAAAGTATTCCCTTGGAATCTTGTGATACCTGGGCTCCCTGGAAAAATGAAGGTATCTCTAAATATCCTGCTTTACACAGTATCTGAACTAAACTCTTTATTTCAATAGCTTTAAGGTCTAACACTTCGTTTTAACCTGAAAATGCACATGCTCTCTGCAGTACTATTCTCTTGTCTGGAAAGAAGGAAGTAAGGAAGGACAGAAGGAAGGAAGGAAGGAAGGAAGGAAGGAAGGAAGGAAATGCCAATCTTGCTTTCCAATCTAAAAGACTAAGTGGAACAGTCTTAAAATTTGTTAATCGTCTAGTATCTCTGTAACATTTTTTCCTATAAAAAGCAAATGAATATAGAAATAGTTTCCTCCCTTGGTTCTCAACAAACGAAGGCACTGTGCTCATAAGTTATATTTAGTTGCCCAAAACTGAAGATACTAATAGCTCGTGTTTGCAGAGGGCTATGATGTGCCAGGTGCTCTGCATTCCCTTTATTCATTCTCACAAGAACCCGATGAAGAGGGCAGCGAAAGAAGAGTTCACATTTATGGAATGCTGACTCTGTACTGAAGATGTTCACAAAATATCTCATTTAATCCTCATAGCTGGATTGTGGTTTGTTATCCTATAAACTGAGGCTCAGAGAACTGAAGACGCCCAATTCATAAACAGCAACATGTAACTCCAAGCCAAATCTGCCTGACTCTGGAGCCTAAGTATTTCTTCCTTCAGGTTATGTTACCTCCTGCCAAGCAGGGGAATTGGGAGGCACGTTATTGTCAATGCATTCAGCTTCCCCCAGTGGGGCAACCAGTTGCTTGGCGGGTAATGAGACCTACAGAGCCAGCGAAGAGGTGGTACCAGAAGAACCTTTCAGTAGGAGCAGGTTAATATTAGGATAGGTCATGCGCTGCTGCTCTCAAACTTCGGGGCTCATTAAAATCTGGGAACTTATTTAAAAAGTGGGCTCCTTTATGTATGTATGTATGTATGTATGTATGTACTTATGTATGTATGAACGTACGTATGTATGTATTTATTTAGGGAGCGTGAGTGGGGGGAGGGGGAGGGGGTAGGAGAGTGAGTCTCAAGCAGACTCTGTGCAAGCCCAGTTCAGGGCTGGATCTCACCACCCCCAGATCATGACCTGAGCCGAAATCAAGAGTCAGTCGCTTGACTGACTGAGCCACCCAGGCGCCCCTGTCTTTTAACTTTTAAATATATTCCTTTAAACATAGTTATTAAGACCTTAAAATTTTACATCAAATGGCTGAAAATCAGATTTGCCATCCTGTAATCACTTCAACATTAGAGTCATTTGTCCTCACCCGTTCCTTACTGTGTCAGCATTTCCCTTCCCTATGTGCTCGTGCCCTACAGCTCGTTAGGAAAGCTGGGAAAAGTTAAAAAAAATAATCGAACAATTTATTGTGAGGTAGCAGCAAAGAATTAGTAAGTAGGAAGTGTTCTTTTTTAAAAAAAGATTTTATTTGAGAGAGAGAGCACACAAGTATGAGCAGGGGGCAGCGGCAGAGGGAGAGAGAGAGAGAGAAGAAGCATGCTCCCTGCTGAGCAGAGAGAGAGCTCGATGCGGGTGGGACTCGGTCCCAGGACCCTGAGGTCATGATCTCAGCCAAAGGCAGACACTTCACTGACTGAGCCACCCAGGCGCCCTAGGAAATGTTCTTCTACATTTGAAATTAATCCTTCAACATATAAAATCCATCATAACCTCTTATATAGGTTTGCCTTCTGATAAACAGGTGGCCCCTGATAAAATAAACAGGTGGCCCTTGACCACGGATAAGAACAGCAGTGTTCTCTGGAAAAGATATTAGTTTTGTTTATGAGTATCATCTGTTCCAAGAATGTATAATATCATAGCTCCAGTGTATGCTGTATAGAGAAGGGGGGAAAAATAGGGGTGGGTTTAATACTACATCTGTGACTAGTTAGTTATGGTAACCTTCAGGTATTTGGTGGTTTCAGCAAAAGGTCTGATGCACATTCCAGGCATCCAGAACTATAGGGAAGACTGTAAAAATGTTTAGACAAAGAACGAATACATTCACTAGTTGACAAAACTAGAAAGTACATGCAGTTCCAGCTGACTTCAGAACTGTACTCCGTTCAGCCTCTGACGGCAGAAATGTGCTCTAGATTCCCAGGCGGGACAGAGGTTCTAGTGATGGCCTTGCAGGAATGGGGAGTCTTGCTGGGCCTTATCGGCAAAGCCTGGGGAAAAATGAACCAGGTTATCAGGGGAGGGTGGGTGACAAAAGAAACATTGCAGCTGCTATCCTGGAGCTTACTCACCAGCGTTCTAGCCAAAGGAGACACTGGTTTCCGACTTTTATTGTTACTTTTTAACCACTGCTGATGAAAAGCTGACTTTCGCTAATGATTTATTTTCTTTTCTCTGAATTATGTTTCATGTCTATTGGTCGCCTTCCTACAAACTACTAATTATTCCCTTTGTCCTCTCTTATTTGCATGTTTCATATTGTTTGGTTTTAGAAAATTTAATTTCTGGTGGGTTAAACCGAAGAGACAAACAGCATGCCATCTCCTTGATATATATATCACCCAGGTTCTTAAGAGGCTAATAAGCAGAGTTTGAGGACAATAAGCTGTTTTTAAGGCAGAACACGGAAAAAGCAAAAGTAAAACTCAAAAAACAGACTTACACCAAGCAGATAAATAATTCGAGGAAAAGTCATTTTCTAAAAGTGCTGGCCGGTTTTCCTTTGGTAACCTTTGACCCTCAGCTGAGTGTTTTGACCCCACTCATATGGTGAGGATTTATAACTCGGTATTTGTACGGTGTGAGTTTAGGTGATCATTTTCCACTTCAGAGATATTCACCAATTCAGTTCAGTAGACAATTGTTTCATCCAGCTGTCAAAGACATGGGGCTAGGTTGTGGTAGACAGAGGGACTGATTTGTACTTGGGTCTCAATTTATAAAGCTGACTGAGTGACAACATGGAGAGGTCAGTGCCCCTGAAAGCCAAGAGTAAAGTTACTCACAGTTCCTCTAGAAACATGAGGCTTGACGTGCCATGCAGGGCCATGGTGGTGGGGGCGGCAGGGGGGAGCACCAGTGTCCATCAGGAGACAGGAAGGAGCATGGGGAAAGCATAGACCATGGTCTTTATTGGGGTGTCTGTATAAAAGCCAAGGCAGGGCTAGGGAAACAGCTGAGGACCGGCCGATCTGAATAACTCTAGTGGGCTTCAGGGCGGTAGGGGCGGCCCCATCAGGGGACATCCTGGCTTGGTGTGTGACAGGTAGGTACAGAGGTGGTTTAGAGGATGGGCTCTCCATCACAGGAGGGTTGGAAACAGCTGTGGCTGGTAGGTTGGCCCTGTACTGTAATTGATGGATGCCAAACAGACAAACGCAGAACTGAGGAAAACACGGTTGGGACAGGGGTGAACAATCCGTTCCACTGAGAACTCAGAATCTGGGAGCTGAACTAAACACATATGCCGAGAGAGCAAATGCAGTGTAGACCATGATATAGCGTAGCAGCTTACGCAGAATGCTGTAGGAGCCTCACAGAGGCAAACCCACAAAGTCATAGAAAGCTTTCTTATATGGGAGATTTCCATTCTCTTCAACGCTCAACTGGAATCACTTCGAAATCATCCCACCTCGGTAATAGATGTTGCCCTTACACACATGGAGGGACACAAGTCAAGGCCTAGGCAAGCTCCTGGCATAGAAGAAACATTAAATGAAAGGTAGTTCCCACTTGTCTCTCACAACGTGTTGTCATTTCTGTGTTGCTAGCCATCACCAACTTATTAAAAGGCCAATATGTCACTCTCGCCCCAAAAGGAAGCTTTTTTTCCCTCTTTCTTTCTTGCAATTAATGTTGGTAACCAACTTGTTTCGTTGTTGTTCACATAGTTCCCATTTCTTAAATAAAAAGTCACACGGGGTTAAAGAAAATGCTGGAGTTCTTTTTGGTTGATTCCTGACTAGCTGGTGTGTGATGGCAAGAGAGGCAGCTCAGGGCTGCCCGTGTCTGGACCACTCTGGTGCCGACCACACCTCCGTCTTCTCGAGGTCACATGCATCTCCCTTGTACCAGTGGGATCCCAGCCAGCCACTGTCATTCCTGGGAGGACAGGAAAACGGGATTTTCCTAATGAATCTGGCAAAGAATTGCGGACTGCAGGCAGGGGGATGCTTGGAATGGTCTGTCAACCACTAGTAAACAGCAACCCCCTTCACTAGGGTGGTGACAGGGCTTGGGAGAGAGGCAGAGAGGCTGTTTCCCATTAATGCGTAGCCTTATGGAGGAAAAAGCTGACAAAGAGGTAGCAAATAATTAAAAATGATTTTTCTCATGCAAAAACCATGCAGATTCACTCTCCTTAGAGTGAAGGTATAGGATTAAAAAATATTTGTTATTCCTCTCTTAATCCCCAGGATTATAAATTTTCTGTCTGGGCTGGTGCCAAATCACGTAAGTCAACAGTTAACAGATACCTCTTGCATTTTATTCCCGAGAGACATTGCTCTGCTGCTCCTCACCATCACACAATAATGTTGATAACTTCTGTTTTTCAAATGTTTATCATGTGCCAATCATTCTGTTAGGCTTTTGACACACGATTTCTATTTCTTGTGCTCTATCCCTACTTCTCAAACCTTCCTGTGTGTAAGAATCATCTGGACACTTACTGGACATTTACCTAAAGTATAGATTCCTGGGTCTCAACTGTAGTAATTAGAAATTACGATTGTGTCCGATGTGGATCAGGGCCAGGCACCTGGCTTTTGGTCAAACCCCCAGTTAATCTTAAATGAAGTGGTCCATGGAATGCACTTTGAGAAATGGAGTTCTAGTTCATGGTTAAAAATTACGCAGACTAGCCTCTGAATTAACATATAGCATGTCATTATCTAAAAAATAAGGTTTTTGGCACCTGTGGACATCAAACCCTTCCCAGTGTTTGCATAATTATTATTGTCTGACTTTCAGAATGAGTTAACAAGAAGGACTTCAAGGTTTTATCAAGGACATTAATCTTTAAAAAAAATGAGAACTGGTAGTGTTTTTCAGACTAAGAAAAACATCAAAGAATATCTAAGTCAGCTAAAGGAAACCTTATAGTAGGTCATCACAAAAGAGCCCCAAAGCAAGGAGGGAGGAGGGTTATTTTAGGTCCTTGAAAAGGCAGGGAATTAAACAACGGTTTTGCCTTTTTCCCCCCTTTTTTCTTTTTTCTTAAGAGGCCATTAAGCATTCTTTCTCTGGTCATCGCACATCTGCCCTGATGACTCAATAATCTGAGTTCCTTCCTGAGTCTGTGAAATCCCTTCTCTCGGATTCAGAGAAAGGCGGGGACCATCGGGCACCCAGGGCTGGATCCTGGCGCATGTTCCCTGGCCAGCGCTGGATCTCTAACGGCATCATGCTCAAAGTTGGTTTAAATCATATTTTATATCACATATCACAGAAGCAGCAGATAGATATTTTCCTCTGTGTTTAAACCTCCCCAAATCAAGTAGGTAGGTGGAAGGGACTGAAGTTGCGTGAAAGCGGGGTGGGTGGTGATGAGGAGAGGGAATGTGATTCTTCCTACAGTCAAAATAAAACTGATGCAGGTGGTTTCAGAGTTACAAAATCCTGACTTATGAAAAAAAAATTCCTCTTTTTCTGAAAACATAACAACCAACATATGCATACATGCGTATATAGAAGACATGAGACTACACGCGGATGTAGAGCTGGTTTCTCATGTGCCACGTCCACGGTCTCGTGGCTGTGTACTGCTCACCAGTGTGGCACATTGGCCCAGTGGACCGACCTTGCCAACTTTTATCCTCGTTTGGGGAAGCACCGCCCTCCCCTTTGCCTCTTGTCTTCTTACATTATAATTCAGACAGCCACCCCCTCATAATCATGTATCTTTTTAACCTTACCTCCCTCATCATTATTCTATTCTCAAATCTTCAGAAAAATCTCCCACCTTTCTCTTCACTCCCCGGTTCCTCCACCGCCTTCTATCCTGTTTTCATTCTGCTTGTTCATTTCAAATGGCCTTAGTCATGGCTGGAAAGCAATAGAGTAGGGCTAGTGATGTATCAGTGCTGGAGAAAGAGGGAAGCCAAACAGTTTGAAATGAGGTTGTCATGATAAAGAGACAGGGCTCTGAAACCACAAAAATCTTCGAAATTGCAAAGTCATCTTCAGAATCCATAGTAGCTCAATCTCATTAGCTTCCTCTAATTAAATCTGCCTTTACCAACCTTTCTGCTGAAACACAATCTCTCATTAAACTTTATTTGGGTGGGTTTAGCTTAGTTCCTAGCATTGCTTCAATGTTTTGTTTTGTTTTTTTCCTACTACAACCATATGGCATTTCAGTCACATTATAAAACTTCTGTGGGTTTGACCCAGAAACCCAACAGTATAACATTGTTCTAATCAGTTTGCTGGCTGATAAATGATCTTGCAGGAATATTTGGCTCCACATGTGTCTGCAGAGTGCTGGGCACATATAGGTGTTCCACAAAAAGAAAAAGTTATTTCATTGAGTTGACAAATTGAGGACAAATGGGAATTGTATGTCATTGAGACACTCTGTCCCTGAGAGACGAGTTTATGGCAAGAAGTCATGGCACCACTCCACGGGACTACGATTTTTCCACAAAAGCCTCTGTGATTCATTTCTTTTATTCTCATCTTACTCCCTCAGCCTGGAGGTGATATCCTTTGCCTCTGCCCAGACACAGTGCAGCTGTCCTTCCAGGTGCCCCCCCCCACAGCCTTCCGTGGTGGCTCCAGCCCACAGGACACTGTTAGTACAAACACCAATGGCGGGAGCTGCCAGTTCCTGCACGTTCCCTCTGTGCCAGTACCACGGCTTTCCTGGGACACGAGCACTATCCTTACCCCCATTTTGTCCGAGAGGAAATTGCGGTGGACAGAAGTCAAGTAAAACATCTAGAAAGTGGCAGAGCACCCCAACTGGGATCTGTGCCTTCCTCAAGCACCTGACCGTGTTGTTCTGTCTGCCCCGCTGTGGTTTCCTTGGATGCACTGTAGATAATGCAACACATAGCATTGGATTATAGTGTTTGTCTTCTCCAGCACTAGCGTGTTTGGCTTTTTTTGCTCTCTTAGCCTATATGCTCCTTGTGGTTAGCGTTCAGAGTAAGGGTCTTTGGCCAGATTCCGCAAGTTCTATCTGCATGCCTCCCGGAGCCCCAGCGTCCAGGGCACCCCCTCATAGGACTGTGGTGAGGATTACAAGAAAATAATGCATATGAAGGGCTCAGACTGGGGTCGTCCACGGTGAGAGTGCAAACAAATTTATGTATTACCAGTGTTGTGGCGGTGAGCACAACCCTAAATCCATGGTGTGACTAAGAGGTTTTCTAAATATTCATTCTGCAGGGATTCCAGTCTGCTCTGCCATCCACGTTTGGCCTCGTGGACTCAACTTAGCCAACACCCTCTCCCTCTCCCCAACTCGTTGGCAAAATTGAACACTTTATGTCTTTTCTCCACCCTCCAGAGTACAAGGACTTTTGCCCTTGAATGGACCTGGCAGCCGTCTAATCACTGCTGCCAGGGAAACATGCAGTGGGCGAGGAGTAACTGTTCATTCCGGTCTGGACTCTCCCACTGACCGCCTCCTACTCTCACTTTTAGGCGAATCCCACTCCCAGCCTTAGTTTCCCCATCTATCACAAGAGAGGATAGACTAACTGACCTCTAAAGTCTCCTCGAGCCTATAGCTAAGACTCTTAGAGGTCTTTTTTTAAACAAGGAAATCCCAAGCACTAAGCTCTTGCCACGGGCACTGTTTTCTGCTCTTCACGCCCTCCCTGATTGTGTTTTTGTGAAAGAGTATGTGTGTATGGGTGTTTGTGGGTTTTATGTGAATGTCTTTGTGCATGTGTGTGTATATGTGTGTGAGTTTGTATGTGACTGTATATGAGTGTGTTGGCGTGCGTCTGTGTGTGATTATACATGAATGTGTGTGCATCTGTATATGAATACTTTTGTCTTGTGTATGTGTGTGTGTGTGGACATTAGCACAGGGTCAAAGCCGTCCAAACCCAAGTGACAGGAAAAGAGAGAAGGGTGTCCAGCTCACCTGTGCCTTTAGGGCGACCCACCCAGGCAGGGCCCGCGCGAGGCGGGTGAGCTAGGCTCCCCACTCAGGTGCCGCCCCCCGGCGGAGAGAGAGCCCGAGCCTGGAGGCCGCCTAGCGGGAGAGGCGGGGCGGAGGGCGGGGCGAGGCGGGCGGTGGGCGGGGATCCGGGCGGGGCGAGGCCGAGCGGTGGGTGGGTGGGACGGGCGGCGGCGGCTCCGGGCATGCTCGGCCGTGGCTGCAGCTAGCCGGGCGGGTCGCGCTGGTCCCCGGCCGGCCGGAGCGGCGGCGGCGGCGGCGCGGGGCAGCATGAGGGAGCCGCTCGGTAAGTCCCGGCGTCTCTCGCCCCTCCTGACGCCCGCCGTCCGTTTGGCCCGCTTCCACGGCGCTACGCGGGCCTCGCCCCCAGCCTCCCGCGCTCGCCCCCAACTTCTCCATCTCGGACGTAGCGCCGGTGTGAGCCTCCCCCAGCTTTAGGGGATGTCCGCACCCCCGCCCCGGGCGTCCCGCACGGTGCCCAGGCCGGCCGCCGCGGGCCCCACGCCCGCAGCCTCGGGGTGAGGGAGCGCCCGCTTTGCGGGGAGGGGGCGTCGCCGCCCCTCAGGTGCCCAGCCCGGGTGCGGGACTCCAGGGTCCGGCGCCGAGGGCCGCGGCTGGCGTTAGCGCTCTCGTTGGCCCCTTGCGCGGGGAGGGCCAGGGACGGCGGGGGTCGCTGTCTCCCCTCTCGGCGTCCTCCCCGCCAGCCCGGCTCCAGCCAACTCCCTCTTTCGCCTGCGCGCCCGGACTTCGCGGACATCACCCCCAGGAACTGACAGCCGCTGCTCAGAGTCCCCGAGGTCCCCGGTTCCCACGGTGGCCACCTCCCCCCTTCCTCCCTCTCCCCCCTTCCTCCCCCTCCCCCGCCCCCGGCAGTCCGGACCAGACCGCGGCGGGACGTTGAGAGCTCGCCGCCGCGCCCCGCGCTCCCTGCTCGGGTCTCCGCCGGGCCTTGAGCGCCCGGCTCTGCGGAGTCAAGACCGGGGATTAGGGCGCTAGTCGCCGCTGCTTCCCAGCAAGTGCCTGGGGCTGCCCGGTCTCTCCGGCCGCTGGTGGTTAAGCAAAAAAAAAAAAAAAAAAAAAAAAAAAAAAAAAAGAGAGAGAGAGAAAAGGGTGGGAGAAAGGAAAGAGCCCCGCCTGAGAGTGCTGTAAATCTTGTTAATCAGCTCGTTTGTGGGATCTGGAGCCTGCCTGCCTGCCCGCCCGCCTGCCTGTCTAGGTCTCCGCACTCCGATCTCCTGAGCACCCTCGTTCCCCCCACCAACCCCCATCGCCATCAGATCACCCTAGAAGGCCAGGGTTGGCGTAATGCCCTGGCCACAGTGGGGTTCAGCACCTACAGCTGAAAACTCCCTTCTTGCTCCTTGTCATTGAGGTAGCACCCAGCACCTGAGATTCTTCTGGGGGTTTGAAAAAGAAGCTGTGATTTCACTACTGGAGAAAAAATTTTAAAAACGTACAACTCTAGGCCAGTGCAACCTGGTCATGCCCTATTCCTTGCCCACCCACACTCTCTAGGAGCAGAGGACTTTGGGGAATTAGCTTAGGCAGATCACCCTCCCGTCCACCCCCACACCCTGCCACCCTCACTCCCTTCCCCTGCATATCCTCCCTCTACCCCCATGCTCACCTGTCCCTCCCTTAATCTAGTTGCCTGGCCTGTCTTGGGGAGAGGGATGAAGTAGTGTGGACCATACAATTTCGAGGTTTTCCCTACATCTTCATGTCTTCCTTCTCTAACTTTTTGTCTTTTTAGGTTTGCAAAGAAATTTGATTTGAGATGAGGGTTGGAAAATGGGGTGTGTGGGGGGGGGCTTGATGGTGGAGGGGGAGGCAGAGGATTCCTGGGAGAAGAGGGACATAGGATTCAGGCAGCCAGAAATACTTAGACAAAAATGGCAGACTCAGTATTCAAACCTGAGTGGTTGCAGGCTAAACTTCAGGAAAACAGTGCCTGGTGTCTGGCAGTTTTAGAATTTAAGGTGACTGGATTAAGACCATGCAGCAGGGCAAGTGTGTATAGTTGTTTTAGAAATCACATGCAAATTCTATTTCAGGGGACTTGTGATGGTTTGCATGTGAAATTGGGAATTCGGTAAATTCATTTGGTTTCTCACAATGTTGTATGGGTTTGAACATTTACCTTGATATTAGGTGTCTCAATCTTGGCCACCAGCTGAACAGCGGTCCTGAAGGTCCCTAACTATTACTTTGGGCAGACAGCATGTAGCAAACAGTTTCACTCCCCCAAGAGTGGGTGAGCAAATATTTGTTGAAGGAGGCCTTAATGTGCTGGGCCTTCCTCCCTGGCAAACTTCACCCCTGTGCTGCAGAGAATGGAAGGTCAGGCCCTTGGCAGGCCCAAGAGATTTAAGGGAGTTGGGTGGGTGGAGAAAGTCTGTGCCAAAGAGAGAGAGAGAGAGAGAGAGAATTTTGTCTTTCTACCTCGTTGGAATAAAACTTCAAGTGCCTGGGTGTTCACATGCTCTGGAGTGCTTGACAAGCTTATCAGAGTTATCTAATGACCTATCTGAGTAGTCACAGACTCCAGAGGTATAGGGCTTATCATTCAATGGCTAGAAAATGTAACTAGAGATTGGAGGTACATAAGGAGAATAAATAAGGACCAGTTTTTCAGTTAAAACAAAACAAAACAAATCTGAAAAGATCCTTGGAGTATAATTTTTTTTAAGTGCAGTTTAAAAATAAACGAGAAATGCTATCAGTAAAGAAAGCCCAGAAGTCTGTGGTTCCGCCAAGTTCTCATTGTCCTTGCTAGACAGTCATCTAGTTTGGGAGGACAGTAAACACCAACCCTGCTGTAGGAGTCCAGAGTTTCTCTTTTAATGAGCTTGGCGGGACTTCACGCTAATTAATCTAGGGAGAGTTTAGAACACAGAGCGTTGGATTTGAAACAATTGTTCTGTTGTGGTTTTTACTTTGATAAGCAAAGACTATCTCTCTGAAATCCTATTTCAGGCCTATTGCTGAACCCATTACTGCAGTTTATTTGTTTTTTTTAACAGATGTTGTTTTTCACCTTTTGGATGGCAAGGGTTATCTCACTCATTAAAACCTTGCTATTGTGCTTTGTTTCAAGAGCCTATTGAGTTAAGGAATGCTGAGGGACACTCACTTGCTGGGGCTAGCAGCCCAGGGGAGGCGAGGTCAGTCTCCAATACTTTGATATAGCCTTTAAATGCTAAAAGTCATTGAAAAGCTATAGGAACAGCTCTGATACTAAAACCTCAATTATCTTGATTTAAATTGATGGTATCTTGTTTAAAATTTGGATTATTACCTTTACTGTCTTTAAGTATATTTTCCAAAAACTTTCTGTAGACAATATAGTTGGGAACAGCCAGGCCGAACTGGTAAAGATTAATTATTAGACCACAAAATATCCTTGTAATTTGCTGCTTTTTGGTGATCTCTTTATAGCTTACCTCTAAGCTTGTTTCTTCTGCATGTAAATGAAATTATTTGTTATAAAGGGACACCAAGATATATTTCAAAGAAGAAAAAAAAAAGGGGAGAGACAGAAAGGAACTGTAGGTGTATACAAAGAATAGTAGGAGAAATGGAAACCAGACTCTTGGTGGTGATTATCTCTTGGCACAGTGGGGTTACTGGGAACTTTTACTTTTTACTGAAACACTGAATTTTGCAGTGTTTACTGCTAGAATAACTTTACATGACTTTTGCAGTTAGAAAATAATGTACAAGTTATATGAAATAATTTAAATTTTAACATTATTATGAGACCTCGGCTCTTTTATCCTAAAGATATTTTAAAAGAAAACTAGTGTGTTCTAAGTTTAATAGACTACATCAGGAATCTTTACATGTGGAGTTTGATTTACATGATGGTAGTGGGATTACATTCTAATCTGTTGTTAAGTTTTACAGTTATTTTTGCAAATAGCCAAAAATTCCAGAAGATTTAAAAAATCTTATCCAATTTCACTTCTTTTCTTAATGACTGCTAATCTTTCAGAAATGTTAATGAGGTACTTAGGGTCTCATAAAAAGAGGTTGAGGTCGCTAAAGCAATAATTGTGTGGCAGAATTTAGAGGTGAAAGAGGTGACAGGAGTGTGTTTGTGTGTGTGTTCACACAAGTCTTGGGGGGAAAGGACAGAAAGTTAGAAGAGATAATATTTATGAAAAAAATAAAGTACATAACATTTGGTACTCTCCTTCTCTTTCTCTGTTTTGGAATCAGTGCCTTAACACTGACCCAACCCAGCAAGATTAGCATTCCAGGATCCTTTTGATCTCAGACCCAAGTTTTTCACCTCCTTTTTTTTTTTTTTTTTTTTTGGTCACCTTAAAGAAACTTAACTCAGTGATGTTAGCTCTACTAAAATTATTGCTTCACAGCAATAATTTATTTAATTTTAATTAAATATTTATTATTATTTATTTACAATTAAATAATTATTAATTATTTAATTAAATATTAAAATACTTAATTTTAATTAAATATGCTTTTTATGTTTAGGAGATTTTAACAACGTGAGGGCTCTGGCAAGAGCCAGCCATCACACTGTTGTGCAATGTTAACAACAGTGTGTGAGTGCTTACTGTCCCAGAACTTCACCTGGGACTATGGAGGTCTTGATTGAATTCTTAAGACTGAAATGAGAAATGGAATCCTACTGCTCATAATAAAATACATAGTTCTATGATTAAAAAAAAAACCCATAGAAAGCATTAGATGTCCATTTATCAGTTAGCAACATGCCCCATTCTGCTTTGTTTTAGGTCTTAGCTATTTACCTCTTGTTTAAAGAAAGTACTTTGTTATATATTAATCATAACATTAGACTGAAAAGTTGTCAGTTGAAGAAATATTTACAGTGAACTGCCAACAATTTGAGGGACTAATTACATCTTAAGTATGGAATGTCAGTGAATATAACTGAGAAGTTTTAGGTTTTCTAGAAGAAGAACAATGTCTCATCAAGACCTTTAGAATGCTGTTTGTAATCTTGTATTAGATTTTATCAGCAGAACATGTAATTTTTGGCTTACTGGAAACAGGTTATATGACACATGTACCATCTAGTAGACCCTTAGAACCTTACATTATTCACTGTTCATTTATTCTTTTCTTCAGTGTTTCTTTTATTTTCATTAAGTCTTCCAAATTTTCAAAGATACATTTTCCTAATCCTACTTAAGTTTTTTCTTTTTTTTAAATATTTATTTTTAAGGTAAACTCAACCCCCAACATGGGGCTCGAACTCACAACCCCAAGATCAAGAGTTGCCTGTTCTACTGACTGAACCAGCCAGGTGCCCCTAAATTTTTTTCTGATGGTGAAATCATATCAAGTTAAAGTACATGAAAGTGCCAGTATTTGGCCATTTTTTTCCTGCAACATGGCAACTTCATATGGTTCTACCAAATATATTTCACGACAGGACCTCATAAAATATAGTAAAGTATAAATAAGGACGTTAAAAAAAAAAACGGAATCCAGTATCACCTTTGATATTTTGATATGTTTCCTTTTGGTGTTTTTTCTCCTGGATGTGTGTATGAAATTGCTATTGTACAGAACATAGGGTTTTGTATCCTGTCTTTACTATTTAATGTGGTACCATGAGCATTTCCCTGTGCCATTGTATATCGAAAACATAATTTTATACATGCATATACATATCCTAGTCTACCATGTGGATGCATCAGGATATTTTAAACCATATCTTAAAAGGACATTTAAAAAATTAGACAAATTTATTTGATCTCAATTTTTATGTATTATAATTAAAATTTGGGTAAGTATCTTTATAGATGACGTTGTGGGTATCTCTGATTATTTCTATAGGATGGATTCCAAGATATAAGATTATTAGCCCACAGGGTTTCAGATTTTTGAAGATTTTATAGTATGTCAATCACTTTTAAGAAAGGAAATACCCATTTACACACAGATGCCCCCCACACAGTCATACACCCACAAATGGGAAAACCCTTCATCATGCCCTCACCTACAACAAATACTGCCTTCTGAAAGCTTCAGTAATTTGATCAGTGAATAATAGCATTTTGGTTTAATTTACATATCTTTGATTACTGGTGAGAGTAAACATCTGTTTTACATTTTTAATTGGGTATTGTCTCTTTATTAATTTTCAGTTCATGTTCTAGGCAAATTTTAAAAAGGAAGAAAAGTTCTGGTTGATCTAATGTGCTTTTTAATAGTTTTATTTCACTGTCTTGGGGAGCCTTGTAACTGTAAATATGAGAATAAAAACTATTTTTATTTTTATAAATGTAAAGGGAGGAGGAAGTGATACCTGTTACAAAGTAACATTCATTTGCCAATCTCAGCCTCTGGTGATGAGCATGCCTGTAATGGACATACCACAACCTAGACCATAGCATCTGCAAGGGAGGGTGTTGAAAGGGCTTGTGTCTTTTTGTTCTCCAGCATAGAGCCCCGTGCCTGGCACATTCATTGTGACCCAAGTGTCCTGAGCGATGTAAGTTGGAAGACGTGTTCAATACCTGTGCTCCGGGACTTGTGGATGGAGAGTTACTAGCTGGGGTACTCTGTGGCCTCAGTGCCCAGCCCCGCCGCCTCCTCTTCTCTGTGTGTGGCCATTCAGCTCCACTCTCTTGGTTGGCCTTTCTGGGTGCTAATGGGGCCAAGGTCAGAGGTTCTATCTTCACATGACCTATTTAGCTTTGCTTTGTGTCAGGGCCACAAGCTGTATCCCTTTTACTGTGACCAGCTGACTTAGAAATGCATGCTGTTCATCACAAGGGTGAAACAGGCTCGAGAGAGGGACAGATTTCTAGAGCTAGGAGGACCCCGAAGAACTTCTAGTTCAACTTTATTTTACTTCTTCTGGAGAAGACTGAAGCCCAAGGAGGTTCCCTTCTTTGGTGCCGTGTCTCAGGCCCAATTCAACATAACAGATGCATACTGAGCAACGTGGAGAAACAGACTCTCATCCCTACAGTGAAGGAGTGGACGACTCTATGCTTAAATACTCATGGCTAATATTTAAAGAACTTAGAAATCTACCACAAAATAAAATTACCTGAAGTGGTCTCATTCAGGTTTTTCGGATGGGACAAATAATCTGATAAAAATCCATTTGGAAGTGATTTGGGGAAAGATAATCTTGTGGGGCTAGGTTGGTTAAATTAAAATCAAAGCACCTGTCATCTTCTTCAACCAACAGTTATTTATGATTTCTGTATTTCTCCTAAATGAAATGACCATTATCTTAGTTGCCCAAGACTAAAATCCATTGCACTTTTCTTGAAAATTACTCTTATTACTCCTTTTTCCCCATCCCCCTCTGTTTACCACCCTTGCATGTTTCAGTAAAAGAGACTCATAACTGCTTGTCCCCACGTCTGTCCTTGTTCTAACCACTTTTCTCCCCCACCTTCCTGCCAGACTGGTTGTCAGACAGTCTTTCCCATTTGCCCAAACACTTCTGTGGTTTCCCAGTGCCTGCTCACACGAAGTCCAAATCCTATCCATGTTGTAGATAAGAGTAACTATTTCTGTATCGATCATTTTTCTTTTAGAACTTAGGTTTTTTTTCCCCCCTCAAAGTTTCTCGTTCCGTTCCCATTTATCGTGGATGTAGTTTGTCTGCTTCTCAGAGTCACGCAACAGGTTTTATGATAGCTCTGTAGGAGCCCGAAACCAAAAATGATCTGAAGTCCGCTCGAGGTCACGAAGCAATGACGGTCTATTTGTGAATGAATCCTATTACTGAGCACTTAAAATTAATACTAGCCCTGCCATCAAACCATCACAGTCAAGCGAGGCATTAGGCCTTGTGCGTGGGTACACGTATGCATGTACAGGTGGACACGTATGTACATACGCGTGTGCGCATGGCCTGTGTGTGCCCGGTGTGCATAAGGAAAGAATCCTGTAGAAGAGCCATCCTAATCCAAGGGAACAAAGGACATTTTTTTCCTTTTAAATATAGTTTTTCTTTTTAATGCCGCCATGCCTTCCATCTTTTCTTGTTTATCTTTATGCATTATTTGGTAAATTAGGAAACTTCTGTTGTTTAATAGGAAGGAACTTCAGATGGGCAAGCCTAAAATAGTAGCAAGTAGCAAGGGCTTTGAAGCTAAACAGACCTTGGTTTGAACCTCAGATCTTCACTTACAAGCTCAGGCTCTCAGCCTCAGTTTTCTTGTCTGTAAAATGGAGACATTCATGGTTACCTTAGAAGCTTGCTGGGAGCATAAAATGAAATAAAGTGTGTTTTCCCTTTTAACCTGTTTGTTCTTATGTTAAGTGTTTCCTCTGTATGAATGGTATTTAGATATTCATGCAATGAAAAAGATATTTAAAGTGGCTTCATTTGTCTCTTGTTGTGTTCTGGTCCAGCCCATGCTAGAAGTCAGCCCCGTACCTGAGATTGTATCTAGACACCTGCACTGTTGTGAACACTCTTCCTAGATGTTCCACTATGAGTATTTGATACAAGGAAACAAACAAAAGTAGTGAAGGAAAAAATTTCTTAAATGAACTGTGTGGAAAATCATACTTACAGTGTAGGTCTACCTTGAGGTGGAGGATTTGTTTGGCTTAGAAGCAATCTTCCAGAAGCTTCCTTGACCCCTTGAGATCAGGTTAGGGTCCCTTCCACCTATTTTCCTGCAGTCTGTACAGCAAGACAGTAAGATTCTCAAGGGCAAAGAATGTGTCTTATTCGTTATTATAGTTTCAGGGCCTGGTGCATTATAGGCCCTCAGGAATTGTGTCTTAATGTTTTGGACTATATAAAATAACACTGTTCTCAGTGACTTGGATGGAGATTGAAATATCCATTCACAAAAAACAAGATATATGGGTGATATAAAGCAGGTATGACCTTGGAAATCAAAAGTTACATCCTAAGTGACACAAGAGGAATTGGGAAATGGTCTGAATTTCATAGTGAAAATTAATAACTGATGTGAAGTCTTTCCATTAAGACAAGTAACACTACAGAGACAAACTAGGGCCATTGTAGCATGCTCAATCCACCATCTTGTGTTTACGTGGTGATTTACACTTTTACACATTCTTATTTGGTCCTCAAAACAGTCTGGTAGGATGGGAAGAGAGGAGCATTGCCATTTTGCAGACCAGAAGACTGCAGTTTGGTGCAGTTAGTCACTTAGTCCAGGGGTCACGGCTGGGGCGGGTGTCAGCATCACACTTGATACGGCACTATTTTAACTGTACACATAACTTTCCAAGTTGTTAAATCTAATGTTCTAAAAACTTACATTTATGTCGGATTTCGCTGTTTGTCTTTACAGCAACGCTTTGAGTTGGTGGGTGGGTAATCAAATTAAATACTGTTGATTTGGAATGCTGGTATCTCAGGATCAGAAAGAAACTTTAAAAGGGACAGCTTTTCGTCCAGCAGTTCGCTGGAGGCCTGTCTCCTCAGCACGTCAGCGTCTTCTGGTGGCCGCTGGGATCGATGTGTCCGTGATGGGGTGCTTGCTACCACTTGAGGCAGCCCCTTAAGTCTTAAATAGCTAAGGATGCTAAAGAAAGTAAGCTGAATCTGAGAGTGATCAGAAAAAACCATGTCGGTTTCAGGGGAGCAGTGATGTTCAGCAGGGCTGTGGAAACGAGGAGAAACCCCGGGTCTGAGTTGGGATGTGAGGGTGCAGAGCGTCAGCCGAAGGGAGGGAAGCCCTCATGGATAGGATGGCGGCTGGGAACACTCGTTTGGGTTGTGGGGCCTGCGGGTCATCCCCTCTCATCTTGGCTCACCTGCACGGCTCCAGGAGTGCTGGAGCTGGTGTGCTTCGTGCTCCTGCTCCCCACGGGAAACTGGCCTCCGTGAGATAGAACAAGTTAGACGTTTCCAGTAATCAGTACACTTTTGACCTCAGACCTGTAAAGTCAAGTTATGGCTCTTAGACCTTGAATCTTTTTTGGAAGATGGCTTGGCCTGGGTCGTCATGCCCCTCGAGGGTTTGCGAGATAGAATTACCCTGCCCACATGGCCATGCTAGACCAACTGGACCAACTCCTCCCCCAGGAGGAAAATGCCCCACATGCATGCTTCTCCCACCCTGGCAGTGGACTGCAGCCCTGCTGGCTCTGTGGTGGACACGGCCCTCTCCTCTGAGTGCTGCATGGCCACTTGGAGGATAGCACACTCGGCTTTTAAAGAGCCTGACCTAGTACGAGAGAGAAACTGAGTGTAGTAAGACCTAACTTCCAGTGTTAACTGGGGTGCCCGCTGGATGTGGGACATTGAGCCAGTTAGTGTGGGGACCCTCCCTGGTCTAGGCTACCAGGATTTTGTTGCCATGTCATTTCTTTACTTCTGAGATAATTGTACCCCAAATCTATATTCCCTCTCTCATACACACACACATGCAGTTGAGCTAGTGAACTCCTAATCATTCTTCCAAACCTAGCTCAGATGTCCCTTTCTTGTATTTGTGCATTCATTCAACAGTTATCTATGAGAGCCTACTATGTGCTAGATGCTGGGGGTGAGGGTAACACTGAACAAAACGAGCACC